>NC_088172.1:91650950-92274045 GCF_028769735.1 Zonotrichia leucophrys gambelii
ATGAAAAGAAAGGTAATACAAATAAAGTACTATTTAATGTGCCATTTCTACTCCATTCAGGTCTGACTCAGTTTTAAAAAATTAACTTCCAGGGCTAGAAAAACTAGCACAAGAGTGTCCTATGACAATTAAAAAGTGGGCTTTTAAGATAAAACCAAACCCCGAACAAAATCCCCGGCTTGTTTTCCTCCTCTGAGCCAACTGTAGCATTGAGGACCCTCAGCTTGGGTTGTCCTGCCCCTCTGGGTTTCCCTGACTGAAGGAACTGGCCTGTCTACAGGGTGATCTGTAAAACATCACTAATTAACTCCAACTCTTATCCTGGAAAGAGGTGACAAGGCCCTGGGCAGGCACTCAGGTGCACAGGGACCAACAGAGCTGTCCTGCCTCAGTACCAATCACACCTGGCCAGGAGGCAGCCCAGGGATGCCACGTTGATAAACCCTACTGAACCTTACCAAGAAAGCTGTGGGAACACTCTAACAAGCCAAGTCTGCCTCTTGTACCCTGTAACTCCTCAGCACTGCCCTGCACACGACCACACGGATCTCCAAGCATTTCCAAAGCCATTTGCTCGTCTCGTAGGAACCCAAGCAAAGGCATTCAGTACCTCCAAGTTATTCTCATGTGGCTCAACAGCTTTCACATAGTGTTGTGGCTGTACACAATGCTCAAATGTAATTTCTGAAGCATGTTTTTGCATAAGTTAAGAAAAACATGTTACTCTTTCCAAGTAACCTTCCATGAACTTTTTTCCTCCTACACCTGACCCAGAGCCTGGGTGAATGTTTTAAATAGGTAAAAAAAACCCCTGACAAAATTATTTCTTGTTTCATCTACATCTTATAAAGGAAGAAACAAAAATCACTGTCCTTTGTGAACAGAAAAATACATAGGCTTTTTCCATTTTGAGATTTATTTCCCTACTAGAGGCTAACTTGTTGCTGCATAAGGGTCTCAGATACTTTCACTGAACGCTTTCAGTTGTTTTTCTGTAAATGTGTCTGAAATAATCAATTCAGCTTCATATTTGGGCAGCAGGCATAATAAACACATCAGCATATTATTTCGAATAAAGACATGTTCAAAGTGAAAGTTAACAGCATGGATGAGCTCCCAGGACCAGCAACAAGCACAGAACTTTGAAATTTGGAATATCCAAATTTAAGGACATTAATCTGGTCCCTCTCTTCCTACACAACAGCCAACAGTAGCATCTCTAATGGAAAACCTTTTTCTACCTGTTGTATAGCCAGAAAAACAGCAACAACAAAACCAAAACTCCCTGAGAGCAGACCCTGAAGAAAGAAAAAAATTCATTCCGGGGAGTTGAAGTGATGTGCAATATATTGCCTTTCATCAACTATAATTAATTGAAAATAGTATGAAAACTTCCCTAATGTCAGCATGTATAATTGTTAACAATTGCTATTAGAAGATGAAAAGAAATGCTGTGTCAGGCTGTAATATCCCAAGAGTTCATGTGTATCATCTGCATATATAATGTGAACTCACTGTGCCAGACCTTTTCAGCTCTGCAAAAGTACTACTGGGCTAAAAATAACTGCGGCTCGTAAAAAGTTCGATGTTTTGGTGTAGATATGACAGCAGTACAAAATTGCTACTCAGCTCCAGATTGCCTCAGCAAAAATGACAAATGTGTTCAGATAAACTGTGGAGACCAACAAACAACCACCCTCAAAGGCTGTGTTGCGCTTTCAGACAAAAAAAATTCAGGTTAAAACTTGGTTCTTCCTGCTTCTGTCCCGCAGCTGTCCATCAAAACCAGCTTTCTCCCTGCGGTCTATCAAATATTTCCCTCACAAATCAATTTTACACATGATCAGCCCATACCCCTACTGAGCTGAACCTCCCCGTTAATTAAGTGAAGAAATTACCATATATATTATATTAATGCAAACATCATTCAGCTAGTAATTCACGGCTGATCTGGATAATGGAAAGGTTGAACACCCATTAACCCAAGCCAACAAAATGGGTTGGCTGAGAAATTCTAGCAGGTCTCATGTGACTCTTCCCTCTAACTGCAGCTCTGCGGTATCTGCTATTGTAATAATTAAAATCCTCCCGGTAGATCAATACTGGAATCTCTTTATGGGAAGTGCCCTGATGGAAATGTCTCAAGGAAGCTGGGGCTGTGGAACTCTGAAAAATTCATTTTTTTTATCTGACAATTATCACCACACTGCAGACTAATTCAACAGTGCACCCCTCTCACTCTGCTTTGAATGCACTGGAGATTGACATCTAAAAAACCCTAACATCTCATTTTAACAAATAAAGGCACTATTTCCACATACAGTTTGGAATTATCAGCAATCATGAAACCAGACAAAAAATTAATATACATTAAGCACTTCATCTTCTGATGGCTTCCTCTGAGTCTCAGCTATCGCAGCCTTCTCCTCATTTCCTCTCTTTGTATCTTCCTGTATTGATCTCTGCCTTTTCATCTCTTGAAAAAAGGGAAAAGACATGTAAAATTATTATAAAGCTTGATATTTATGTATTGAAATGTGGACTTACATTATCGGGTTTTCATATATTTATTGTTAAATATTATTAAATCATAAGATGGGAAAACAGGTTTTATATTTCCTCCTACCTGGTCTGCTCTCCACGTATTGACTGAAAGACTGGAGCTGAGTTTTCCTGACGGTCGAGTCCTTGCTGAACACAACGGGATTTCTAAACCGTTCTGCTGCTTTTTGTGATCGCTCAGCACGATGTTCCTCTGTTCCATTCTGCTGGGAAAAAACCAGACACACAACAGTTTCTTTTGTTTACAAGCGGGAAGACATTAATTTGAAAGGTACGTTTTTCTGAGGGGACAGGACGCAGCTTTTACAAAGTGGATTTCACAGCTCGGGCCGTGGTTTACATTGGATGGAAGTCTCAGATGCAGGGGAAAAAAGTAGAAGAGCGATTAACTTTTCCCTTTTTTTTTTTTTGTTCAATATGTGGTGGCAACAACTGGCTTTCTGCTCTGTGGGCACCCTCCTGCAGAACTCTCTACTTCTTTACCAAGCAGACCTCTTCATTGTGACCGGCATTTGCCAGCGATGCCCATTTTAAACAAAAACTCGCTTCTCTGCACCTCTGCTGTGCCAAGCTCTGTGTGTTGCTGCTGCCAAGTCGCGGCGTCTCTGCCCCTGAACACGATCTGTATCATTTTAAAGCGTGTTGCCTTTAGCCTCTCTCCCTGCCCGGTACAGAAATCTGTTGTTTTCTGTAGTCCCATAGACTTGTATGACAAGAAGAACTAGTTTCTAATTTTATGCCCATTGAGATAAACCACTAATGCTGGATGAAGTCTAAAAGGTAGGATTATAATGCTACCCCACTGAACTGCATTTCATCAGCTATAACTTTCCAAAGCCAGATTTGTAAGTAAGCCCTTTACAGCTAAGGAAACTACAATTATCTTTTCCAGGGCTTCCTATGTTAATACTGGTAACAAATTCAAATGATTCTATCAACACAAAATATCCCAGAAGACTGAACCACTGTGGTGTGTGGAAGCTGCAGATACCGAGGTGCTGTGTACCAAACAAATATTTCATTTTATACCTAATCTTTTATTATTTTTATTAAGTGTTTTGAAAGTAAATAGGGAAAGGCTAAGATGCATGACTAATAGCTAAGCCTGCTGAATGCTGAAACTGGTTATCAAAAGCTACCAAGACTTTGCCCTTCCTCTGCATTGAGACAATCGGTAATGAGGGAGTTCTCCAACGGCCTATTCTCTCGCCTCAAGGAGGCCGGGGATACACAATCCCCAAGGGAAGGTAACAGTTTATCCTTTTCCACAAACACAGAATGCCTCATTTAGAAACCTGTAAACTGCATTTTATTAAAAAACAAATCCACCTCAATGCCAAGAGCTCCATGAGAACAGATGGACACCATATATTCCTTATAACGCCGCCTTTCAACTCTTCCTTAGAAAAGACGCACGCAGAGATAAACTGTTAAGTTGCACCTTTTTGTGGGAGAACCGTAAAAAAAATCAACAGCTTCACAAATGCTCTTTGTAGAGAAATACAATTTTTTGTCAGGTTAGATGATACCAAATTACCCTAAGAGGCAGCCTGTGTGTCATTTCACAGAATTAAGGCTTAAACAAGTAATGCTTATACCTCTGGATGACTTTTCAGCTGCACTAGTCAGGTGGTTGTAAGGTTTTGATTAAATAAAAGGTAGCTTCTTGTTATTAGTATAATAACCATCTGACAGCCTAAACTAGAGTCTTTACCAAAATAAACAAACATGGCTAATTTTTTAGGCCTGGCAACATGCTAAAATATCAGTGTGATTAGCTAGTAAATCCCATTTTAAGAAACCTTTTTATGACTGGGGACTTCTGCCACTTTACAAATGTATTCCTCTAAGCCCACTAATTCAGTTAGCCTTTTCAATCCATTGTATTATTCTTGGGCCAGCTTCATTTTGCATTAAATCCACTGCAGAAAGCTAAATTGAACGCAAAAATCAGACTTGATCCAGGCTTCCTTTTGTTCAAAGATAGAGACCGAAAGTCCTCTGCTGCTGCCACACACTTTCATCACCAATTTATAGGAACCGACAGTGTAAGGGAAAAGCAATGAAAGTCATTGTTTTGGGACTTCAAAGCATCTCTGTATCTGGGGAAGGAAATCCTTTCAGTCAGCAGTGCTCTCCCCACAGACTGCAGGTGGGTGAAAAGTTATACCCAACTGGAAGTGCCCCAGAGCCATAGGGATATTAATGACATACAGGGACTATTTTTAAAAAATAGAATAGCGAGAACAAAAGGGGTCTAATTAAGAAAATTAAATGGAAAATTGATTGGTGGGCACTTTATGCTGAAGTGGTGAACATTAAGAATAGGCAAAGTGCCCATATACACCACATACTCGTGTCTGATTTTCTCAGAAGCACTCATCGAGCACCCAAAGTATGTAAGCCTTTAAAGTGTACCACAGCTTAATTTTAATGTAGGAAAAACAGAGGACCAGGACTGGGAAGCAACAGAGGGAAGCAAACCTCTGAGAGTCCAACCCCACTCCCATTCAGGTCAGGTAGCCCAGCTGCTGATTCCACCAGCAGCAGGATGGAGCCCGTGCTGCATTTCTGATATCAGTAACAACCTGAGCAGCAGAATTGAGAGAGCTTCTTATAGTTGTTAGTGTTCTGGCAATGACAAGTATCAAGATTAAGGAAAAAAAAAATAAAAAAAGGAAAATGTGTTGATCAATCAACAGGAAAAAGCCCAGTGCATTGCATACCTAACCGCACTGCCATGAAGATTTTCTGTGTTTCTGACTCTGAAAGATTTGGTAAGAAATTATTTTCCTCCTCACAAAATACAAATCCTTGATCATAACAGACAGGTACCAAAACAAAAGCATTAAGCTAAACTTACCTTAATGTCTTGCTCTGAGCTATCTGTTACAGTTTTCTGAGCAGCACTGGAGAGTGAATTTGCCACCTGTGGCTGAGCTTCTAGGAGCTTCTTCAGCTTCAAATCCACCAACTTACTGTTTTGTTCTGCTAAATATGCAAATACCACATACAACAGAGTGAGATGCATTTCAATGCAGACTCGCTACAACAATGTAGCAATTTAAAAGGTAGATTTAATTCACTTTGCTATCATTTTGAACTTAAAAAAAAAAAAAATAGAAGGAATTGTTTTTGTGATTGGGGTTGGTGCAAGTTTGTGTAACATACATAGATTTTTTTCTTGGGAAACATACATGACACTTAGCTGAACAAGTAAACATGCTTGCAGACAGCAGATGAAAAACACAGAAAGTAGATAATGTTTAAAGTTACTCCCAATGGGAACATACCTATATTTTGGTATAAAAACACGCTTAAAAAGCCATTTATTTAAAGATGAAAATTTATCATATAATTTACATACTGATAACCCCTCAAGTTTATTAACTACTAGTTCATTCTTCTCAGCACAGCTTCTCATAAAATTTCAGTATCAAAAAAGACTACTTTCTAGTAATAATTTACTATGATTCATAGAATATGTTGAAACTAGGAGTCATAAAATGCTTCAGAACTGCATCAAAGGGACAGACTCGAAGTCTGCTGAAGCCCTCAAATTTTTTAATCAATTTTAGCAACTTGGATCAGAGCCCAAATAAATAGCAGTTGAGAACTTTACCTCCCACTGATACTCATTCTGTATGTCAATGTTGGCTGTGTGAATTTGTAACACACCTACACATGGAGTTACCTACACACACACACGTAAGGAGAAGGAAGGCGCTAATAGCAAGCTGCAGCACAGACTGTGGAGCTGCCCCTGGCCAGGGAAGCAGAGGAACACTGGCACAGAAGCCCCCAGACACAGCCTCTACATGCAGCCCCACGGGAGGAATCACCCCTGCACTGGAGCCAGCAGGGGGATGCGCTTACACCTGGGCCTTGGCTCACAGGCAGAGGAAGGAGCAGTTCTGTGTTTTCCCACGTGCACAACCTGAGTTTTTCACTGCAGGGTGGTGACTTCCAGCTGATGTGGAAAGTGGAGTCATGACTGTTGAGCCACACAGCTCCATCCAAGGTTTGGGGCACTCCAATGCATATTAGCCAAAACACTTTTGGCATGTGGGCAGTCAAATGGTGCCTGTCTCCAGCAGCAATGGGCTGGGCTGGATTATGAAAAAGGATAGTTTCCCTTTCCTCTGGCACACCCAGTCAGGGTGTCCTTAATTGAGGCTCACATGTAAGTACATGCACGTTCTTGTGGGTTTATACATAAACATCATGTAATAACCATGATATAAGAGGTTCACAACACGTAGAAACTGACAAATACAGACAGAAGCGGTACTTAAAACCAAGAAGGAGTAAAAACAAGTTTCCTCTTGAGAGAGATAAGAGGGGCTAAGATTCAGCATGGGACTAATTAAGATGGTCCATAATGATCCCAAATCTGAGATGTCACTTAACATTTTTAGGTGTTCCCAGGAGATTCAGGCTACACTTGGTGTGACTGGGAGATTTAAACCAAAATTCATGTAGTCTGATTTCTACTACAACACTGGACTGCTTTCTGTATTACTGCTCATCTTCTTTCTTACTTGTCTGTATCCCTGGCTACTGTGCAGACTGAACTGCAAAATCATGTCCCAGGTCTTTTCCAGGATGTCTCCCCATGGTGGACATGGAGAACTGGGCAGTGGGTTTGTATCCCTGAAAAGGTACCTCTCAGAAAAAAAGGCCCACATAAATAAATGTTGGTAGGTCACTGGGCAATGGGACAGGAATATTCACTTATTCAGCTTCTCTTCCTTCTAAAATTAACCAGTTTTTATTGGAAAATTATTTGACAGGATTCTGATTTAAGTAAGCTAAATTCAAGTGCTGGAAACAGTAAATATATTTTCTTATGTGTCCGGAAATACTCAAACAGAAAAAAATAAAGGACATTACTCAAATCCTTTGCATGCTATCAAGACTACAAAGTGCTATATACACGCCACTCTTGGTTTAATTTATAAAGAAAAAACACTAAATAAGGTTCTTATTTAACATATTATGGACTACACATTTGGGTCTAGCTAGCATGGGCAGAATCAAGCCAGAGGATGCTGAAGATATTCTCTCTTGTACTGCCTGTTTCAAGACACAGTCCAGTGCTGGCCAAGTTACTCCAGGTCTGAGCTAACCAGATTCCAATGGATTCAGCACCACATTTATCACCTAAATTCCAGCTGGGCTTTTTTTTTTTTGAAAGGGGGGAGAAACACTCCTGTGACTTCATGTGTTTATAAAACACCTGTTATTTGAACACTCTTAAGTAAACAGGACTGTTTCTGCTCATATTTATACCTCCATGCCCCCCACTGGGGCAACAAGTGTAAACACAAGAACTGGTCCTTGAAAGGCACCAGAGAGACACCAAGTCTATATGAACACAGAAAGACACATTTTCTCCTCTTCCCTGAGCAGATGGGCCAGGATGGCAGTGCAGAGTGGCAGCTGTAGTCACCCACACACTTGCTCATCCGTCTGCCCACGTGGCACAGCTCAGGCAGGATGCTTTCAGGTGGCTCTGCCTTACCAATGTGGCCTAGGGCCCCTTTCCCATCAAAAGAGCCAGAGACATTTAAATCTGACATAGTTGGAAATAATGATTTTGTTGGTTTTAAATTTCAACTAAACATGAATGCAGGATATTAAACATTAGGGTTTAAGAGACCTGAAAAGGCACATGAGAATAAAGCTGACAGAGACAAGCAGCACATCAGTATTTATATGATGATGGAGTGTTAGTCATGCAAAATACACAAAATAGCCATTATTTAAATTACCCGTTGAATCAAGGTCATTTTCTAGGTTAGTAAGTTCATCTCCACCTCCAGTAACAGAGCATTCAGGAGCCTCCTCATTAGTATCTATCTCAATATTATCATCATCCTCATCCTCATCTGTAGGAACACAGCATTACGGTTAGTATTTTCATATGTACATGCAACACATCACTCAAAAAAAATGAATGCTTTAGGGAACAAGCTGAATTATGATTAAAATGCAAATAATTAAATAAGTCTGGAAGGAGACTCCAATCAGTCCACTTCTAGATGTATCTTTAAAATGAGGCAATTCATTAAACATATGGGGGTCTCTGCTGGAAACTCCTGCTCCAACAAAGGCAGTGCCTGGCCTCAGCAGTGGCTGTTCCCTGTGCTGAACCTCTGGGTAACTTGAGTCAAAATGGTTTCCCCCAGTTCCCATATTCCAGAATGGGTCTCAAAACTGCCACATGGCAGGTTCAGATGGGTCTGAGCAGCAGAAGGACCTCGAGCTCCTGTCTCCTCAGAAAGGCTCCAGGTACTGAGTTCCCAGCTTGGTGAGACTGGCTACTCCTCACCTTGTACATCCCAGAGCAGTGATCACTGTACCTTGCCTAGGTTTTAAAGTTTCCTTCTGTACTAGGAGGAATGCTGGAATCTTGAACATCATGCTCAGTAAGCAACTATGTCGGGTACAGTGAGAGCACACTCATGAATTGCTGCTTTCCCAAAACCCCAGGATGGGTCAGGCTGGCAGGGACCACTGTGGGACATCTGCTCCAACCTCCCTGCTCCAGCAGGGCCATCCCAGAGCACAGGGCACAGGATGGTGTCCAGGTGGTTCTTGGCTATCCCCAGCGAGGGAGACTCCACAGCCTCTGGGCAATCTGTCCCAGTGCTTGGGCACTGCACAGGGAAGTTCTTCCTCATGTTCAGGTGGAGCTTCCTAAGCCTCAGTTCCTGCCCCATTGTCCCACTGCCTCTGGACAGAGCCTGGTCCATGCTCTGGCTCCTCCCTGCAGGCACTGGCAGACATGGATGAGGTTCCTCTCGGTGTCTCTTCTCCAGCTGAGCAGCCCCAGCTCCCCCAGCCTCTCCTCAGAGCTGAGGGGCTCCAGTCCCTTCCCCATCTCTGTCCCCCTCTGCTGGACCCGCTCCAGGAGCTCCAGGTCTCTCTTGTCCTGAGGATGCCACAACTGGAGCCAGCACTCCAGACTGGCCTCCCCAGGGCTGAGCAGAGGGGCAGGATCCCCTCCCTGCCCTGCTGGCACTGCAGCTCCTGGTGCAGCCCAGGGTCCCCTTGGCCTCTTGTCCCCAGGGCAGGGCTGGCCCATGGACAGCTCCTTGTCCAGCAGCACCCCCAGGTCCTTCTGTGCAGAGCTGCTGCCCAGCAGGGCACCCCAGCCTGTGCTGGTGCCTGGGGCTGCTCCTGCCCAGCTGCAGGACCCTGCCCTTGCCCTGTTCAGTTCCAGGAGGTTCTTCCCTGCCCATCTCTCCAGGCTGCCCAGGTCCCTCTGAAGGGCTCAGAGCCCTCTGGGGTATCAGCCACTGCTCCCAGCTTCCTGCACCAGTGAACTTGCTGAGCAGGCATCTGCCCCTTCATCCAAGTCATTGATGAATAAGTTAAAAGTGCTTTACTGCACTACTTTTCATCAGCATTGTTTGTAAGCTACACACATTTTAAATAAAATAATAATTGTACTTATATTTTTATGGAATCTTTCTACCAAGTTTCTCAGAGCAGCTTATGAATATAACTCATAAATGAGCCCCATAATGTTTTATGAAGTAGGCGATTATTATAATTACAGTTATGATGATGATGTAGGTAAATTATGGCACAGAAAGAATAAGTAACCTGAAGAAGATCAAATAGCAAGTTCTGAACTGTGAAGCAGATCCCAGAAAAAATCCTGACTCACATTTTCAATACAAATATATAATGAAATTCAAGTCCATAAAAGCTAGATTAGTACTTTCAAAGTAAGTAGATACATTATATTTACTCACTTTTAGATCTCATATCAAATGGTATCTACACTTGTTCAGACTTCCACTAACATTTTTTTCCTATGTACATGCATGTGTGTAAAAACGATAAAAAGGGGGAGGCTAAAGTACAACTGAAGAAACAAAACAGTAACTAAAGGAACTTTAAAATATCTAAGACAGGACAAAAAGATTACAAATTATAAATACAGGACATGGTTATATTCAAGCATCATATAAACAAAAAGGATCCTAAATATAGTACCATGATGCCATAATTCTGAATCCCAGAGGTTTGGACCAGGATTGGTGCTGATCACTCATGGCTTGGAAACACACTCAACCTCATTCCCAGCCCTGAAGCTTGCACTTTAGGCCCACACTGAAGGTCATACAACTGCATCTTTATCCCTTTATCTCTATAGCACCTATAATTCCCATTTTAGGAGCCTGTTGATTTTTCTACGTCTACTACTTTTTTCTAACCAGCTGCTCCCTCAGTTGCCCCGTAACTAATCAACAACTTTCACAGACCTCTGCTGATACAGGGTAAGGCTCTTGCTGCCACAGACAGGAGCAAAGAGGTTCCCACTCCAGTGTCCCACTTAGCCACCATTGGTTGTGGGTGTGATGGAGCAGCAGCCTGTGAAGCAGGACCCCTGTGCTTCAGCTGAGCACCATGACTTCCCTGGGCTCTAGAAGACTCAGCTTTCTTCCAAGCTGCCCCAGACTGAGCCAGAGTGATGGAGAAGAACATCTCCTTGCAGCCAAGCCAAGATCTGTGACCAGACCTGTGACCTGACAGATTGTGCTTCAGGTGTGGAAGGGGGTGGGCAGAAACACTCCCAACTCTCTGAGACATCCCCTCTGTTTCCACTTAAACTCACACAGGTGATCCTGGGATCTGGACTCCTGCTGTTTTCAGGAAGGGCAGAGATAAGTGAACAAAGAAGAATAGCACAGCATGATCTTCAGGAAGTGGAAAAAAGGACAAAAAGTAAAGGGATAAAAAGCAAACTGAAGAAAAACCAGAGAATGGTAAAGCAACAACAGCAGCAATTTTGATGGTTTTGAATTTCCTTCAAAGCTGCTCTACTGTTTCTGATGAGAAGCTGGACTTTGCACACCACTATAAATCCTTCATGATGGTGTTGGAGAAATTCAGTGGCACTCAGGCCAAGGTACTCTCAGATACATCCTGGAGTTCACAGGGGCACACTGAAAGCATGACTGGGCTACTGTGGAAGAGGCAGAAGGGAAGAAAAAGAGACTGTAATGGGAAACCAAATCCACCTGGGGCCTAGAAGCAGGCAATGACTTTTGGAATCACCCAAAAGAGTCGGCTCACAAGGTCAGCTCACAGCTACCAGCCACCCCACTGCATGCCAGATGTGTCAAAACAATCTAAACAAGATGACAGGGTTTAAGACTCCTGCATACTAAGGGAATGCTTATATTAGATTATTTGATTTTCTTTAATTTAATATAGCAAGATGAGATCAGAGGCACTGCCTTTGACACCACCATTTTAGGAAACAAAAGAGATGGCAATGTGGAAGACACCAGTTTCTGGTATCAGATAATGACCTGACCTAGTATTTAATTTAAAGTTGGCAGACTTTGACTGAATATGATTATCAGGACATTTACACTTTATTTTCAAAAAAATCAATTAAGAGCAGTAATTTGAAGTAATTTCAGAATTTTTCAAGTATCTTTAAAAATCTAGATTCCTTGATTTAAATTACTCTAGGGTTTTTTTCCAGTTCAATGTTCTTCCAGTGTATTAAAAGGGAAATGTGTTTAGGCAGCATGTTACAACAAGATTTTGCAATTATAAATTATAAAAGGAACAACATGACGAAGAGATAACAGATATCTTTGATGAAAAGAACAAATTGCTAGTGTGAAAAACTTAAAGCACTTGGTCTAGAATCAGGGCAGATATTTAGAAAACGACTGAAGGACTGAAGAACTGTTTCCCTGGAAAGTATGTAAATTTGAATCCCAGAAAAAGAGTACAGCTTTACTATGTCATGAAGGAATGAACAAAATAAAAGATAAAGGATTGAGTCAACAACTTAAAAGCACTGACCATCTCCTGCACAGCATGGATTGCAGTCTGGACTGGAGGAGGGAAATAAGTATCTTTTGGAACCATGTGGAAATGCCAGAATATTGGTGGAAAGGGACCCAGAGACATTTTATAGCTCTTATGTCTTACTACGCAGAGTAGGGTCAGGCCTAATTTTTGGTTAAACTGATATTCTCTTGGCTTGGTTTAAGCTTGTCCACACGTGAAGGATTTGCAGCTGACTGCACCAATTTCTAGATTAAATGAAAAATGAGTAATTTTCATAGTGAAGCAAAAGCATTAATGGGGGCTGGATCACATTACTGGGAGAAACTACACAAACAGCACTTCCTTTTCAGGGAAGGTATCTCCAGCCTTCAGCATTGTCTGTGGGAAATCCCTCAGGCTTGTGGATGTTGAGATATTTAGTTTATTTACTTCCAGGTACAGAGTTCTCTTTAAGGCTACAGGATGTGACAGAAGCCTGTGCACAGTAATAAAGGCAGGGAATGGAAGAAATGCAGAGTTGAAATACTGGTTCTGTGTACAAGAAATCTGATGTCAGGACAAGAAAATACAGCAGTAACTGTTGACAGATAGAAACACTGCCTGCTAAAAATATTAAGGACCTAACACTCGTTGCATGAGCTGGAGACTAAGCATGATGAGTAAGGCTGTGCCACCACATACACTCCCTGAAGATCACTGCCTTAGAAGTGAGATCTTGAACATGCCCTGTCCTCACCACCCCCAGGTCCGAGCCACTTCCTCACACCGACGCCAGCTCAAACAAAGGATGGAGATGTGCCAGAGAGTAAAGAAAACACACCACCAAATCCCAGAAGAGCAGACGGGTGTTCCACTGCTCAGGGACAATTCCTAGATAATATGTCAATTCTGTTGTCCCAGTGCTGCTAGGAAAAGGGGGGATATTTGGATCTCTATCTCGATACTGTCCCTGGATCCATCTCAAGGCATCCGCTTATCAGCCCGAAGCTAATAGGACATCTAATAAATTTGAAGCTGCCATCCCAAACCCTCTGGCAGTTGGCAGGAAGAAGTATTTTCTGTCTCACATGCCAAATAACCTATGAAAAAGACTGGATTTCATAGCTAGGGATACTGCTTATCCAGGAAAGTTTCAACTTGCCATAGTCATTTGAGTTTCTCAGACCTTGGCTAAATAAAGCCTTTTAACAAAGAATATTTCACCAGTGCCAAAGCGTGAAATTCTTAATGAGCACATAGAAACAATGGAAGAGATCACGCTTTTACCTACAGTTGTAAGGAAGAAGTCTTTAAAGACTCCAGAATCTCAGAGCTGAAATGTCACTTTTTTCTGAAATAACTGAATTGAGAGTAAAATTATTTGGTACATTCCCTTTTTGTAAATCAAAAAGTAATTGCAATCAATACAGAAGAAGAGATTAATGATGTATAATGGACAAGAGAGCTCAGGAAACACAAGACAATAAGCTTGTCTTAGGTATTGTGTAGGGAATACAGGACTCTACACAATAAAAAATGTGAATGCAGTTAGGGGAAACATTCAAAGTCCAGTAGTAATAAGGTGACTGTCTATTAAATCCTCATTTTTGGTGAAAACTGAAAACCCAAAAAGACTAAACCCAGAAGTAATTCCAATTCATTTGTTCTGTAAAGTGTTGGTGCCATTTCACAGAACTACTGCATTTTAGAAAAATGAATTTCTTTAGGGGAGATTTGGTATAGCATCTTAAAATACGAGTGGTGTGGTAGAATTATGTGAAAGATGTGCCATAAGGAAAACTCTGAGAAGGAGGAAGCAGAAGAAAATGCTATAAAATGCACACTGACATGAAAAGAGCAAAGAGGGATAAAACAAGACAGGGAATAAAACTTTAGGTCCAAGAGAAGTTCAAAAAGATTGGCCAAACTATTGCATGATTGAAAAAAATCCAAGTAGGAAGTATAAATCAATGCAAAAGTAGAAAGCTGGATAAAACCCAATAGGTAGAGTGGTGTTTGCTTTATAAATGAGTTGTCATCAATGCTGATATTGTCTGCTCTTTCAGTAACACTAAACTCTCTGGGTGCATATGCAATCTCCCCCTACAAATACATGCACAGCTACCTCTCTGACTGCTTACAAACTGCATGAAGGGCAGGAAGAGAAATGGTAAAATACAGAGGAAAATATGAAGAGGATGACCACATCCCAGAAAGCAGCACACTGGGATATTTAGCAACTCTATAACTGAGTCACTGCAACAAAAGAGGGTCACTGTTATCCAGCTGAGCACCCAGGATGGAACCAGACAAAGACCTTAGTTTGAGAGAAGGTATGGCAGGAATAGCTAGGCACAGGCATGATGACACAGGGAGAAGGAAGTAATGAAATAATGTAGGATGGGGAATCATGACCTGTGAAGAGGGATGAGGAACACCCTGGCCTAGGTAATACCCAAGTCCTGTGTCATTTGGCTCAGCCTGTCTTACTGTCATCAAGGATATAATTTCTCTCCTTGCCACAAAAGAGAGTTATGTTGGCAAGCTTGGTTTACTGGGCAAAAAGAGCAAAACTGAAGACCAGATTCCAAGGGAGATGCAAAACTCACTGCTTCCTCTTTGGTGTTAAATGGAACAGAAGTGTAGGGCTTAGGGTGCAGTAAGACTGTATTTAAATATTGAGGCATACAAAATACATGTAGTAGAGAAGAAATAAATATTTTTGTTTAATCTACATGCATTGTCAGCATCAAGCTGGATTTTCCTTACACTTTGGCTTATGATTATGAGTTAGTTTGAGAAACACTATTTCCCTTAGAATATGTAGAAGACATTAAAAGAGCAAGAAGCCTGTACTGAAACGTGTGCTCAGCAGCCATTTGAGTTTGAGTGACACTACATTACTCCAGCTCATAGCAATGGCAGGTACATGAATTTTAATGGTATTTCAAAGTCAGCTTAATAACATTATAGCAATATTACAACTCAAAACCTGTAAAAGCAAGTGGTCCGTCAAAAGACTGCCATTTAAAGTCAAAAGGTTGTTGCCCCTACCTCTCACAGACCACCTTTAAAATTCTCTTCTTTTGAACACATTTAATACAAAACAACATTTCTTAAGTATTTCAAATGCTGTTTTTCCCCAAAACTATGTCCATATTCCTATATAAAAATATATATTGAAGAGAACCAAGAACCATGAAATTCTAAGAAACTGTCAGTAACAAGAAATCTGTACATAATGGGCCAACATGAGCTACTCGTTCACACAACATATTTTTCTTTCAATCACATGTATGCTCTTCTTTTAATTGTTGGAAATCAGGTGGCACAACGTGGATTTAGGAAACACATCTACGGCCAGGTCTTTTGAGACATTCACCTGATGAACAGCAGCGTTTTGAAGTGCGAATAAAAGTGACACCCAAAAAGGTCTCTGGTTTCTAGGTTACCATAGGAATAAGATACAAGGTTCCTCAGCTCACCTCCAGATGCCTTTGACCTTTCTTTCAACTTTTCTGCAGCCATTTCAGTGTAGCTGGGAAGTTCTGACATCTTCACTCCAGATCGAGCTTCTGCTATTAGCTGACGAGCTCTCTCTCTCAGCTGCCGACGCCGCTCTTCATCTTGCTGCTAAGATATATTGAACAGTTGCCAACTCAGTAATTGACAGAAATGCAATTTCATTCTCAATCTGATCATCATGATAGGAACTGGTTTACAGCATGGTGCTTGGCCCACATTATAAATAGGACGCTCGATATCAGTTGGGTGTCACACCACAATTTTTAAAGACATCCATGCGTCAGATTATTTTTTTAAAGCATTCCCCAAATTATTACTGCATTAGAAACCTGATGATTTGCAATGTAAAGCACTTATAAATTATGTTCTATAAAAAAACCTTGATGAAAATTTGCAGACATTTCAGTCTCAAAGTAATCACACCCAATGAGTGATTTGAGCAAAGATTTACTGTGGTTATAAAATGGTTTTACTAAATTGAATTACTCATTTGAGCAGTATTCTGTCACAGAACTGAACTGAGAAGCCAAATACTGCTCTTGCTTCCTCCAAGCACCAAGTTGACTTCAAAGTATAAAGTGGCACCAAATCTGAGGCATGTTCTTTGACTTCAATGGATATTTCTCTTTTAAAAACCCCAAAAACCGAATGAAAATGACTGCAAAAACAATAGATGCACTCAGCAGAAAAGACTTTGCATCCCTTTAAAACATCCTACTAGTGAGGTTTTGGTCAATAATTAAAGGAATCATACTGGAACCATGCCAGATAGTGCTGTCTCACTAAAGCTCATAAATTAGAATCATGATAATATTTCAGTTACATAAATAAGCAAAGTTCTGCAGCATGAAATTTTGTAAAAGACTAACCAACCATGAGAAAAAATTTTCAGAAAAAGATCTGTTTAAACATATCTATAAGACTCACCATCTCCATAAGAGAAACTATTTCAGTTTTCATCATAAGCATGGGATTTTTGCTAAGTTAGGATTGTTCTTCCCCTCAATATCAGAAATGCTCAAAAAGTGCAAAGAAGTCAGTGCTTGGTTTAAATCTAACCTACCAAAAAGTTTATGTATTATTGACATAATGACCTGGATAAATCCCAGGTACAGGCTGTTGACCTGAACTAAGTGGAATATAACAAACTGCCTAATTTTGGAGAGCCATTCTGGCAACCTTCCCACCAACCCAGAAAGAAACTTGAGCATCCCACACCTGCAGAGGCTGGTGAGAGCTGTTGCTAAGTGCTATTTAGTTTAAGCAATCATTAATAAAACAAGTGCAAAATACTAATTAGGTACATTTTATCCATTTCCATGTAAATTGTTTGTTTGTAGCTATTTACTCAGCATTGTTCTCGGCACAATAGAAAAAATGCAAATGACTGAATCAGAATGCAGCCCTAATGGGACTTTCTGTTTATAACCATTAGCCCAGAGGTGTGCTGTAATTCAATCCTCCAGCAGAAAGATTTAGCCTCATTAACAGCTTGCATGGGCAGGTTACAACTCATAAAACCCTACAGTAAACAAAGTATATGGACACAGCACAATATCTCGCCTCTGAGTGACAGAGTCCCGATTCCCTATCAGATTGCCTTGATTTACTTTTCTCCTAATGTCCTCCCCTGGAAAGACAATTCTGCCTGGGCCCTGCGAGGCAGCGGGACGGCACATGGGCTTTGTTTGCTTTCTCACCCTTTAACTTCCCAGAAGGCACAGAGCAACAGTTCTATCAAAAATTTATTTGGTAAAGTACACATTAGAAAGACAACTGGAAAGCTTCCCCCCCGCCCCCATGCACTATAATAGATCAATTTAATTTAATTTCTAGCCAGCCAACTGACACAGCAAACAGTTTTATTTCGACCCACAGTATTTGGTAACATTAATTACATTGAATTTTACTTGAAATAAAACTGCTCAAATCTCTAATATTCCTAATTCCTTGGATATAGGAACTTAAATGACTTCTAAGAATGAATGTACAAAACTAAGATTCCCACATGGTTTAATGTCAAACAATTTAATTTACTTCAGCACATGTCATTTAAAATAGGGCCAGTTCCATGTTTGTGACAAAAATGCCCTAAACTGAGCTGGCTGATTTCTCCTTCTTTCCTCCCCTCCTCCTGAAAGAGAACTTGCATCCTGAATTATTAGCATAGTCATTAACATCCCGGGGATCTCCAAGCAAACACAGATTATGGTGGCTTGTGTTTGTGCTGATTAAGCCAATCATCACCAGCGGATAAGGGAAAAACCAGCCTAGTTCTTGCTTAAATTCAATTCAGGTATTTGAACCCTCCGTTACTGAGCTTGGCAGAAGAAACACTGGTAAGAAGGGGCAGTGAAACTGAGAGCAGAAAAAGCAGACAGAGTAAGTTTTGAGGTACAGAAAAATAGTTAAACAGCATATCAAGCTAGAATTCGAAAAGAAAAGGACTTGAGAGAGGTACAGAGGCACAAACAAAAATATTTTAAAAAACAACCCAGGAGATATGAAAAGAAGCACTGCACCAAGGAAGGACCAAGCAAACACACATACGGTGACTTATTTTTCCCTGTACAATTGAAAAGAAAACTCAGAAAAATCTTCCACCCTCTGACATGCCAGAGACATTACAGTTTGCTTTGTTATTTCCCCCCAACAATTTTGTAATGGTTTAAAGATCTGCCATGCAGATGCACAGTGAGGAAAACTTCACTATTTAAGGACAAACTCTTCAAGAATAAGTAATGTAATTCCTTGTTTCCCTCCTATAAAAATGTATTGGTATGCAATTTTTATATTTCACAGTTCACTGACATCTCGGCAAGCTTTCTTCCACTGCTTCAATGGTGCTACTTTTAATTTTATCCTCCTTAGTCCTAGTAATTAAAGTGATCAGCAGTGGCATCCCAACGGCTTTGACACAGCTACAACCCCCTAGCTGACTCCGGCTTTTAAGGGAAAGGGGAAGAAAAAAAAAGGACGGGAGTTTCATTTCACTGGAACAAGAAAATCAAGCTTCTCCAATCCTCAACTTTATCCAATTGTTCTTTCAGCAGCCTTTGGATCTTAAGAAACAAATAAAAATGGCTGCCATTAGGGGGTCCTGTTTGTACTTGCCGCAGACGGCAGTGACTGACATTACTTTGGCCAAAAATTACGCCGTGGATTTGGGAAGGTGAATTCGAATGTGAAACACTGGCAGGGCAGTTTCCGAGATCATTACCCAGCCAGCTGAGAGCTGCCCAACTCAGGAAAATATTGAGAGTGGTGGAGTCTTTCAGGGCAAAAAACCCCCAAACACTCCCTCAAAAACCATCTCCTTAAATGACTAAAAATTTTGCAACCTTCTCACAGCAAAAAGAAAAAAACCCACAAAACCTTTACTAGGGATTTTCAGTCCTCCTTTGGTAGAATTTTGGGAGGATGCAAACTGACTTTACACCAGAATTCTGATAATGTATCAACCTCTCACTATAAAAAAAAATACAGTCTGGTGACCTGCATTTATTTGACATTTAAAAAGTAAATTCTTTACTGTGTCCATACACTGGGGGACAAAAGTAAAATTTTTAAAAAAATGTAGTAAATTGCTTGTAATCCACGGCAAAAAAATCAAACCAGAGTTGTATGAGAGGGAGCAATTCCTGAAACTGTAGGTTTCAAAATGGTTCGTGGTCAGCCGTGAGAGCACAGTACATCTAAGAGAAAGAACTTGACTGCCACCTCTTTCATCATTAGACAGGAAGAACGGCTCTGTTATTAGCCATTCAGAAAGAAAAAGACTTCTGTGCTTGTCCAGAGGCAAGGATTACCAAAATGTACCTATTCAGGATTACCAAAATGTACCTATTCAGTTAGAAGAGGAGAAAGAATAAAAAAAAAAAAATAAAGAAAATAAATAAAATTACATGAGCTTTAAAGGTTTGAGCAGGCTGGGTTATACTGTGACCTTGATCGGCTCTTGTTTGAGTAAATAGGATTTGGGATGAAACATTAAAACTGTTTAGCAGATCTTTTCAAACCATTTCAAACTTTTCTTATGTTGGTTTATAATATAACCAGACATGCTTGTAAATGGCCACACCTGCTCATTCCTCTGGGGATGGCCTGATCTCTGCCTTTGCTAACAAAGAAAGGACGGGAGAAAAAAAAAATCAGCCTTTCTTGTTGCAAAACAGAGTGGAAAGTCAAAATCTTTCTCAAGTTTGTCCCATCTGGTCAGATTAAATCTTTGATCACCCTAGGGATCACATTTATGTTTGGTCTCTACCACTGTTTCAGAACAGCTGAAAATATACAGGTAGTGAGCAAAACATGGATTGCTAAGCAAGGAACATTCGGCATAAACAAAAGTGGCTTTGGATTTCTGTGGCTGTTCAGATTGTAGGAGGTGGTAAGCAAAGACAGACATAAACATCTTGGGTATTTTCTGCCTTCTGCCTGGTCTCTACATCAGCTACCTCACTATTCATAAACTCCATGTAACTTGAAAATATTTTTTCATGAATTCACATCACAAAAAGTATCAAACTGCTTGAGTAGCTATTGGCTTAGGAGCTATGGCACCGATACACTGATGAGACAAGACAGAATGAACACAGAAGTAGCTCAAAGTCAAAACTGGAAAAATCACAAACAATATCTTAACAAAGCTGTCCCCCTTAAGAAAAAAGCTCCAAAAATTCACAATAAAGTGGGATGGTGTGGCTGTAAAATGGAAAACATCTCCTTAAACCAAGGAGGCATTTTTAAAGAAATAGCCAACAATTTATTCTGTTTTTATTTTTTAATTTTAAAAATAATTTTATGTTGTTCTGGAAAAAATACAATTCAGTTGGTACAGTATTTCTCTGTGAAGAATGGTGGCTGTAGAAAAACAATCCACTGATAATTTAATTCCTTGTGTCATTGTGAAACTGAAAAACTCTTAGTTTACTGAATGGAAAAAAAAGTATTTGAAAAAAAAAATGGCTGACTAAGTAAGTATCACCTTGTGCTACATCCAAGGCCTCTTGCTGGTTGTCTGGCTGCTCTTTTGTAGGCAAAAAGGAGCTGAACGCTCTCTGGCTCCTTAGATCTGGTCCAACAAATGCACTGCCAGTCATGCACACGGATCCAGCTTAAAACTCAGTGTGAGCCTAAAAGAAGCTAGTCAAACTGGCACCTACTCATGCAGAAGTAGATAGATTTGTCATGACAGGCTGATTATTCAATGTAAAGAAACAGTTTAGCTTTTCTAATCTGGTACAAATACATCTTTCTCAGAGAAAAAAGTAAAAGGTCTAACAGTTCAAGTATTTATAAGTAAAGAAACCAACAAAAAAATTGTAACGTCAAAGTGAACCACAGGTATTTGTGCTGGAGCATTCTGCTAAACAGCCCCCAAGTTCTATTCAGATAAATAAGATTTAACCCATTTAACCATTTCGGAGCTGCACATCTCTGTGACTGAGGTGATCTCGTCTGATTCACACTGCACTTAGCTCTACTGCAAGTTTTAGGGACAGGCTGAGACACCCAATTCCAAAATCACGTTGTGTTTTCCTTCTGTCCTCGCTTGCTCACGCTGGTGCAGAGGGAACACTAGGAAACACCACCGAGAAAGCTGACCTAAACCAAAAGCAGAGACAAAGGCCTCCACTAACTTCTTCTCTGGAATTTTCCCTGCTTAGGCAAGTTTGTGCTCTCCCCCATCCAGGAAGTATAATTAAGGTCAACAATCACCTAAGGTGCTGGGATCCATGAGCTCGTTCTGCCTGTCATCGTGACTGTCGTGCTATTGGCATGACCCACAAACATGGGCTCAAGCATGCCGGCTCAGAAACATTCTAAAAGAGTGTCACCATCCAGACAGGGCAGAATCCGAGATGAACGGGCTAAAGATGGTGTTTTCTGTGCCTTTCCAGAGCTGAGTTACAGACAGAAGTTAAGAAAGCTGCTTACTCATTGTAGGAGTCAACATTCGTCGAGCTCCACTTAAGGGATTTTCTCTTGTGTAAACTTGACTTTATAATTAAAAAAAAAAAAAAAAAAAAAAAAAAAAAGGAAAAAAAAAAGTGGTGTTATGAAACAAAGACTTTTGGCAAGTGTATGGGATGCGTAAGCCGAAGAGCAGCATCACTCAGACCGCCATCCTGGGAAGCTTCCTCCTGGGGCGGGCAGCCCCGCGCCAAGGGAGGGGACGTGCCCTCCTGAGGAATGCTCCCGGGTCACTCCCAGCCGAACAAAGCCAGCGGGCTGCAGGGGGCCTCCCAAAGTTGGTTTTCCTCCTCGCCTTCTCTCAATTTTTGGGGGAGGGTAACAAGATCCCTGTCTGCCTCTATGTGATGAGAATGAAAAGAACAAGTGCAAACCCCACATCTCCCTGGACCCTATTTTGCTGGTTTTTTTTTTTTTTTTTGAAAAAGTCCTGCAAACTGCTGGCAGGTTTTTTTAATGGAAAATACCAATCGCCTAAGATCTATACCTAGCCTTTTGCCAATAATGAGAAAACTTCACCTTCTGTCCCCAGCAATTCTTAGGAAATCTTTTGCTGTTATTCCTACAAATCCAATTACAGATTGTTGAGTAGCTAGTGGAGTAAGCTTATTGAGGAGTGTCACATCACTAAGTCGTGCGTATGTGTTTCAGTTTGTAATGTGGTCTGAGCCGCTGTAGAGGTGTCAACTTAAAATGCAAGTAAGTAGCAGAACAGGGCTAATCCCAGCCACTACTCCCCTGCAGCCAAATTGTAGCGCAATGAATGACAGTGGAAATGCAAAGATGCCACTGTGCTTATCACACACAGCCAGATGGTGGACCTGGATCAATGCACACATGCCACGATCAATGCATTTGATAAAGAATTAAGAAGAAAACTGTACATGTTATCAAAGAACTTGTACATGGCATAATTATGATTCTGCATGTGCTTACTGATGATATTGGAGACTCAGAGGCAGGTGATAATGAAACTGATAGGAAGAAATAGCTTAAAGGCTACAGCATATGGCCTCAGCACTAAGAAATCTTGTCAAATAGTTCAGAAAGCTTTTTTAACTGTTATTACAGGCTGCTCATAGTGCAAGCTGGTGGCAACGCTTTAATTTTTTTTAAACCTGAAATGTCAAAAAGTTACAAAAGCTGTACTTTTCAGAATGGTTCAGAAAATAATTAAGATGCTATTGTGTTTTAAAAATAGCGAAAAAACTACAGGTAGAGAGAGCATTCACAATTTAGGGGTGCAGGGAGTAGCTGGGCATTTAAATATACATACACAATTCTGTGTTTCCTGAATAAATGCATTTAGACTTTGAGGGAGCTTGTGGCAGTTTAAGGAATGTATCTTGGTAGCAATTTGCATCCAGTACGCCAATTTCTACAGATGAAGTTTCGATATTGTCGAAATTTCGGTGTTATCGAAATGTATCGAAATGCACTCAACATCAAACGTAGAGTATTTCCCTGCCCGCATTTGTACTCTGTCAGCTGAGTTACAGACACCTTGGATGTGAAAGAAGGTAATTAAAGATTTGTGGAAAATAAAGTCTAAAGTAATAAAAAAAATTTATAATGTATAAAAGGTACCTAAAATACAAATTCTCATGCTCCAGTTGATAGATGAGCTGTCTAATCAACGCCTGGACGTAACTTAAGTGCTCTCATTAGTGTGAAGACCTTCAGGCTAAATAAGACTAAATCCCTTAAAAATTGCTTCTGCAATAGAAAAATCCCCCTTACCATTTTCCTCTGCCTAAATCATATCAATTAAAAAGAGAGAAGGGGAGGGAGGGAGAGAGAGAGGCATTTTCACATGACTTTGTTTTAACTGACACTCAAAAATCTATCTTCTGAATCCAATTTAAAATGTCTAGGCAAAAAAAAAAGTTCATTAGCAATCAAAGAAACAAAAAAAATCACCCCGAGTTTAGTTTCTCTTTCACTTTGAACCTGAATCTTTACTCAGCGCTAAGGTGCATAATGCCCATTGAATCCTTCACCGTAACTTCTTTTTTCCACCCCAAACGTTTAATCAACATTGCAGTTTTACATTAAATGATAAAATTTATCAAAACGATCCTCCAGAAGAGTGAAGCGCTTATTTTATTTTCAGCAGGCTGAGGAGGGACACTCTCCACCTCCCCCCCGCTCCCCGCCAACCCCCGAATTTCAATTTGTCCTGACAAACCATTGGGTATTAAATTCTAAAGGCACGCAGAGTGCATAAAGAACTGATGGCTTGATTAGCTCTTGTGGTGCAATTGAAGGAGCTGTCTCTCTCCCCGCTTCTCCATTTTGAGAAACACTTTGATCTTCGTTCAAGTCAATTCATGAACATCAACTGACAAGACTGCATGAAACACCCCAATGGTTAGGCCCAAACTCGTAGCAAACTATTTGGTTTCATTAAGGCTTTAGGAGAAGTGACCAGTGACAGTCCTTTCATTCAGAAGCCAACAGGCAAGTGACTATTTAAAGTTTAATGTGCACAATGTACTGCTGAAGGCCACTACACCTATAGTCAGTCACTCAAGTATGAATGCCTTTACCTACTATTTTGTGACATGTGAACTGCTAAGTGCAGCTGCAGTCTCATTAATGCATTCGCCCAGATTTGTTTGCAGGACTAAATAGACGATTCACAGAATTTCTGGTGAGAGAAACAACTGTATCTTCAAAGGAAGGTAGAACAGCAGGTGCTATGTAAAAGCCAGCGATTAAAAACAGATTGTGTTTTAAAATGCGGTAATTTACTCGAGATTTGCACAAATGTAGCAGAAATATTATCTGTTCCGGTTGAAAATATGAAAGGATTTGAATCGCATCACCCGCAAAACGCAGGGTGTTTGGGCCGGTGTCGCGCTTTGCTACAGTACCCTACTTACACATCACTCTGCCCCTTTTTTAGTTGCCCTCTCCAAAGAGTCCCACTTCAAAGAGTTCATTTTTGCACCAGTTCCTGTCAATGCAGGTCAGAAACACTAAAGTGGAAAGTGGCTGCAGTGCCGTGGCACAAAGAGTCTCCGCGGCTGAAATCAAACAAAGCCCAATTAAACTAATCATAACGTCCCAGTGAACACAAGGAAGCTCACCTGGTATTTCTGGACTTCTTGTGTGAATTCCCAACTCTACTCGGTACTTGGTACTATAATTACCCTGACCAAAATACTGTGAAATTACTGCTCTGATCTACTAATGGCTGCAAAAAATCCCGTCGCTGTGGTTCCATGCCAAGGGGCCGTAGCAAGGTGGCGCAATGCTTTCTGACAGAGACGACAACTTCGAAAAACTCAAAAGGGAAAATTAACGGGATGTGGTTTATGTTGCCAAGGACTGTTCATTAATTACCAATTTAATCACTGCTGGAGGCATGACATTACAAAAATCTGGCTGAAAGTTCTAATAGATTATGAAGACCACCTAAGAAGAGTGACCAAGAAATGTACAAAACAATTAATACTGTTTCACTGCTATCAAAGACACTCAGATTATTTTACATCAAGTGAAGCAAAAGAATTAGTAGCTTCACAGTGCCACCACTAGGAACTGTAAATACAATGGCACACAATTAGTAATGCACATGTGACTTTTCGTTCAAGGCATATATCCTTGGGAAAGCCAGAACACGATAAGGAGAACAAAAGAAACATTTTTAAATGAAATGAATAAAGATTTTAACTCTACCCTTGTGCATGCTGAGCAATCACAGAATAGGCAATGCAAAATACAGCTCTAAGTAATGGCGATATCATCCTGGGATTCACAACAGCGTGTACTGAACATCCACACGGAAAACGTCCACAGCTATTAGCAGCGATAGAAAAAGAGCATTCCAGGGGCTGAGAAACCCGGGTCTCACTCTGCACACAAAGGGATAGCTCTGAAACAGACACTTTTTTTTTTTTTTTTTTCCCCGAATATTTAAAAATGGATAGAAGACACTGAAATTTTGGAACTAATTTTGTTCGGATGATCTTAAAATTCCATTAATAGATTGCCAGCCTATTTTCTCTCACCGTGTGAGTTAATGGTATGGCTGCAGACTGTGCAGCACCTTGAATTTACAGCCACAGAATAAATAAATTTATATATTTAGGCCAGATCCTTAACTGGTGTAAACAGATACATATTATAGAGATTAAAAATCAGCTGAGAAATTCAAGCATTTGTATCTAAAACTGAAACTGCTAACATTTGTCATGCATTATCAAAGCTTATGCTTTATTCAGGAAATCCTTCCTGCTATAAAACTGACAGTACATACTAATTCTTCTTAAAAATTACTTTACTTGCACTAATTGATTTATTTTCCCAGCTACGTCAGGGACGTGTCTACAGCAATATTTTTGTACAGTGAAATATCACAACTTCATACTAAGAAAGTGCTTAAACCGACCAAATATGAAGTCAAAAGATGTAGCACCTCTTTGGAAAGTTACTGATTTTTTTTTCAGGCAGTGAGAAACATTAAATAAAATAAGTTGCCTGCTCTTGCCGTCAAGGAATTGAGATCAGACTATCTCAACCTTAGTGTGTCACTATAAAGAAGTAAATATCAGATCAGTTGGGGGTCCTTTCTCCAGTTAAAGAAAAGTATATTGTTAAAACAACTATAAAACTTAGAATGCTCATTAAATGTAAATACTCCACAGCATAGTCTTATCAGCTTACACCATATTTAACCACTTTTTAGTGGCATACAGACAAGACATATAAATGAACAACAGGGAATAAGTTACCAAAGCTCAGGGATTACCAAAATAATGTTCAATCTTTTTACCAATTAAATGGTAACTCCTTCTTTGTAATCTTGGGAAGATCTAGTGATCATATCTAAATCTGGTTGCAATTATCAGCATGACAGACTAGTCTTTTTTCAATCAATATTTTCCAATTAATATTAAAAGACCAAGGTTGCCACCTGCAAAGTCCTACACCTCAATAAATTCATGCTAGATGTTTAATTAATAAAGATCAGGTCTTAATATTTTTTTAAGAGAAACAAGATAATAATAATTTGAGAGTGCTTAAATGAATTAACACAACCACCTCAATCACAGACATTTATTTTCCAACTGAGGAGACTACAAAAAATCCAGCAGTGAACTGGATACCTTTCCTAATACAACATAAGTAGGGATTCTGGTTTGACACAGAAAAAAATACTAAATAAAGCGATTTTGTATTCATTTTCAAGAACCTGAAAATATAATTGGAGGAAAGAACACTCACATTGGTACCTTGAGTTTAAGGCATCTTTCAATCAAAATAAAATATTCTATTTTTGCTGCCTACTCTGAATTTGCTTTTGATACCGCTTCTGTTCATGTTGGCTCCAGTTTACTTATTGGAGGTAAGTTTGGACAGTTTGGAGCTTATTAGTTCAGAGAGGCAGCAAATTATTGCTGGACATGATCAATAAATGGGATCATTTATTAAAGCAGGTCTTTCAACATTTAAAATATTTCTTTGTTTTTATTTTATTGCAGTCAGCATATCCAGTATCTTTGCAAATGTATGCAGCCAAAATTAAAGATCATAAAGACTCATATCCTTTCAGATTCTGTCACTTTCTGAAGCCTTTCTAAAAAGAACTTCCATTTCCACTAGTCTGGTGCATGCAAAAAAAAAAAAAAGTTATCATTTTGCACTCAAATATTTATGAAAATGAAAAGTAATGGGCACAACAGATTGACACCTGAAGTAGAAAGAGCTTATTAAAAATGAATTAGATACAGCTGCAACAAGTCCTTTGAGCAAGGGAGTAATAAAAAACAGTATTCTGAGCAAGGAGAAACAATCTCATGGCAGAGCCCATTCCTCTGCCCTCTGCACACAGTGTTCGTGTGTTTGGAGGAGACAGCTTTTCAGTGAGGTACTCTGTATCTGCAAAATCTGCTAACAGAGTTGAACATCATTGACACTGCTTTTTCTTTCTTTTTTTTCAATATATACACATTGAGGCAGCTACCGCTGTCATTCAGCTTGAATAAATATAAAATAATGGTACCAGAGATAATTAAACCCAAATCTTTCTCTGTACAGAAAGCAGGATAGCAACAGTTGCAATTAAGCACAGCAGCAGCCTCAGGATTATTCTCCAAACCCCCCAAGTCTGTTCGTATTATTCTGGTTTTAAATTCTTATTGTTCAAATGGAGTCACTCACAATTTTTAGGGACTCGAATGCTGCTCTGAAGAAAGAATTACTATTTTCCTATTTCACAAAAGGCAGAAGACAGAGTGATTCCCTCCAGGGATCATACTACTGAACTCCTGCATCCACCAATCTATGCCAGATCCTAAATATGCAAAATTTTCGGCCAAATCCATATATGGGTGGCCAAGTCCTGCACCTAAATTCACCAAGGAGGAATCCTTAGCTCATGCAAAAGCCAAGTAACTTTAGAAACTATCTGTAGCCCTTGGTAAGGAGAAAAACACATCCTTTCCCAGATGAGCACTTTTCATGAATTTCATTAATACAGCATTCCCTGCTACAGCTGTCTGCCTTACAAAAACAAATTAAAAGAATTTGACACAGGATTTAGGAGATGCCAGAAATAAAGCTAGTGGGCATAATCTTAATTTTCATCCTGCTCTGTATCCTCTAAAACAAAGCCTAACTGTGGCAGCACCTTTTACTTTCACTATCTCCTGGTCTTCAGCCCAGCCCTAAGCTCTACCCAGTGGTGTTCTACCCAATACTTTGGTTTATTTTCACTGTTCAATATGCATGCCCATCAACACGTAGGATTATTCTTTACACCACAACATTCACATCTTGCTCTGAAGACAGAATTCTTAATTTCTTGATTTCTTTCTACAGTGCCCACATCTATGGTATTTAAGAGTCTCAAGAGAATTAATCACATTCCCTTCCCACAACAAGCCGTGGAAGAGTTATTACCCTGCTCTTCTGATGAGAACTGAGAGGGAGAGATCCAGCTAAAAGGATCTATCACTGGGTGCTTGCTCTGGGAAGCCTATTAGTTGGATTTTTTTGCAGCATACTAAGCTTTATAGCCATTTATATGTCTCAAGCACAGCTCCAATTGATTTCCCTGACAGACCTGGATGCTCAATATATCTGCAAATCAAACTTTTGCCTCAAAGTGATCAAGAAAGGAAAGACACAAAAACTAGTGACCACCTGTAAGACATTTGGCTCAAAAGATTAGTAGCACTGACCAGGAGCTCTGATAAAGGCAGAAGTACATTTAATTTTTTCAAGGACCTTAACCATGACCTCATCTTTTCACTCCTCACAGTCTCTGCTTTGTTTGTCGTACACCTTTCAATTTCTGCAATCAAAAGCACAGAGGTCCTCTGGACAAACAGCCTTCTACATCACCTCTATCCTCTGAGGAAAATGAGACACAATTGCTTTGGGGAAAATAGTATGTGATCACATAATTAAAGACTACATCATAATGCATATACACAAAGGAGGTTAATTAAAGTTGCCTGTGCATTTCTTAACTCCTAATTCCATTCTCTGTAATCATGCTGACTCCATAACCATAGCCATTTGAGTTTGGAGAGTAAATGACAGCTGCAGTAAATTTCCATTCTTTATGTGGCCCAGTCACTAAAAGAAAATAAGAAGATTTTGCCAACAGCCTTTACAGATATTTGCTGACAGCAGAGTTATGCTGAGATTCTAGAATTAGAGATTCCATCCCATGTTCTACAGATGAGGATTCCCCTCCTGGAAAGGCCTTTTAGGGCCATGGCTTCTGAATTTTTCCCACTCAGTGTGGTCCCCTCTAGCCTGTCATTTTGCTGGATAGGTCTCATAGCCCAGCTCCAGTCTCCTCACCTTGCCAACTTCACATTCCAGCCCAGCTGCCGCTGCTAACAACCATCACTACAGGTTGATATTTTACAGCATCTGGAGGGAGCAGATATGTCCCTTCCAGCCCTGTGATATTCACCATGAGAAAAGGCAAGTTAAATAAAAATGAGTAAGCTAATAAAAAGGCTCTCCTGGTTAAAAGCTAAGTGATTACAGCTGCTATATCAGATTGCAAATGACAGAAGCATCTCGTAAAAGAGTCACCACATGCACACATACATCAAGAAAGCAAGCAGAAAGGCTGAGCTGTTTATAAATCTACCATAGAGAAAGGGATCCACGAGGGGATCAGTAACTCTCTTCACAGAGCTCTTAAGCTAATTCTTCCAGTCTCCAAAGGGCTGCATCAATTTTAATGACACAGCTATGATCCTCCCAAACCATGAGCATGATTTCAAGGAGGTTCTGATCAATGCAGTCTCCTCTTAAGACTTCAAATACCTGCACACATACCTCCACATGCTGTCTGGCATGCATACAGCTTGAGATTGAAGGCTTCTGAGAAGCACCAAATAAGCAGACACAACACTGAAAAAATTTCTACCATGCTGCAAGGAGGGAAGAAATGAGAGAAATGAGGCTGTACTCTGTGCTTAGAGGAGAAACAGGAACACTGTTTTTTGCAAAATTGACTTTTACCAAGCAAATCAGGCGGGCGCACACGAAATAAACCTGTATTTAGGAAATTTCCTCCCTGTTGCTGAGCCTGAGCAGTGCCATTGCCCATCCTCACCATGCTCACTGTCCAAGCCCACGCACTGAACGCTGCTCTCACCTGGTCACTGGGAAAGCAGAAACCCCTGGTTCTCACATGACACATGGAAAGTGCTAACAGCAAGGCCTAGGAGATGAGACTTTTCTAAAGTCACTAAGGACTCCACAGGCTTCTCTTAGCTGGGCTGACTGACAGCATGGTCTGAAAGACTAGGGTGCTTAAAGCTCTTCCTGAGAAGGTATCAAAAAAGGTGCAATTGCAAACTTCAAGAGTTACTTTCAAAAGTATTGCCCCTGAACTATCTCTTCAAAGTTTTCTTATTTAAAATTAGATCTTCCTGTTTCAAACCATTTTCTTTTGAATCTCAATCCATCCTGAAAATGAGCCTCGTCCAATTTTCACTACTAAATGCTGATTCTCATTATCACAACCTTCATTTGGATAACACACTACTACACATTACTGCACACTGACATACAACACTGCTTTGAGTCAAAGTTCTTATTATTAACCTTAATGACCAAAAAGCCATGAATAGAAATAAGTCTGTGCTATACGCTAACAATCAAATGACCTGTAGAAAACTGGCAGAACTACATCAAATGAAAATGCCTCATCTCTACTAATATCAAGCATGTTAAAGGAAAACAGGAATCAATGTGTTTTATCTTACACCTATATATGTTGATGCACACATGCATTCTCCTTCAGAATATGCACATGTAGGGATATGTATATAACATATACATACACGTTATACACAGCTTTATATAATGTATATTATTATATACCAACGGTAAGAGTCTCCAAATCACATCTCCACGACACACTTCAGAGATGAGGAGCCTTTGTCATTCTTATGTGAAAACAACTCAAGTTAAGAGTGCCCGCTACAGAGTGCCCAGATTTCACATGGGCCAGGACCATTTGTTCCAGGACAGTTCTCCTCGAGCTTCTGACAGAGGCAGCAAGAAAGTTTACCTCTGCCAAGCTGCCCTAAAAGACTGCCCTTCCTTTTCCTGCAGGCTTCTAATTAATTTTTGAATTAATTAGAAATAAGGTCCTGTGGGTAATCTGGCAGTTCTAACTCTCACCCTGAAAACACATCACCATCTCCTACCCTCCAGCTGGTTTTCATGGCCTGGACACCAACTTCCTCATTGTGTAACTTCACATTGCCACCTACCCAGGGCACCTCTTCTCTGCACTCGTATTTGGATTTCATTAGCAGGAGTTTGAGGCTAAAAGAGAAAGTTCTGCTTCCCAATACCTGCACCAGAAGGGGCCTCGGTCCCTAGGAGAGCAATGGTAAGAGATGCTCTTGCTGGACAGTGTCCATGCAGACAATTTTTATTGACACTTAGGAACTTTTCTGAACTTCAAGGCTCCCAGACAAGACTGCAGTATTAACACAACTTTGACTTTTTTGAACGGATTTTTCAAAGGAATCTAACCATCTTTTCAAATTTTACCTATTTTTAATATGAGTAAAACAATGCTTTGTCAAACCTGATACAGAGAAAGAGATGATCAGGTTTTTTGATGTTAAAAAAAAATTTAAAATATTACCCCGAGACAGAAGAGCTGACAGGGAAGATTTCAGCTCAAACAATGAAATACTAGCAAAGCTGTAAAACCTTTGAAAATAGGAGCTTGCAATAAAAAACATTAGGCAACTTTAATTACAGTTGTTTCTGCCTGTGTAGTTGCCTATAGTAACTCTCCTCTAATACCAATTTCTTTATGAAAAGATAATTTTAAAAAATCCAAAGTGAAATTTATACTAAAATATACATATCTAGGAAAAACTTTAAAAAACAGAATAAGAAAAATTATCTTATATATCATTAAACAAGTATACAAATAAGACTTTTCTGTGTATATGAATGTATTCCAAAGTAAAATGAAGTGTTAGTCTATGGAGAGGAATTTCTACAAAAAAGAAAAACCAGCAAGGATCCAAGAGAGTAAAGAAAATAAAATGAAATGTGTTAAATCACTGCCTTCATTTTTTAATTGTATGATCCCATTCCTGTAAAGAGGAGAATCTGCCCCTCAGGACTTGGCTCTGAAAGGCAGGAATCTGTAAAGACTCCAGCCTTTCTCTGTATCATTATTTTTCATTATATTTACACTCTCAGTTGCCAGTACAGTCTCTAATGTGCAATAGTTAGAATCACAAAACTTGCATTGCAAAGGTTTGCATAAAAATTAATTAGCTTTCATCTCCAGAGAGTAGGGATTCTCCAGGTCACCATGGAAGCCACTGGAGATGCAACCACAGCTGCTTCGACACTGGAGCTCATTCCCCAGCTCAACTTTCCCCCTTCACCAGCATAATCAACTTTGGTGATAAAAAGGAATTGTTTCATCAACTCTTTTACAAGACTGACACAAGCAGCTCCATTCACTGCAACAACACTTCTAAAGCAGCTAGGAGCTCACATCAGAGGCTCAAGGAAATAATTTACATTAACTGAAAGAGAAGCAATCAGAAATAGCACAAATTACTTCACTATCATTTAACAAGTGATGTTTGAGTTTCATCCCACCAGAAACTGCAGTGCCAATCAAAGAAGATGCTCCCAGACTTCTGCTTCCAAGGAAGTGGGAGACACCTTTCTATTGGCCATAACATCAGGAGAAACAGGTTTTAGAAGTGAATGAAGGACACACGACACACCAAACGTAGAGAAGAAATGTTCTGCAAGGACATGCCTCCCCCCACGACAGCACACACAATGCATTTTAACTCTGCAAACTGCAAGAGTGGCCAATGTTTCTTACATCGTTCAGCTGCTTATTGCGGGCTGGGATGAGGGTACTGCTTAGTTGTTTATTCCCTGCCTTTAATGCTGCATCTCTTCTTGCTTGCTCAAGCAGAACTCTCGCTCGTTCTTTAAGTTCTTCCTGTCTTGACAACATACGTTGCTTAAAAATAAAGAAATATAATTAACAGCAAGGCAGCCTCAGGGTACTGAAGGTTTATACAGCAGTTAATAGCCAGCGGCCTTCCTATACAATACAGGTCAGGAGCCACATGAATTATGTCTTCATGAGGTGACAGAACATTTATAGAAATGAAAAGATGATCAAAATGTAAAAAAAAAAAAAAAGTTGTAGTCCTTTATAATGTAAATTCGAGTTCTCTTCCTTCCCCTTAAAACTTAATTTCTATCAACATTTAATGCCTTTAAACTGCAACTGTGGAAAAATCCAAATGGCTTCACAGAAGCCATGTCAAACGTGCTGTGTTTACTTATTTATTTTAATATGTATGCAAATATGGCTACAACAAAAATGCTTTGTGGGCTACTTATATGGGTACCACTCACTTATAACTTAAATTGAACACAAAGAAGCTGGGTACAAGGCAAAAAGCTCTCCAAAAATATCTGCTTCTATTGAATTCATGAATATGCACAAGTCCCTTCTTCTTACAAAAGACTGAGGCTACTTTAAGAGCAGAAATATCAAAAGGGGGTTCTGCACAGGCAACACGAGAACATGAGCAGCTCCCAGGCAGACACAGTCCCAAGGGCTGGTTTCTTAGTCAAGGTCAACTATCAAGAGTGGGAAAATGCATCTCCAGGCCTTTCCATGGGCCAGGGCTGGGACAGGTGCTGCCTGCTGTGCTCCTGCAACAACCACGTGGAAATGGAGGTGGTTGACTCTAAGCAACAACGGAGTGTAGGTTCAGAGGGAGTCTCCCATCTGAGATTTTATTGCCATATGCAAATGTACCAATAATTAACAACTAAGAACTGCCTTTAAAGCCAACTCTTGCTTTTTCTTGGCCTGTGACACCTTTGTCCATGAAAATCCTCATAGAGAACAAATCCTGCCTCCTCCTGCTCTTTTATTCTGTATGGGCCAAGCTGTTCCTTTTTCAGCCAGTACACAAAGACGATGATGATGATGATGATGAGGATGAGGATGATGATTAGAAACCTCACAAGACTTCATTGATTACAGGAAAGAAATTAGTTGACTCTGGAACCTATATTTGGCCATTATCACTCATCTATAGACTGCTTCTCTTGCAATAAAATCATCTTTATGGTGCTTACTCAGAAAAAAAGTCCCATAAAAATATTTGAAGCAATTCATACTATCAGAAGATTGGATATATTCTTTTCTTACCAGAGCTAATGGCACAAAGCCCAAACTCGAGAAAATTCTTCACAAGGGTAAAATTATAAGCTTGTTTTGGCATTTTTGTAAGTGGAGGTGTTAACATGCTTTACATATTTTTATGATTACATGATTTATTGATAATACTCAGCATATATATAATATTCAACTTCCATTCTCACAATAAATCTGCAAGGTAGGTGGGCAAACACTGTTATCTTTACAGAAAGGAAAATGATATTGTGTTGAAGTAACATGCCTTAGGCCACTCAATGGAAAGCAGCATAATTTAGCAGTCTGGAGTTTCTACCTCACCATACTGGCTATGTTCATGAGACTCTGTGGTTTCCCAGACAAGATTCTGAATTACCTTTAGTAAATTTTAAGGTATTCAACGCTTTTTATTTCCTAATGAATTGATATCTATTTCCAGTCTTTGCTTCAGTGTGCAACATTCAGAGGAAATGAGTTGCAACAGACAGTGGCAAAAGCTTTGGAGCCATCTTTGAGATAGTTGAGAACACAAATTTCTTTAATTGGAGAGAGATTGGAAAGATCAACAGTGGGACAATTTCTGTAAATTTTTCGTGTAATGATTGTTTTGCAGCACCACCTACTTCTCAGGCAAAATATTTATTGCCCAAAACTACATTGCTCACCTCATCATTTATGCTGAAGACTTGGTGTAAATTACAAACACAGAGAAAAGACTTGAACGGCATCTCCATCCTAATTCACAGACACAAATGTCTTACCTGGGCTGTTTTAGCAGTTTGATCTGCATGATTTAAAGCTGCTCTGGCATCACTGTCAGAATCAGACTCTATTTGCCTCGGAGAAGCATGTGGTTTCTTTGCAAGATCTGTATCCATATTATAGGAGTATCCTGGCTTAGAAGTAGGAGATAAACTTGGTTTTGTGACAGGTGAACTGGGATCTGCTCTTGTGCTCTCTGTGGATCCTATACATCCCAGCTTTTCTTGCTCCGAGAAACCAGGGGTACTGTCTAAGCTCTGGTGTCTCTTCTTGTTGTTATCTTCACAAGCAACTGTGGGAGACATATCCTCCTTTTGATCACTGACATGTGCTAAGTCACTCAAGTCTAAAGTGTCAGTTATCAGCAATTTCTTCCTTCCCAACACAGGCTGCACTTGTGTTGCGTCTGTACTGCTACACTTCCCGATTTCTTCCGACGCGGAAGTCCTCCCGGAGCTCTGCTGGGATTTCTGCGGATCCGTGTCACTTCGAGTCCTGCGTGAGGAAGGGGAAGCTGTGCTCGGGCTCAAGTGGTCATCAGGAGTCTGATGCTCGCTCTCGGATTCGCCGACGCCGCTGTCGTTGACGAACACGGAGTCGTCCTGCGAGGCGAAGTCGGCCAAAGCGCTGTCCGGGGGCTGCAGCTCGGGCTCGCGCTTCAGGTCGCTCAGCTCCGCGTAGAACTTCTCCTGGTCCACAGAACTGTTGGTGTCCGTCTCGTAGTTGCCCACTTTGTATGTGCTCTTGCTGCTGTTCTCCTCTATCTGAACCACGTTCAGCTCCTGGCCGCAGAAATGTGCCCTTATCTGATAGAGATAGGTCATAACAGTCAGTTTGTCTGGGATGGCCAACAAAACCATGTCCGAAGGCTCCAGCAGTCGCGATATTCCCAAGCTGGCAAACCCGTCGTAGGCCTTTGAAGACAGACAAAATAAAGATAACAGTGTGGCAGTTTCTTACCCATCATAACATCTCAAAAATGCAAGTGGAAATTTCAGTCAAAATAAGCAAACCTAAAACACACTCAATATTACAGGGAGAACATGGCTCTGACTCAGTTACTTATTATTCTTTTGGCTTCATTATAGTCATTACTACTTTTTGGTGCACCATCCAACATCCAGCTCATTGATTTGTCCATGGCTTCTACACATGTCCCAGGACATCTTCATAGCAAAGCAGACTGAGAGAATGTAACCAGCAAAAACACTCAAATAGCATTTTAAAAAATATTTTCAACATACTTCAATGCCATACTATACTAAAATCTTTTCTTACTCAAAATTGTGAGAATTCTATGAGTAAACAGCTCTTCGTGAAACTGCAGCTTGAAAGCCCTTCTTTTTGCACTAGGAAACTCTACCAATATCTTAAATGGTTCTCACTCAAGTAGCAGGAAAGAAGCAAACAAAAAAAGTCTAAGAGCTGGACCAGAAAAAAAAGGAACTCAGGATGGCTTTTTAAGATAAGGAACAAAGATATAAGAAACACGACACTAATCCATCTTGAGCTTTATCATTGATGATCAACCTTCTGCCTTCTATTGGTCATGTAATTGCAGTGATTCCTGCTGATGAAAAACTATGTCCAGATAGTTAAAAGGAACACCACCACAGATTACTTCACACTAAACATAAATCACATTAATCCATCAAGCAAACGCATTTTAAAAACATTTGTTGATGCTAAATTTATAAGAAAGAGAGAGTGAAAATCATTCCCATTTCACTTTACTTTCTAAAAGCTGAACAGTTGCAAGCCTCCCACTTTGTGAGGCCACATTGTCTTCTTTTACTGCTGGCCCTTTAAGTGAGTGGGCTTGGTGCATCAGGTTTTTCTAGTTTTGAAGAATTAAAGCCGTTTCTCAATTTACAATTAATTATTACTATCCTGGATTAACCTTGGAAGACAATATTGTGTTTCAAGGAAGTCTTTAAAAGGCCTCCTGTTAGCGTAGATGCACTCAGTTAAAGCATGTGGGCTTCTCCTCCCCCAGGAATCCTGCAGCTCCTTTTCAGCGTCTCCTGAAGGGCCTTACAATGTTCACAGTTGATCCTACACTATTTTGAACAAAAGCAGATGCTAAATTTAAGACATGGATGAGAAAACTGTCCTTTCACAAGGAAACAGTAACACACATCACTGGCTTCAACTCTTGAACTTTACATTTTTTCCTTAATTTCTTTAGTTTAAAAAGAATAGAGAAAAAAAAATAAAACAATTATTTTTTTTTTTTTAAATCCTCTTGGTTTTTATATTACTAAGAATTCAACAGTGAGACAGAATGTGGGGCTGGGCTGGCCTGCTCCTGGCAGACCCAGATATTTTGTTTGCTCTGAGAAAAAGAGGCTCTCTCCTCCTCCTTGCAATGTCATTCCCTACTCAGTGGTCCAATAGTTTTTGTTTCAGCTGCTTTTCAAAGTCTGCTTCCAAAACCTGGAATTTATCTTCCTGAAATTTTGCATGCCTCCTCTCATGCTCAGGTATAACTTTCCAAAGCACTTTAGGTGAAGTACTTTTTATATAATTATAATAAATGATTCACAGAGTTTATCTAGACACAGAAATGGTCTGAATAATTTATTATTAAGCTCTTCTGGCATTCTCCCCATGCAAAATGATTTTGCCTAAAATCATTGCTGGTATTTGGTGTAGTATTTCTTGGGAAGGTTTATTATGATGAGGGACTGTTATGGCATTTATAAATACAGAGCTGTGCTTAGATATAGGAGCAGCCGGGGCAAACATGACTAATGTATTTGCTGGTACAAAACTACAGATGGAGCAGAACAGCAGCAAAATGATAGGTGGGAGGGAATGGCAGCAACCTGGACCAAAGCAGCATCTTGGAAAACAGAGCTGGAGGAGCAGGATCAAGCTGACTGTGGAGGAGAGGGAGACAAGATGGGTGGGACTGAATAGACATGAGGGGCAGAGAGAGCAGCAATGCAGGGATCTGGGTGGCAGCCTAAGGCATGGCAGAGAGCAGCAGTGATGGATGCTCACACCACAGCAGAAACAGGCTGGGCACGGACACACAGCGAGCCACCCGTGCTGTCTGTGGAGTAAAGGTAATGCCAGGAAGGGCTGTTTGCTAAGTGGGTCAGTGCTGATTCAGTGGCATAAATAACTTGTTACCTCACACTGCAGGTAGTGGGAGTCACCACCTGAGGAATGACAGGACCTAAGGACAGGCACAGCAGCTGGGGCAGCCAAAGCCAATAGACATGACTTGACCTAAACTCCTTTTATACTCTCAATTTCTTATTCTTATTCTTTATGTGCTAATAAAACTAAATTCTATGAGTATCTCCCAGGGTCTATAAAATTAAGGTGAGGACAGTGTTACAGGTCTCAGGAAAGGTACTTGCTTAGAAGTAACACTACAGCAGGACTGAATTTGGAATGATGGATATTCTCAGTACAGCTACAATCACTTTTTGTTGTTGGCTGCTCAGCTCTTCTGGTGATGCCTGGGATTAAACACAGTTATTTCCTGCTGATGCCTGACACCTATTCCCCATCCCCTCTCATTCTCATCCACATTTTTGCTTCTCTCCTTTCAAAGTACACTAGATATGTAGATTGGCATGCCAATGTTCTACAGACAGTAGCTCTAGACATAGCAATTGTGTGTTCTGGATGTGTCCATATAGGACTATGTGATGGGTTGTTCTTCACTACTAGAAAAGCTGGGAGTTTCCTGATATTCCAGCATATTTATAAATTCATCATATTTCTAATTAGTTTGTAGCATAATATTAACAGAGAAAATTTTCCAAGTCAAATTACTTTTGTCAAACACAGGCATAACTCAGCCCCAATTTTTGCAAATATTTACTACTCTGCATGTTTAACTCTGCTTCTACATTATCCTACTGATGCCAATAAGCATCTCCTACACATGCAATTAGATCTGTTCTTATGACTTTGTGGAATCAAATTGTAGAGGTAAGCATGAACACCTATTATAAAAATACTAACTCCAGTTAATATTTTCCATTTTGAGTCAATACTACCCCTGTAAATCTGAATTCTCCTATTTAAATGTATAATTGAAAAGAATTCCCTTTAAAAATGGGATATTTTATTAAGATGATCACTCAAGTTCAAACGTATTGAGGAATTTGTTAGAAACGGCCAAGAACTGGGGAGCATCATAAAAATAAGAAGTGCCAATTGAACATCCAAAAGATATCACCACATGATAAATGAACCAAGCTTCTCTAAACAGTAACTAAAACCAGAAATTCATTATTAGCAAAATACTGTTGTGCCCTTCTACTTCTCATTCCTTCATCTTGTCAAAGATCCAGCCCGAGTCTTGTTTAGTAGCTTATATTTTTAATGTGCAGGACATGTTATGAGTGAGACAAAATATTTCTAATGTTGATTAGGAACTATAGTGCCAGTATGCTGTAATTTTAATAAATTTTCCATTAATTTAAATTTAATTGTTATTTAATAATAATCAAATGGACATATTATATCAAATTAACTGTTTAACACTACTAGGAAGGTAATATGGATAGTTAGCTATATTTGAGATTTAACTGGAAGCACAACTCTTTAGACCAGCTGGGAAAGTATCCCTGTAATGTTTGTAATTTTCTCAAAGATAATCCTGGTTTCTCTGCTGTTCCTGATAGAAATTCGAATTTCCAATGTGCACCAAAAATACCTTCCAATTCAGACTGATGCCAATGTAGTAGTTATTTGGGATTTTTAAAATATATGTATATTCAGGAGACTAAGCCTATTTATCTATCTCCCAATGAAGTCTTTTTCTTTTTTTTTAAATTTACTGACAAGCTGATTGACAGACATCAATTGGGATCCATCAGCACAAGCACCACAGGCAGTATTCCAATCATTTCCCAACTCTGTAACACACTGACATATTGGCCAAGATCAGATGTCACAGGTAAATACCCTTTTTTATTTAGCATCAGTGGCAGCACCCAACTGGCAAGTGGTTGGTGTGTATTATAAAGAACCTCTGATGACATGCCTTTTTAAAGAGTGCATTTCCATCCCTAATTATACACAATATTTGCTCTGAAACAGTTGTTAAGAAATCTTAAGATTTCCTCCTTTTTTAAAAATTAAAATACAAACAAAGTCATGCACTTCTAAAATATATACTCTTATGGGTTAACCTTTAATCTATGGTTTTCCTTCTGGGGAGAGGGAGAGGCAGAAAAACATTGGAAAAAAAGAAAAAGAACTGCTTCAGACAAAGAAAATCATCCTATTCATCCAAAGATGTTATTTTAATTGGTTAGGAGGAATCATTGTCAAATGTGTTACATATCTGCATGGAATTTCTAGGCAGCCATTGTTGGCAGTGCTGCATTCACTCCAACCAAGGGCACACGGGGTTATCTGGCAGAACTGTGTGAGACCAGGAAATAAATCTGCAGGAAGCAACTGAGATACTCAGGGTAGCTGTCAGGCGAAGGCTGGCAAAGTGATGAAAGAAAAAACTGCACAATAATAACAATCACTATTTCTTCAATTCTGGGAACTATATCCTGTTAGAGACAGGCTAAAAAGTTCACTGTTTGCCATCACAGTTTCACAAAGGAAAGATGACTGATCATACTGCTAACGTTTTTAATTAATAATCTATTCTTTCTTTTTTATAATCCAGCTTAATTAGGCCAGACGCTCAACAAAACTTGAAGTACAAAAACATATGGTCACAGAAAATACTGTGATGCCACAGATAATCCACTTAGGTCATTGTAAGTCCTCCTATTATTATGAAAAAAAAATCATCAGCTAAATACTCATTAGATAGGAGCTGCTCAGAGATATTTCATTATTTAGAATACTTAAGTACTAAATTAAAGACAAGTAACTCCCTGTTTAACACATAAGTGTGCAGGTACATTAAAATATAAACAAAATTAATTTTAATAAAGCACTTTCATACACTCCATGTAAGTAAATAATACTAGATTGTAGATATGTTTGCTATATAATATTGAACTTGGTAATTTATTTAAAGTATATTTTTATACCTTCATCCCAGTTAAATTTAGTGCCTTTTAAAGCAGTATAAAAATAAAATCACAGCTTTAAGAAGGCAGATACTTAAAACAATTTTCAGACGATCTTCAGGAACAATTTTATAATCAGTGACTCACATGAAAATTGTAATTTCTAAACATGTCCCTAGGGCCCAACTGAAGCTTGTAACATATCTAAAATAGTGAGCAGAAATAAACAGTCTTCCGGTGATCCCCAAACTGAATTCCTGCTTCTTCCAGAGAAACTTTCTACATCTTGCACCTACAAAGACTGGTTTAAAGCAGTTGCACAGCACAAGGCTATTAACTATTTTCCTAGCATTTAATTTATTTGTAAAGGAATATGTCAACACCTTTTATCCTAAACCTCCCATGTTGTGCAAACTAATTCATTCAGCTGATGCAGTGTAAGAGTAGGTGTAAAATTCCATCTTTAAAAATATAACAATCACCATCAAAACAACATCAACCGTGGCCAGCTCCCAGAGCCTTGTTACAGCAACAGCAAGAGAAGCCTTGTGTGCCACAGTCCAAGAGCAGTTACATTTTTCATTCTCTTAATTACGTGGCTGATAGGAAAAACCAGAGCAGTGCTCACAGAAGGCTGGCCAGGCCCCTCCTCTGCTCTCACACTTAATGTAGGCCATACAAATATTAAACTCTAATGCCAGCCCTGCACTTGTTGTGAATGTTAAAACCATGACAAACTCGAGTCAATAACACATCCGATCTGAACCGTGGGAGGCCAAATTCCTTCTGTGAGCCACAGTTATGACCTTACAAAACAACCACACTTTCCCAAAATTAATAAAAACCTGCAGTGAAGTCAAAATTGAGGCTATGGTTTTGTTTTTGGGTTTTGTTTTTTTGCCTGGCAGTTCTTACCTTTTTGTTGTTCTCTTTAATATCTTGAGGATTCAGGGACTTGTAGTCACTGAGGGGGAAAATGGCACAGTGGGTATATACAGTATTTGATAAAAGCAGCAGTTTTAAAACAAACTAAATCTAAAAATTTGACATACAATAATATCATACAGTAACTAGCAATTTCACAGCAATTCAATCAACAAAACTAATAGTGTGGAAAATTAAAGGAACAAATAAATAAATAAATAAACACCGATTACATGTTTCATTGCCTGAAGCTCTCCATCTAAAAAAGAAGTTAAGGCAGGGACTAGAGGCCAGCCTTGACAACCAAATTTACCAGAGGTAATCCGTCCTTGTCAGCATACAAAGAGCTTATTCCTCTCATCTCATTTCAACACTGGCGCAATTCTCATAATCATCTTGAAGTCAGTTCTTTGTATAAGATTAAGAAGAAGAAAAACAAATCACAGAGAGGGGAGAAATAATTGTTTATGCAACAAGGGAGAGCAAAGAGGTCACAAAGTTTGAGCATTCATAAATCTGGTTTCTTAGAAAGGAGGGTTCTATGCTTGAAAGCAAAGGGTGAAAACAGTTCAGCACCTAAAACACACTGGTATTTGATTTTCAAGTTAAAAAATTGTTCAGTATTTCTATGAGAGTTAGCTTATGCAGGCAAAGAGTATACCACTTACATTAGGTCTGGTCTAAAGTGATGTAATATTGCACAAAAGGATAAACCGTTTCTCCACGACGTGGTGAAATTGGTGATTTTCACTCCCCTATAGTTTTTTGTAACTTCTTTGCACCACACGAGCAATGACTGACTGGCATTTGGCTTTCTCCCCAAAACAGGACTTGGTATTGGGCTTGGCTGCAAAAAAAAAAAAAAAAAAAGAGAGAGAAAACAAAAAAAAAAAGAAAAAAAAGAGAGAGAAGATAAAAGAATTTAATGGAAGATGAGAATTAACATTAATTGACCTAACTAGATGATCTGTATCCTTTGATGTGAGTTTAGGTCCTTCACAGCTGTCAGTTTACAATGACTGTAACTTGCAAAAGACACAAATCGCGAGTTATTATCTGCAGTTGTTGCCCTAGGCACTTGTCTCCCAAGGATGCAGATATACAGGATTCCAGATCTACACAGGGGAAGAGGCCAAGAATTGTAGCAGTGGAAACACCCGTGCTGAAACACGGCACAGCCCCGCACAGCCCGTGACACACAGCCTTGAAAACACTTCCCAAAATGCAGCCATGGAAAAGCATCCCCACGAGCCCTTTCACAATCGAAGTCACAACACAGGATTGATGAGTTCCTCTGGTACAGGCTCCAGAGGAGAGTTTTGGTGCTCTTTCTGTGCCAGTGAGCAATTGCATAAAGGTAATTATGGCACCGTGTTTCTGAACAGCCACTTCCAACCAAACCCGAAGAGCTGCCTCTTCCAGGCTTCAGCTTTTCTATGTGGAAAAGGAATTTCAGATGAAAACTCTTGTCAGAAGGTGGTTTCTAACAAGTGTCATTAGCTAACGACCATTAGATCATCATTAGCTAATAATGACCATTTCCAAAAAAAGTTATTTTGACTCTTTTAGTAACATTTGTGTGGGCATAAAGCAAGAAATAAAATAGAACACTTCAGGCATTTGGCATTTGTCAGACTATCCGCTGCTCCTCAAATTCAGCATTCTGATAGCAGCAGCTGTTTTCAGACATACACACTTCCCTAGAAAAATACTGCCACTTTAAAAACTTCTTAGATCTAATCAAACAGGCAGAATGTGACTGATGTAAATCCTATGTTTGAATTACAGTGAAAGAACTGAGATCCCCTATTCTTTCAATGTAATATCATTTAAAGCATATATACAAAACAAACAAGCTCTTGATGCACTTTAGAGCTAGAGAGTTCCCAAATTAAGACAAATTAAGAGCAAGTAATTTACTGTATCACAGCCACTTTATGGTCAAACGGATTTACTTGTTATTGCCTATTTGTGAAAGACCAACGATGCCCCCCCTTGACTGAAGCCTGTCAGTGCTCAGCAATTAGCTGCTATCAACTCATTTGTTTTCACTGCTTCTGGGGAAAAAAAAAGTGCAGAGCTGGGAAAGTAATTTTTCATTTACTGTCAAATCAGCCCTAAAAAGTTGTTGCATAAACACACTAGCTCCTCACCAGACAGAAGCACTGCTAACTCATTTGCAAAGTGCAAAAGGTATACCTTGCTGAGATTATTTTTTTAAACTCCACATCATATGTACAAAATAACTTGTTAGAAAGTGCTTAGGGGTTTTGTAATCCTGTCAACAATTCAAATCAGCATGAACAAATCCATTAACAACGAGACAAATATCTCCAAATACACTGAATTAACGGCTTTAACAGGGATATACAAAATAGGGAAGGAAAAGTAGCAATAAATTATAAACTTTACCATGCATAAGATTTTAATCAGAGAAACAAATATTGCATAGGAGCTGTTACTTCAGATTCAGTGAAGTAATTAAGATGGTGCTTTTCTCTTGTTTTCTTTACAACTTGAAGCAAAATCTAGTAACGAATCATTGATCTCAAATTTAAGGTGCTATGTTACTTAAAATATATTTCCTATTACAAGTTATAGACATGGAAATAGCACTACTGAGAGATGTATTCACTGAGAGAAAAAAACTAAAACAACATTATCAAATAGTGGAAAAGTGATATTTTAATAAATTATTAATGCAAAAAGCTACTTCTTCAAATCATAGAGCATTACTTACCAGATATATTAAATGTTAACTATAAAGGCTTAATACTTGTTGCTGAAACTCTCAACAAAAATGGCAAATTTTCCAGTCACTACCTAAACACTTTCTTGTTAACACTGAAATTGCCTTAGGCAATATTGCCATTTAAATTACTTTACTTATCTAACAAACTGTAGATGTAACTGAATTTAAAACCAGATTTTACAGAAGGAAATAAAAAAGTATTAAACCAATAAATTAGGCAGAATTTCATACTTTATTTAAAAATTTTTTCTAAAATTATCAATGTTTAAAAAGACGGACTGCAGAATCCTTGAAAATCTAGAGCTTTTTTCTATGTTTTTCTTTCCACTTATGTTAGATTTTCTAAAAGCACTTTTTCCAGAATACAGAAGATTTAGGACACGCATAACGTGCATTACACGTACAATCTTCTCTTCTCTTACCTGATAAAGCAGAAATTGTATAAGGTTTTCTTTCCACACTTATTAGTCCGTGTTTTTTGATAAAGGTGAAGTTAATACCATGACAATGTTATGCTCCTAATCACCACCTGCGTCAAAGCTTTCGTTATTTAATCTATGATAAAAGCATTCAACTCCAGACACAATGGAAATACAGAAGAAAAGGCAGAACTGTGTGCGAGCACTTGACAGGCTTTCAGAGGAGTTTACAAATATTAGTTTTAGTTTCTTTTTCATGTGTGTGTGAAAAATCATCATGCAAAACATTTCCTTTCAATATTTGTATGTTGGACATAATAATTACTGTCTTGGTGCAAACACAATTACTACCAAGTGCCTATTTCTACCTCTACACAATTGGTAGTAACTAATCAGATGAAATGAAAATTTAATAACCTTTTTCTTGCATCATTCTTTTCAGCACTGACTACACAATTCTTCTAAACGACACAGCAGTCACAACTTGCCTTTTTGAGCTCAAAAGCCGAAGTCCCTGCGAACTCGGCTGGAAATGCCACTAGAAAGGCCAAGATATCCACAGCAGATTGCCAGAGCTGCTCACTGATCAACAGGTCATGGAATCCAACACAACTGGCTTCTGTCCAGCCGTGGAGCAGCGCATGGCGAGCACGGAGGTTCCAGAGCTTTCCCTCACAGGGTGGCTCAGATCTAAATGCAGGATCATGAGGATGGATTTATCAGCTGGAGTCAGCATTGGCTTTGGGATATCTTCGGTTCACACTCAACAAAAGCCCTGAAGTCTCTATTCTTCTTTTTACACATTCTGGAAGCTCAGCTGATATGTTTTATAGTGTATGCATTTTTTCTCTTGGGAGATTATCCCATCAGACCATTATGTTAACAAGAGGACAATAGCTTCAAGTATTAGGCTGCATACCCACACTTAAAAATATTCAAATAGCTGGTTTTGCTGCTCTGAGGAACCCAGCACGAGGCACAGTGATGGCTCACACAGCAGGGATTGAGTTGCATCTCTGACACAGCCCAACACTCATGAGAAGAAAATCAAGACTGGAAGTGTGATGAGAACATGGGGCTATGGGACGGTGACACGGCCAGGATGAAGACTGTAGGGGCTCAGTCTGAGGGCCTCAAGGGCTTATAGGCAGGTTGCATGGGGGTAGAGGTGTTTAAAGAAAGCAGGAGTGTTGAAGCCCATAAGAGAAAGATGCTGAGAGGAGTAAGGGGAAAAAAAAAATTGTAATCTAGGTGGAACACTTACATGGTTTGGGTTTTATATTAATGAATGAACACAACTCCTAGAAGAGGAAAGGAGCTGAGACAACCACCCAGGACTGGTAATCAACTGCAGGAGAGGAAGCTCAGATTGAGCTCTCTCAGATTGAGATAGGGCTGAAAGTCAGAATAGGGAAGACCTACAAACAATGAACAAGCAAGTTTTTTTCCCTCAAAGGCAAGTACAGACACTGGCCTCTAACTTATTTGACTGAGCAAAATAAAAGGGATTTTCCCGTACCCCTATCAAAACCACGACGCTGTCTGGGCTCACAGAAAATTGTGCAACCATTAAAATGCAAGGTAAGGTAAATGAAAGTAAGGCACAAGTAGGTGAGTGAAAATGTGCAGCATGTGGCTGGATGTAGAAGCCCAGGAAACTCAGCTGAACTGAACAGTCTGAAAAGCTGTATAAAGGTGCAATAGAAGCAAGACACCAAATACATTTCAGTCAAACAGGTAACTTTATACCCTCAAAATGATATTCTAAAATTTTGGTTTTTAAACAACATAGGACTTCACCCATAGGAATGTCATATTAGCCTGGGAGTATCAGAATTTGAATATGGCTCATTTAATAGAATTTATGCCTTTGACAAGGTCTGTATGTGTCCAACATGCATTCAATTTTGTTTACTCTGGGCTGTAGAACAGTCTGGGTGTAAGTCAAGAAGTGGTATCACGAATTTCAAATACAATATGGAAAAAGTCTGCAAAGATAGAATGGAACAGCTTTCTGTTTTATTCCAAAAATGGAGAAAACATCCTCATGACCCAGTTGTGCTGAGATGTTCTTTACTTAGGGTAGTTACGTATTTTTTACATAGCAGGTTACAATTTAATGACACATCAAAATACAAATGGCATTGCTCTTTGCTTCTAATAAGGGAAGATCATGCATATATTAGAAAATGCACATTTCATGAAAGAAATGTTAGTTCTGCTATTCTGTTACTCTGATAAAGAAATTGATCTGTTTAGGAGAACATTCTTTAACTTTGTGCTCCTTATTTGCATGGTGCAAAATGTCTCTGGTTCCTACTGTCCCTAAAAATGAACGAGATATGAAAACCCAGCTGCTGGACACAAGTTGCACCGAATTTATTTCCTATATATGATTAATAATGAGCATTTAGGTAACCTCCAGGTTTCAGCAGCAGCAGACATCTTAAAACTTTGCCTTCCTCACTCTTCTGATTGTGCCTACAGCTAATGTGGATATGCAATAAAATACAAACTTTTATCTCAAAAGCCTTAGGCATAAGGTCTAAATTGCTTATCATTTTACAGGTTTAAATTTGGCACAATCAAACCAGCCCATGTTCAATCATAACCCAACACTTAAACATCTGCCTGAGCTGACATGATGCTCTCATGTTTGAATGTGGAAGGTGAAATCCTTGGAACACACCTCAAGTTAGCAGTTGGTCAAGTAGATCTGATTATTTAATGCAAAAGGGTTTTCAGTTGCCTATTATATATTTTGATGGCCAAGAGTCTGGAAAAAGCTTTTCCAAACCATACCTGGACAAAGAAATGAAAGCAAGCCTGCAGATGGCTGCCTCTGGTTACTTTTACTCTGAGCACCAAGGAAGTGGTCTCGTAGAAAATTGCAGTATGCTATCATAAAATTGAAATGTGCACATGTATATATCCTACAGGCATCCAGTGCACAAAGATGGGAGAGACTGCAGTAACAAAGGCTACTGCTAAGTACTTAATTTTGTAACTTTTGTAATTATCTGGTAGCCTCCTTTTGCTTTTTACTTTGTCTAGCAATGAAGTAACATTTTCTTAGGCGAGTCTTTTAGGATTTTGGTTTGGTTTTCATTGTCAGGGATTAAAAGGATGAAAGAAGCCAAGAATTCAGAACTAAACTCTAAACCTTCAGAACCAAAATTCACAACACATCAACTGCTGGACAATTGCCTCGTTTGCGCAACAGGACACAAGGCTGTCTGCTCATGGCAATCAATTAAGAGCGAGGCAGACGATTTATTTCCAGATGACAACCTCCCCCGTGGATGTTCTTAGCAGAGAAGAACAGGACTGCACAGGAGTGTGGGCAGCTACCTCACCAAGCTGAGAAGCCCTAAATTTATTAGCTAATTGCAAGGAGAAGATTATGTTAATGAACTGGTAAAAGGGAAACAAATCTCAGACAACATAATGAATTGGTTACTTATGCGGAAGTAATTTCACCTGATGGTCAGTACAGCCAGGAAAAAAGTTACAGTGATCTCCTTCTCAGACTGAACTATTAAAAAGGGATTGGCCGAGGCTCACCTAGCTTCTCTTCCCTGAGGTCGCATAATCTTTGTCTTGAGCGCCGTGTTTTCAATTAAAAATCTCAAGAAAAGCTATGGAACTCATACCATTAAGCAGAAGCCAACACGGAGCTCGGTCTCTGATGATTACACGTATTTATAATGTAACAGTATGAACAGATGACATGCAGGGATGGGGCCTCATTTTTCTGCTCTCAGAAGACAGGCAGTTTCCTTGTGTCCACCTTCCTTCCTCCAGTTGTCCCGGTGGCATGTGGGCTGAACGCTCTGCTCTCATGTAATCTGTGCTGGAAGCCCAGATGAGCCACCAGGATGCTGCTGGTTCACAATCCCTGGCTCTCTGCCACGATGGGAACGTTCAGGGTTTTGGGCAGGTTGCCAGAATTAAGCAACTTAAACCACAGATGAGGAATAGCAATTTTCAAAGCTTTTAACTTTGTTAAATGTGAACTGAACTAGCAAAACGCACCTCCCTGGGCCCAAGGCTATCTCTGCCACATTTCAAAGGCCTGCAGCAAACAATGGAAGTGTTAGAGCTTGTCAGAAAAGGTCACAAGAATCTCTTCTAAAAGAAAGCACAAGGCAAACTAAAAACGAGAGTCACTGCCAATTCTTCCTAAAAACAGTGAACTCTTGTTGCTTTTGCAGGAATTTCTTTTTACAGAGCCATTAAATAAACACAAGTCATTATCCCACTCTTCTGAACATTTCAACAGACATGGTTTTTTCAGGCAACCTTCTGATGTTGGCTCATTAAAGGTGACATTGCTCAAAACTTTATAGTTACCTATTTTGTAAACATACAGCATCATTTATATTAATGCCCAACCATAGGTAGATTTATGGAAGCATTAGCTTTTACCCATGAGAAATCTTTGTTTGAAATACTTGAGAAGACAACACAGATGCCAGATTTGTGCAGGTATTGCAGCAACAAAGGAAAACAATCTCTGGGTGTGCTTAGAGCGCTCAGTATTTTTAAGCCTGGTACTGATGTCACAGTACCCCTGAAGGCCATAGTACTCCACTTGGCTGACAGTGGAAACAAAATAAGCATATTTTACAATCCTGCATGAGCTGCTGGTACCTGTGAGCTGCTGGTACCCATGAGCTGGCACCAGGCATAAAGATGGATATTCTTAAAGCTCCTGAGGACAGCAAGAGATAAGTTAGAATTTATTGGAAACAAGTTTTTGCCTTGATAAACTACTGCATTGACAGCTGACTCTATGTAAACAATCATGAGAAGGAAATTAACAGAAGTATTGCTTCCCTCCTCAGTGGTAAGGAGAAGCTGTCCATAGATGATGGGGACACATCTGAAATGCTCAGTACTTTTTTTCTACATCTGTCCTTATTGTACAAATCAGATGGAAGTTGAAGACTTGCATTACTCATACAGACACAGAAAGGTCAGATTTCAGCCCCATGTGGAAACAGCTTAGATAAATCAGAAGCTTTCAGATTAGCTGAACACATTTAATGTAATCCTAAGGTCCTGGAACAACCAATATGAAACAACATCCGAAAGGAATAGTCAGTTTGGAGACTTGAACACAGGAGAGAATATTAGAAGTGTAGGAAAAGACTACATTTCCTTCTAGCCTTTAAAAGCATAAGAAAAAGGACAAGTAGCAAGAATGCAGACAAGCAAATGAAAAGGAGGTGGAACAAATAATTAAGGGCCTTCTTAGCATATGAAAGTTAAAAGAAGACTAGTAACAAATTAATTTGTCATCAACAAATCATGACTAGCACTCCAAGTTCCTTCTGCAAGAGGGAAGCAGGGAGTAGAGAAGCATCATATAAGAGACTACAGATGTAGCTGAGCTCTTTTAATTGTCTTTCAAGATGCTCTCATACGGAAGCATGGAAAACAGAGCCTTAATGAGACTCATATAGGTGCAAAACAGGCTGGACAACCATACCCAAGACTAGTTTTAGGTGATTCTTGTAAATATGCATTGAAAGGGGTTCTGCAAGTGTCTCTTAGGTTCAGTGCAAGTCTGAATTAGAAAGGTGAACAATGCACTGGACAAGAAGCTGGGATGGACACTGAATGCACTAGAACGCCAATCACATAAAAAGGAGTAAAGATCTGAAAAAAGCAGTATGAAATTCGATAGCTGCAAGTGAAACTTAGGAAGGAGTAATCATTTACATAAATGCAGGATAAGGAAGAACTGGTTAGGTAACAGCTCTTCACAAAAGGATATGGGGAAAACAGTCTGTTCAAGCTGAACACAAAGTCAACAACATCAGGTTGTTGTGAAAAAGACAAACATTGTACTGAGATGTACAGACAGGAATAAAACTTGCAAGATCAAGACTGCCTCTCTCACTCCACTTAGCATCAACAAAACCACATCAAAAATTTTACATTCAGTTTTCCCTGATGCAGCGTGTAAGGAAGACGAGCCCAAAGAAAATTGCAGAGGGGGGGAAAAAAAGCACTAAGAAAGCTGAAGCACATTTAGGTCATTTATAGTATGAACAAGTGATAGAGGAAAGTAGCACGGTAAATCATCAAGCATGTAAAATTCCAAAGAAGAAAGCAAACCCTTTGACATCCCAGACCAGTGTTTGCCAAAAGAAAGTTACAGGCTTTAGTTGCTAGAGGTCAGACATCAGGAGGAGCAATCTTTAATGCAGTGTAATGAAAATAAAGCACTCAAGACTGCCTGGGAAGGCGATGGATGCTTCATTACTGTTTAACAACAGGTTGCAAAAATTTTTCATTTTATAAAGGAGAACTTAGCATTAGTGCAAGTAGAAAGACCAAGTGATCTTTCAGATGTGCTTCAGACCAACATTATCTGTGTCTCTTACCTCCAGAGCCTACAGCTCACATGGGATGCTGCCAGCAGGGAGCAGGAGGCTGGCAGAGCTTCCTTCCATGCTCTGGCTGCACGGGAAGGAAGCTGGAAACCCCCTAATTCTAACCAAGCAACACCTGACACTGGCCTCTCAGTTCAACCACCCACCAAAAAACCCCATTTTCCCATTTTAAAAATTAATCTTTGCGTGGAGGTTCTGATATTATTTTTTCATAAGCAACTCATGCACCAATTCCCCAATGTTAATCAGATCTTGCAAAGCACAGCGTATTTTGGGTTTTTCCCAGCACACAGCTATCTGAATACACACCAAGTTCAATAACCACTAACAACTCTCCAAATGACAAACTCTACAGCTGAACAGTTTACAGCTGTCTCAGATGTTTAGGAGACTGGCTACTGACTACAAGCCCACCACTCCAACTGCTCCTTGTGAGGACTGCCAGAGAGGAAGGCTCTCTCCCAGACAGCACATTTCCACCGTCACAAAGCCACTTTAAAATCCAGCATACCATTACAAAGGTTTTGTCATCTGCAAGGTGAGAGTTCAGGTCAAACCCAGGACAACAGTCAGAAAAACTCCACCAATTACAGCCGGGTGAAATGAGGTATTCAGGCAAACAGCAACAGCAAGCAACACTGGTAACCAAATCAGCTCTCAGCCACAGCAGAGATGTCACAGACTGAACTCAGTGACAAAGATTACCTTAGAGGGTTTTTTAAAGAAAAAAAACAGGATGACAACACTTGAAAATGCCTTCTCTACCAGAAACAGAATGCTTCACTCTCAAGCACCACTCATAAACAACACAGAAAACAAAAAAGCATTACTAAATAAAGCAAGTGAAAAATTAAGGAATGACAGGCTTGAATATTCTTGCTTTAGTTGCCCAACAGAATGAGCACTATTTAAGCAGTGTGAAGGCAGATTGTTATCTTTACCTCTCTGAATAGTACCTTATTCTGTGAATAGTCCCCATGGAATAACAGCCACTACTCAAGGATTCAATGGCTTAATGAACATAACAAGACTAGCACAATCTGGAGCTTAATTTGCATGCAGTTTGAATATTTTTGCTTTATTAGTTTCATTTCAAAATAAAAATACATGTAAAAGTAACAGCAATTCAAGTGCCACTTGGCTTAACATATATTTTTCCAGGAATGCTTACATTATTCAAATTTGCTAATTGCTAGGACTTGTTCAGCTAAAAGGAGAAATACATGTTAAATGAAAATGTCCTTTTTGTTTTATAATATGTAATTAACACAAGCTATTCTAGCTTCAACACTGTCAAATCTATCCTCTTGAAAAATACACACAATTTTCATGCGACAAATTAAATTTGGTGTGGTTATGCTTTTAGCACTCAACAAGTAAAAGCTTGTAAATGAAAAGCTGAAGCATAAAGGTATGGCAAGTCTCATTTAAGAAATCAAAATCTTTGGGAGAGAGGAATTCTCTCCTGCAGAACTCGAGAAAAGCTGGTAATAATTAAATACTGCCTCTGATTAACACTTTACACTACATGTTTATGTTGAAAGTCCTTGTTTAAGCAGATCATGATACAAACCTAATCAAATCACTGAATTTCATTCTCTTATGATGCCTGGCTAATAACCACACAACAGTTGGAAACTGTCAAAATATTTTACAGCTCAATTGTAATTCCCATCCAAGTCTAAGCATGCAGTAATTGGGCGTTAGCCACGTTCCAGGGGTGTTACAGCAAATGCACAGCAGTCAGATCTTCTGGGTTTCATTTTTTTAAACACATGTAAAACTCCTAAATGATCCCTAGGATCTACTCCATAAAATTTTGAATTAAGTATTAGTACATTGTCCACAAAGACAGCTTTGTTTCATTAATTCGATATAGTACTTATGTTAACGTTTTAAAAATTAGCTTGATATTTGGAACTACAGAATTTGTTCAGCAGCTCTTTCCTTTTCCTTGTTTTAAATTCCCTAAACAAAAAACATTTTGTGATTTAAATAAAAAAATTAACACTTTGAGCAAAAGATTATATGGCAAATATCATATTATTAAAAGATTTGAGACAAAACGCTGATTTCAACTTTGAGGGACAAATTTTGCAGCTCGTATGTACATGGAGTATTCCAAGCTAAAAGAGAAAAGAAGGGTACTGCCACAACAGGGTATGTGAAGAACCAGACAGGGATGTTAGCATGCACTATTACACCTGTACTGTGCACAATACTCATGAGCACAGGACCCAGATAATGGCCTGATGGGTTTTCCTGAACAGACAACTCCACAGGCATTTCTGATTGGAGTCTGTACTTCTAAGGCAGTATCAGAGATATGGATTCATGACTCCCTGGTCTTTCAACACTGTTCCAATCATTAATCCATGCATTAACTGTCATTAACTCCCAGTGACAGATAGATGACATCACTGGATCCCCAATACATTAATGTCCACTGGATTAAAATCCTCAAGAGGAGTTATGCCTTTGAGCTTCCACAAATGGAAGAAAGTGTTACATTTCAAGTGCCTTTTGGACTTCATTTACATGGTGTGTTAAGGAAAACTAAGCATTGCTGCCAGGTTCTCTATTGGTCCCCAGATGATGCGATGATTAATGTGCTGGGTGTGAGCAGCTTGTGATTCCAAACACTCATCTGCAGGCAGAACTAGGGAACATCTGGACAGAAGGGCTGCACCACAAGACTTCAGTCTTTCAGTCAGTTACTAGAAGGAGCACTGGGGGAAGGTATCAACTGCTCTCTCTTGCACGGGGGGATGGGATGAGACTTATCAGAGAAGCCCAAAGGAACTACACAGGATAAATCTTCAGCCAGCACAAATGCACAAAACTCACACGAGCCTCATACATCATCTTTAACATGTCTGATCATGTCCAGCTGTTACAACATTCAGAGCACTTATCACTCACACATCTCAAGTCTCCTGCAATACTTTTCACTGCACAACCACCTCGGGATAGGTGGAGGAGGGAAAAGAAGGGAGCCTTCATTCCTACACAGGAATTTCCATGCTTTGGGAAGTGTAAATTACAGCATTACTACTAGTCTGACAGTAAGTTTGCTAATAAATGTGTAGCAACACATCTAATTGCATAACGAGAGATTAAATGATTATGACAGTCTTTGAAATGGGGAGAATAAAGGGAAGAGAAAGTTAATGTAAAGGGAAAGCTCTGGTAACACAGCAAACCAGCTGCAATTCCCAAACTTCGGTAAATTAGTCAACTGCTCTAAATAAGCTTCCAGTGGCATCTACAAAGTTTGTTCCAATACTGAGCATTAGTTCCAAGCTACATGAACTGCTAAAAATTATTCAAAGGTGCAGGATCCATCATCTTAAAAACACAAGCTTTTCACACTTCTAGGCAACGCTCAGCAGCAGAAGCATCAGCCAAGACATGACTGGGAACAAAGCACAGCAACATCATTTGATTAACATCTACCTTACCTTTAAAGCTGTACAGGAGGGGAGCTCAAAGAGCAGTTTTTCCTACAGTTACAATAAAACTTACAGAGCACTCAAACAGAAGTGCTGAAGCTCTAGTGGGAGAATGACAAGTTGATAAATATATAGTGTGCATGCTGCTTTAGTCACAGTTTAGCTTCTCAACAAGTTACATTCACAGAAGTTTTTTTCTTTAAGACATGCAAATACTAAAAAGTCATTTAGCAACGATTTTTATTTTCTCCTGTTCATAAAACCTTGACAGTGTTAGGTGCTGTACTTAACAATCCCTTCTGCAAGTCTGGGAGTGGGTGGGAGGAAGCAGGAAGGGGAGGGCCCTGGACTCTCAAAAGAGGAGTTTAGGTAGGCAAGGTGGGTCTCACTGGTCTCCCAAAGCCTCTTCTGCTGCTGGTAGAGCCTGGCTGTTCAGAAGATTCTTCAGAGCAGAAGTCAAACCAAGAAGCTCCAAGCAGACTAAGGAATGCTATCTCTGCCCCTACGTTATGGAACACTACAGAGGTATTTTATGTCCTAAGTCAGACAGAAGAAACATATTTGTAACTAACTTGACTACAAAAAGAGGCCAATTCTTATGGAATCTAAACCTACAATTCACAGCCATACTCATCACCACTTTTTAAGAAGAATCCTTCAAGATGAGAAGGACAAAACAAAATGAGACTACAGTAGGATTTGATCTCTCTTACTCTCTTTTTGCTCAATAAATATGAAAATAACCCATTTTAAACTTTTTTTTTAATGTGACTCTATTTCTCAAATAGTTCCAAGCAGATACACATTTTCCAGTGCCATTCAGATCACCTGTTTGAGGATCCACACAGAGTCCATTAGTCATGCAGGGACAGAAGCAAGAACAATGTCAAGGAGTTAAAGGATGTGAAATTGCTAAAATCTGGTCAGAAGATAGGCCCACTGCATGATCTTGATTCCTTTATTCTTTTTCTTCTGCATTGGGCAAGAAATGCTGGCAGAGCAACTGTCAGAGAAAGTGAGACCGAGGTGACAAAGGACCAATTACACTTCATCTGTGCTCAAAAATCCAAAACACAGAAACACACACAAGACCCAAAATCCAGAGCAATACATTTCTTTTGTCTGGGGACTAGTCACAGTACTGGCTTCCTCCAAAAAAGTAAGGAAACACTTTTCCAAAAGAGAAGAAAGTGTTCTGAAGCAAACCCTGTAATGTCCCATGTGTTGTATGGGTTCTATGATTCTTTAAATGCTTGCAAAAAAAGACAGGTTGTGAGTTTAAATCAAGCACTTATGTATCCAAGGAGACCAGAAATGGAAGAACATTTCAAAAATGTGGAGGCTCTCACTGGAATTATCTTCTACTATTCCCAATTACTCACACCTATGCCACATTCTGGTCCTACATTTGAAAACAATGGTAAGTATGTAAACACAAGAAAGGATACTGTCCAAAAAGAAAACCTAATTCTAGCAGGCAAAACCCCAAACATCTTTTTAATAAAAGTCTAATCTTGTTGCTATAAAGAAATGTAAAAATAGTTAAATGCTTTTGCAGAGAAAACTCCTTCCTTGAAAACCCCTCAAAAGCAATTTTTCTTCTTAGTCTTTTTTTTTTTTCTTTTTTAAATCCAAGTGTAATATTCCATTAGCATTTTAGGTAGAGTGAAAAAGTTGTGGTTACAGTTACAACCACATTGAGCATTGCACAATATTTGGTTTGCCATGGTATTTTACATGTAAGCCTATTGACTGGGTTCTGATCTACACATCCATGTCCCAACAGAAGATTGAACACCATTATGTTACTGAGTCACTGCTGCCAATGACAACCATGATAGATGACTTACCAATAGCACAGAGGGGCAGGAGAGCACTTCAGAAAAGCATCAATTCTGCAGCATTGCTTTACAGTGATAAAAACAAAGCTTTTCACAGAGTTCCTAAGAGCACTTTGGCAATGGTAAGAAAAGGGCTCCTGGTGTTACAGAATATGGTTGAATTAGGAAGCAGATCTAGAATAAAGCACTTGAATGATTATCTGTTAAGCCATCTGTATCTAATTGGTGTCTGAATTCACTTTCTAGAAAGGCTGAATGTAGATAATAAACATATTTGTTATATATAAAGGTATATATGTATACAATATTCATATATTGTTATAAAGGTATACATATGACATATATACCTTTGTATGTATTTATATACACATACAGAAAGAAAAGATGCACTCTCTCAATATATAAAAAACACCCCAAGCTTACTTGAAGTAACAGAAATGCATTCTGACCATGTGTTTTTTAAGTAAAAATTACTTTCATTATGTTCCAGAAGCATGAAACACAAGGCAGATAATTGGGGGAAAAAAAGAGAAAGAATACAAAAATAGAACACTCCTTTTATTTATAATTATTTACGGTGGTATAACCTTTTAGGATAATTTAAAGGTTGTTTAGCTGAGTGAGATTCTAAGGATGTATTTGCATTGAAGCAAGACAAGAACCATGACCCCTGCAAGGCTTTAAGATTACAGTTTCTTGTCTCAGAGGTGTTGATGAAGTCAGGGAGAATGAAAATTTTAGCTGGCCTACCAAAGAAAAGAAGACTGTACTCTTCCTTGTGGCTCACCTTTCCAACACACAAAAGACAACAAAGGGGTTAAACAACTCTAACCTGCCCCAGTTCCCATTCAGGGAATGTTGGGTGCAAAGATTTCACTGCTCTGGAACACAACTAAGGGGCAACTAAAGGACCTCAGCTTCTCCCTGCCTTCAGTGGACTCTGCATGAAGTCTCAAGAATGCTTACAAAAATCCAGGCATGTAAATAGCATCAGACATTCAGTCAGAAGTTCTTCCACAATGTATTGCTCTGGTTCTGCTGCATGCCTGTGACAGCCTCTCCCCCAGTTGTGCAGGCACAATTTGAGCACTTGTGCACACATCTGTGAGCTTAATGCTGGTCCCCACACTGAGCCCACAGGGAAATAAAGCTGATTTTCTACAGCCACAGTGGGCTTTAATCCATGCCATGCCAGCAACAGTGATGTGCTCTTGGTGCTAAAGATGCCATGCATGTATATGAAGTTGCTCCTAGTCTCAAAATTAAACATCACAAGGATGTTTAATTTTACCTTTACAACCAAGGTAAAAAAATCAGTAATGAAGCTTCCAGTACCTGGAGTACCTGGAGAGCTGTGTTCTTCAAGATATTCCATCTCAGGTAACAGTGGGGGGTGGGGGGGCAGGGTTGGGGTAATTATTCTGTTTTGATTTTATTTGTGTTTAGGGGGAGGGGGTGGTTGTTTGTTTGTTGGTGTTTGTTGAAATACTTCTTATTTTGGGGATGGCAGACATGCTACAACTACTGAGTATCCTGTGGCACAGCAGCTGTGAGTGGGAACCCACAGCTCACCCCAGCAAGCTCTGCTCTAAAGGAGTATGGAGAGAGGCAGGATAAGATGTATTAGAAGATGTTTCACCATGCTACATCCTCTGAATCCAAATTATTTTTCCCTTGTGAGAGACTGCCCTCTCTACACTATAGCTCTCTTTAAAGTGGTGTAAGCATTTAATCAGCGAGTGTTTAATCAGGCTTTTAAATATTCAAGCTGAGCTAATATATTAAGCTCACCAATACTTTTTGTAACATTTACAAGGTGATTTCCTTAACGGCTTTAGTTTCTAGCTAGCTCCTTTAAATCCCTTTCATTGAGCCAGAGCACATGATTTCATTCACACTTTAAAAGCTTTTCCTACACATGCCTTTCAAAGTGATTTGTCTGAATTAGACATATTAATGGTATCTAAATTCTGTGCATTACTCATTACTACAAACTATGAAGTATCATTCAGGAGTTAACACAATTATCTGCTAAACTGCAAAACAGCTCTTGTCAATAATGACACTAAGTAAAATACATTTGCATGCCCTCTTTTATTGAGATAAAAATAAATTTGGTATATCTAATTACACATAAAACTATTTAAGTTGTATTAGAAAGGGTTCTTGCTTTAAACATATTTTTAACCTTTTTTTCCCCTTTATTAACAGTCTGTACAGAGTGCTTGCACTATATTCACTTGAGATACATCTATATGCTTCTGCACAGGACAAATCAAACCATAAAATATTAGCAGGATCTGGATTTTGTATTCAAATGGCTCATTCTCCAGCAAAACAACATCTTATTTTTCCTGTATACTCAATTTTTGTTTTCCTTAAAAGAACTCGGAAAACAAATGTGAATCTAAAAATATGGCACATGCCACAAACCCCTCAGACAGCTCATATAGTGACAGTTGCAGAGAACAGAGTTCTGCTGCTGAAAGAATAGAAAGAAATAGATTTAAAAGGAGGCAGTGAATCAAAAAACCCTGCCTTCAGCTTGATGCCAATAAAAACCAGAATCACTCAGTTCCTTTGGATTGTTTTCTATTTATTTTCTTTTCTTTTATGCAGTTAATATTTTAGGAAATTGTTGGGTTTTTTCTCCCCCCTTTTTTGTCACCACAGACACTCCCTTTAGGCAACCGTGCATCAACAATCCTCCCACGTTCAAAGTCGGCTACATCTGTTGCTCTTTCCCATTGTTGAAAATTCCTGCCTTAATCCTATTTGACTTTATTCATGCAAAGGTCATCCTGAATTCAACAAATGGAGGAGCGATAGCAGGCACACTGTTGAACATGGCTAAAAAATGCTCTTGTAGAACATGCAGCTAGTGTGCCGGCACTATCGCACAAGGACTCGCTTTATTATGCAGCCCCTTGTCACCAGAGCTCTGTTGCACTATGAATTGGCAACATATTTCTCCTTGCAACTCAGGAATACAACATTTTCCTTCTAACTGGCATGATTTGCTCTCCTTTTAAAAAGGTTTGTGCTTCACTTGCACTTGCTGGTGGGTATAAGTGCAACATACGCATAGAATACATGAGCGTTTCACATGCCCTAAGGCTTCTGGCACCAGTGGATTCCCTTTTTCTCCTGGATTTTACCTCTGAATACATCTAGCTTCACAAATCTATTTCACTCACCTGCCCACCTAAAACTAATGGTGATCACCATTTTAAATAAATTAGGCAAAATTCTATCTAAAAATACTCCTACAAAGCAGGGTAGAACAGCTAATACAAACACCTCATTTTAGGGCAATCACTGCACTGCTGATTTGCTTACAAATGCCATCTATTTTGGTTTTAGACTTATTTTTCTTTCCCAGCAACAAAAAGCATTCCGGCTTAGAGCTGTGATTTATTCCTAAGCTTAAGTATCTGACCCAAACCAAAGAACATTTAGCAGGAACAGTGAATTAGCAAGCAAACCAAAGTTAACTATCAGACTGATTTATGAAGGGAAGATAATTATTTTTGTAATATGTCCATAACTCATCATGACAGAAGCAAAGGAATATTTATTCATGCACACTAATTTCCAATTTGAGGTGCTTGCCAACCATGATGAACCAAACCCATCCCTCAGGCAAGCTGAGAACCAGGCACATTGTTAATGTGTTCCTTTCACTGAGTGCTGCACCAGGGGCCATGGATGGACCATGGATGGTGGAGAGAGCACCCAGGACTTTATCTAAACCAGCCCCAGCTCAAGGTAACGGCTAAAAGGCAAATTCTTAAAGGCAATGTCAACTTCTATAAATTGCATTGAGTTCCTTGTTAGGTGCAAGGGAACATTGGAAAGAATTAAGTTTTTATTTGAAAAGTTTTCCTGTACTCTGCTCGTGTGGCTCTTGTTAAGGAACCTGATAATAAGGCATCAAAATTGTACAGAAAAAGGACAGATTTTTTTCAGTTTTTTGTTGCAAAGATTTTGAGGATTTTTGTTTTGATGATGGTTGAAAAAGGTCTTAGGAGAGAAGAAGTGTTCCTTCTTTCTTTTACCTTTTAAAGAGCAAAGCTTGACCTAAACATGGGTCTGTGAAGCCCAGCATGAGAATCAAAGCCCTGCAGGTGACAAAACAGAGGAAGGTGCTCCTCCAGCACCAACATCAGGAGCCCATGGCCTTGTGCCACCTGCCTGCCTCCCCACAGCTCCCTTCTGACAGAGAAGTGAAAGCAAACAACTCACAGGAAATAGAATAAAATTAAAGGCCCTCACTGGAGATAAGGATTTTCAGATGACATCTCTCATCTCTCAGAAGCTGGCCTAGATCTCACCAGAGCTGTCATTCAGCTGGTTGGGCAGGCCAGGACTGCTCTGGCTGTCCAGCCAGTGGCTGTGCCTAATTCCCTTGTCCTCTGGGAGGGAAACCAAACACTGCCATGGAAGTGCTGATATTTAGGAACTGCAGCGCTCCAGAAATCTCAACGCACCTTTTCCACAACTACTTGAAGTAGTGTTTTATGACAACAAATCTGAGATGTATAATTTGTAAATGTAAGTTTAAATTTAAAATATGAAAAGTGAGGCCTGGAATGTCACAATGCTGGTGCAGTTACCAGACTTTACTTGCACAGACATTTTGCAGAAGTGGTACCTGGTGCAACCCAGAACTGCTGCAGGCACTGACAAAGTTTCCATCCATTTCAGTAGGAGCTACATTGCACCAACAATGCACAAATACCTTAAAGAGTAATTATGAAAATGACAGAAGCAGTCAAGCATTTATCAACCTGGGCATTATTTATATTAATTTGCAATGAAAAATATTTTTCCAGGACAGCTCTGGAGACCTGCTCTCTTCATCCCCACTACTAATAAGGACCAAAAGAAGCAGTCAAACTCATAAGTAGCAGCACTTAAAGTTGCCAAATCAAGTGTTCAAAGATTATGGTTACAAATACATTTTTATTAATACCCTTTGTATAATAGTATATATATATTTGAATAAAATCAGAGGTCCACAAGAAATCCACTTCCAGATTACTGTAAGCTAATGCTTTTGAGTCCTCAGTGAGAGTCACCTAAGATCTGATCTTACAGAGAGATGTTTGTTTTAGGATAGTTCCTGTGACACAAAAGAGCACCCTGTCAGCTGCATGGCACTACAGTCAGGCCAGCAGCTCTGTTAATTTATCTGGGTTGGATGCAGCTGTGAACTTGAGAAAAAAAACAACCAACAACAAACAAACCACCACAGTCCAAAATCTGGTTCAAGAGATCAGCTTAGCACCATACATAAGGAATTCATGACAGAGGGAAGGATCCCATTCCCTGCTCCTGGACAGCACTCAATAGCCACAGAAAGCAGTGCCTTCTGCTGGCCCTTGGCTCAGCACACAGCCTGCACTGGCTCCCTGCAGAGCAGAACATCCAGTGTGGCAGAGCCACCACGTGAGGATCCATCCATTCCATCCAGGTGATACTCCAGCTTCCAGGACAGAGAGAGAAGGAAGGGGCTGAAGATGGAAGCAGCTCAGCTCTGCCTCCAGCCCTGGGCAAAACTCCTGCTGCAGAACATTTGGGCAAATTGTTGAGGGTTTTAACCTCCAAATTCTGAAGGAAGCATCTCTCTTAGAGATACTGAGACTATAGAGAAGCACCTAAATTTTTGACAGCATGGGCACAAGATACCTCAGTCAGAAGGGCAGAAAGCCACACACAGAACATGGAAAGGCTTGGTTTCCTCTATAGTCTTGATGTCCAACAGTGGGTTCCTGTTGGCACCAGTTATGGAAATAATATGAGGGCAACATAGTAAAGTTCACAAACACCATTTAAAACTCATGAAAACAGTAATAAGGAATTGCTTAAGTATTGGATTAAAAATGGAGCCTCTTTTTACTCTTTAACACCTGAAAAGCAGCGAGTTGAATGACTTTTCTGTGCTTCCATATGATCATCTCACTATCTCTCTGTTCATATCATGTGTGCAGCTTGTTTTTCTTCTTATTAAAAGAAAATATGTCTTTGGGCTGCATGTAAAGGCAGAATTTCCTAAAGTGGCTTTTTTTTTTGCTTAAGTTCATTACAGTAGACTGTATTCATCCTCCAATTCCACCCAGTACCTTCCAGGCCCTCCTCGGGCTTGAACCATCTATCTACAGAGGGAGTGACAAAGATCTCATGAGAAGGAGCTGTACAATTCCTTGGCAGCAAATGTGAAGCTGAAAAGAAGCAAAATTATTGAAGAAGATGTTCCAGAGAGCTGGGAAGTTAATATGTAAATGGACAATTGGAGACAGTGAGAGACCTTCATCTTCTGTGTGGAATTCTGTCATTCCTCCACTCAGCTGCATTACTGTGCCTGTGTTTTAGGATGAAGTCTTCCTACTGTTTGGTAACATAGCTTTGATAATCTTGAGGTAAATAAAAGTGGAGAAAACAAGCAACTGGAGACTTTAGGATCTCTGATATCTTGGGAGCTGTGAGGGAATATGTCACTTCTCCCCATTCCACTAAACCTACCTGTTTTGCCCTCTAAGTATTTATTCTGGGTTAGAATGAATGAGAAGGAGAAAAAAATTACAGGTTCCTTCTTGTTCCCTTGAGAAGTATCTGAGAATTTCTCTTCCTTCATAAGGAAGTAATTTGTACCTCCTTTGCTGCTTGAAGGACAAACTGTCTATCAGGCAGAAATCTTTCTGGACAGCCTGAACATCCTGAAGCATTGCAGATACACAGCAGATTACCAGGGATACTGGATTGAGATGGATTACCACATCTCATGCAGAAAATGATTCTGTATTTCCTGTAAATGTTTCATTGGAGCTTAAATCAGCTAGCTTGTCTGGCATGAGAGAGCAGATTATTACTTGGCATGCAAAACAATTAATTTTAGTTTTAAAATGACAGACAGAGAGAACTTTAACAATGATGGTGACAAACAGAGATGTTACTATTGGCTTTGGACTGCTATGAGAATGTGTATTCTCCTCTTCCACTGACTTAAAAGGCCATCACAAGTTCTTGTCTAAAAGCACCAAAACCAATTCCTGTGTTTTTATGACTACCAGCAACACCATGATCTTGACAAAGGCAAGAATGGTGTATACAATAATGATAGTCTTAAGCTGATTTATCCTCCTCTCCTGGTGCCGTACACTTTCATCAGTTGCAAGGCATAAAAATCCATTCAAAGTAAACTTCAAAAAGCATCTTGTGGTCTGGTATCAATGTTATGTCTGTTCATATAATCATGTATTACCAGAGAAAGATCTATCCCCAGGATGGAGTGTAGGAGCCTCATTCACTGGGGGATTCTGGGCAGGCAGGTGTGAGATGGAGCTCTGAGGGCTCCCAGATCCCAGGCTGGCAGCTTGTCAGCCGGCAGTAGTTACTCTGTAAGGAATGTGTTTAACCAACACAGCCTACCAGACCCTGAAGATGGGAGAAAGGATGTGAGACCAAGCTGGATTCACCAAATACAACATACCTGTTCACTTTCAGTAGGTTAATGGTAATGACAGAAACCTGATGGATTCATAAGGCATCAATATGAGCTTTGGCTAAAGTCTGGCAATAAACTGAATACACCAAATCCCAAGAAAAGCCTCTCTCAGAATTGTTTCTTGAAAGTGAAGGGCGTATACTATCCTTCAAAGGAGTCAATGAGTAAATGTCAATCCAGTGCAAGTATTTTCTTCTAACATTTAAATATAACTCTATGGTTGAGGACCTGTTTCCTCCTCCCTAGTAAATAACTTTTTACTCCCTACATAAATTCAGTGCCATTCCTGCCCCTTCATTTTCACAAAGACAATAAAATCCTTGATTTTACAGAGACAGATTGTTTTAGCTCCTCTACTGTAAGATACAGGTGCCAGCTCTGGGACTGATCTTCTTTCAAATAAATTCAACACAACACAGAGAAGAGCAGAAATCTGAAATTGGCTGAGATTTCACACTGCTGAAGTTCATATGTATATTTTGTAATCAGATAAAACAATGATGAGCAATGATATGCATGCTATATACTGGTCTGATAACACATTTTGAGCCTGAGACCATATTTGTTTTCCACAAAGTCAACAAGTGGGAGAAATTTGAAGTCTCTATCACGTCTGTGAAAGGCAGAACCTGGTTATCCAAACCATGCAAAGAGCAGTAACATGTGTGACAGTAACAAGCCAAACAAGGCTTCAGCACTGCTGGGCTTGACAGCACTGAAGCAGTCTGATGACTGAAGAGCTTAATTACAGCTTTGCACTTTGTCAGACTCACCTAAATAGAGTCAGCATACCATCGTTTTCAAGTCATTTGAGATGATTAACTGTGGGGTAACTCCAGATCTCAGACTCTGCATTGTAAGCTCTCTCTCATGACTCAGATTCATTTGGAGGAGATACACAATACAGGAGAGAATTAAGATATTCCTTAAGGGAGTGTAAATAGATAAAAAAATTTGAAAGCAAAGCTTCCTCCAAGCTCAGATATGGCAAATACTGAGCTAATTCTGTGGGCTGAAGAGCTGGACCTTAGTGTTAAACCCTGTCTTATCTAAGACAGGTAACTGACCCTTCCTCACCAGTACAGCTGACAGGGGATCTCCAAGTATCAAAAGGACCTGCTCAAGGGGAAGACACTGAAAAGGCTTGGAAAGGGTTTGCTACTACAGGTAACTGACTGTTCATCACTCAATAAACTTGTTGGTGTGTAGATGGCAATGACAGCATTTGTGTTTTTTTGGATTCAGCCAATGTGATGAATGCCACTAGCATGTGAAGGAAAAATGAGCAACAAATACTCTGTCAAAGATTTGTAGAGGAGCTTTTGGAATATTTTCTCTTAAACTCTGAAGTTCTAATATTAATGCTGTGTTTGTGTAGTTTAAAGATGTGCATTTCTGCTCCACAGGCACTTCCTATGACAACAACCAAGACAGGGAACTGAATTCGCTGAAACCACTTAGCCTCTGGTACAACTCCCAAAACTTTCTGTGCACAGCAAACTTGGACAAAACACTGACTACAACACGATTTAACTTCCTTTACCTAAGTTTACCTCTATAGGACTATTCCCTTACATAACGGCATGTACTAAGTTCATGTTTGTATAGTGCCTATACTTTTGGATGGAAGTTTTTCCAGAGTTGCTAAATATTTTCTCTATTATTGAGCAATAATAGAGAAAGTCAGTTGTGCCAAAGTCATTTGTGCCAACACTCCAAGTCCCACCTGGACACTATTTTGTACTGCTCTGTGTGAAAACGGTTTCTTTTCTTTTAAATGCCAGTACTTTTCCAAATTTCAAGAAGCATTCCAAGTAAAGTGCTTTTGATCTGAGTGCAAAACAATTCAAGCACAGAAAAAAGACTATGCTCACAGAAAGCTTTCTGCATTGCAAGTGACCGTACAATATTTTAACACACCCACTCACCAAAACTTTCCACTGTAATATAATGAACCAGGACATTACCTCTGCATTGGAGCCTTCCTTAATGTATCCTATCCTCCAAAATCCTGTTAAAAAAATTAATTAAAGCTTTTCTATAAAAGAGCATGTGAGCACTGAGCTCTGCCGTCCCTCCCAGCCCTGATGTAAATCAGTGTTTCAGCACATGGACCTGTGCTGGTCTCAGCTGTGCCTCAGGGTCAGGGGCAGAAAGGTGGGCTGCAAGCAGGCAGGCACCAAAATATTCACCAAGTATAGTGAACACCACACAGAAAAGCAGGAACCACCTGACTGTCCATAACAGCACAGTCTTCTCAGCAAGTTTGATCCTGAATCTTTTCTAAATCAATTCCACCCTTCAGACACTCAAAAGCTTTATCTAGGGCAGACAAAAATTGCAACAACCAAACTCAGTAGTAACATGTTATTTCAGCACAGCAAAGACATGTATGAAGCACAGACACACATTTCCTTGAATGCATATCTGTAAAAACACACCTCCCAAACAATGAGCAAGGGGGACAGGATTTCCACCAAGCAATCCGATAAAAATCTCCACAAATGTCTTTTCACAGCCTTGGTAGTACCAGAAAGCTTTGCTTTGGCCATTTTGCTTTGACCCAAGAGCCAGACTCCACCAGAAATCAAATAATGTGTCACTTTTCATGCAGAAACTCATACAGAAACTCCAGCTAACAGGACTGAACCCCATCTCAGAGCATTATAAAACGGCTCTGCTTTGATTTCATATATCCCTGCTGGTGGTTTTGCATATGAATAATAACTTGTGAAGTGTACTTGTAGTCTCACTCCACTGTTTTGTTCTGCAGTGAGCAGACAGAGATTAGATTTCTGGTCTCATACTCTTTAGCCTGAGTGAGTGGTAAAACGACAACAAATCAGAGCCTGAGTGGACAAGGACATGTGAGCAATCTGGCTGAGTAATTACACACTGAAATGACAGGTATGACAAGTAGCTTTTCTCAATTCTGAAAGAGAAGTACAGCAGCTCTGATTCAAGGCAAACCAGATGATAATGTGCATCCATTGGGTAAGACACACTGGAAGGGAGGCACTCTGTCCTCATCTTCCTGCCTTTAAAACAATGTAAGACATTCATTTCTAAGAAAGGTCCATTAACTTATACTATTAAATGTTTACTTTGTTTAAAGAAAAGGCACAAGTGTTGCTAACTGCTGAAACACTGGAGTTGAAATCCACACTGACAGAAGTTGGCTGTGTAGTAATACATTTGTAGTAATAAAACACCCACAGCTCTTCCACTGAAACTAACTCTAAACAGCTAACCTAGTTAGCTGTTGGTAAACCTAGTAAACAGGTAATCTGATTTAAAGTAGACTTTTTTTTTTCAATTACTTTAACATAGCTTTGGAATTGGACATATATAAATCCCAATACAAATATACAGTACTAAGCTTTTAAAACCCAGATTTATGACAGAAATGTGAAGACAGACTCTTCAACAGGGGCAAGGCTTAGGAGCATTACAATAGATAGATCAGGACAAAGCACTGTTCAATGTGATTTTCTTCCTTCTCCATGGCATATGCAGCTGTCCTGTAACATTGGTTACTAGAAGACTCTTTTCTTTGAAACTGCAGTTGCTGTTACTGTTGTCATTAAACCCTTAAAGAAAAAATACCAACTCCTACTGTTGCACCCTCCCTATCAACCAAGTGAACAGAGACAAGCCAACACCTTATTAAGCACTGGCAAAGCTTTAAGATGCCTGCAGAAACAAACAGGATGTTTACAATGCACAGAAAGGTACTCTTATGAACAAAGATAAGATTTTGGTATGAAAAGCTTACCTTAGGAGAGGAGGAAAGCTCCCTTGATGCAGGAATTGCTGACATGTTCTCACCCATGCCCATCTCTGTCTTTGGCAAGAGGTTTGGGGGTTCAGGAGCCTTTCTTTTCATCTTCTTTTCTGGTTCTTGCAGAGCAACTTTAATTAAAGCAGGGCTTGATTTTGGTTCATAAAATGGATTTGATCTAATTAAAAGAAGGGAAACACATTTCTTTGCTATCTCCTTGGAAATAAAACCAAAAATAAGACCTGCTTAGGGAAGTCAATGACTAAAATGCTTTTATTATCCCACATAAGAATGTTTTACCTTTATACACTTTTAAACACTACATTTTCATACAATTGAAAAGTGAGTTACAACAGCTAAAACTGCATTATTCAGTCACAATTTCCATATTTTTTATAGAGTGCTATAAATTGCTGAAGTTTTATCAACTGTATAAAGCTAACTCTCCAATTATACTTCACTATCTATCAAAGAGTGATCTGATTTTATGATAAGATCAAAACCAAAAAATGTGAGCGAAGCTGCTGGGTGTGTTACACTCTAATGAACAGGACAAAGACAGCTTGATGAGAACAATTAAGAATCAGGCAACTGGCACAGCCATGCTCCCACAGGGCTTTAGAGGCCTCACTCTGGGCTGTCCAGTTTTGGAAAGTTTGGCCTCTGTGGGTGCACGTTCAGCCTCAGTGTATTTCAAACTCTGTAGCTTACAGGTGCCACACCATTTTAAGAAAACACCTTAGGTAATGGAACAGAGTAAGAAAACCACATCTGACTTGTACATATCTCTCTGCAGAAACCAGTAGGCATCACCTATTTTGAAAGTGGTTTTTATAACTAAACCTTATTTGAGAATGTTACAGAGTAAATATCTTCCACCAAGTAGATGCAGTCCAAAGAATTATCCTTCACTTGGGTGTTTGTGTTCCAACTCTGCATTTGTACCACCCTAAGTAAATACCTCCACAACCAAATTCTGCCAAATTTTTTGTTAGCTTGATACATCAAGTATCAATCAATCAATAATATATAAAATAATGGCTTCTTCACAGCAGCTTTGTATCCTGCTAAGGATACTTAAGGGAATCTTTTTTGCACTGAACTATTTCATTATTGATACTATTTGCTTTTCACATTTTGCAATCCAAAACTGGACAGTTAGTTATGAAATGGATACATTAATTTATTCTTTTCCAGTCCCTCTTTACCCTGCAACATGTATTTATCACATATCTCAAACTATGATTCCAACAATCTATCTGCATACAGTTATTATATGCAGTGTATCCAACCACAACAAATAACCTCAGTCCCTTGAAGTCCCTTAGAATTCAACTCTGGATGGAAACACTAATGCATTAAATAAAAGTCTACCTGGCTAGATCCATTAACAAATCCCTTTCAGGATCAGAGTCACTATTTTTAAGAGTATACACTATTTTTAAGAACTACAACAGCAGCAATAATCAACTATTCAGTAATAATCAACTATTCATGTTGCTTTCCACACAACATCAAATTTCTCTCCTTCCTTTGTACTCGCAGTATAAAAACATCTTTCAGTCTCTGAAAACAGACAAACTTTAGACTTTATTTTAATGCAATTTACAGTAATCCTGTTTTCACTGGGAAAAAGCAAGCAATTAATAACCCACACCACAGAAATCTACTTTTGAAAGGCAACGTTTACCAAAGCACGTAAGTGAAAATCCGGCACAAAATCTCCAGATCTTTCTAACAATCTGCTGCTTCTGCTCCTTACAGAAAAAGACACCCAACTCCTGAGGCAAAAGGAAAGACTAGCACTAAAATAACTCATTTGTTGACTGAAGGCAACTTCCAGGTGCTCCCACTTTGCTGCCCATCAAGTGCAAAGCCACCAGCACAATCAAAACTAAAGGCAACCAAAGGAACAAGTTAAATGGAAACAGAAGGGCGCTTTCTATGGGAGGCAGTAGGAAAAGGAGGCATTCAGGCTGGAGTGGAGAATGCATCCAGCTGTCAGGAGCTCTAATTTAGCTGACAGCCCAGCTCAGCTGCCTTCAGACACCAGAGAGTTCAAAGGGAGGTGAAAATGAAGATAAAAGAGATAAAGGCTGAAGAACAATGCATTCTATGGGACAGCACAAGGTTTTTATTTAGTTCCACAAGTCAGCCTTTGGCACAGCCAACAGGCACAGCACGTTCGGCAGGAATTTACCTCTGAATTGGAAAGGTGTATTTGTAAGGTGTTAAAATTATTTTGGTGTGAGAAAAAACCCAACACCTTATCAATGAGAGTAAACAGGTCTGGAAGAACTATCTTTTGAATTTTTAAGCTCCAGAACTGCCTGCACTGCAGGTGTCATCCTGAAAAATTGCTCTCTGCACCCACCAGAAGGAAGTGCTAAAAGGACTTCTTCCTCTAGAGAAGAACTTGCTTGAAAGCCAGGCTAAACCCTCACATTTTGGTCACAGAACAGACATGCACATGTGCTACCTTCTACCTTCCTCTCTGCACTACCCTTAATTTGCCTTACAAAAATTGAGCAAGATTTTTGAAAAATAATGTTAATACAGGAAAAAAAAAACAACCAAAATGGTTCCGTCCTGAACAAACTATCAAGTTTGAAGTCATGAGGATCTGATATATGTAGTAGAGTTTGGTCCAACAGCTTCCACATGGCTTAATAGAAATTAAGCATCTGAAAAGTCTGGTTAAAAAGAGCCTTAGCTAGAAAATATTAAAGCACTTTTTTTCTGAAGTCAACCCCATATTTACTGGTTCTGTGAAGTTATTTAATGGTTTCACACAAAATAATTCGTCTAAAGACACACTAGGCTGTCCTCCACAAAATTTAAAGAATTCAGACCTGACAAGATACCTGGCATTAAACTCACTGCCAATGTGGTGGCTTGTGGCTTCTTGTGCAACAGGCAACTTCAGCAGATGGCAACTCGATAGCCTTGCCAATTACACAGCGTAATTCTAAGCCATACAATGATTAACGAGATAAGAAGCCACAGAGCCAAATGATATTGGAAAGCAAGTTTTATTCTGACCAATTTAAAAATTATTTTGATCGGTCTTACTAGTTAGCTGAAAAGAAATTTAAAAATAAACATTTTACTGAGCAGGAAACCCAAAGCTGTCAGCATGGCAGGTTAAAAGGTCAGGCAATTTTGCCAATCACAAGAACTAAGGTTGAAAGCATTATACATTAAGCAGTTGTGAGCTGTGCTATTTTCAAATAATTAACTTCACTAGGTGTGCCATCCTTCACTAACAGGTAGACATTAATGTATAAAATTCAGAAAGACAAAAGCAGAATTTTACACTATTGGTGAAATGTCCAAACTAACAAAATGTGTTCCTTATCTTTAGCTAGGTATGAGAATTTAGCCAGAGGAAGTATGTTTTGAGAGCACAGTTTTGCAGCAGAAAATGCACTGTCTCACCTAAGTCCCTCTGTGCCACGCAATGCCTCACGATGCTTATGCTCGTGACTGTGCTTTGTGTGTGTTATGAAGCATTAGCTCTCTTCACAAACATTAGTCAAATACATTTCAAAGAAGCAAATCACCCCAGGTAAATCCTTCACAGAGGTGCACTGAGGCCAAGTACCTTTTACATGATTACAGTGAGAGTCTGTTACAAAACTGGAGTCAGAGTTCAGCTCTTGGGGCACTTGGTGTAAGCTCCGAGTCCCGAATCAGAACTAGGGATCTGCCAGGGCAGAGTGCCAGGGACAAGGCTCCTGATGCTAACTGCTGAGCCCATGCTCTCAGGACACAGCACTGCATTCCACACAAAAGGTAAGGGGGAAATGCCAAGCAGTACATTAAGCGAACTCCAATTAATAATTAAGACATGGGGGTAAAAATACATTGTATTTCCTGATAATCAATAAATCAGGGGCCTTCCATTTCTTCTGTTTCATGCCTTCCACCTACAGGTTCAAAAGGACACCTGGAGACAGCCCTTGACAAGTGGTAGTCGAAAATGAAAGAGAATTTTTAAAAACTCAAAAAACAAGATGTTATGAGAGAGGTTGAAAATAACATGCAAAGTTTTCTATTCTCATGATATGACTCAGTTGTTCAGCTTTGTCTTGAATACACTGCTCAGGCCAAGTCAACACATCTTAAAATAGACACATAGCAGAAGAAATAACAGGGTCCAGAGACGGGCGGTGGAAATGATTAGAGAGATGAAGAGACTTCTGTATGAAGAGAGATCGAAAAAGTTAGCACTCAGACAAGTGACAAGGAAAGGTGAACATGCTAGAGACAGACAAGACAACAAATGTTTATGACAGGTAAATCCAATATTACTAATTGCTGTTTTGATAAGCCAGCAGAAGAGACAGTATGGGATTGGAAAGGGAATTTATTTACAATCAACAGAAGAAACACATTGCATTAGAGAGCTTGTTTTCTTGTGGAACTCTCTGCCACAAATTGCCACAGAAACCTAGACTTTAGTAGGCTTGGAAGAAGATTACCCACTTATGCAGATAATAAACACATCAATATTCACAGTAGGTAAAAACAATACACACCTAGACATAAACCCTCATGACTGAGGGCACCCAAAAACCACTAACTGGCACTGCCTGCAAAAATTTTGCCTTTGGTGCTCACCAGACCATGCCTTAGCAAAAGGCTAAATTTTTCTACTTAAAAATTTGAAAATTAAGGACACGAGATGTGGCAAAACAGTGTTTGTAGAGGTGATCCAATATTACATGTCCTGTGTTTCTAGACTGGACTTTTATCATTACACTCATTCCTCCAGAGTGTTTCAGTATAAAGATTCAAGGGTGCTCCTTGCTACACCTCTACCCAATGCACTCAACAAATGATCTCCAGGTCCTTTTGTATGATGTATTGCTCCTGTAACTTCAGAGGAAAATGTGGAGAGAAAGACTACCTTGGGGGTCAGGACATAAAAAACTTTTAAATCAACTTTTTACATCTTTTATGAAAGTGTTTACTGACTCTTTATCCTTCCATCTTCCCATGGGACACTGCTTTATCATGAAAATACAGACCAGCTTTATGTTCAAGTAGAATCCACCCATGGATTTATCTTTATCTTTGGGGAAAAAAACAATGAAGCAAATGGAATTAAAACAAGAAGGAGGCAGTTGTTAACCAAGGGCTAAAGTCCAGTACACAGCAAAAGGAAGGGTTACAATCCTGCCACAAGCCCCTTTGGCATAGATATGCTTAGGGTGGAAATGGAAGTAGAAACAGAAAACAGAAAATTCTTCACTTCTCATCCATGTGGCTTTTTCTCTTTCTGCTCCTTTCAATCTTTGCTGTCCTCTATACCTCTATACCTTTGCTGTCCTGTCTCTTGGTGGGTATAAAATGCACATATTTTTATTCCCTACAGACTCTGGTGACCAGGGAATGACCAGGAATGCCTGGTGTAGTTGTCAGTGTGATCACTCTGTGCTCTGAAGACACAGCAACCAGTGCTGCTTGTTCAGGCACTGTCCTGACAAATGGAGCTGGCAGAGGCATCATTCCCAATGCCCTTTATTTTTATTTTCTTTTATTTTTCACAGACCAAACATCAACATTAAATTCATGGCTACAGAGCTTTAAAAGGAAAAAACTGCAGAGCCCTTCATGTTTCTGTTAGAGTGCCTGGGAATCCTTCCATTTCCTAGACCACAGCTACCTACAGAGAAACAGGAAGATGATGATACCATATCTCTGTTAATATTGAAGCAATGCAAATGTCATGCCATGATAAATCTCATTAAATAATGTAAAATTAAATGTTAATTAGAATTGTTGTCTGTAAAATTGCTCAGATGTAATCACCATAAACTGTCTCATGAGTGGTGTGGTTGGTGACTAATGACCACAAACAAGGATTAAGGATGCACCTTCCTACCTCCCATGGAATTGCAAAAAGCTCTCCCTTCCTGATAGTTTCTATACTGTAATACAAGGCAGTCAGTGTGAGTTTATAAAAGTTTTATGTGTGGCCATGCTGAAAGAAACAACCTAGAAACAACCTAAGTAAGTGCATATGGTGTTATTGTTCCCATTTATATTCAGTTTATGAGATTCTCAAAAATGTGCTATGCACATTGCAAAATGCTTTTCCTTTTTACATACTGCATCAAGATAAAACAAACTCCCTGTTATCATTGGCAAAAATTATTATTTTTTGTAGTAAAAATAATGGCAAAAAGGAGAGGAAGGCCCAAGGCCTTGCTCCTTTGATTTCTGGCTCATTCGCAATTGTCAGGGCATGAAATGTCAGAAAGGTCCCAGACTTGTTCCCTATCAAGTTGTTTGCTATCAATAAGGCAAAGGAAAGTTCCTCACTGATCATGTTCAGATGAATAGCATGACCTGGGGGTATGGTATTTCCTGCTGCTGAGCTGCCCAACGATGAGTCTGTCCTAAGGAGGTGATTAAGGATCACCATGGTTCAACCCAATAGACCTCAAGATTAAGCCAGGGATCCCACTACTAATGCCTGCAAAGCTGCTGAAAGATGGAGAATCATACTTACTCATCCAGCTCTTCCTCCTCAGCTTTAGAGGTATCTGCATAGAGGTATTTGCTCATATCCACCGGTCTGATGTTTTTCCTTTTTGCAGGTTGTGGAGGAGAATCTCTTACAATTCCAGGTGCTTCAGGTGGGTGATCTGGCTCATCAAATGGGTTTAAGTACTCTGGGGCATCTTCATCCTTGAAGGGATTGTAACTGTCACCATAGAAACTTTCATCTGGCTTTGAAGATGAAGCTCTTTCAGGGTGGAGTTCTACCAAATAACAACAACAAAAAAGAAAATTAAACAGATATACAAATTAAAAATTTGAAACCATTTTATCAGATCTTTATATTTCAAAGGCATATGAAAAGGTCTGCTTCTTAACTCTCAATACATGAAGTTATAGCCTAAGGTGAATTTTCATGCTTGTTTATTCCAAAATAGGTCTTTCAAAAGGTCTTTCAATTTAGACTATATTGATTGAATAGGCTTCATTTTCTCACTTAGAGCTCCTGCAACATCAGTTGTTAGTTTTCTTATTTGTCATATAAATGGCATCACAACAGATACAAAAACATTTTCACAAACTATTTGCCAATTTGTGTCCTAACAAAATGTTCCTAATTATTTATTTGAGGTTTGAATAAATACAAAAGACATTCTATATTTTATAATAATACTGGATTTTAAAATGGTGATAGTAAGTAGGTGGCCTTTTAATTTCTTAAAATTACTGAACTAAAAATCAGCTATTAAGTATGACCAGTAATTACATATCAAAACACATGTGCCCCTGTTAACAATACATAATCTCACTGTATAAATGGATTTAAATTAACCCTAAAGAGACAGATAATCAAATCACTCATCTTTTATTTGGATTGTACAACAAAAAGTTGTACAAGCTGGAGCTGCATGCTGTTCTCTGTGTAATGTCCTTTCTGCAGTGTCTGTTATTCTACACTGAATGGCTTCTGCATACTGAATAATGCCAATTCCCATACAGCAATACAACATTTGTAACAAAGACAAACAGGTAATGTTAATTTTACCGTTCTTGCAGCATCAAATAATCAGTAGCTCTGTTCAATACCAGATGTGATATTCTTTCAAAATCCACACAAATAGGAACTTCAATACAGCATCATTAAAACCTAACTTTCAATAACCATATCCATGTTATTCTTAACAACAAGTGTGTGCTTTTCAGAGGTATGGTTACTAAACTGGACTAAACATACTTCTAAGGTCAACAGAGCAACTCTAAAAGTTATTTGTGACAAGAGTCTAAAAAATAAAAAGATGGACTTCTAAGTGGATTTTTCACTGAAGAAATACTTGGGAAGATGAAGTCTCTAGTCACACAATGAACAAAGGGAAGCACTGTGCTTAGGTGAGCCTGGATGGATGAGGTACCAAAGCTGCTAATCCTGGCAAATTGTTAGAAAATGTGAGAGTTCCCTACCCTGCCAGCAAACATCCAGCTCACCCTGAACCCAGCCATTAGCACAGCCCAAGGTGATGGAAAGCCCTACCCCATCCAGTGTGACCAGCTCCAACTTACAGTGTGAACCAGAGCCATTCCTAGCTGGATAAGAATATGATCCCTGACTTCACCTCTCTGTGCACTGGACTAGTCACTGGATCAGGGCAAAGGCTCAGAGCAGGAAAGGCTTTAGCTCAGGGCTACAGAGATCCACCTGCAGCCTGTGGAGGAGACCCATGCTGGAACATGACCACACAGACAAACAACTGCAGGAAAATTCAGGGTGTGTGTTTGCAGTATGTCAGCTGTAGTGCACGTGTTCACTCCTACAACAGAGTAAATGCTTATCCCTTAAGAAAAGGGGATAAACTACTGGGAACTTATGCTGGGAGAAAGTGCAGTTACTGCACAGCAGTCTGTGTATTAACCTAGGTTATGGGTGATGTGATCATAAGCCCACATCCTTTGAAGAAAGCTGTTTCAGAGAAAGCCACAGTGAAATAGCATTGAAGATCTATAGCTTAACTGAAAAGGGAAAAGAAAGTATTCAAGGCAGAAATTCTTTAAAGCATAAATATGATCAAATCAAGCAAGAATCCCTCAGAGTACTATAGATGAAACAGAGCAGAGCCCAATATCTAAAATGTATCTGTTCATTTATTTTAAGCTAAACTAGAAAAGTGGTTCCATATAGACATAGGTCATTCTAGTCTCCAGCGCAGGTAGCCAAGGCCAACAAAAGCTTCACTCTGCTTGCCCTGAGATGTTCCTCAGTGTGGGTATTTGCAGCTGAGCTGACTCCTTGACACTCAAAGCTTACACATCCAAACTGTTTTTAAAGTCAGGGGAGTCAAATCCCACACTCACTGTATATATATATATATATATATATACACAATATATACATGCTGTATATATTGTACACAGCATGCCTTGAAGCTCATGGTAGTCAGAATACTACTCAAATATGACCCACACATTTGGTGATTTGATGAACTAGAGCAAGCAGGAGTGCTCTGGAGATGTGTCCTCAGAAGACAGTTCCATACACAAAGCAAAAATAACTAATGAAATGCAGAAAAAAAAGGACTAATACCTTGTTCAAATAGTGTGGTTTATTGACAAAGCTTTAACCAAACTTTTTACTATTTTAAACTTTGCTCAAATATTAGAATATTTTATCAAGAAAGTGGACAACCACAAACAGCTGCTTCTGCAATTCCATATGATGGATCATTGCACCTGCACATGAATCTGTTGATAAATACACATTATCATATCTGAGGGAAACCTTCTGGTAACACACAAGAAGGAAAGTCAGTAATACATCATGAAGCTAAAAACACTCAGGGAAACAATCTCTTAAAACTACGTTGTAAGCTTTTATTTTTAATTTGCTTTTAAGTGTCTCCTGGAAACAATGAGTTAAATGCTTGTTTAAATCTGATACATTTTAAGGGGCAATGCAAATGGTTTTTGCAATTCTTTCTATTTCAACACTGGATCAAGTGCTGTAACCCGAACTATGACAAAATTCTTTCTCTTTTTCATAGGCTCAACAGGAACTACACGTTTGGCCTTACACACACAGTGTTATGTATAAGTGCTCAGACACCTCTGGCTTGTTATTAACTAAAATATTTCACAAAATCCTACACACATGCTGAAATTTAAAAAGCTTCTAAAAATATCCTTCTCATGACACTTTTAGAGGCAGAATTTTGTAGAGGCTCAGCTAAAACCCACTTAACTTGGCTACTCATTCTCTCTACTCTTGCCATCCAGGATACCATTTTCCTCCCCCTTCTGCTTCCTTCAATGTTCCCACAGGGACAGAGGGTTCCCACAAGGGTCCCCATCTGAACCCAATTAGGTTCTCTCCCATGAAGTCTCTGAAATGCTTTAGAACAACTTTTGTATCAAATGTTGGTCATCACAAGCTTCTCAGTAACAAATTAAGTTGTTGTGATGATGACTCAACAGCACTGCTCTTAAAGTGACACCCACTGTCACCTGTCACTTTTCTGTAACAGACTCGTTTTCTCAAAGAGCTAATGATGCTGAGAAGTGCACTTTGGCAGACTAAACATATAACAGCTTAGAAGGGGTCTATTTCCCTCTTGAAGCTGCTTTTACATTCAGAAAGCAGCAGAGATTCCTTTGCTTTCCCCATATCATTCATCACAGCTCCACAAGGACTCCAGTCTCTACATTGATATAAATTTAAAAAAAATAGTAAAAGATGCTTGCAGTTTGGCACGTTAAGGGTCAAACACAAAATAATTTTGCATGATTAAGTAATAAAGCCACAGGGGTAGGAGTGACAACAAGAGAGGTAGAAGTATTACTCCAGCAGAAGCACCAGCTGCTCTTGTGCCAGATTCTGGAAACATTACTTGCCCTGACTCCACTGAGAAAGACTGTTTGTGATAATAATCACTCTGGCACTACCTATCTGCACAATCAGCCAGAGCATCTCCAGAAATCACCCTGCCCTTCAACCCACTTGCCTTTTGTAACACAAACACATTGTGACACATCCCTTAAAACCAAACAAAACCTCCACCAAAACATGGCACGTAGCACTTTCCCCTTGGCAGAGGATGAAAGCAGCAGCCACATGTGAAAGGTGCTGGGTTACGCCATGGGCTGCAGGCACACGGGCACCAGGGGATGGGAGCACCCAACACACAGCACCAAGCAAAGCTGCAACTGCCCAGTGCTTCTAGAAAGAGTAAAGACTGGCATCCCCATTCACCACTGGTGATTTGCTGATCCTTTTATTCACACACTCACAACACACTGCTTTTCGTGAAGAAATAGAAGGGACAGAGGCACCATTTTCCTCTCAATTGGTTCCTGTGCTGCTCTGCATGTAGGAGTACCCTGGAATGATTTGGGGTTTGCTGCTGCATTGTAACACTGTTCATTTCCAGAGTAAAACATGCTGCAGGGAGCTCAGAAGTCCACACACAAGGTGATGAAATACACTGCTTAAGTAAATGGTGGTCTAAATGACAGGGGGTACCAGCAGAGAGTTACCCTCATGTTTCATGTGTGCTGTATAGGTCATACACAACTTAAAATTTTGTATTCCCTACCAAATTAAAAAAAAAAATCTGGAGTGATGAAAGAATGTTGTAGTTTTCTACTTTCATTTGTTGTACATGTTGACTTCCCCAAGTACGTATTTTGCACAGAAATTAACTGATTTTATAATTCTGTTGCACTGTGACTAAAATCCAAAAGGCTGTCCTCATATGATTATGCAAAGGTAATCTAGTATAAAGCTGTAGAGATATAGGGTTCAAAAAGATTATTTTTGATTTTCCCAGATTTCTAATGTCTAGCTGACCTAGGAGGCACAGAGGGAATAAGCCTCAAATTGACATGTCAACCAAGAAACACATCTGAAGATTTTTTTGAGGTGACTTGTTGATATGCACATTCACTCTGCTGTATGTGTAAAATCACTGACACTGAGGACTTTTTAAACCCCAGCAGCATCCAGAGCCAGCTTGCTGATGACCCTCTGCCATGCACCACACCTACAGCATGCACTCACACCTCTAGTTTCTCTCCACCCCACATTCCCAGGGTTAAGTGATTATGGGATTAGGAAGATAGAGGGAAAGTAGCTGGTTTGTGAACAGGCACAAGAAATATCTGTCTAGGAAACAAGTATCTACTGGCAAGTAATCCTCCTTTCTCTATGAGTGACTGTCAACACATACATATTCATACTCTGGGTAACTCTGAGCACAAACTTTACAGGCTTGATAGGAATATCCTTGGAATATCCCTGCCAAATAGCAAATCATGCCTCCTCACATCTGATGGCAAAGTACTCAGGAAAGGAGGCTCCAGCTGGCTGCTCTGCACGTCTTGGGGAAATTAAGTAACAAATTCTAGAGAAGAATCGGAACTTTCGCAAAGTCTAAGTTCCAGATTATGACTTGTCCAGATAAAAAGATAAAGAGACTAACATGTAAGTGAACAGAAAAATACTTCATCCCTGCACACATAAAAAGTTAATCTCTTGATTTAAGCAGATCACAAGACAAGTGAAACAGGTAATGTGACTCTTTAAGCCTGTAGGAGAAAGCCTGCCTTAAACTCCTGAACCTCTGTCATTCTCTCGAGCTTCTGGGGTGGCCACCAAAAAGGTTACATTCACTTCAGGATGCAAAAGCAAACAAGCAGGCACAGTCTATAAGAGCTTCCTAGAAGTAGATAGCAATATTAAAAGTTTCACTGAAGTCTCAGAATAGAAGAATTATGAGTGAATAATGGGACACAAACAGGGCAGCCTTCAGTAGCTGGGCAAAAGGATAAGAACAGCTACAATATTGCGTAGCTTTAAAATGCATTTCAAAACAAAGGGAAACCTCTCCAAAATGGTAAAGTCTAGATGCTCCCCATGTAGAGACACTGATTCAATTAGCCATAAAAATACACAGCAGATTCTGCTGTTGCTGAAGACCAAAACCATGTTCTCTAATTTGTCTCAGCATCATTTTTTCTCCTCCTCAACTTTCTGCGGAGAAAGAGAACTGGAGGAAAGGCACATGTCAAGAAGGCCAAGCAAGGTAATGGGAACACAACCAGCTCCCATTATAGGGACAAGACAGTGGAAGAACCAGTGATTCTCAGAGGTGTCTGAGGTAAAAAGAAGAATCCCTCAGAAGCCAATCATCATAATATAAAAGCTTTAAAAATGCCACACCAGATGTCCAACTCTGTCTGACAGCCTGGGAATCATTCTTTCAGCTGATCTTCCAGATCTTTCAGCCTGGTTTAGTGCTCCAGGAAGACATTGTCACATAAGCCTTACAGAAGGTCCACTCCTCCCAAATAAAAAACACCTTATGACATAGTAGGAAGAATCTAGTGACACCCTGTTTATCCCAAACACTGTCCTGTTACGGTATGTTGACTGCTGCATGACAGTGACTGTGTGTGGGAGTAACACTTGGTATTCACACACCCAACAACTCAGCATTGCTGCCCACAGCTGGAAATGGGACCCAAAAGTGATCACAGAGACTGTCCTAAGCACACAGAACAGACCCAGAGATATGGAAAAGTGTCCACACCTCTGACTGAAGATGACTGTGAAGGCAGACGTCACCAAAAGAACCACAATCAACTGAAAAAACCATGCCCCTGATAGGCTGAGAGTGTTTTAGGAACATAAGCAAGCTGATGTCTTGGATGCAGGCTGCTCACAGTGAGCTTGTCACGAGTTATCGAGCTACACCAGTACTAAGAAACACCACCAGCTGTTTCTCTCTGTCCTCAAGATGAGAGAAAGTCACTGTATTTTGGGGCCAGAACACCCACTGCTTTCTTCCAGAGTGAGTTCTCTCTGGAAAGGAAAGCTGGGTTTGGAAAAAGCAGTTTAGGTAGGATAGGACTTGTACAGCTTACTCCATGGAGAAGGGAGCTCTTCTTTCTAAAGCAGAGAAGGAGGAAAGGAATATAGACCATGACTCTTAGAGCAAGTTATTTATGGACTACCAGAGAAGTTTACATTCCCACTTACTCTGCTTCCTTCCATGATCCTAAGGGATCACTGTCAAGGAACAGACAGGAAATAAAGCCAAAGATTAAGAACTTAATCCATATATATTGGCATCTACAAAGCTGAAATAACTCACTTCTGCAGCTCTAGAAAAACCTGACAACTTTATAGGAAGGAGAAGGTGCCCAGGATAGTGGCTTTATGGCTTCAGTTGCCAAATACAGAAAATAGTGCAACGTCCCTGTTTCAGAAATACAAGCTGTGAGTCACACCACAGCCAAAGTGACAGGACTTGATCTCCACCCACATCATTCCCTGCGGACTCTGAAGGCAGAAAAACTGCTGTGAGTAAACATTCAGCTTGTCCAAAGAAAGTGAGTGACCACAGGGGAAACCTGCAGCTTGGAAATCCATTCTCTTTGACCTGACCTTAGAAATCCCCCGGCTGCACCCCAGGCTGCTCCTGCTCAGTGTGGTTCTTCTCCATTGCCATTACAGAGTGACTTGGTATTTTCTGTAGGAAGAGAAGTCTTGGAGCTTTGAAGAGGAAAGGCTGAGTACAGCTTCAAACATGGGAATCAACTATGAATTGGCCTTTTGAGCTAGAAGTGATACACCCAGCAGATGGGAGCCTGCATATCTGGGCATGGAGTTGAGGACAGAAAAGATGTTTGCTGTCCTGGTGCTCCCTTCTGGCCTTATGGCCGAAATCTTATCAGATTAAAAATTTACAGGGGTTGTACATCTCACCCAAATGGAACAAGAATGGGCATGTCAGTCTGGAAAGGGGATTAGCACCTAGCATGTGGTGCAAGGCACAGTGCCAGAAGGCTTAACTGAGGAAGCTATAAAAGCAAAAAAAAAAAAAAGGAAGAATAAAAGAGAGAAAATTAAATTGTAATAATGAAGATTAGTGCTAACCAAGAATAGCTGAGATGCAGTGAAGATTGCAGTGAAGGAAATTATGATATAAACCATCACCCACGTGGAACAGGGCTGTCTGACAGAATGTGTTGCTCATTCATACCACATAAGGTGAGTACTAGTAACACACCTGAGAGGTCTAAAAGTCTCTGCTTCAGCTGGTAGCCCCCAGTGGCAAATATGAATGTGCCTCAATACAAAGGATGTGACTCCAAGAATAAAATAATTTTCTAGTAGCAACTGGATCATTGCTCTTGTTACCTCAGTGCTATATTAAATAAGCATTTAATCAATTAAAATTTTTCATTTATAGCCCTACAGAAATAAAAATTATGTTTCACAAAGCATTAGCAAGTAGTGATGAATTATGCAAAACAAATTCATTACCTTCTACATCAGGGTCTCCAAATGGATTTAATTCTGCTGTGTCAGGATCTCCAAAAGGGTTCGTGCTGGAGTTGGCCGGGTCTTGCTCCCCTTCATCCAGAAAATTAAGCTTATTGATAAGCTCTACGAACAAATGGGAATATTGTTTTAAAATAGATACAAACTGTTCATCCAACATATCTGGAGCTCAAAAAGCTCCGTGTCAACAGTCCCTCGAAACACGGCACCAGGGTATGGCACGAACTGCACGACTAAGTTAACACAGTCCAGTAAGTACATCAACAAAGGGAAAAAAAAAAGTGAAATGAATGAAACTTCTATTTGCTGATCAGAACATTATGTAACAGAAATGACTTCTAAAAAAGCCTTCTCTTTCCTTCGTTAAATAAATGTTGTGGAACATCTAACGAGCTAAATACGGTGATTTTGATTGTTCACATACACGCTAACTATCGGCAGGAAATTTTAATTTTTGGATGTAACGTGCACATAAAAGCAGAGAGAGGACATTTTGTCACTTTAGAAAGGTCAAGTATTACTGATTATACAACTACTGTTTTAAGCTTAGGGTCTGGTGGTTCCTCTTTCTTTTTTTTTGTAATTTTTTTTCTTTCTTGTTCATTATCAGATGACAACGGAGCTGTAGCAGAGACAGGCTCTTTCTCTATCATGTTGTTACCTGTTGGATGCACTACAAATTACTGAGAGTCATGCTGGGTGGAAGCACAGAGATAAAACTGACAGCTGAATACAGGCAGGAGTCAAAAGGTAATGGGTCACAGTAAATACAATCAGAAACAGAAAGAAAGGATGAAAGCTCATAGACCTTCAGAGGAACTGGCTGATTTAGCTGAAGGCATATTTGCTCGCTTTATGCAGTCATCTTGATCTTCATCTAAGCTGCTCAGAGCATTCAACTGGTTTACAATTTCTGTAAATAGAAGCCAGTCAAGACAAACGTAAGGCAAGGGCATTTAATGAAACAGAAGTGGAACGAAGACTGTTACCAGAAAGAGAGCGAGCAAGGGAGAGAGGGTAAAAGAATATATTTAGAACGAGTCCTTACAATTATATAACTACAGCAAACCACCTGTGTAGGTGCTTCAAGGATAATTTAACATGAAACCCAGTTAACAAGACATAAACAAAACCTAGCCAGGTTATGGTGTCAGCAACAACAGTTAGTTTTATGAGGATGAGTATTATGCACAATCAGTTGAAAATTTAGATAGGTGTACTTGATATAATTTAAAGATTTTTTTTTCTGCTCATGAAGAAAACCTGAATATGAAAACATTGTTGATCAACACAAATCATCCCCAGAACAAATTACCTCCCTCCCAAACCCTTAATGTTACAGCAAACTAACCCATCTACGACAAGATGAATTTACCTAAATAGTTCTAAAATACATGATCAGTATTGTGGCAAGAGAATGCAAACTGAACATAGGTATCACCTGAATTTTCATTGTCATGCTATGTAAGTAACACTTTGCTGTTTGTTAGAATCCTATTTCACCTTCTATCCATACTGGAGAGCTCTAAATTGCCATGAACTAGTAATTTTTAAAATGTGTTAAATGTTTAATTTTAGTCAAGATGGGGATGACCCCTTAATTCTGGAAGGAAAGAAGCAAAAAACAACTGAGCGGCTTCTAGCCCAAGGGGGAAAATTCCTCTCGCTCCCCCCTAACGCAGTCCCATCCACAGCATCTGACAAATGGAGCTTCTTCAGTAATGGGGATTGAGCCTGGGGCATCTCTGAGAGGCCTGAGCGTTGGTTTCTGTGGAGAGGGGACAGCCTTCCTCAGCCTTCCACATGACAAACAGGCAAGAGAAACCTGTGCAGGACAGATGATCCTGCTTGTAAGAATACCACTGCCCCACTGACAGCCTTTTTCATCTCCTGTCCTTTCCCCATGAAATAAATGGATGATGCCTTCTGGTATCACCAGCAAAGGTAAAGCTTCATGCCAGTCATTCTTTTATTTCCTTTAAACTTTAATTTCTTGTGTAACAATAACACTCTCAATAACACTTTTCATTTACTGCTGTTTTGAACTTGACTTTTTCTCATCTGGCTTTTGTTTGGGAAAGGAAAATTTGTCTTTATTCAATGAACTAGTTTAAGGGAGCAAGATACCAAACTGAGGCAAAAGTTGAGTAGTATTCTGACTGTCCCAACTCATGTTGGTGCTTATGGCTGCCCAGAACTTCCTAGTCAAGGGGGCTTTTTCATGCTTTTTCATAGCTGACACACTGACACCCCTCCTGATTTCATGTCTTTACAGACAGCACAAAGAAACTGAAGCCCAAAGCAGACCAGAACCTGGAAATACTTCTGTCACATGGATAAAAACGTCTTTGGCAAATTTAAACTGCTTTGCAAAGACATGCCAATCTGCAAATTACCAAGGAAAATCACCTACTCTGCCAATTGGGCATCGTAAATGCTGACAGTGACAAACCCCAAGCAGGATTCCTCTGTAATGTATCTCCCTCCTGATCTTGACCTTAAAGCATAAATCTGCTTAGATGGTTTTACATGTATATCTGTCTACATGGAGTTAACTTAATCATCCTCACTTCCTTATTTTTAGCTCCAACAGACAAGATTAATATCCTAAAAAATAACACCAAAACTGTCCCAAAACTTCGTTTTCTCAGTATAAAGCCATACATACACCTGAGAAATCGACATAATATAATACTGTCCTCTGGGAATTCTTAGGATTCAAGAGAGACAATGGAACATACCTTCCTGTACTCAAATAAAACAGAGCTGACCTCATAAAACAGCAGTACTAACGAATTAGTAGTTAAAACCAGGCTCAGATGCTGACATGATTTACAATTTATTATGTCAGCATGTGGAAAAAAAAACCCCAAAACAATTATAATTCAGTTTTTATTGTCAGAAAATAACAAATTAAGTTCAGAGCTTTAAAAAGAGAGAGTTCTTTGATGTGGTCTGAATCACCTGGTCTTATCTGCCAACCTAAACACCCATACGTACTACAATGTTTCTCATTACAATATTAAATGGTTTATGTCATATTTTGGAGTATGGAAATGGTAGGTTGGAGATTTATATCCTATATTATCTTTTATAAATCTCATTATCTACAAACACACATTAGCTTGTTCTACAAGTATGTCACATAAATCACTGCTTTGGTTTTTGGGGTTTTTTTCATTCTTCTCCCTTTCTTTTTTCTTTTTCTTTTTCTTTTTTTTTTTTTTTCCAAGCAGCTTGGCGATCCTGACAAAGAAAAAGAGTAAATGTACCAGAAGTTGCCAGGAGAGGTATGGTTTTACAAATTGCAAAAAAAGGGTTACGCATATTGTTACCCAGAAGCTTGCTCTTTAAACGTGCTGGGATTCAGGCTCCTGCAATAGCACATGGGCACGTTCCTGACTCCATGTGGTGCCCCAGGACAGACACTGTGCTCCTGGGCAGATGGAGCAGAAGGCAGCTATTAACCCCAGCAGGAGGCTCTAAGTAGGAATTAAAACATTAAGAGAAGTACATTTATTACTACCCTGTTTGTGAGTTATGAGGCACATTTTCTTCAGGTATGAGATGTGTTCCACTGAAGACTAAGGACAGGATAATTCAGGGAGGTTTAAATCCATATATATTGACAGTGTAGAAACTAAACATTTTAAATTTAATTCATGGCAACAAACAATTTTCAACTTCACACAGAACAGTTGGGGGAGATACGGCTTTTACACATGAAACATTTCAACAAGAAATACTGGGAAGGAAGAGGGGGAAAGCCTGAGATGGAGTGAGATTTCTCCAAGTGAAAGCAGTGCTTGGAATGGAAAACATCTTTCAGTCTGGTCAGTTGTATGGCAGCAGTTCCATGCTGACCACCCCAAATTCCACTGCTTTTGAGGTCAGTCAGTATTGCACCACCTACTTCATAGCTGAAGAAACAGAGGCACAGATACCTACTCCAAGTTAGGCAACCCATCAAGGAAGAGAAGCAGCATTTCCTAACTCACCTGCACCATCTAGAGCCCCACACAGCAGATCTCCCTTGCTCTCCCAGCAGTGGATATATATGTTCATCTATGAAACTGCAACTTTGGCACAACGAAAAAGAACCCGCACAAACAAAAACCAATAAAAATTGCTGTACTGCAAAAAGGAGCAGTGTCTGATAAAAGCCTTGCAGCGCCTCTTGCAGCTGTGCCTTGGGAGCAAATACCATTTCAGACATCAAGTCAGCAGGGAGAAAATCTGGAGTCCAAAGAAGGAAAACAATCCTTCCCTCCTTGCGACTCATTGCAAGGCCAATTAGAAACATTAACTGTGTGCTGCTCCCATCATTTCCAGGAGGTGTTGGAGGCAATATCCCCGTTTTACAGCTGGGAAAACAGGCACACTGAGGTGAGGGATTTGCCACGGGGCACTCTGAGTCAGTGAGGCATTCCAGCTCCTCAGCTGCCAACACCCAGCACAGCACAAGAGGAGAAAATGTTGGTAGCAGCAAGCTTTCAAAAGGGTTATGTAACTTCCTCAATTAACTTTATGGTATTTTGTGAACACAGCTTTTGAAAGAATTCTTTGCTACATCAGTTTTGTTACATTTCCTTCTTTCTAAATTTTTTCCTGCTTTTCTACAATGATTCCTACCTCTTTCTCCCTTGCTTCCTCAGCTCTTCTAGCTTTCCCCATTCATTATATTTATTGCAGGAGTCACTGCAATTGCCAATGAAATCAATCTTGAACACATGTTGAAACAGATACTTTACATCTTCTTTATTAATGTTTACTTACTGCCCTATGTTTTATGTTCTCCCATTTGCTTGGGAAATTGCATGCACTCATTCCCCTTCACCATCCCTCTCCTTCTCAAAGGTGGGAAAAGCTGGCCAGGCTTGTAAAGCAACTCAGCTGTTGTAACCAACATAAGAAGAAAAATTCCAAGGCTGACCTTCCTCATGTCATGATACAAAAAAAATCAATCCAACACTCCCATCTTGTATGGTTAGAAAACAGTATCAGAGCAGGCTGAGAAAGGCACAGAAATTGTGTATTCCAGAAGTATTTATTGCTTCTGCCTTTCATGGAGGTATTGTTAGTTTTGAACAGATAATTTTGGCCTTTGCAAAAGCAGATGGAAAAGCTGAAATGACTCTAAAATAGCTTGTGTTGCACATCAGACAGCTCACCCTTGCCATCTATCTCCAAAGATGTTCACTCCATACCCAAAGGATAGTAGACAGCCTAGTCTAACCTAGATAAGACTTTTGCTTGTTTAGGAATCATTTGCAGCCTTGTTGAGTGCTGCAAAATCAAGTGTTGAGAAGCAAGATCAGATGCTTTTCACCTGCTGCCCTTCTGCATCTGGGTTTTCTGTAGTCCTCAGTGCAGTACCCAGGCAGATCCTAATAAAACCCTTGTGCACTGGAGTTTCTATAGACTGAACATTACCCCTCCTTAGTTTGGCCTTCTCTGTGACTACCCAATGGCCTGGTGAACATGTCAGGTTTTGGTTTATGTTGTGATCTGATTTATTCTGGTTACACTGGGAAAGAAGTAAACCCTGCAGAATGATTTCAGTGTGACCAGACTGGTATATCTCTGCTCCCCAACCAAGAATACATTATCCTGGTTTCTCAGATACCTCACTCCACACTTTCCAGTATGCTCTGTGCCAGGCACATACAGCATAACTAGAGATTTGGCCAGGGTAAAAAATGTTTAATTGAATATGTAAAGCATACAGAAAACATATTTGCATCCTTTCACAACACTAAATGTAACTAGGTAATAAATGCTTCAGGCTGAACCTTTTGATTGCAACGAAAGCTCAAAAAGAAGTGATGAAAGTAATGTTTCATAACACTGAACCAATGTTCCTCTGAATTTTCAAGAACAGATTTGACAATTCACTTCTCCACTCGAGATGCTCTTCCCCCACTTTGGAGAAGGTTCCCTTTATTTCAGACATTTTGCAAGAGCACTGGAAGTTATGAAGTCTGGCACCAGAAGTTAATTTTCTTTTCCTGATTCATTACACAAAGAGTTCCTACAGAACCCATCTGGAGCAATACTACACACTGATCTCTACCAACAATTTAACATCATCTCATCCTGATCTGACTTGCCTCGATTAGTTCAGCTATCCTGAACACACTAAGCATTTTCATCAGCAATTCAAATGTGGTTACACTATCTCACTTCAAACAACTTCACTATCAAATTCATTAAAGTCCTTTAACAGCCTCCCAGTTTCTTTTCCATGAGACACCCCCACCCAAAAGACAGCAATATGCAGCCTGGAATTGCCATGTTATTAAACAGAACCTCAGCACTTGTCCATGGCACAACTCATTTCGCAGTTATTCTCATAAAGTGCCTTCATTATTTCACTTGAGCCTCTCCTCCTGTCTTCTCGCTCACTGACCCTTTCCCTCTGCTTTTGCTGCTCCTCTGCTCATGCTGGTTCTTTGCTTCCCTAAAATGCTACCTACTTAATGCATTCTCTCCCAAAAACAGGACACACACACACAAATCAAGGCTCTTGGATTCACAAGTAATAAACTTCATTGAGTTATGGATGGGTTCCTGTTCAATCAAGCTATCCTAAATATTGTTGTGGTTATTAGGATTTTTTTTAAGTGAAATAAAAATATAGCATAAGGATAAAAGAAAGGGACAATAAGCAAAGGAAACTATATTTTACAATGCCTGTGGCAAAACCAACCTGTAATTTTTGCAGCCTTTTCCTCTTGATTCACTCTGTTTTCTTCATCTTCTTCATTGTCTTCCTCAAAATCATCTAGGTTACCAATATCAGCTTGTTTCATACTCATCAAACTAGCCAGGCTTTGCATGTCTTCATCCCTAAATAACAAACATGACACCAGGCATTAAAATGCAGATTGTTAATACCACATCTGATATTACTACATTCTTTAAAATTCTTTAAACATTTTGATGTTTTCTTCAGGGAGGTCTATGATATCAGATCTGATCTTGAATATGGTGAAAAAACAAAATTAATACAACTCATAAATATATATCAATTTCTGAAGGGAAAGTTTTTAATTAACAGAACTGTAAAGGGTAAAAAAATACTGCTTTGCATCAAGAGTTAACTTAACAACTGCTTCCTAAAATTTTAAACCAGCCCAGAAAGGCTGGCAAATGCTTGTTGCCTGGTCTGCTTTGGTTAAAGTGAAAATGCTTGGCCAGACCTACTGCCCACATGCTGTGTGCAATGCCTACATTCATTCATAACTCCTGATGGTGTTATAGGATTAAAATCCCTTCTATAAATATCTGAAATCATTAACAAGATTAAAAAAAAGGCAGTGTCTATTTACACATACTGGAAACCAGTGCTTTCACAAAGAGCAGCTTTTTTCAGATGCCTTGTTCAGGGTGCTATGAAAGCCCTGTCAATAACTTACAACCTAGTGTGGCCACATTTCTTTTCACAGAGAAAAGCAAGGCACAACTTCCTAACGATATTTCTGTGATTCACATTCTCTGAACCTCAGAGAAAGAAAAAACAACTCTTATCTCATTTACTGCTCCTGTGTTTTAGAACAAGTAAAATGCATTGAAGAAAATTGTTTACCTGAAGAAAATTAATAATTGAATTCTAGTGCAAGTGTTTTGATTCATTAACCAATTAAATCCATGTGTGTGTTTGGACTATCAGCTAACAGTCATGAAATTCTATACAGTTAAGTGCTTGTGCAAATTTAGTTTAGATGTAATATAGTATAGAATGGCATGGTATAGTAATGTAATTAATTAACTTTCTAATATCCATGAAGTCAGATGCATCATTTCCTCCCCTTCGTCGCAGTTACCTGCTTTCTAATACTCTAGAACCAAGTGAGTGAGTCAAGGGAGAGGTAATCAGCGCCCAAGAGAACTCTTCCCACAGGATGTTCTTGTGCTCAACCCAAAATCTTAACTCTAACTCCACCCTCCCTCACCTTCCAACTGGCTTTGTCCTTATTGCATTTGTGAAATATTAGTGGGCTCCCTTGAAATCTGCCAAGGGTATTGTTGGATGAGGACATACATGAACATAAACACACACTCCCACTAATTTCAGACCTGTAGATGCATTTAAGCTGTTGTTACTTAAAATGTCTGTAAGAGTAGAGTACAAGCCATTTGCCTCTGAAGAACACAAGGCTGAAATCAGAGTAAGAAACAACTTTTACTCGGTTAAGAAACCAAGTATGGCAGGAATGATAGGTATGCTGAAGGATGCTCTCAAATTCCACCATTCTATACAGAAAGAGCTCTTTATCCAAAGGATTCTTTGAAAAGCAACACAAAGCAGGCTATCTGGTTTAAAAAACCCCCAACAAACAAACAACTTACGTGGCTTTTCCTTCCCTCAGGAAAATACAAGATAAGGAGAACTGTAGTGTGGCAGCTACCACTTTCTTAGACAAAGGCTTGAATTTTAACCTGACATCTGTCTGTGTAGGCATGGGGCTGGCATATTGCTTCATGTTGATGCTGCTGGTGGCAAGCGCTTTTCTACGTCCAGAAGGAGATTCCTGAAAGCAAAAGAAAAACAAAGATAATGTGAAAGGTTCTGTTACACTAAAACCTGCATGTGCACAAAACAAAAAATGCACTTATTAAATCTGTAGGGGTTACTTTGGTTGTGTGGTTTGGTTTTGTTTTTGTTTTGTTTTTTTTTTCAAAAAATCACTATGGCCCTGTCGAGCGACAGAAACTAATTTCTTAACACTTTCTTAGTGCAATTGGAAAAAAAAAAAAGGTTGTCCACTGTGATTAGTGGTGCTCCATTACAAGATCTAGGGTGTCTTTAATAGCTTGAGCTTGAACCAGATCCACAGCCCCCATCCAGTTAAACTGCTGGGAATATATTCTCATTTCTTTTCACAGCAAATTGGACATGCTCTGTCCAAACACAGCTGGTTCTGGAGTGGAACTTCCAGCCTATGGAAGACATAGGTTTGGACCATGCATGTATTTCTTTGAGGTCATCTAGTTTGTGTTTCATGCTCAAACAGAATACCTGAATATTTTTCAGAGCAGCAGTTCTTCTCATTAGTGGTGTACATGCACTACCAAGAGCAAAAGGTTCCTGAAACTAAAATTGACAATACTTCCAAAAATATTGATAAAAATTTTGAAAGAAAAAAATAAAGAGCAAAATAGATAAAAGCCAAATTTTTATTTGAAAAGCCAAAGGTGTATTTCAATATAAAAATGTTGCTCATGGCTTAACAATCCAGATAAATTAATCTAAAATGCATCTAAGAATCGACTCTCTTGTTTTATCTAGTATCAGGATTGTCAGGAAAGGAATGATTATATGTAAAAAAGCTCTAGTAACAAAAAATAAAACAAAAAAGCCCTGCTATTAATTCTTTTGAAAAATCTTCCCACAATAGGACATTTTACTGCAGTTGACAATTTGTGTTGAATAAAGAATACTAATTCAATCAAAACATTCAAGCATCCTTTTTCAAAGTACTTGACATTTCTGCCCAGTAGAATAAGTCAGAATGTAATATGTCATCCCCAAAGAATACCTTGTTTAAAAAACTAGCCTTATCTGACAGATTATGCACAGCAATATTATACAGAACTATTAGTGCATGTAGATACCTTATGAATGAATTTCAAAAATGCATCAAACACTTGAGAAGGATTTAGGCCCTCTCAGAAGAAATACTTAAGAATATGCAAATACTCTCAGCTGAATTAAGTTGAACAGATGCGACTCTCACAAACAATACGAGTGCTTCTTCCCCGGCTGCAGTTGTCAATCAAAGAGCAAGATTAAGGTCCAAGGTTCTGACAATGTGTAAAATGGAAAGTACAATCAGGGAGTTTCCATTATTACACAGATATGAACAGCAATAATCTGTTATTGTATCATGCCTTTAGAATAACTAACATTACAACTCGTTATACGGAATGCAAGGTTTACTGCAGCGCCTGTTCAGGCATCTACACCCAACAGAATCTTAGACAACTCATCTTGGAAGATTTTGAATAGTTGATGTTGACAGTAAGATGTTGATCTTAGCAAGATCAACAGATCTCAGAGCAAATCATGAATGTGGGTGCTTGCTTGAAGCCTTGCAGATGAATCATTCACCAGCCACACCATGCCTGTCTTCTGACATGCTCTTCTCAGTCCAACAGAAAAATCGCTTTTCGGCAGCTGTGAATATCCCAAATCCAACAAAGATCTGGATTTATTTCCTTGTGTAGCTACAAATGCCTTCTCAGTGCTTGCTCACTCGTTGGATGCAGCCAATGCCATGAGAAAACACAGAGATCTCCCACTAAGTCACTTAGGGAACACCAATATGCTTCAGTGACTCCAAAAAACAGGGATACCTGGGGGCAGAGCTACTTTCTCTTGTTACAAACACACCATCTTATCTGCTAAGTCAGGTGCATGTTGTCTTTATCAAAGTGATTTTTCTAAAAAAGTCAAAGCAAACAAGATAAGCCAACCCTATCTCCAATTTAGTGGTGGTTCTGAAGTGAAGACAAAGCACACAACACTGAACTTGCAAGCATGCAAAAGCCAGACACAGATAGCAAGGCAGAAGAATTTTGAAATTATGTGAAATTGCATTTTCACTTAGTATCTACTTATTGCACAAATGATCATCTTGTCATTTGCACCTTCAGATTATCTGGATTGGAAAGTGAATAAGAAACAAGAATAAGGAAGAGACCAAGTTCTCCCAGTGAAGATGATCATCAGCAATTCCCAATGGAATCTTCTGGTGTTAGCTGATGTAGAGGAAAAGGCAGACAAGAATGCAGGCAGCAGGGTGCCAGGACAAAGGGAAGAAGCCAGCCATGAGCAGGAAGATTCTCCTATCACTACATATCCTGATGTGCTGTGAAGAACAAGATACTCTTGGCAATCGAGTTCAGTCTCCCTAAGAAATTAAATTTCACATTTTTGTGGGCCAAAGACAGAAGTTGACTTTTCAAGTTCCAAATGCTTACAAAAGTCCAAATCTGTAATATTATCATACACAAAAACCCCCAACCAAAATCCCCAAACCCAAATAAAATAGACTGTGCCTGATATTTCAAGTCTTATTTTGCTTCATATGTAAGTTTAAGTATATCCTCCTACTTTTCCAGAAAGTGAAGTCTGTTGGAAGTTTTGCAATGTTTTCTCCTTTTGAGCTTTACAGGTTTAGCCTTACATGGTTTTAGCTACGTAAGTAGATGGGAAAAATGTTTTGTATGTTACAAGAAAATTCTCAAACTGCTTAGGTCCATGACTGATTCACAACGGATTGTGTTTTCTACTCTGACACACAACCAGCTTCTAAAAAACTGTCTTTAAATGTTAGAGCATGCTAATAATCACTTCTTGCAAAGATTGTAGCATTTTCTTCCTAAAAATCTACATGATTCCTGTAGTAGAAATTTGAGTGAAACCGAGAAACTGAGACATTTTTTTGCAGAAGGATGAACAATTCTTAAACTAGCAGGGATCAAATAATCCAAGAATGGAGTAGACAGCAAACCTACAAAGCAGAGTGGACAGAAACAGCTGAGCAGTAGGCTTGAATGAGTTATTCCAAAGAGAAGCCCACTTTGGTAGGATACTGAGTAAATAATATCCATTTAAGGGCAAAAGTCTGATCTGGTGTTTACTTCTGTCTCATATGAGCATGTGGAAAGTCAAGCAGGAATCCCAGTGCAAATGTTTTAATTGCTCAACTTTCCTGCTTTTGCCTATATAATCAAAGTTTAAACTGTGTAAGGCTCTGTTATGCCTCCAGGTGTTTTACATTCATGTGACTGCCAGGGTTGCCACATCCTGTTTTGTGAAAGGGTGGCATGAAAAGTCAATTTTGAAGTCACAAGAGAGAAACAATTCAGTGCAATAATAAAGAGAAGTGAGAAAATACAACACTTAACAGTGAAGATGGAATGCATTCTGCAAGAAAACAGCAATTTTGAAACCCTTTACTCTTAAGAACGGCAATGCATTATGCAAATAAAATCAGCCATGATATCTGAATGTCACAGAAAGACAGAAGATAACATACAATGCCAGTAAAATACCTCTATGCTATCTTTCAGCTCAAACATCCTACTGAGACCGAGAATGGGCACTGCTGGATGACTCATAAGAGAATGCATGGAGCATTGGCTAACAACTATTTTTTGTTGTTTCATATTTGTTACTGTATGGTTCTAGCAAGTGAAACAGCTCACTGGAAAAAAATAAAATGTGTGATTGTCCTAGAAATCATGAATAAATTATTTTAATTATTTAAAATATAACTATTTAGTATGTTAGCAGAAACTACAGCAGGCCTATCTTCTTGCATAACAGAATAATGGCTGTGTTGGGTCAACTGAAGGCTATGAGAAATCTGTATGTTATTTTAGAAGTACATTGTTTGCCAGAGTGATCATTTTAGTTCACTTAAGAAGAGTATAATCTGCACATAAATAACAATACTTTTCTATCTTTCTCTCCTGTGTTGGGGAAATTTCTGCTTTTGTATTCTACACTTTTCTCTCACAAGCAGCTTCACTTTTCTTGACAGTCTCCTCCTCCTATTGCCCACAGTCCTCAAAATGCCTCAAACATACACCATTTTTTGGGTGAAATAACCCCATCTGGGCAGTGCATCAAGCTGTATCAGCTGTTCCCAGCTGGCAAGGCAGCAGGATGAAGCACACAGCTGGCTCTGCTCTATGCTCACTGGGTGGTTGATACTCCTGCATCCTGGTAATTTAGGAAAAATTTGAGCAAATTATTAAAAATTTGGAAGTCGAAGATGCACTCAAAGTTAGCAAAATGAAAACTAATTTAGAAAACATAAAGACTTCCCAATACCCTGGAGTACTTTGATTTCTGATTTCAGACAAAGAAATATGTAGAACAAGCAATACTCAATAGATCAATAAAAGTTGCACTTCTTTTTTGAACAAAGGAATACTAGTAATAATGAACTCAGGCAGTTCCCAATTTCTAGGCATCCTGTTTGTGTTTGCACAGACTTGAAAAACATCACCTCAGATACCAACAGAAGTGCAATTCAGTGGTGCCATCAGAAAGACAAATTCCAGACAATCTGAAGCCACAGGAATCACAAGCTGTGAGTGCAGGGCCAGGCTCAGGTGAAATCTCGCCTTGCACTTGGCTCTGCCAAAGCCTGGGGCCCAACAGCACACACAGACACAGCAAACAGGGTTTCCAAAACCTCTGCATGGTTCTTCAAGGAGCAGTACCCAGCACTATCCCTCCCCAGCATTTTAAGTTACTTCCACAAACCCTCAAATGACCATCAGATAACAAAGTTTGGGGCTAGAGAAGGGAAAAGTAACACTGGCCAAACTGCAGTCAGCTCAAATGAAGCCAATGAAGCTGCATTTACTGACACAGATACAGGGCCAGACCCATTTATCACATAAATTCCTTTTCAGTAATGCAACCATGCATTATTCCTGCCACAGCATTCCTGACTCTGAGCAGTCTCAGCCATCCCAAAACTTACTACACAGGAAGTGCCACCCTTCTATAAATATCTGCCTGGCATAAAGGATTCCCACAGCCTGATCTCCTGCAATGAGAACAGCGTGGAGCAGTGCTATGTACCATGAGCCTTGTCTAGGAATCATCCCCATCAATCCCTACTAAACAGATCCTTTCACAGCAAGCAGGGCTAAAATATTCTAAGGAACTAAGTGCAGAGAGCCTGGACCACAGCTGTAGAACAAACAGCTCATTTTTACTGGGAAGATGATGATCACAGATGACAGACATGTCACACTATTAAACAGCACCCAACTCTGTTCCAAAGAAAGTGAGCCAAAAGATTAACACCTTCACACAAAAGGTTTGAGCTCAGATTCTTAATTTATAGGAGAGACAAATAATGCTGTAATGTGAATTTCATGCAGTCTTCTTTCCTTAAAAATGTATTTTTAATGACCTTGTATGCTGTACTTACCAAGTGACTGGCGAGTCTTCTTCCAGGTTAATATAAGAGGTGCAAATAAGTAAGAAACATCTTTGTATTTTCTGTTAAACTGCCTCCGAGCTTCCAGAGTTACACAGAACCAAAACATTGACTGGATTTTGTTAATGGGGTATATTCCTCTGTGTTATTTGGGCTGGGGAAAGAGTCCCCCCAGAGAAATCAGCAGGATGTGTTTTACCTCCGCAGACCTGAACTCAGCTTGCCTACACAGAGCTGTGACCCTGCTGTGCTGTCTGCAGCCCCTGAGGTTCCAGTGCCCTCCCTTCCACACACACACATATTGAGAAATAACAGGAAAACATTTCCATTCAGCAGAAACCAGACCAAAAACTACTGAAGTTCTTCATTATCTAGATAGTAAATGGTCCCTCCTTAATAGAAATGTATTAAGTAATTAGTAATCAATGTACAAACATTATCCAAAAAAAGACCTAACTAGGGAAGACAACAAGTTTCCTTACTGGATATTATTTTGTCAAAAGGAACAGTAATTATCACAGTCTTTCTCACAAACAAGGAAAACATACAGCATAATATTTTTGCCTTTTCATCTTTTACAAAAGCAAATGCTAAAAAGCCCACAAAGACATGCAGATTTTAAGGAGGAGCAAACTTTGGCAGTAAATAATTGACACAGCAATTTGTCCAGTTCTAAAAACTCCCTGAGAGAAACATTGGGTTTCCCTCTCCTTTGGCCTCAGAACTAAATGGAGACTGTTGTGGAGGAAAGCTGGCCCCTGCAGCCCCCTGGCCCTGCAGCCCCCAGGCAGCAGCAGAGAGGAGCTGGAGGTTCTCCCTCTCCCGGCGAGGATGGCAGCCCTGCACGCACCATCTTGCTCAGATGGAGAGATCACTGCTTCACCAGCAGAGCAAAATGGATCACTACAGAATTTAATTTGGGAGAGTATACAGCAATTAAATGCTAAAATAGACAAGCTACAGGGAGCTCTCTCAACTGGAGAGAGTAAATTAGAAACTATGTCAGTTAAAATAATTTAGACAGGCGGATGGGAGATTTGGAGGACCGAATGAAGGCAGCACGATCTCTGCTGAAAACTTGTTTAAAAGCAAATAATGGTTGAAGGTATCCAGAACATTATTAAGAATTATGATGCATCTGAATTGAGAATTTAATGTTTAAAAAATTCTGCACATGCCAGAAATGCTGGAGCCCTAGACATGAGGGCTTGGAATGAAACAAAACATTTTTAAACATTGAAACAGCTACCCTCAATGACATAATTATATATTTGTTATCCTCACGAAGTGACCTTTGTCCTTGCAGAACCAAAGTCCTTGTACCAGACTGTTTATCATACTGGTCATATCTTAGGTTTAAGCTTGAAGACTCCTTCAAAAAACACCAACATGTTGGTTTTAACAGCACATCTACATTGATGAATCATTGTATTGCAAGCACCACACATTGTTTCTCATGTAGCACAAGCAGAGACAATAATTTCAGTAAGCAAAGAGAAAACACTATATGGTACTTCAGCTTCTCTCTTCTTACAGCCCCATGAGATTTCAGTGGTACCCTGAGAGACTGGGGTATGTAGTGAAAGGTTCTTTCTGACTAAAATCATACCTGTGGGTGTGCTCAACTGACCTGCTGTAGGTAACAACAAACCTTTCATCTTCCCAGGCTAATCCTCTGCATTCACAGACTCTGGAAATCTCCAATGATTAACATCAGACACAAAGTTTAGAAAAAGAAATTATACCTAATAAACTGAGTTAATTCATCTACACTATGCAGAATAACACCAAGAAAATTCAGAGATCCTGGTTTTTTATCAAAAATGCTGTTAAGCTTCTTAGACAACTACTGGACAGATGGCAAAGTATGTGCATGATTAAAATTTTAGTTGAGTAATTTATTAATAGATCATCTGTATGAGACAGGTATCCCCTTCTAAAGTGGGCTTGATGCTTACAAAGGACAAAAGAGAAAAAATTACAGGTAAGCTGGGTAATTTTAGTAAGTAGCAGAACCCTGAACCTCACATAGGATGTGGATAACTGCTTTATGTATCCATTTATAACATCTTCAATCGCTTTCTCCCCTGGACTGTTTTGGTAATGCAGAAACAATTCCTGAACTCTCCCTCAGAAGTATATAGGAGACTGATAACTGATTTGAGAAATATTCACTCTAGTATTTGTAGCTTTTTCGCTCTTTCAGATCACTTCCTCTAGAGATCCTTGCAAGTTTCTCTTCTTCTATAGTGACAGGTTTCAATTTACTCTTAGATCCCTTTGACCAGTTAGAATGTCCTCGCACTTGAAGAAATTACTGTATCTTTACGAAGTACGTGAATTTTTGCTTGTGTTTGCAGAGCTACAGCTTGTGCTGCACCACTCAAGAGCCCTGCAATATGTGACTATCCTGTTTCCCTTGGCAGCAGTAAAAGGACATCCTTTCCTGCAAAGTCTAGATCCCAACATGCTGAGCTCACCAATGCCCCAGTGGTTCTGCTTCCCTTTCACAGCCATTCACTCTCTGCTGTTGGGATCACTCCACATCAGGGACTGTTCCTCTCCTTTCCCCAGATGCTACAGCAGCCAGGGATGTGACCATCTCCCCCAGGTCTGCTAAGGCACAGGGTACAGCTGTGTGCAAGCCTGTGGGAGCTACTACATAGTAATCATTAGCAAGCAAAAGCCATCAAATTGAAATAATTTTTATATAACAAAAGCTATAAAAGTAACTCCTACTGTAAACTCCTGTACATTTTTACTTTGCCATGGATGTGGACCACAAGCTTGTGGAAGTTCAGCTGAAGCTGGCAGAGAAACTTATCAACTGGCTGTTTAAATCCTCCAACCTTTCCTCTCAAAGGAGCAGATTTAAGGAAGTCTGGGCCTGAGCTGCTGCTGCCCTGTGGCAGGTGAGGCTGTTAGAAAAGCACAGCATACAGGGCTGGCAGCTCAGCAAAACACAGCAGTGCCCCATTTCCTGGGAGCTGTGTGCAGCTGCATCCCTCTCACTGTGCCCCGTCTCCAGGAGCAGCTCCATGCTCTGCTGGGCTCATGTTCCCCCCTGCTTTTGAACAGTCTGCTGTATAACTCTGTAGTATTTCTGTACAGTTAGCTTCAACACAAAGTAGAAATACAGATAATTTATCTAATGTTAGAGAAGGAGAAACAGCAGATGATGAACTTAGCTCCTAAACTTTTAGCAAAAATTGGAGTAAGAAACACACTTATTTTGTGTGACCTCCTCTCTCCAGGGGGAGGACAGGGTAGCTGACTTCATAATCATGACATTATTCATTACTTAGCAGCTCGTAACTACATTTTTTCATGTATCAACTAAAGGGACTCACAGGTTATTCTCTGGTTTTATTTTAAATAATAGGCAACACCTGGTACAAAATTTACATTTAAGCTCACCTACCAATGCCTGGTTCTTCAGTTCTACTTTGCCTGATAGGAAACCTCCACCATCATGATTCACTTCTCTGCTGTGTGCAGAGGTCTCCCATGAATGGTGCTACTACACCTTCAAACAGCTACAAAAGAGAGATGTCCAGCTAGCATCCCCCAAAAGAGCCAGTCTTTAAGGAAAAATAATTGACTTTTTTTTAAGGATAAACTACTTACTGATTTATTGTTAGCTCAGCTTCTTTTCTCTTTCCATTCCAGTCTCTAAATTCTCTTACTCTGTCTTGGTGTCGCTTCACGACAAATACCCAGAATCCTGAGTGCTAAAGAGGTATGTTTGAAATAATACCTCAAGCTCAGGAGTGAATATTTAATGAGAATTCAATATAATATTAAGAACAGTTTCTGCACCTCAGCCCATGCCTATCTACAAACCTTGTCCTGAGGAAACAAATACCATGCACGAAGGAATATGTGATACAGGCCCCAGAATTAACTCTTGATTATTTAAACAAACTTGCAAACATAAGCACATTATTCACCTCCTTCATAATCTCCAACAAGGAAGCAAGTTTGAGGTAAAACTCCTCGAAGAAGAAACAAAGTGAAAAGATTAATTGCTCCAACAAGCTTACATACTTTCATTCATCTTTCCAGAGAAAGACTTAATTATTTAGCATAGATATAACCTGTTAAAATGGGTTTTTCAAAATACCAGTGTGTCATCAACCAGTTGTTATCATCTGAGGATAACTTCCATAGAGGAAATGCACAATGTTAAATGACAAAGTTTGCAAGGCGCACGACAGAGACAAGCCTGCAAGAGTGTCAATATTATTGACTCTTACTTTATATTTTTTCTGTACTGAAAGTTGAACCTTAACTGCAAAAACCCAGAGCAAATGGCTGAATGGTCTGTAGTGCCTGATGGCTGTATGCTGAGCAGTGATGCTCATATCATCAACATTCCTCTGGGCAGAACCAGAGACTCCAGGTCAAATGACTGATCACTTTGGGAATTTCTCAAAGTTAGACTAAAAGACTGCTTCATAAAAGACAGTGCAATGTTCTTCAAAGTGAACATGTCAGCAATATTATTGCAGCATGACTGTATCTCCATTATTAAATTTATGACTGTGCTCTTTTTATTCTCTTGCATCTTGCTCACAGCTTTGCAGAATGTGCCAATGTGGTGGTTTGACCAGGAAGAAGTGGGAATTCTGGGATGCTGTGGTCAAACCAATGGATGTTCTGAGTTTGATACTGGCACCTGGTGTAGCCAGTGGGGTTTGGACACACCTCCGAGAATACACAGGGGTTAAAAAGCAGAGCTCTGGCCCTGGGAGGCTCTCTTGGGACGTCGAGGCGAAGAGGTCAGATCTCCCTCCCCTGTCCAGCCGCTGCTGCTGGGCGGGGGAGGGGCAGCCACGTGGTAGGTCCTGGGCCTGGACAGAGATGGGGGGTGAGGAGGCCCTCGAGGATGGAAGGGTGGAAGAGCCCAGGGAGTCAGCCCTCGGGCAGCCATCTCCCCCCCCAGGAGGGAGACAGGAGAGCCGGCGACACCGAATGTGATAGCAGCCGGCCCAGGAGGAGAAGGGGTGGGGGGAGAGTGCCCGGCCGGAGCGGCAGCGTGTGTGGGAGTGCCGCAGCTCCGGGACAGACAGAGACTGAAAGTTTTAACCCCTTTCTTTCATGATTGGGGCCTTGCAAAAATGCTAATCCTCCTCGAAGCTGAATAAGAAGGGAGATAGGAGATGAGATGAGACAAGGACCTGGCCCGAAGAACGTGGAGATGATTGAATGGGGAGAGATGATTTGGAGTGGCCTTTTGGCTGGACTTTTCTTGTGGCCATGGACTCAGTTTGTTCCTGTGACACAGAGACTGCACTTGGGGGGAAGCAGTGGCTCAGAACCAGGAGGGTTCATCGTGAGGACCCCTCGGCCCCAGGGGGTTGGAAAAATATGGGGGGGACAGATGTCCCAAAGCAGAGACTGTGCCTTTTTGGAGTGAGACAAGGCATCCTTGAAAGACAACCCTAAAAGCAGCTCTGGTCCATGCACGGTGGTGAGAGCACTGGGCATGGAAGGAAGATGTCACAAGCGGCAAAAGGACTTTTTCCGGGCGGTGCCGAAGTGACAGGGAAGCACACGAGGTTTCAGTGTGTTTCCAGGGGAAGCCTATGGAACAAGAAGGACTCCTCTCCTCTTCATGAACTGAAGTTTGAGTATACTAAAGTGTGGTGCCAGGCTGGGCAGTTGGTGATTTGGGAGAATGTATCGGATTGGGAAATTCAGGTAGTGGGGAGGAGGAAAGTGGTTTTTTTGTAAGGTTTTCAATTTTTTTTTTTTTTCCTTTTCCTTATAGTTTTTCCCTATTTTCCTGTAGTTTAGGTAATAAAGTGTTCTTTATGTTTAAGCTGGAGCCTGTTTTGCTTATTCCTGGTCACATCTCACAGCAGACACCAGGGTGAGGGCATTTTCATGGGGGCACTGGCTCTGTGCCAGGCTCAAACCATGACAGCCAAAATCACCAGAATACATAACAACAACAGGACACAACTCAGATGGAGAAATGCCTCGAAATACAAAGAAATTACTAGACCTGCTGTTGCTCTTCCCTCTCCCTGTATCTCCCACTGCCAACAAGGGGACACACTGCAGGGCCACCACTGCCCATGGCTGTGATCCTCATCACAACATCCACCCTGGAAGACTTGGCTTTTCCAGGAAGGGTCTCCATCCCAACAGACAGTCCTCTGGCCCTTTACTGCTATTCTTTATACTTACACCTTATTACTATTCTTTATTACTATTCTCTCATGCCACTTCATTACTATTTCTATTATCCAAATAATCACTATGAGGGGGAAAACCTCGATGATAGAGATTCAGTCTGCAAGTCTCCTCCCAGCTGTTATTTCAGAGCAGCATGGCTGGCAGGGGATGGCTCCTGAGCACAGCAGGATCTGCGGAGTTCAGGAAGCAGGAAAAAATTCAGGCTCTGAGGATCTCACCGGCGTCATCCTGCTGATGGGGGGGCTGAGCCTGATGTCAGCAGGGAGAAGGAGGGAGCAAAGGGTGGGAATACAACCAGGGCAAAAGGGAGGCAGCTGAAAATTCACATCTGTGTGAAGCTGGAATGGGGGCATGCTCACACATGTCAGACACCTCAGCTGTCACACCCTGTGCACACACAGCAGTGGGAATGGTGTGGGGTGCAGGTGCACTTATTTATTTCTTTATGTCTATGTTTATAAACAACACAGTATACATTTTAACAGCAAGGATAAACATAAAGCATTCCAAAATGCGCCTCAGCAATAAACATAAACCTCAAGTTTTTGAAAGCCTATCCCACCCTCCCTCCCTCCAAATTTGTTTCAATCAGGGAAATAGCTAAATGGATTTCTTCTAACTTTGTACTTAAAGTAAAATTCACCTCAAGGCTGACAAGCATAGAAAATTTCAGTCCAATGGGTGAATTTTTTTTTTGTTAAAGCTGCAATAGCCTGAAAACAGGGGCTTGTAATGAAGCTGCCCCATCAACCATAACCACACTGTCAGCAGAGCAACACAATCATATTGCCTGTGCAAAGAAGCAATGCATTTAACATTTTCTTCACTGTGTATTATCTATTAGCTGAGTTTGTCACAGAGATATGGGGCAGTTCCCTGCAATACTTATGAATATATGGCAAGAATCCATCTATGTCTGCTTCAGCACAGGTTTGTCTTATTACATTCTGGCAAACAACTTAAAACCCACCCTTCTCTTACCTTAGGTTTCTGTTAAATACTGTTACTATCTAGAAATTGAAGTAGTCTGAGGCAAACATCTCAGATCTTCCCATTGCTATTCTCTATTACTAATGCACATTACATGTTCAATTCTCCCTTGCTGTTCCTATGAAAAAGGTCTTGTCAAAAACAGATTTCATTTTTTCTGTGTATGCACAAATTAGTTATGGATGATTAACAAAGCATTCATTCTTTTATTTGCTTTGGCTGAGACTTGATCTGTGTTACATTCATGTGAGGGAAGCACTCAATTTTATGTTGATTAAATATGAAACACTGCACTCTTGATAAAAAGAGTTGTATTCAGAGCTGCATATTATACAGACAAAAGATGCATGTTCTTGGGCTAATAGTTTCTTAAACAAGTTTTTCCAGATTTTTAATTGCAAAAAACTTGATACAGCTGCCACTTTTTTTTTTCCTTCTCAGCAAGTACTGGGCAGTGAGAGCTTTGTGTCCCAAAGCAATCTGGTGCAGTCTTAGCAAACAACAATAGTTATTTCAAATTGGATATAATAAAAAGGGATTTTCAAGTTCTGCCCCACAATTTGATTTCTTTAAACATAACTTGCATTGTGAAACCTTTTTTAAAAAAAGACTGCAAAATTAAGGACGGGCAACAAACCATAATTATACAATTTGTCTTTTATTATTTCAAAAATTCAACAAAAATAAAGAGGTATTGGAGAAGTCTTATGGAAACTTACAGCCAATCATAACTGAGAAGTTAGCCCTGATCTGCTGTACTGATCCCAGCTATCACAGGATAGCACGTGCACAAATGCTCCTCAGTAAGGCCCATAAATTCCTCACGTCTATTAAACACAGCGACAGAGCTACACCAAAAGGATGCACCTTGCTTAAGCAAGGTATTTAAGTGCAAGACTGACTCTCAGTACACAACCTACTTGTAATTAAATCAAGTTAAAGAAAGCCATGTGATTAAGCACCTTGTTAAATTTGGGAACAAATTATTAGCCCTTATAAACCAGGGGATTCCATCTTGGGGTTTACAGCACGTGAAAACAAACACGAACCCACAGAAACACACACACAGACAGAGTGTTGTGATACTTTTGCAAGAGAGGATTTCTTTTTAGTAAAACTACACAGAGTAAGGGCAGCTCTTACTCTGGCCACACATTCATTCTTTCCTAAACTTTCAACAACAATTGATGGTCTTATAAAACCTTTGCTAATGTTCCTGTGCCACAAAAATAAGTCTGTTCAGTATCTTTCTTACACATCACCAAAATGAAAGCATGAGCTTAGAGTTTGCCATTTCACTGCCAAGGAGAGACAGTCCTACCACAGCAAGAGGTTAGAAAGAGCCAAAGCAAGGGAATCCTGACACAAGTTGGGCTTACGAAGGACAGCTAGGGCTCCACATGGAAGAAGGTGATTTCTGAGGATGCCCCTGAAATATCACAGCACTGGATAGCAGGAGAGAACAGATGGAAACTTGGTCAAAGCAGGTTATGCATGGTCTCTGAGCAAAAGGTCTCTGCTCCCCACGAAGGGAGATGCTTGCTGGCTGCTATTGAAGAGCTAGCTGCTCTTGGAGGAGCCTGCTAGCTGGCAGGTATTGGAAGAGCCCAATAACCCATCTGGAGTGAGGTCTCCCCAGCACTATATGGTGCAGGTAGAGGACAAGAATGGGCCAGCGAAGGCAGCCAGGCCCACGGGGAGCAGCCACGCTGCAGCACAGGGTGGGAGCTCTGGAAGGGCACGGGGAACATGAGGGGTCCCAGAACACCCATCCCTCCTCATGGGCCTCACCCAGAGCAGAGGCACAGCGGAACAACCTCTGCCTGCAGCCAGCAGACAGTGCCTGTCTCCAAAGCAAAACCCAATCCCACTTTTCCAGCCACAGGCTCCTGCCTTGCACCCACCATGGCACTTTACTGGCTCTTCTTTCACAGCCCAGTTCCTTTCACTAAACCAGCAGAAAACACCCAGAAAAAAAAGAAAAAAAAAACCCACAATGTTTGAGCTGAGTCAGACTGAGCTCTCCAAAGGCCAGGGAAGCACCAGTTTGGGCACAAAGAGGGTCTGCTGTCCACAAAGTGGGGAGCAGGGAGGACTGAGCAAGAAACCACCTGTTTTGACAGCAGCATACTGAGAATGGTTCAGCCGTCACATGGGGTTACATTTTTATGCAGTATTGTGTGGAGATTTACTCTTCCTGTTCCAGCCTGTGTGAACTTAGCTCCCTGTCCTTGCAGACAGAGGATGGTTGAACTGAGACAAAGATTTTTTTTTCCTTTGCTTCAGGTCACATAAGAACACACAAAAGGACAAAGCAATAAATGCTCACATGCACTTTCTTGTCTTTATTTCCATTCTCTGGAATGAGGCCAGAGACATCTAAGTAGTGCACTCTGTTCTCTTCCACTCCCTCACAGAAATTATGGACTCTCCTTCGCAGCCAATTTCCTCCTCCTCCTCCGTCTGGGCCCAAGCTTCAACCACTACAAAACAATGTTCCCCTGTTTCTCTCCAGGGCCCATTCTCCATGCATCTACCCCAGGCTCCCTGAGGCCTCCCAGACCTTTAAGGCTTCACTTTTACACACCCAGGATCAAAACCTGTTCTCTCTGCTTCGATTCTGGGAAAATTCCACTCTCTCCCCGCTTTGCATATGAACTCGGGTGCACTCATTTCCTCCAGGCTCAGCCCCTCCGGTGCCGAGGGGCTGCCACTCCCGAGGGCATTGGCACAGCAGCAATGCTCAAACCACCTGGCACAAGCCAGAGCTGCCCTGGAAATGCAGAAATGTTCCATGGCACAGGTTCTCCCCAGTCTAAGCCTGAAACAATAAACTGGGCATTGGCAAGTGAAACAGCAGGTATGTCACGTGTTACATCACTTCTCTCTCTTCGAAACTATCTAAATTTATTAGCATTATTAGGCTTGCACAATTTATAACTCATAAAACTAAGTGCTACAAAGTAAATATCAGTTTCAAATAATTAGTTTTTACACATTCTTTTAAAAGGATTATTCTCCACATTCCAGCTACCCCATAAACATTCCTGGAGTGCTACAGGCACAAGCACTGTCAACCATTCCAAAGCTCCCCTCAAAATAAATTCACATGTATACAAAAGGCAAAGATGTTCCTGATGGCTTGTTTATTAATATACCATCTTGCCATCTAAAACAAACACAAGAATAAATTAATAAAAACAGAATATCTCAAATGAAAGTATTTTCTTCTCTACTTTTTGTCTGTGAAGTTAACATAACTTATGGATTTAAAAAAAATCTCAGTGCTAATTAAGTTAATATTCGATCCATCCATATTTTAAAATATTCTACAATAAAAGCAAATTTAAAAAACAAAACTAAAAAACCCGACAAATATAAGTAGATTTAATCTCATGATATTGTTATGTAGAAGCATTGAGGAGACACATGCATTAATCAATTATCAGAAAGTAGTGTTTCAGTCCCAGGTAGTCAGCAACAGCACTCGTATAATATTACAGAGAGCCTGATGTTTTGGCAAAACGAGAGCAGGAAAAAATGAAACTAAAAGGCATATTGTACATGTGACCTACAGGACTGGGATTATTACCTCTAAGCTTATTAAGAGTAAAAGCTGTCAGTCGGACCACCCCACAACCAGGGAGGAAAACTGAGATTACTCAGCAGCAAAAGGCATAAAAAAGGAGACGTGTCTTCTCGGAATGGACGGAGGCAGAGAGTGAACCACAGCCCTGCTTCAGCTATCTGAGCAGTAATTGGCTCACAGGAGCGACTGCCACGTTAAGGCATTATCATTATCTAGCTCACATAACTGGAAATTCACGCTCTGTTCTTTAAATTGGCTTAACCAGCAGCATCTGCAGCACTTTAATTAATTACAGCAATTGGCGTACCTTAAAAGTAGATGCACAGATCTGAAATGATAATGCTCCGTGAGTAATAATTGTAAACTAGCATTAAACCAGACCTATCCTAAACAAAAACTAGGGTATACTGTTGGGCTTCAACAGAAAACAAGCTTCAACCTAGTAATTATTATTGTCTGCCCAGGTTCACCAACAGATACTACAATTCTACGTGACACTTTACATCCAATTAGCTCAGGAATGCAGAAGCTCACAACATGTACAGCAAAAATCTGTTCAAGTTTGATGCTCTCCTGTCAAAATTTGCTCAGGCACCAAAGTTTGGGGTTCCTTGATAGATAAACTTTGACTTAAAATCATAACAGGACTAATAGCCACTATTTATTTTTAGTACACTCCTTTTAAAGAAATACAGAAGCCAAACATCACAGTAAGCTCAGAAAGAATTTTTTTTGACAGCCATTAGCTTTGCTTCAGTAAAAAAATCCACAGGCACTGTACATAAATGTGGATTTATTTTCTTTCCTGATATCTGCAGCTCTAAAATACAGAAGAATTACTTGGAAAAAAATCTGGAGACAAGAAGTTTAAAAACTCTTTTGTTCCTTTTATATACAGCGACTTGAAATCTTTAATTAGAAGAAAACAGTTTTTAAACCCTGACAGTGAAATCCAGGTACACATCCCGGAAAAATCTAAAAGCTGTTCTTCATACCATTTCCAGCCAGAACACAAAACACCACCAACATTTGTTGTGACTTGCTTCTGTACAATTTCTGGTTTAAAGACAGATTTTACATTTAATTAGCACCATGCTGCAAAATGGGACACAAGAATTTTAACCAGGCATCTTGCATGTAATGGAAGCTGAAACATTTAAATAGCTCAGTGCTACTGAACTAATCAAATCTGATCCTCAAATTCATAGGTAATTTAGGGGTCAGAATACCTGGTTTAAAGGTCACTATCAAACCAAATGTGAATTTCCCATTTATCAAATACCAGTCTTATCTTTTACAGTCGTGTGAAGTAATGAAGCACAGCTTTCTTGACTGTAGTAAGATGTAAAGTTTTGAACATATTTTTAACCCAAAAAACCCCAAAACCAAAAACTCAACTAAGGGATGACTGGTTTTAAGTTGCAAAAACTTTAACCTTCTAATAAAAATAGATGCTGCAGCACAAAATACACCTTTGTGCAATGTTGTTCCGTGCCCATTTCTGAAGGCATGACTGTTCTCCTTGTAACTCACAGAGCTCACACGGAGGCACAACCTCAGCAAGGCAGAGCACAAGCCCGAACAGCTAAAATACCAAGGCTGATGTAGCAGCAAAAACCAAAACCAGCAATCTTATGTAGCAACTCACACCACAGAGACATGCAAAAGGCAGCCAGAGGAGAAAAATACCTTTTCTAAAGCAGCAAAACCAGTGACTGTGTTTATATACTCTGTGCCTACTGTGTCTGGGCTGTGCAGACAGCAGTGAAGCTTCAGTGGTATGTGTAATTTTAAGACATGAATATCTGTGCTCAGAAATACTCTGATAACATGTTTATCTTGGGTGTACAGAAAACAACTGCATGCACAAATAAACAGATACAGTCAATGTAATGACGTTCATCTCCTGAGTAAATCTTAATTTATAAATCCCAGTCTAGAAACAATATGTGCTACTAAAGCACCAGCCTCTGAGGAAAACTGGCCACAGTGCAGGAAAAAAAAAAATAATTCTTATCTAAGCCTGATAGTTATTCTACACAGTCACCCATTTCTGATGGAGAGGGATCACAAGTGCACAATACAAGTTATTCGTTGACTAAATATCACCCTGAAATGCCTGGCTATAAAGGTTGGAAGGATTAACACAAAAGGTCCCACTCCAAGACAAATGTCTCCTTCATAGTTCAGTTCACAGCCATCACAACTGCTCAGTCAGGCCTGCATCCCCCAGTGCCAGGCATATACCTGCTAACCAAACACACCAAAGACTTGGAAAATCTCTTGTTGATTCTGGCATCTTTTTAGAGGAGATTTTAATTACCACCACAGAGAAACAGACTTTTTAAACACATGAAGATCCCAAATAGTTTCCGCTTCAAATCTCCGCACTTTCTGAAGCAACTTCCACAGAGGAATTACAAATTTGCCAGGCTGGCATGATTCACATGCCACTTCCTCCCTTCTCCTCATTCAGTCTCTCACCTTTTCTAGCAAAAAAAGGTGAGATTAAGAACAGCTCCTCCCCAGTTTTAAGCTGCTTGCAGAAGCCTCACACAATTTAACTGCACATTTATATAGAGGCCTCTTTTCAAAATAAATAAAGAGAAATTAATTAATTAGCATGCATTAAAACATGTTGGGGTCTGGTGTAGCAATAAAATCACTTTGTGATTTTTCCAACAAGCTGTAAGTTTTAGGGGAAAAAAATTACTACTGCAATGCATATTTCTAAATATGCATTTGGATTTAAACATTCTTGTCTAATAATTACACTCTTTCACATGGCCTCACATTTCAGAAACTATCTGAACTGTGCTTATCTTATTTTATTTTCAGTAACAGACTACAGCATGAAAACTAAGATTTCTACAGGAGCAAGGGCTGCATTTTAGTGCTAAATATTTTATCCTTACTGGATGGTAAGGATATTTTTTCTACTCCCTCTACTGGCATACTTTAAAAGCAAGTAACAAAAAACCTGAAGGGCATTCTAGCTTGTAAAACATAATGAGAAAATACTTTTTGTTACCTCAAAATAATTGTTTGCATAACTCAGCAAAACATTATTCTTAAATCTTGGGAATTTCTAAGCTATCAACAAATTTTTGGCAGATTTCTTCATTGTAAAAATTAACTGAGCACCTCAAAAAAAAAAAAACTATCCTGGACACTCTGTGTGAGAATTACTATCAAGTAGTCCCATCACCTGTCACTGCTCTGATCAAAACAGGTCACTCCCTCAAACATACTCCATGGCTAAAAGACCCGAAGAGTGATCTATGGAAGAGAAATCTACACGATTAACACAAGTCTACATAAATAAGCAAAAATATCCTGAGCTTAACGAGTTGCTACTTAAATGTTAGACAGTGCTCTGTGAACCATTTTATATTAAAATTGGATAGTTCTAAACATCACACATACAAGAAGTATTGTTTGACACAGTGCCATTTTGATGATAAATTGCAATCTACAGCTCAAATAATTCTAGCCAGGGATTAACATTTCAGAGGCTGAGCCAGAGATTATGTGTGTGGATCTTGAATTTCATCATCTCCCTTCGGCACAATACCTCATTCTTCCTTTTTTCATCTATTCTCTTATGAAGGGTCAGGAAAGCTTAGCCTTGCTGTTTCATTCATTTCATCTCTACATTAACCAGATACCTTGCAGTCTTTAGTTCTTACGTGTTATTCCATTACAAATACTCCAGCCACACTGCACTGTGCTCCGGCTAATGAGGCATGTACCAAATCAAAGGCTGCCATCAAGTGGCTGCAGCACACTGCCAGCACTATGCAGAGTTAGTGCTCTGCACTGCTTTCACCAGGACACACTGTGCAGGGAGCATAAAACTCTGCCCTGATTTAAAGCTTTGGGGCAAATCCACATGCTTAGAGATGGTGGTCCCACTCCATTTCATTTTCTTCCTTTTGAGTTCTAAGCTCCAGCCTAATAGCTGGCACCACCATGCAGAAGATGTTCCTGTTTCTCACCAGTCTGGATCAGCAGGCTTCAGAATTTCTGCCATCATGCTGCTCATCACTGTGCACCAGTGGAGACCAGCCTCAATAACCAGTCAAAAGCTTCCCCGCTAGCAGTGGGACAAGAAGGGTGTCACAGAGTGGAGGTTTCACACGAGATGGGGAGAATAAACACAGTTTCTTGTGCCACCGTACCCAGTTTCAAATCAAACTGCATTAGAGATTGTTAATCCCTACTCATCCTGAACTTGAGGATGATTTGAGAGCTCTTTGTTGCAGTGATAGTGATGAATATCTTCAGCATTACTCAGCAGTTTGAAGCAACCATGCCCTGATAGATCATTCTTCAACACAAGCATTCCATCCCACCCACACAACTGGCCTTTCCATACAGCTGCTGAATTGCCACATACCATCAGCTCTAAACCACAGCCTGCTACTCCAACTCATCTTTGCCTGACGGTAGAAAAACAACCAACCACAACCAAAGTAAAACTCACTTTCAAAGAATCACAGTTTCACCAGATGGGTGAGGTGGGGAAGGACCACAGTTGGGATCATCTAGTCCAATCCTCTGTTCAAGCAGGGTCCCCTCAGAGCATGTTACTTAGGACATTGTCCAGATGGATGTCCATCTCCAGGGAGGGAGACCCCAGCACCTCTCTGGGCAACCTTTCTAGCACTTAGTCACCATCACAGTAAAGTTTTTCCTCCTCATGTTCAGGTAGGCCTTCCTTTGTTCCAGTTTTGGCTTGCTGCCTCTCGTCCTATTGCCTGACACCACCAGGAGGAGCCTAGCTCCATCCTCCAAATACTGATATTTGTTGATAAGACCCCCTCACAGACTTCTTCAGGCCCTAAAAAGGCCCAGCTCCCTCAGCCTCCCTCATAACTGAGGTGTTCCAGTCTCCACATCTCCAGAGCCCTCCTGTGGATTCACTCCAGGACTCTCTTGTACAGAGGGGCCCAAAAGTGCACACAGCACTCCAGATGAGGCCTCCCCAGAACTGAGAAGGGCAGAATTACCTCCTTCAACTTCCTTCTTCTCACTTTTCAGTGCACCAAGACAGATTTTTTTCCCTAATGAAGAAGAGTGGTGTCTTTTTAAAAATTGTGGCAATTTTGCTACTATAGAGAAAAAGCTTTGCACGCATCATGGGACAGAAAGGTTTTGCATGGTAGGGATGAAACTAAAGATTACCCAGATGTGTCTTCCTAGATCATGTCCATCCACAGCATGACTTTCATCAATTCAGCTGTCACATAAAGTAACATCTTCCATCTTGCAATTGCAATGAAAATATCAAAAAAATATGATTTGAATGTAATTGATGAAGACAGACACAATTCTCTTCATTTCTGAAAGGGCCTGGCTCAAAAGTGTAAAAAGCTGAAGAGCCATGTTCTCCCTGCTGCCCACAGTGCCTGACCATCCAGTCTCCCTTAGTCTCCCCTTGCCATTGTCATTAGCCATGTTTTGCATCTTGGACTTCTCAGTTTCTGATGTTTTTCTATGTCATTTTTTTCTATGTATTGTTTTCAGAATTTATTTAGCACTTGGAAGTAGAAAGCACTACCAAATCTCACATTTCAAATAACTTCTCACTCTTCAACAAGAGAAAAAAATGAAAATATAACTAATTTTCATTTCAGGGATCTACTTTACAGATAAAAATAGGACACAGTTCTTCACCTCATTTTCAGCATCACTTCTGGTTTGGCAAATATTGTATGTGTTCTTTGAATTTTGTGCTGTGCCTTCTTGAGACTGTTTCATGGAGTTGTTTTGCTTTAGGGAGGAAAGCTTTAAGAGTTTCTTTAATCTTATCCCTTGCTGAGCAGAATACTCTTATAGTAGAAATCATTAAAACTATATTATAAAAACTGAGTGCTTAAAGAAAATCTCTGGAAACTAGTAAGTCTATTTATTTTTACCAGATGAAGTCCTCAGAGTCAGACACAGCTGTTTGGTATCTCAGGCTATGCTGCACATGGTATTAAAACAAACTTGGAAAACCTGCCATCCATCCTGCTCAGTCTGCCACTCTACCACACTCCAGGAAGGGCAGGTTGGCTTGATCTCAGTTCCAGTCTACAGAAAGCCCTCCAGAAGCAGAAATACTGCTATTTAACAGTGCAATGTAACACACAACTGTACCATCTTCAGCCTGTACATGAATCTTGTTTTCTATATCTATATCATTGCTGAAGTATAGTGCTGTGGTTCCTGATTCAGTGTTCCCACTGACACTCTCCAAACCACGCTGCACTCACTCCCTGCCCCCTCCTGTCTGAGGACTTGCCCACTGGAAACTGGAGCTGCATTTACCCTCAAAGAATTTCCTGTGGTGGTCATTCCTCCTCTCAACTCACATACCCATGCTGCCAGGGCAGAGGTGGGTTTTCCATCCCACTTCCTCCTGTCCTCATCTGGTCATGCAGGTAAAACCCCAGGGTACCTCATGGTGTGAACCCCCTCTCTCAAGCAGGGCCCGCTTGCTCCCAGTAGCAGAGACTCTGGTCTGCACTGGTGGGACATGGGACATTTCCTCTCCAACTTGCTCGAGTCTTTTCAGTCTGTCCACAGTCCTGGACTGTCTTTCCACAGCTGAGACACAAGATGTTAGGGAGGCAGAGAGATGGTTTCCCTACTGCTGGAGTCAGGCAGTCACCTGAAGCACTGCTTGTTCTCCTTTCATTGACATCAACACCAGTGAGCTGGCACACAACAATGGCATGCTCTGTACAAATTTCCACCATGAGGATTGTGTCCCCTGGACCTCATCTGGATCTACAGGGGACTCCTGTAATCCCTTACAGATTACATCCAGCACAGCTGTCTCAGGTACCAGGTACCCTCCTCCATGGCATTCCACCTGCCTGTGCACACCACCAGATCACCCTTGGGAGACATTTGCTACACACTTGGCAGGAGTGGCATCCAGAGACTCAGAGTTTCTGTCCTCTTCCCAATCCCCTTGGCAATGCCCATGTTCCAGGGATCCCAGGTGCTTGGCTTCTATAGCATGGGCCTTGATATCCCAGCATTGGAGCAGCCAGGTCACCAGGGGCTCCCCAGTCTGGCAGCTGAAATCTTCATCTCACAGCTCTGCCTGGAGCATGGATCAGGTGAGTATCTCTGGCCCTGCCTTTTCCTCCTGTTGTGAGGGCCCTGCTTCCTCTTCATCCCTCACTATGCAAACCGATTTGGTCTTGGATTTCTCCTTCTGTACAGGACTCTGTACAGGCTGTCCCTCTGGTTCAGCTCAGTTTGAGTGGCCACGGTGCCTGTAGGTCTGACTTCCTCCTCCTCCTCCTCCTCCTAAGGGTGCTGTCCAGTCTTGAACTGTGTCTGGTGAAGAGCAGCCAGGACGCAGAACACTGCAGTAAGTTGCTCCTCTCTGGAATTGCCACAGCATTCTCCTTGCAAATACTCTGTCACGTTACCAGGGTTCCCTTGTTGTTCAGGGGTGAACCTCCAAATCACTGGAGCAGAGAATTTCCCCAAATACTGGCCCGTTTTCTCCCACATTCCATGGCACTGTCCACCCTTGGGGCAGACCTTTGAGTGACCTTCCCAGAAATCTCTGTCCTGACTAAGCAGGTGTGGACTGCACTGAGAAGGCACAGACTGCACTGAGAAGGCACAGCAGACACAGCAACAAGAAAATGCTTTCCTTAGCATCCAAGGGAAATACAAGATTCTCAAAAGCTGTTATAAGAGGCCTGAAGGAAGAAAAGGAGTGAGAAGCTGGGGAAAATCAACCTCCTCTGTTCCCCTCCCAGATGGCAAAAATTAACCCTGTCCTGGCCAGACCCAGGACATACAGACCACCGTGCTCCGAACAGCAACTTTTAAGTTCAGGGATGCAACTCTGTATGAGTCATACAAAAATTCAGTTTACTCTTATATTTAAGCTAGTATGCGGAAGCAGAGAAAACACTGATAAGTTACAAAATGCACTTCGCAGCAACTTATTCATTACCATTTTATTCAGGCAATCTTTGCAGCCAAGACTCAGGTTGCCACCATACTTAAGCTAAACCAGAAAAGGTTTGTTTCTACTGCCTGGCAAGATTCAAGAAGACATTTGGGCTCATCAATTATCAGATATTGATAATGCAAAACAGTAAGAAAGGAGAATCTTCACAGGAAAAACACAATGTGATGGCGTAGCATCAATTCAGAATGAAGAATATGCTGGGAGGGAAATGAATGAAATGGCATCAATTAAGTTATGGAGGTCAATTAATTTCTATTATATTAAAACTCTATTAAGACAGCTAACAACCAAAGATAAGAGGCTGAAAGAAATAACACTCAGAGCTATTACACTGCCAGATGGTTTTCCTAATAACAAGGGTTTTCAGGAAGCCAGAACTCTTATTTTCCTGTCAGCTGGCTATAGTTCTGCTGCTGGCCACTATTTTTAAATAATATGCCCTCAGTTAAATTACAACTGCTTGCATGTACAATCCTATCCAGTTACTTAATGCAGAGCTACATTTTACACAATAATGGATATTTTAATTCTTTTTTTGACACATATTTCCATACCTTGAGCACAGGCAATTGCAAGGTATTATCTCAAATCAACCAAAATATTCAATTTGACTCCCAGATTATCTGCCTTTGAAGGTGACTTATGTCAAAAACATTTTTCATTAAATGCACTGCCATTTTTTCCATTTTCCATACAGAATATTTTGTACTACATGGCAGCAGCACACGCTGCTGTTTTAACACCATACAGCTACCAGGTCAAAAATGAAATTTATCCATCATAATGCTGCCCCAGACGGTGGTATTTTACATAATGATATTCTGAACCGCATCAAGAGCAAACACACAGCCGTGACTGTATGGAGATGTAAAAACACACTCAGACACGGAAAACCAGAAAAAACGTGGCAAGCTGAACAAGCTTAAAAGCAAACACTTTTCTATTAAAAGGCAAGTTGCTTGGCTCAGCTTATGCCTGGAGTATGATTAGAACCCCACTGTAAAACAATCACCAAGACACTTTTGTGTATTTGATGTCTGAAAGAGAAAAGACCTCATGCAGACTCCGGCTCTCGCAGGCGCTGGCCAGTGCATTTTACTGCTGATTTCCTATGAATAAACATGTGCTAAGAGTGGCTGAAACACACTGCTGCTTTTAAACATGCCTAATGTTGTATTAGAGGTTTGTTTCCAAAGCTGTCTGCCTTGTTTATCAGCTTCCCCCCTCCAGCTGGCAAGGGACACCACTGATAGCAACTCCAATCAGCTGCCTTGTACAACTTGGCTATAGGAGACAGATTCCTCCAGCAGGAAATAGCCTCCCCTCAAAAACCCAAACAAAATGGTCCCAAGCAATTTAGAAAACAGTTGCACTTTACTGCTGTGAATCAATAATAACTGTATAAATTAAATGTTGCCGTGTATGTTCGTGTACCACACTTTGTGAGACACAAAGCCAGACCCTCACACCCGGATGCTCTGCCCAGAGCCCAGGATCCTCCTCTTCCCAGCTGCCACTTGCAAGACCCTTCCAGGTAACTGTAGCATAAATACCAGAAAATGAGATATCTCCTTCACCAGGAAATGTTAAGCCAAAATGCTGTAATACAGTTTTCAAAATTGCCAGAGCATCTGCCAAATTATATTTGATATAGATGCACTTAGTGCAGCTATTTACCCAGCATCAGAAATAACACTATTTAAAGCACAGTTTGGGCACTGCATTTCATTTAGGAGATGAAGATTGAATACCAAAAGAAAATTTTCATCACTATTTTTGAAAAAACACAGTAGAGAAGACATTGATGGACTCACACTTCACACTTATTCAGGATAAAAAGTGTAAGAAGTTAATTAGATATTAGGAGTTATTTTAGCAGTTTCTTTAAAATTCTTATTTAAATAAGATTTTTGTCGCTCTGCTTTAATAGGTTATTATGTATTGATGACAGAAAGGATTCACAGTGGCCCTAATTCCACGTGATCTGGGCACAGTCTTGTTTTGGTCAGAAGGAAAATGGCATTGCAGACAGTAAGTTGTATGTCCTAACAGGACACTAACAGGCTTTGCCTGGGGATACAGGAGGGCCTGCAGGTCAAAATATCAATTAATTAACTGTGCTGTTCAGAAAGGTTTATGGAGCTCAGCCTGAAACCAGGGCTGCTGGTGCCTCCCCTTTGTGCTGGGCCTTGTAGAGGGGAAAACACCCACAGTTTCACACTTGCCCTAAATACAAGTGGTAGTTTACTTGTCCTGCAGCATTTGGTGTAGAATTTTTCCAGCAGAACTCAAGCAAGTGCAATCCACTTCCACTATCTTCTGTACTTTTCAGGGAGGATGCCAAATCCAAGGAGATTGTTTAAGCAAGGGGCTCCTGTAGGGTCAGTGTGGACACACAAGGGAGTCACCCACTCTCAGACACCCCAAGGCAGAGTGATCTGTGCAGAAGCCTCTCTCCTGCTCCTTTCCCAAGTCAGGACCCTGCCCCTGACGGTATTTTCCTTTTGGTTAAAAGTGCCCAGAAAGGCCATCATGGAGCACAGAAAGAAAAACAATATATTATTGGAAAAGCACAGGATCAGGCCTCCAAGAAAGATTTCCTACCCTGGTTCCTTTACAACCAGAGCAGCCAATCAAGACAACAATTTCTGCAAGTTTTGCTCCAAAAGCTTAATCTCGGAGATTTCTCAACTAGAACAAAGTGCTAAATATTTAATGTAAGCAAAAACTAAACGTAAAAGAGGTTTTCTGAATCTCTATTACATTTAAAGCAGAACAGAACAAGAGCGAGACAGCTGACAAAGCAGCATTTAATTCCTAGCTATATCTAAACCAAAATACTCAGCCTAATTTACACAGGCAGCTAGTCACAGTTCACATAATCACACACAGCAGAATATGACAGGGGAATTAAAGGACCAGGAAAGCATGTCTGAACTATAAGCTATTCTAAATATATTAAATGCAGACATTTAATTCAGAAAAAAAGAGCTAACCCAATCAATTATTATTTTAAGCAAAAAATTACTTCAAGCAAAAAATGCAAAATGAATGCATAGAGATGCTTTAACTACTGTTTCTTAAATAAAGGAAATAGCCAATTTAAACTACAGCTCTCACATGGTACAAAGATGCACTAGAAGAGATACCCACGATTTTGTAATAAATTCTGATATAGCAACTGATCAGCAAGTAAGGAATTCATCCTGTTCCTAAGTCAGTCCTTTCCCCCATGTTCCTCCAGCAAATGGCATCAGCAGGACTCAGAATTTCAATTCCCTAAACTATGCTGGCATTTGCTCCCCAACATCTATTTCCAGACCCAGGTGGGAAGGTTAGACTTGAGCTCTCATTCGATGCAGAGCAAAACCTGCCCTGCAGAGTTAGTGCTGCAGCAGTCCTGTAGTAAAAGATATTCAACCACTCAGTAAAAAAGTATGCTTTCACCAAAATTCTGGGCTAATTACCCCTATTCAAATGAGTTTTTTCTCTAAAAGATTCATCGGGAAAACAACATATTCAGAGCTGTATCTGGTGAAAACTTAAGTTTTTGCTAATACCTCATTTTAGTCTATCACATTTAAAATTGATGTCCTTTAAGACTAGAAAGAAATTCATTTCTATGTCCCACCACCTATCCTCTCTTTCCCATTACTTTCACTTTATTTGTCACCTTTATTAGTGGTGTCATGCCAGGCATTTCAAGAGAGAGAAATAATCTCCCCAAACCTGTGAGTGATAAAACATGCTCCAGGGCATTCAAAATGAGAAATCATCATGAGCAACCATGATCCAGAATTTCAGAGGCACCAGGGGAAGGGTGGACTGGGGGATGTCAATTACAAAAGAACACACATGTACCAATAAAATGAAGCTGATTATGTCAATTGTTCTGTAATGTTTTCTACTGTTTCTTTTCTTTTGAGGCTTGGCTGATATTTGAGTGGAAGCCAATTCAGAACTCTTTCTAGGCTGGGGTTCCTGAAGCTACACAGGAGCGACAGACAGAAGGAAAAGTCAGATCTCATTTTTTCAGCTTAAACTCATTACTCTTTGTAACTCTTCCCTGAAGGCCAGCATGAACAGCAAACTCTAGACTGCTTTTTTCTCTCATTCCAGAAGTTTCCATGGGTCTATTCAAAAAGGCATCATTAGAAAACAGTGTCTAAAAAAGGCATCAAAGCTTTTTCAAAGGCTCTCTAAAAAGGACAGATGCAGAACTCAGTCCAGCTTCCTAGATCTCAGTGTAAGAACAGCCTGGAAATTCTGCCTGGAATGCTTCCCCAGGCAGGTGACAGAGTGCAAGCAGAGCTGGGCACAGTTAGCTCCTGAAAGGCATGGGCAGCAGGAGCAGAGGACACTGAGCACTCACATAAACGAATCTGTGGAAAGAGAATGCTAATGACCTGCTAATGCAATCACGGGAAGTGAAATCCCACATGTAAACAGTGTCACATTATTGGGGCCGATTAGTCAGAGGCAGAAGGAGGGAGCCTCCAGCCACAGAGAGCAGACTGCTCTCCAGAGCTGCAATTGCTAAGAAAACCAAGAGCAGCCTAAACTGTATCAACAAAGATTTGGGCCAGAATGATTCCCCACAAGGACAATGGAGCATTGGAAGAGGCTGATTGGCAGTGCTGCAGAGAGCCCACCTTAAAAAAATTTTTTTTAAACTGTTTAGGCAAGTGTTTGTCTGGAATTATGCTGCCTTGAGGCAACAGTACAAGACAGGTGAGGCTGCCTCCAGTTCCAACTCCCAGGAATGTACAAGCAAAGCTTCAACAACAGGTGGAGCATGTTTCTCCATTCATCTGCCAAGTCAGTAGGTCTGGAATTAGCAAAGACCAAGTTTTAATAAGCCTGCCACATAAAAAGAGGGCTACAGTTTGTGTCAGGAACAACAGCAATTATTGTCAGTGGAATTTCCTACTGGAAAGGACTTGCTCACCACAGCCCTGAGCACCAGGAATGACCTACGGACAACAGTGAAACATAAGCACAGGTGGGAAGACAGAGAAGCCTTCTATGAACTTTGGAATATATTACTGTGCTAGACACACACACATGGGCTCAAAAATATTTCTCACAAAAAGCTGGGAAACTTGTTTCATAGTCTGTGCAATTTCAAGTTGGAAAACATTCCATGACTTTAGGCTTCATTAAAAATGTAGGAATTAACTGTCTACAAAACTGCCAGCAAACAAGTAAACATCATGGTTTGTCTTCAGTGGGTGTTCTTATGCACTTTTCCATGCTTTGAGCATGCTAGGAAGCAAAATGACATTTTTTTCCATTGCTTCAAATACTTCTATTTGAGACAAAGTTCTTGTACATAGAGCCCGTGAAAGCTCCCACATCTTTGGACCAATTTAAACCTCCTCTCTTCCCTCCTATCCCTTTCTCATCCCATTAGCTAAGCAATCTGCAGTGACCAGGAAACCCAGCCCAAAACTTCAGGTCAGCTGAACTCTTCTCAGAGGTGCAGTCTTTGTTTCAAAACTGCCCTCCCTCCTGGCACCTCTGAGGGACACTGGATGAGCTCAGACAGTGAAAGGAACCAAGTGTGGAAACAGCAGGAACCAAGTGTGGAAATAGCATGTATTCAAGTTACCCACAGAAGCAATGAGAGAGAAAAGTCACTTACTAGAGAAAGGGGCTTATAAAATAGAAGGCAACTCATCCTTGTTCATTAAATGGAATAGGCAAAATACACTAACACCAGTCTGTGGGATTTTGAAAGCCTACTGCCACTCTACACATGAGCAAGTCTTATTCTTGGTTATGAATTTCTTGCTCTCCTACTTGCAACAGCCAACCTGAACACTCAGTGTTATTACTCAGTAAAACATAAAAAACACCAAAAGAATTCCAATAACTGCCTCATGACATAAAAGCAGATAATCAATTACACAGATTGTGGTTAAAGAGAGATTAAATTAAAGACAAGAAAGTTATCAGTAAATATACACAGAACACAGCTGTGAAGGAGATAAAGACATAGAAAAGGCTGATGGAAAAGATTTAAATGGTAAGAAACTGCTCTACAATCAAACTATTTATGGATTACACAGTAGATGACAAAGTTCACCTACTAGAATACAAATAAAGAATGGCTAGGGCAATAAAACACAGCTAGAAAAAAAAATCTACAATAATCAAGGTAATGGATCACAAAATAATATACATACATCCCCAACAAGAACACAACCACCAAAATCAAGTAGCTTGTTTCCTTTTCATTTACAGCATGGCTTTCTTGCACAAATCACTTCATCACTATTTAAAAATCCCTCTGAAAGTGCAGAATAAACTTGTTTGGAATTTGGTAGCATCTGCCTGCAAAGGCATCAAACTGCAGCTGTGTATCTCTTCTACCTGGTCTTTGCTCAGTCATACTGAAGCATGACAAAATTATTTTGGAGACTGACTGAATACTAATTCAAAAAATAAGCAAACTCAAAATTTCTAGCAGAATTCACATAGCTTCACAATTAAAGCACATCCCTAAGCTCTTCAGACATCAGTATTTTGTGTTCTGAGTGTTGCTGACCAAAGAGGAGGGGAAGCCCTGCAGCCCATCAGGACAGAAAACATCCCTGGACAAGACAGAAAAGGTCCCAAGTACTCTGAATGTCCCCATGCTCCCAGGTGACCTGGTCTTGCCAGGGTAATGACAAATATATTGTTGTAAACCCAAGCAAAGTACACTTTAGGCCCAAAGAGGGCAAATGCCTGTAATTTAAGGAGTGAGGAGAACAACCTCCTGCCTCCCTGGCTCCCCTGTTTTTAACAGGCAGGTGTTCCATGCTCTGGAATGTCAGCCAGCCATTGGAACACCCGTGACTTGCTAGAACCGATGAACATCTATTTTCATCCACCACTAAGTGGAGCTGTTACCCTGGGAAAAGAGTTTCTCCAGCTCTTCCACTGAGGAGAAAAAAAAAAAAAAGAGAAAACGAGGTGGATTGCAAGCAGCCAGTTTTATAGTTTCTTTAGCTCTCAGTAATTTTTGTGGTAAAACTATTAAATATATAATTCTGAGGACACTACTTCTGTATCCTCCAATCAAAGAATAAACATCTACCTATGTCACTATTTGGCAGTTCTTGTGAGATGAACTAACAGCACAACTGAGGTTGTGAAGAAGCTCCCACATAACAAAGATTGCCCTGCACAGCTCAGCAAAGGTGAGAGGCAGAGAGCAAGAGCAGCAGGCAGCAGATGGTCTGCTGCTCCCTCTACGTGGAATACACTGACATGTAAAAAAGCAGGACACAAGCTCAGTCTACATATAAAATCCTGGGAAAAAACTCATCCGCAAGTCACAGGAAATCCAGCTATACCCAGAGGGGCTGGCTGAGAAATACACTGACATTGTTTTATCCACAGCTACTTGTATGGTGACAACTGGGGATGGAGACTTCCCTGATTAAAATAAACTACTTGAGAAAGAAAAGGAAACTCCAGGAAACAGTAACTAAACTATGTTTTGTGTTAACAAGTGTCATAGGTGAAAATAGAAACTTGACATTTAAAACAAAAGTATAAATAAAGCATTTTGCTTTCAGCCCTTTTAAATGTTCAGCTACTGGTGATAGGAATAAACCTTAGCTTTAGATATTCAAATCACTTTCCAATATTGACAACAAAAAGAAGCATTTTTAGGTAAAAAAAGATATCATGCAAAATCCATTGCTTCCCCACACTTCAGTGCTATGTGGTAGAAAAGCAATTTCTTTTTTGTTTAAAAACAGCATTAAAATTATGTTACTGAGCAACAGTCCTTAATGAAACTATATTAATGAGCAATAAACACTGTCTTGATACCACAATCCTTTAAAACACATTTGAAGACAAAGTTTCTTTTCAAGCCAACCCTGGGTAAAGCAGCTTCCCCTTTTTCAGCCAGGCAGCCCCAGAGCGGAAGCTGCTGCCCGGAACAGAGAAGGGAAAGGAAAAAAGTACTTCATGCAGCACTTGCTCTGTGCAGTGTCCAGCAGGGCACTTTGGCAAAGCCTGTTGTTTGTGCAGCCCTCAGGAACTCAGCTCTCTTGGAGAAGTTCTGGGAGCTCCGGCCTTGGAGGAGCTGGTGACCCACAGGAGCAGCTTTTGGGTGTTCCTGGTGCACAGGACATGCAGAGGGATCCCAGGCTCATGACTCTCCTCACTGCTGGTCCCACCTCGCCATCCTGCCCAAATTCCTCAGCCATCCAAGGCAAGCAGTGAAGCTCTGCTCTCCCCCAGAGAGTGGCACTCAGGCCCAGAAGGGTGTGCTGCCCTTTGGGACACAGAGATGCCATAACCCAGCTCTGACTCGTTCACTGCCCTGCTCAGACACAAATAATGTGTCACAGCCCATAAAACAGTGAGTCATGACCCAGCTCCAACTTGTTCACTCCATTGCTCACAGCACACTAATGCAAGGCAGACTGAGGCTTACAGGAAAGGAGTTTGAGCAGTGTAGTATAGCACTCCCCTCTCCTGCATTTTAATTGTAACATAGGTATTTATTGTACAACAGGTATTTTAATAAGCCTTCATTAATACAGAGCTAGGATTTACGGTGGTTCAGCTGCTCAAATTTTATTCAAGACTTTTTCAGCATCTGGACACCTTATAATCTTTTTAAATTATTACATTTTATATGTATAAAAAAACCAAAACAACATTCCAGCTTACGTTCTCTATGACAAACATCCATTCCTTGTCTTCAAACTCTTCAGCGTGGGGATCCTAGAAAAACAAACCAGAGAATTTGAGTCTAAAAATAATCCAGGATGCAAGAGACTGCAAAACAGCCATGATTTTCATATACTCTGATTTATTTTTACCCACAGAAGATGCCAGAGAGAAATATTTAGCTAGGATGGAGGCTTTATGGGATGTCCATTATATGATGAACAAGTTGGAGTAAAACTGCCAGTGAGGATTTAATAGAGACTCCTAAAAATACAAACTTGAGGTTGATACTGATGAAGCCTGTAATTCTGTTTCCTTTCATCCAGTGGAAAAAAAAAGGATAAATCTCTCTTTAATTCTCAAGTTCCACCTCCCAAATAAACAAACCAAATCCAAATCTTGCAGACAACAGTGGAGGGAGCCACTTGCTTCCACCCGGAGTGAGAAGATGCACACCCCACCCTCCCCAGGCCCAGACTCTGTGGGCACAAGCAGAGATCCAGTCACAGCTTCAGCACAGCACCTCCTTCCACTGCAGATTTCTTAAATACTTACCCTGAGTTCACAACATTTCTATGCTATCACATGTGAGGATCAGAAAACATTTTCACCAACAGGAAGAAAAATAACAATGAAGTTCATATATTTGGCGCTTTTTTTTTTAATTTAATGAGCTTTCAGTCTGCTGGAGTGGTCTGTATTGTTGTTGTCTGAAAGCAGAATAACACTGGAGAAGGCAGTAAGTCATTCCTATCAAGCCTCTATCAAGGATCCCACTTTAAACAAAATACTTTCTTTTTTATAATTAGTCATCCAGTCCAAGTTCTGAACAACTGCAGCAAGACTTCTACTCTTGCAAAATAGATTCTCACACTAAGAGAATGTGTCTTGAGTCTTTCCTTTTATATGAAACCTGCTTTTGCTATACCTCAATCCTATCCTATTATTTCTAGTTACAGGAAAACATTCAATTACTCCTCTGTCCCTGATGTTTGCACTCTGGAGATAAATGTCACTTCCATATCATCAGCATTTCCCAACACCATACATGAGACCCTTCAGCATCTGAGTTTTCTTGCTACTATTTGGCAACTGGTCCTGACACTACAGCAAGCCTGACAATTCCATCTTGCTGCTCTAAATTAACAAAATGCATCAAGAGAATTTGCTCCCATTTTATATCCATTAGTACCATCCTTTTTTTTTTTCCCAGAATGCTACAAGCCTCACATTTAATCTTCTTGACTCACCTAACCTTAGTCTTTGCTTTAATCCTTGTTTCACTTCAGTTTTGTTTTGAAGTCAGACAGTAGACAGAGGTACTGTACCACTTTTTAACTAGTTCTCTTTGAATACACAAAATATTTTCTAAGTACCAAGCTTATAGCACCAACAACCAGAGAGAAGTTGTTGTTTGGGTTTTTTTTTAATTTTTCCAGGACACAAAAACTCAGGAAGGGTGCTCTTAAATAAATCTCCTCTTTGGAGGAACTACAATAACACCTCTAGGAGGAGATTATCCCATCCCCTCCTGTGCATCCTTCCTCCAAAACCCAGCCAAGTGAGTTTCCCACACAGCCTCCCTGTAAAACACTATCAGTGAAAGAATATAAGATGTTGCTAAAAACTTATGTCAAAACTGATGGTTCATTTTTATACATGAGTAAATCTTTTAAGAGGTTTTTTAAAAAATAGACTAATTTAAATACTGCACATGAGTGTCAAAACATGCTGTACCAGTAACCATAAGGACAGAAGGGCAAGTAGATGCATACAAAATTATACTGAGGTATCTCCATGTTCCAATTAATGTCTTGTAAATATCAGATTATGTAATTATATCTCCTCACATTAATCAGGTTTGTGGAATTCTGCATTATGTAAATAAAGCACAATACCTGTGGGTTTGGTGTATACCATATAAATTCTACAGATGTAACTAACTTTCTGTAATCCAACTATTAAATACTTAAAATTTTTAAGAGTTAACCTGGGGCAATTACCTTTCTGTTTAATTGCTTCCTTTGATACAGCATGAAATGACATAATGAGATTTAATGGGATCATTAACCACTTTATGTTTTAATAAGCTACTCCATAACAAGTGACTCAACTCTTAAATATTTCATCCTGCTCAATTTTTTCCCCTACCTCCCCCAAAAGCTATTAGGACAAGCTTGCAGGCTGACCTAAAACTGCTTCCAAAGTCAGGGTCCAATATTTTATCCCATGTAACAAACAAAACATTCCTTGTTTTGTTTCTGCAAGGCAATCATCTATAAAGCCAAACCAAGCTCTCTGTCAGTGGCAATAAAACTCACACCTCTGAGGGCTACAGAACCAGGTGCTCTGCTGAGTATTTCTGATCATCTGACAGAGCAAAATAACACTGTGTAATGCAAAGACTCCTTCATGTTCAACATTTTAGCATACACTTGAAAGCAAGTTGTGAACACTTCAGGAAGATAAATGCAGTGTATTGCCCCAAAACAGCCCTTAAAAGCTTAAAGGACTTCTCTAATGAAGAGCCTTACCAAATGTTCAGAGAGTATGAAATATGCTGATATATGAACACTTTGCATATGTGTCAGATATTTCAGATTTAAAGGCAAACCCAGATTTTTTTTAAAGCCATATTTTTTGTCACTTTTAAAATGTCTTCAGAAAGAGAAAACCCTGAATAATTTTTTAATACATAAGCCTCAGCATTTCCTTTCAACAGACACATAAGTGGCTTCACTCTTCCACTAAAATGCTTTTATCAGAAACCCAAGGAGCAGCACAGAGAGTCCTATTTCTAATTAACTTACAACTTTATTAAGTGGTCACGTAAACAGATACTTGTATGATTATAGTTATAACACAGTTTCTTGTATGATTACAGTTATAACACAGTTTCTATTGTAAACAACATGTTACATTTGGGGCTAACATTTCCTCATGTAGTCTCCATTACAGGTGTTGTTTTTATAAATCTGGCTAATCTTTCATCTTATTTTGGATTTGAAGACAGTAAATACCAGTAAAAAAAACCACCACAACACCAAATACTTCCCTCACTGGGTAATCTATATTCTCCATTCATTCCCCACATAAAACTCATGTGATGTACTTAGCAAACTGTTATTTGAGGACTATAGCATTGGTAACTGTATTTTAGGAAAAAAATGCTATTCCAAAAAGAATAACTCTGGGAGTAATGGTTTTAGCAGCCTTTGGAATGCTCTAATTCTGTATGAAAGCCCTCTCTGGTAACAGGGCACACAAAACCTCACCTCACCTGCAAGCAGATACAAGCAGGGAATACCTAAAGTCAAGAGTTATAAACAGACCTCATTCCCATTTCCTAAAAGCAAATAATGAAAATTACCCAAAAAGATCAAGGAACAAATTGCATCAATCTCACTGTAATATGAGGGGAGCTGACAAGATTTTTATTTTTTTTGATATTGCATATTTGCTTCACCAGTGTACCCCAGATGCAGAACTACACTCCATCCAACATTCACTATGGTCTCACCATTAACTCAGAACTGTAAGTATTAGGGCAAATGGATCGAACAGCTTGTTGTTCCTCCTCATTTTTCTATGTTAAAAAACAATCATCATTTTCAGTACCAAGACAGTTGTCTCAGTTTAATGTTCCTTTCCAGCATCTTTAACTAAGTTTTAGAGCCTTTTTCCTCTACCCTTCTTTCCTCTCTTTTTTGTCTCATAAGATGACCTTAATACCAAAAGTAATACTCAGGTAAGAAGAAAATAGTAGGGAACTGTGCAAGAGACAGGACATCAGCTTTTCTTTGCAATCCCACCCCTTAGCTTCTTTCTGTGACACCATTCTGCCCATCCACATGACAACTACCCAAAAAGTCAACTCTTCTGGGCTTAGGAAGAGCAAAGGATATGTCAGACACATTTTTCTGTTCTGTGTGGATCAGCCCATCCTAAACCCATTCTTGCCAAGGACAAGATCCTTTCTGCAGAGTACAAAGTGGTTTCAGATGACTGAAGGTAAACCTTCTCCAACAATTCAGGTTATATTCAGATTTTCTTTTGTATTTCTTGTAATTGGAACAAAGGACATATCAGGGGACTGCTGCTTTTCCTAATCAGCAGCCAGGGTGGGTAGGGAAGATGTTCAGCCTGTTAGTCCCTTCCTCCCTTCCTTCCCTGTGCCTCCTCCCTAAGCACTCCTGGTTTTTGAAGCTTGTCTTTCAATTAGATCACTTCATACCAGCCCTAATCTTCAGTCTTTCTTCTTGGGGAATAACTGCTTAAGGACTGTCACAGTGAATCACATCAAACACTGACAGGGTGTGTGATCTCCCTTCACCAGTGACCTGCAGCAGATGCTCTGGCTTCTCCAGCATCTGTCCTCAGCTTTTGTACTTGCCTGCTTGAAACTGCACAAGACTCAAAATTTGACCCAATTCTTGTTGCTTTCAATGCCGATTATAGAGGTCTGATTAGTCTAGAAAATCACATACAACTGTGATCAGCTTTAATTGGAGCTGCCAGAAAGCAGGGAGCTCTGGGGAGACTGGCAGAAACATCCCTGTGCATCACCACACCAAGCTCACACCTTCCAGTAAAGCCTCTGGGCTAGAAAGGCAACAAGCACCAAATGTCCTTTCTTTTTTTTTTTTCATATCTTTTAAAAATTAGTCCCCCACTAATCCCTTAAGTTTTTAACCATTTAATTTTTTGATGTGCAAATGTGCTTACTTTCCAAACTTATGATTTTTATATCTGACACACAACACTTTGCCTCTGGAACTGGTTTCCACTCCTATGGAGTATTCTCCATAGTGTCTGCTCAAGCCCCTGCTCTGAAGTGAAATAAATATGCTCTGAACCTGAACTTGGTCTTGACTTAAGAGAAACGGCTTTATGAAGAGGTTTTGGACTGATTTGAGTTCTTTTTTTTTCTCCTCTGAGATAGCACATTGGCTTTCATGCAGTGATCCTGCTACAGCATGGCCAGTTGTTATTCTATAAAATCAAAGCATGACTGACTTGGGCTTTCAAGAAGAATTATAGGGATTTTTTCCGAGTAATATGTGGAAACAGGAATTCTTTCAACTACACAAGTATGCCTTGATCAATCTATTTGATTTTTATTTTCCTTATAATTATTTTTTGTGTGCTTAGAAAGCTATGCCTTTAAAAATGTCATTTTCAAACCTTGGAATTAAGAGCTGGTAATGGTCCCTGCTGTTGAAATGGTACATTGGTGTGATAAACCATGTACATTGCTGACAAAACAAGTGTTTCGGGTAATCTAATGAAGCAAAGTCCATGCTTACTCCTGAAGAACAAACATTTTTGAACAGGAAGTCACTTTGTTTTTAAGCTAGAAAATAATTATGTTGCAATTTAAATCCTCATAGTACAACTGATGTTCATTTAGCTTTACTAAAAGCTTGCCTGGCAGTGAAAATTTCTGGTTTAAAATCTCTCTCAGCTGCAAAAGATTTGTGTTTGTATATAAACCTACAGAAAAGTATAGAAGTGGTAGTTAAACTTTGCTAATGCAGGGACTCTAAAAATTTAACTTCTGGAGCACAGCCATGGTAACAAAACAAAAAGAAGTGGGAATTCAGCTCTGGCTTTTCTGGCATTTGTGAATCTTTCCATGAAAGCACTACAAATTATGGATTTTAAATGCACAATAGGCTTATTGTTTCATGATGTTTCTTTCTCCCCCAGTTTGGTTGAAAAAAACCCAAGACATAACTACACATCAGTGTGGAGCTCAGCAAAGGAAGAAGTTAAAGTTTCAGAACAAATGGAACTTTTTATGTAACTAGCACTTCAGTGGCTGGATGGGCAGGAGCTGCAGCTAATCAAGGGAAGCTGAATCAATATATCCATATGATGCTTTTCCACACATGACTCCAGGGCATTATGAAATTTTACCAGCAGCCCAGAATTAATTGAAACAAACAAACAAACAAAAAAGCTTACATTTACTTGAAATTGAAGTCATTGAAAGGAAGGCTGTAATCTCTTCAGTACTTTGCTTGTGCAAGAATTACAAATATGCTGTTGTAAGCAAGGTAACACCCAAAGTAGGGCTGTGCAGATAATGCAGAATATCTCATCTGTTGACTGATCACAGGGACTTTGCTTAGCCAGCTCTCAAGTGTCCACACTGACTACTGGAGAGAAGACTCTTAACATTCTCATCAGCACTTGAAACCTTGACTTATCTCCTAATCCTACCAGCAACACATTTCAACAGCCACTTACGAATGCGCTGCCACTACTGTGTGAATCATTTCCCACAACACATAGCTGTCTGTCTGGAGCCCACTCCTTCCATTCCCAGCAGCACCACTGCACTCATTTGTTATCTGTGATTGCTGCACAGCTCTGTGGGAGAGCCAGCTCCCAGCTCTGGGCTCTGCCAGGGTGGACACGGAGGCAGCAGCTCCCTGAGCTTCTCGGGGTGGTGAAAGCGAGCAGCTCCTGTTTGTCAAACACGGCCAGGCTCAGTGTGGGCACTGCAAAGTGCCAAACCTTCAGCAATCACCCTCCTTTGCAGGGAATTGGCTCCAAAAAGGATTTTTACAGGACTGCAAGATGAGCAGCCTCTTTTTCTGAGCTTTACTGTTTTCAGTCTTTTTGTCCTCTTTCTTCTAGAGGAAGGAACAATACAAGAACCCCGTTCCCAAGTCAGCTGGCAGGCTGCAGAGTGCCACCACATACTTCCCTTCCCACTGCTCCAGTGCTGCCCAGACAATGCAGCAGCTGCGGGACAAACAGCCACTTCTTTTGGACTGCCTCTGCCCAGAACCTACCAGCTACAGAAATGCCAGCTCTGTGGGTGCTGGGACAAGTCCTGTGCTGCAGCTGAAGCACCACAGAGCCAACAAAGCCATCAGGGGACTGGGCACAGCCTGAGCTGGCCAACACCATCTCCTGCCTGCAGTCCCCTGGCCCTGAGAGCTGGCTCAGGCAGGCCAGGCTGCTGCTCTCACACAGCTACAGCGCTCCTGGGCATCACACAGCTCGCTCAACCAGCTGCACTGTGCCCCACGGGCATTCCCTCACAGAGAACAAAGGGTGTTTGGCCACTCACAGGCACTCCTGTTAGAAGAACTGGAGGATCAATTAGAGCAGATTTTACAGTAAGAGCTGCCTCACAGTGTGATGGTTCTCAATATTTTGATTATTAATCCAATGCTCATTTCCCCAGAGACCAGTGGGTAGCACTTACAGAAGGCACAGCTGCTGGGGTTAGTCACAATCCTACCTCTCCTCCCAGACCAATTCTTGTGACAGGCAGGCTCATTTTTGGGGGGAAAAAGAAGTCCAGTGAACAGATCTGCCTGCAGAATTAGTGCTGGGTAAAATTAAGCTTTTGTAATACCTGACACTGGCTCCAGAGGCCCTTCCATCCCTCACTAGATAATCCTACCTTCAGTCTCAGTTACACAACTAACAAGGCTGCTGTGCTGTTCTACATAACAGAATCCTGAAGCAGTACAAGTGTAAGCAAAAAGATGGGATGGCAAAAGAAGGCTGAAAGACACTTTCACTCTAAAGCCACAGTATCACATAGCTGCACCAAAGAGAAACTTTATTTCTCATCCTTCATATAACATCATAATCACAATCAAGATTTCTGTACGTTTCTGCTTCACTTTAAATGTTGAAAATATCAAGCAACATTTACAGTGCTGCATAACCATGTTCAGATTGTGCAGACATGTGGCATTGCCACATAATGGTGACAAGTTCCTTAGTCCAAGCAGAGGTCCTTGAAGCAAACAATTTTTGGTAGCGAACTTTTAAATCTCAGTTGGAGACTACATGTTTGCTAAGAAAGGAAACAAGTTTATGATAGTTTATGATCACTGTCAAACTGAGAAGTTTGTGCTCATGAGTAATCCCACAGGCAGGAATTTTTAAAAAAGGCTGGGGGGAAGACAACCCTCTTTTTTTAGGTTTAATGAACCAAGTAATAAATTCCCATTCTAAGGCTAATCAGAAGCCAACTCCAAGCTCAGGAAAGTCCCCAAGACCAAGAAATACAAATATTACTAATTAGAAAGAAGTATGTTACTGTTTCCCTAGGCTGCAAAGGGAGCAGTCAGAAATAAGAACAGTCAGAATGTAGATGAAGGCACCAGAGTAAAGAACGAGGAAGAACTATGGAATGAAAATCCCAGAAATCTTCAGCCTCCTACACTGTCACACATGCAAAGCTGCATTGTTTATGCAGAAAGGGTCTTGCCCAATGATATTTGGGAAATAAGTTCTAGCATAACTATCACTTCCTCCTCCTACTTCACAGACACACAAATAAGTTTTTTTTAGTAGAACAAATGCAATTCAAAAAATAAAAAATTCCCTGTACAATCTTATAATTCTCTGTACAACTCAAATACTGCACATCCACTCCTACAGCTGCAATCACATCAGTGCTGTGGTGTTTGTGTAGCATTCTGAATAATGGGAAGTGAGGAGCTGGATTCTGCTGCAGCAATAGCATGCACTGAAACCCTGAGACTGAACAAGGAAGTCTAGAAATGACTGTGTTATGGCAATTTCTCCCTTCCAGTATTTAAAGGAAAGCTACCAGGCTGTAAGCCATGCCAAGTCCTTACACATGTACTACGTGCACAGTTACACATGTGCTGGACTCTGTGCCAATGGCTCACCATAATCAGCTCAGTGGGTATTTCTGTGTGTTAACTAAACTACAGAAGTCAGCTTTGGCAGGGAACAGACCATCCCTCTCACCCAGATCTGAACTGAGGACATAAGGCTGGGCAGTTAATGACATAAAACCAGCAAGATTAGACCTTGTGACTACAATCTGACATTTCCAGACAGAAATTTTCATGTGTTGTTTAGGAAATATAAAAATTATGCCTCAAAGAAAACATACCTTGAAGAGAGTCACAGTAATTTCAACATTTTCAGGTACAGGCCACACCACCAACCCACGGTATGGGTTCTTGATTCCAGGCTGCCAGCTGTGTGCCTAAAGGAAGAAAAATACCCAGGTGTTTAAAGCCATTAGAAAAGTGCTGACTTGACTCCCACAGGACCCAGGGCATGCAGGTAAAAGTAACATAGCACTGACTCCAAAAAGGCACATCCCTAAACCCATGACTCTTCTGAACACTTCAAAGGACACAATTAAGAATGACAGTAAGGAAACTCAGACCACTAGCAGCCTTTTCCATTGAACTAAAGCTGTTCCTCACAAGTTCCTAAATTCAGCTTTTTTATTACATAGCACAGGTCAGGACACTCAGAGCCTTGCAAAAATTAAGGCTGTAGGGTCAGAACTTCTGTAGCAAGCTGAGCTTTATTTTGGGTACAACACATAGTGCAGGTCTAATCGCATTTACACATAAATGGAACAAGACATTGTACTTGAGGAAAGTGAAAACAATGATTTTTAATGCTACTAAAACATTTAAATTTTTAAGAATTAATAAGCTGGAGTACCAACATCTAGAAAACATAACAAAAAACCCAACAGTTAAATAGACTGAGAACCTGCCTACCTTTGAGCATCAGTTTGGATTAGTGCATGGCCTGTATTTACATTTTAACAGCTAGTCCCAGAAAACACCATGTGTGAGCATTTCTGCTCTGGTTTGGAATAAGTATGCCTTTTTCCAAGCTCAACCTAATCTGCTTTGTGATGCTCTAAGACAAATGAGGGAAGGATGCTGCTGTAGAATTGACAGCTACAGAACCAGGGTGTTATTAGAAACATCTGGAAGTTTTATCAGGAAAGACTGTACAATCTATTTACTGTTACCTGAAGCCAATTAACTTGGCTATTTTTCTATTTTCTTTTAATTCTAGAGCATCACTCATTGCAATTTTATACTCCTTCCAACACTCAGAACTTCAGATTCACACTGTCTATTAGAACATATTTTTGCTTTAATAAGGTTAGCAGGACCTGTGACTCAGGTTTTCTGGGACCTTAAGGTAACCTGGGTAACTGTAAGGATGACTTTGCTGTACCAAAGTGGGAAAGACAAAGCTGGAGAAGCAGTGCCATCCCTTTAGGGCAGCAGCTCTCTGCCACAGTAGTAGGGAGTGCCAAATGTTGCCAGCTCTCCTTTGGTTCTATCACAAATTTTTTTCTCTTTGATGTTCTGCCTGAAACCCCAGCTCCCAAAGATGCCTAATTAGATCAGATTTTTCAGTGAGTGTCTGTGCTTTGTGTTTGCAGAGAGGCAACTTGGAGCTTCTAAAAAAAGGGAATTTTAAAATAAGAGCAACTTGAAAGAAGCCAATTTCTACTGGTTTTACTCCACGAATTCCAGTCTAATCTCCTCATTCTAAAGAAGGCCTGTATTTTCTGAATAACAGAGCAAACAACAACAAATAACACAAACAAAACATATATTTTACAAGCAAAAGGTATTTTGTGAGCAGCCAAACACAGCACAGCAGATGCCATTACTAGCACAGACCCTGGAGCTGCAGTTTGTGCTCTGTCCCACAGAACCCACAGCCCCCTGCCTCACTCCCAGCTTGCCCACAGAGATCCTCAGCAGACACGAGGCAGTGATCCAGAGCCAGGCACAAGCTCATCTGCCATGTCCCCTGGGAGCACCTTGTAAAATCAATAACCTCTCCTCCATAGGGGCACTCCATCCTCTTTCCAGGTACCAGTTTGCACAAAAATAATTGGAGCTCATGGTGTGTCTGAAACCTGTGCTTTCCTGCTGGGTTTGGCCAATACTGAAAATTATGTCAAACTTTTGCTGTCCAAGGTCCAGGCACTGCCAGCCTGCTCAGCTGAGGATCACTTGTTCCATCTATTAAAAAAGCCTAGAAAATGAGCATTCACTGGTGCAGTCACCACTTCACTTCAAGCCCTTTATCAGCATTTCCTCCCACCAGGAAAGTCAGTGAGACACAATAAACACACAGGGATATAGATGTTTTTCTGTCACTGAAAGCAACAACCAGGAGACAAGTTCTAACTAATGAGCTTTTAAAGCAAAGCTGCTCTGTGATCATGAATGTTATCAAGTCCTCCTCTGGCTTTGAAAAATAAACACTGTATCACATAAACAGCATGACAGTAAAAGATAACATCAAAAGGACTGTCTGGGTTGTTGGGAAGGAGAAATGGAAAGGGGAAAGCAAATCCAGAGAAACACAGAGGACTGGCAAATGACAGTAATTTGAAATTAAGATGCAGAGTGTTATTCTAATGCAACATTTCTCATGCCAGGCACCTCTACGCTGCAGTTTCTTCAAGTTACATCTGGCCTACATTAAAAACCTTTTCAACTCCCAGATTATAAGCCTTGACTTGGAGCTGGATCAGGCCACCGCTGCAGGTGACAAGAACTCGCTGTCAGGGCTCAGCCAAGGAGATGCTGCAGCTGCACAATACATTTCCACCTAATCCCCTCCTTAACTCCATTTTCCATCAGGTGCTTGTCCCTTTAGACCCACTTCTTCCTCATTTGCTACAGGTCTTCACCAGCCATCTCCCATTGTCCTGGAAGTCAAGGCAAGGGCAGCTAAGCAGAATTGACTTCCAGCAGCAGGTGCCTCACCCACAGCCCTGCCCTGGCCTGACTTGTCTCCAGACCGGAGGGATGGGAGCCACGGTCTAGAAAGAGAAGCAGAAGTGCTTTGCTGCATTTCAATGCAAAAAGCAACTCTTTCTTTTTTCTGCCAGTGGAAGATGAGAGAAAACAACATAGCATGAAAGCTCTTTTAAATCTGGAAACAGGAGCTACAGGATGGGCTGCTGAAATCTCCTATAAATAGACTAGGGCTGTGAATGACATTGTCCAACCTACAGCATTGCTCTGGCACAAAACTGATGACTGGGAGAGGAGGAAATCTCTTACAGGCAGTGGAGATGAGCCTACAAAACTTGCACGGGCACTTCAGGCTATCCATTTTTCTCTTTAAAACAACAGTTCCAATCCCGTTCCAATCCAGGCAGCCAGCTTTGCAATCCACCACCTGTGATGTGAACATCACTGCTGTTTTGCTGTGCTTGAACTGGAATGACAGACTTGATACTACATTATTTCAGGAACCTACCCTTTCAGATGCTTCATCTCTTTTCAACTTTCTTCACTTCCACCTTGCCTCATCCTGTTGTGCAGGATAATTTCATGTTACTTTTCTGCAAGATGCTGGAGCTGACCATAATATTTTGAGCCCGCTGTAAATTATGGAACAGTTTATATTTATGAATAAAAAATATGTTCTTATTGCCAAGCTGTCAATATTGGGTTTTAAAAGCAAAACTCAACTGAAACAGACCTACGATTATTCCTCACCTGCAGCCACAAGAGTGGCTTTATTGTGAGCCAGCAAACTGCTGATTTTCTTTTCCTTATAAATTTTTTGCCAGCTGCCTGTGATCAGGCCAGCTCTGCTACTTGTCGGTGTGACAGGCTCTTCAGGGCACAAGAAGCAAGCAGGAGCTCAACTGGCTCCAGTAGTGCTTAGGGCAGCTCAGCTTGTAAGGATAATCCCTCTTCTTCAGTGTTATCCAGGCAGAACACTTAGACAGAAAAGGAAAAAAAAAAAAAAAACGAACTCAAGAGGAAGAGCTGACATTAAGCAGCCAGATCCTTCATCTGGTGCCTCCACGCCAGGAGTGTGGCTTTGGAACATTGGAACACCAAGGATTTGCTCCATGTGATGCATCCCACCAAAGTCATTCTCCATCCAAGACAGCCAGAGCTGTATATGGCTGTTAATGGACCTACTGGAAAAAGAATGGACTGGGAAAAGCTGCCAGTTCCCTCACACCAGAGGAAACCAGCAGCTTGTGAATGGCTTCTTCTGTAACTCAGTGTCACAAAGGGAGACAAATTAAAGGCCATACTCCAGACTACAGCTTGCATCCCCCCATGATCATCTTGAAATCCCTGTGCTTGGCCCACCAGCTAAAAAGGCTGGGCACCAGAACAACGCTCCAGTCACACTCATGCCTTGGGATGCCGTCCAAAAAACCCAGCACGTGCCAAAGAAGGAAGTTCAAAGCCCTGGAAACTGCAGGCAGCCTTTGATCAACACACTGCTGTCAGTGCCCCCTTAGAGCAGACAAGGGAAGCAGGGGATCCCCACAGGTCTGCCCATGAATGTCTCAATTCACCGGCAGGCACACAGGTTACAGCTGTGCACATGTGTAAAGCTACAGAAACACTGCCGAGCTTGGGGAACCAGCAAAAACTCATCTCCACCACAGCTTCTCTAGGACTGGGCTACCTCTTCAAGCTTGATTTCAAACATCCACATTCATGACATACAGGATGAATACATCATGTATTAAATACATGAATCATGCTATTTGGTTCACCAGATCTTGCCTTATTCACCATTCACAGTAGATGATGCCCAGGTAAAGAGCCTCTTCCCTGTCTCTTCAATCAGTTTCTCACATCATCTATAGGGTTTGTTATTAGAAAAGAAAAACAACCAAGCCTGAATACAGAGTTATTTTTCTCTTTATTATCTGAAACAACCATCACTGCACCTCAGAATGTCACCACAAGTCAACTTTGTGGGACTCCCAGGAAAAAAAAAAAAAGAGTATTAACAACCTCCAGTTTACAGTCAGGGATTACAATCACAGCATGATCTTGTAAATAACTTCACTAAAAAACTGAGAAGTTCTGGGAGTGGCATTACGAACTGTGTTGGTCCCAGACAGTCATCAGCATGTCAGGGACACAACATGCCTTTGGAACTGCAGCCCAGCAGGGACAGGCAGGGCTGGCACGGGGCAATAAAGCAGCCAAAAAAGGCAACAGATTGCCAAAACCAGCAAAACAGGTGACCCAGCTGCTGCTCTATTGATGGCAGAACCTTGGAAAAATGCTGGCCAGACTGCTGTTGAGGACAAGAGATTCCTTTTTCTCCCTGTCCCTTTGCCTCTCTTGGCTCTTACTTCTCACTGCCCAAGTTCTTTCCCTTTTCTCAGCATTGTTCCTTCTCCTTTGTGCTTAAACAGTTTTTGATAAACCTGCAAGAGAAGTGCTGAAATCACAGGCAAGGCCCCTTCTTTCAGCTTTGATACAGAAAGAATCTTTGAAGAATAATTCTGCTAGGCTCTCAGAAGCAAGTGCAAATTTGATTCTTCAGAGGTGTATAATTCAACCATAAGCCTCTGCATGTTCACAGGAATAGTAGAAAGTACCTCCTTGACATCACGGCAACATCTGTTTTCACATTGAAATTTCTTAGTTCAAAGCCTGGAAATTTGAGAGCATCTCAGTGAAATGAAGGCAATTGTATTTTCAACACGTTTTTCCCTTGCTCTACTCTACAACAAAGACATTCCACCACCACTCAAAAAAAAAACAAACAAAAAAAGCCCAGGGCCTGAAACCTGGGCAGGCAACTTTCCAGTGTGCCAGGGTACTGAAGAAGAGTTAAACCTGTCCACAGCTACAAGCTGCACCTTCTGTAAACCATGATGCTGAACAGCATCTAAATAAAGTTTGAAGAGTGCATCTGATTTTGCAAACAGACAACATTTGCACCTACAGACAGGCGACTCCCACCCTTCCCAAGCTGAAAGTTCATTTTGGTTCTAGGACTGCACAGCAATTCTGCCAAGCACAGCAAAACTGCAAATCACCATTTAATGTAAACTCCTGGCATACACAGTGGAGATGCCCAACCACACAGAGCCACCTTGTCCTGACACATCTCATGAAATATATTGAAATTACACTTGCCCATGGAGAGCAAGGCCCAAAATAGAACTGTAAGTAACTTAAATCTGCATTAAGGTCAGTAACTGCTGGATGTATTTATGGTCTTGTATCCATCCACCCCTCAGACTGCTATTTATATGCTCTTTCAAAATGAGTGTTTGCTTTTCATTTGCAACACTTTGAAACTCACTGTAATTCAACATATCTACAACTCCTATTCTGTGTTTCCCACAGTAAGAAGAAAAATAATCAGACTCCTGCACATAATGCCTCTTATTATTTCTTTTAATAAAGGAACCACTGTAGCTTATTTGGAAAACGAGCATGTGGGGCAGGAAGCATATGAAAATCATGGAAACCCACAAAAACAAGGGCTTCAAAGGACATCAAGAACTCAGCTTTCAGCTCAATGGCATTTTAAAATTGTATCAGTTAGAGCAGGCATCCCAGTGCTCATCCAGAGCTCCATCTTCCAGTCGCACGACATTTTTGTTTAATACATCTGCTGTACTTTCCCAGTACAAAAGAGACACAGAGCTACTGGAGAGCATCCAAAGGGCCATGTTTGTGAGCTTGTGAACTGTCTGCTGGTGATATGCCTCATTAATGATCTGAAAAGTTCAAAAAACATAACCTCCAAAAACTCTTCACAACATCTTTACAGTAAGGTAAAACATCATCCCTCCCTTCCTCCCTCTCAAGAAGCTGAAAACCAGACAATTATTAATGCTTTGTACTCATTGAACCCAGTGTCCACCAAAAATAAAATCAGAGGAAATATTCATTTGACTTGCTTCCAGTAAAGCAATTAGATGAAACAAGTATGTTGAATAAAGTATTTTACTGGCAGGATGACTAAGAGATCAAGAACATTTATTGATCTACAGTTTTTGACCCAAACAGCTCAAGTCACATCAGCTACCAAAGCTTTAATATTAACCCTATGCTCTGCCCAAGTTTCAGGGCCACTCAGCCTCTTCCAAAGTACCTTTGTGGGATCTCACTAAACATGACTTAGTCAGCCCAACACTTTTCTGAGTCTCAGGTTTAAATCTGCCAGTTTATCCAAGAGCTGCTTCTACTGCCTGGTGACCAAAAATGAGGGCATATCATGGAACTTTATGGCCCAGCTGAAAAAAACCTTCCAGCCCAAAAGGCTGAGCTAATGCCAGAAAATCCTGTTGCCTCAAGGAAATGCTGTCATTTGGATTCTATAAAATGACAGGCAGAAACAAAGCCATGCTGGACTTCTGTTACAGTTTCTCTTTCTGAAGTATTCTGAACCCCAACAAAGCAGTAATTTATGACAAATACCTTGTTTTTCACCAATCTTTTCAGAGTCACAAAGCTTGTGCAAGCATTGCACTTAGTGTTTGATATAACTTTTATCTCTCTGTGCAACAGAAACTAAATGAAATTAATACAGAGAAGTTGTCATAGGGTGAGCCACAACAGACATTGGTTAGTGACACCAGCACTTACTGCCTACATACACACTGTGCTATAAACTCAAAGGAACTTGGGTTGGTTGATGTTTCAGGAAACAGGAATAGTCTGTCTGGCTTTGCTGAGGAGTATGGGACAGGAACAGGTACCAGACTGAGCTCACACCCTTGTTTACTCATCAGGTAACACTTTTGAGTTTTCATAACCTGAAGCAGAATACTGGATGCACAACATTTAGTTGTGCAGTCAGGAGCCAGTCTTTATCTAAAACAGCCTAGAATAGCTTATACCTCAAGCTGAAAGACAAAATACAACAAATATGCATGACAATCAGAAAAAGAGGTCAGAAAAAAAGGAGTACCAGTAAAAAATAAACCCAAAGCCTCTTCTGAGTAGGGCAGAAAGCCATGTATCATATTTTCTAAATATTTAAGTTCTTCAACACAATTATTTCAAGATATCTTCTTTATCATGAATGTCCTCTCTCCACTATTAGAGAGTTCTTTGAAATATCATTTTGTGTTATATGAATACACACAAGAAAAGAAAAAGAAGCTTATACCATCATTTTTTTAACTGAAATGTCAAAGAATTATTACAACTTCCAAACTTTCCTATCTGACAAGATCATTTGCCATAAATCCAACCAGGCTAAGAGGCCACAGCATGGGGAAAGGCAATGAGGGAACGAGCAAGTAAGCCCAAGTCATCTCAAAGAGAAGAGGAGATGCTCCTGGGAAGGGAGGAAAACAGCATGCACCCCTGTCCCCGTGAAAGACAAACTTGATCAGTGTCCAGAGACTGGAGAGACTTCACTCAGAGCTTCCCATTCCTCAGGCTACCAAGTTATTAGTCATGAAACACAAATTTACAGGTTTGCCCACAGTGTTTGTAGAAGATGTAAATATTCACTTCAAAGACACTCTTTGCTGGGCTGAAACACCCTGCTTTTATTCTTTTTTATTTGTAGCATTTCAGGTTGTGAAATAGCCTCTTATTCAGGCTTTATCTGCCTATTGCAGGGATGTCAGATTCTTTATTACTTTTTTTTTAATTAGTTGGGGCTTTTTTTCATACACTTCTAGTAGAGAAACCAATTCTCCTTTCTAATTAGGTGCAGCAATTAATAACTGAATTGAACTGATGGTGATACAGTTCTGCTAAACAAATAACCAAAGCTGAAATCAGAGTTAAGAGTTCCCATAAATTAGCACTGACATCAACAGCAGTTTATTCTGAACTTTATGGATAAACTGAATTAAAAAGAAAAGTCAACAACTAAAATACTTCTTACTTATTTATTTGGCTGCTCCCCACATTTAGAAAAACAGTCCCTCAAACCACTGACCCTGTTTGTCACTCAAGTTGGGACTTATTAAGGAATCAACCAACCTTAGAGGATTTTCTTCTGCTTCTTCTTGTCCAAACCACCACTAGTTTATCTGGCTGCCTGTTGAAGATAAGGAAAAAACAGCTTAATATACAAGAAGATCAATGTGTAAACAGTTTATATTAAAACTCTTGCAACAGGTAATGACATCCTTAGTGGGTAACATGCTCTCTTAAAAATAGCTCATCTAAAAACCACTCTCAGCACCAGCCATTTAACAGGAAAAATAATGTGTATTTATAGAGACAGGTTGTCCTCCAGTCCACCCAGTAATGTCATCATTATCCTCCTGCTCTCCTTGCCTGTGGATGTTTCCCCAGAGCCAGCAGCACATGTGAGCAGAAACTCTTCCATGGGGCAGAGAACAGGATCCAGACTCACAGACACCCTGGACACATTCCAGTACCCAAAATAAACATTAATGCAAATTCCAGCTTTAATTTCTATGCAGATATATTGAAAAGTTACATCTAAGTAACAAAGAAAGCAGGTAATTTCACTTTTTCTTACACAAAGGATTATTTTTCTACTTGAACAAGATAAAGAACAAGAGAATCAAGTCCTGTATTACTCCTCAAAATCTCCTTGGACAATGACAGGTAAATCAGCACTTCCTCAACTTATACTCCAAAGGACAAACATACGGAAAATCAGTGTGGTTTCCCAAGCAATTGTTCGTTTGGTATTTGCAATGAATGTAGATGGAAACCTCAATAAACAACCCTTCCAGTACAAATTATTTTCTCTTCAAATTTCCTAGGAGTTATTTATTGGTTAACAGTTTACCCTTATTATATCTGCCTTATTAGTTTTACAGTTGTGTCTGAGTGATTTTTGATACTGACTTAACTTCCAGACTTCCCATCCTCCCCCCATGATACACTTAAGTCCCATTGTATGATGACCACACTTCTGGTCCCACTTCCAGACCTGCAACCCTCTTGTGCAGACTCCTGACACCATTCCAGCTTTGTTTTCTGGCTGATGACCTGAATTCCATCATGAAGCCCAGCTGTAAATCCACCCACAAAGGACTTTCAATGGAGTCCACATCTCCACTTAAAAATACTAAACCTGCATATGCAATTCTGCCTGGAAAAAAATTGTTACTCAGATTTTTGAGACACCAGTGTAAGAATCCTCGCATTTCTAAAGCCAACAGCAAAACAAATTGGAGTGGGGGAACATGGGTGTAGCCAAGAAAAAGTCAAAACACAATACATTCAAATCATTATTAAAAATGCACCCAAAATCCCCCACACAAATATTCTGAGTAAAGGCAGTATTCCCACTGCTACTTCATCACAGGCAGACTACCTACTTAATAACTAACTTTTCAAATGAAACCCCAACTGGTTTAATAATCATTTTAGGCACTGAAGTGCTGGCCATATTTCCTTTCATACATACTTTTCCATTGAGCTGTTGATCATTTCTGCATGTTACAATAAAAGCAATACCTCACCCATGATTCACACTTAAACCCCACCAGAACTAAAGCTCTCCCAAAAAATCGAGCTACAGGCAGATCCTGCAAAGGAAATGAGGACACAAGATTTGTTGGGCTTGTTTTTTTTTTTTTTTTAATTGAAAGTGAAATAATCTGTATTTTAAAGTGTAAATTCACTCATTCTGTTGGACTTCAAAGCTCTTTGCTCACTTGGTGGTGGATTCTCATCTTTGGCTTAGAGCAGCACCAGCCCCTTTGATGGGAACTGTATTTGTGGCACCAGGGAAAAACAACACACCCCTAAGCAAAGCAATCCAAACCTACGCCAGCAACATTTCCCAGTCCTGAGGAACTCCCTCTGCCAGGAACATACAGAAATGCACCAACATGAAAAAGCCAATTAAAGTTTTAATTCAGGCTGAGAGGACCAAGCCATTCTGATGGACAAACAGGAGCACCCTTTGCTCCCCTCACTTCTCTCACCAATATATTTATTTTGTTAAGTACTGAGCACAATTTGTTCTTTCAGCTTCAAGTATGAGAGAAATTCACATCCAGAGGTACTTTACCCAAAAAACCAAAACAACAACAACAAACCAACAAAACCAACCAAAACCAAACAAACAAAAAACCCAAGGAAAGTCACCACAATAGAGAGACAGAAAATTTAGGGAAATGGAACAGGATGAGAAGGGAAGAAAATACCCCAAAGGATGAGTGTCCCCTCTCTGTACACCACATGAAACCTAGCAAAAAGCACAGCAGCTCTTCTGAGGGATTTTCTTCAAGGAAGTCACAAATCCAACAATTCTGAAATATCTTCATAGAACTGTTTGACTAACAAAACCAAGAGCAACCTTTCCTCCCACAATCTGTTCCTCGCTCTTCTATGGCAATATACTTCTAGAAGAAAAAGCCAGCTCATATTTTAATCAGCAATTTTGCATTCAAGGTTATTAATGATATCTCAGTGCTAGGAAATAGCCAATATCACATAATGCACATTGCTAATTGAAAGCATTAGGCAATATTTCCTACTTCAGACTTCTCCCCTCCTTTAACATCATAAATCTCAGCTGCTCATTAGTCAATAACCAAAGCAAACAAAATCACCTCTGAAGAATTAGTCTGGAGACCAGTTTTAGTATCCTTTATGAGTTTACTTATTGCACTTGGATATCATTCCAAATACAAAATCCACAATCACAATGCTGCAAGCTGAACAAATGCGAATGGTCAGCAATAAAAAAAAAATAATAATTTCCTGTGCTACACAAATGACATTTCTCATTTCTTTAAACCCAGCAGCTTTCAGTCAGTCACTTATTCAGCAATGCCAGTATGCCTAAAGCAGGAATAACACACTGCTTACCTTAAGAGAATGGATTTGGAGCAGGGGAAGAGAGTTGGGTTTTAGCTGGACACTACATTTTCCCACTAAGTAACTGCATCAATCCATCAATTCAACACCACTGACCTTTCAGCAGCATGTTTAATGCTGCACTGGAGCCTGCCACCATTGCCTAGGGGTGCTGGGCACTTCCCTGGCAGGGGGAGCCAAAGGAAACCATCAGCACTGGCACATCAGGGACTGCCAGTGGGACGAGCACAGATCCAGTGGCAGGGGGTGAAGGATCCAGCCTGGATCCAGAAGATAGCATTTTTAAAAACTTACCATAAACCTGTATTTGGTATTTACTTCTTATTGTGTTGTTCACAAAAAAACTATTCCTGAAGAAAGGCAATTCATAGTAGTAAATTTATTTTATTATTTACAAGTGAAACTTAGCAAAGAAGCAAGGAAGATTGATTTCAAAGTCTGTGGCTCAGAAAAAGAGATTTACTTCTGCCCTGCATACTAAACAATTAAAATGGGATCCAAATTATAAAACACTTTTAATTCAAAACCAAGTCTGCTTTTCCTATTAGATGGAAGCAATGATTTTGGCACATTCCATTTTCCCACTGAAAAAACCAATTAAAAAAAATATATAAATACTAGAATCAAACTTTGCCATATCCACAGCAATTAAATAATGTAATAAAAACATTCTGCATATTGGAAAAAGCTGTGATCTGATCAGCACCTCATACACTACAAATTTTACTGATTGAAAGGCAGTTGTGCAAGATTCAAGGTCTTCTGCGGGTTGGCCTGACCATTCTAGGAAGTGTTTGGCAAAATATTTTGATTACAGAACTCTCCAAACATCACTTGTAAAAGAAGGACATGAAAGGTATCAGTCTCCTGTGAACTCTTGTTTTGTAAACCTTTGAGCAGAAGCTGATAACATTGCCCAGGACATATTTCTCCACTAAACTTACTGTTCAACGACAAAAAGCTGTAGAAGTCTTGGGGTTAGAATCTGTTGTTGGAAAGAACTGCAAATGCACTTAACTTTAATTCAGACCACTGAAGCCAACAGCAAAACCAATGTTTAACAACCTTTTGGTGAAGGGTGGGAAAGCAGGTAACAGGATTTCTTAGGAGAAAGGTACCACTACATTTCATAACACTCAATAACTGTTAAATGCCTGAAATGTACAAGGTACCTTTTCTGTATGTACCCCAGATGGTACAGCCTTGCATGTTTGTTTTGGCATCAAACTGCCTAAGTGTTGGGGTTTGTCTTCTCCTCTCCTTTTCTTTCTTTTTTAGCTGAGCTGTTTTATTTTTACTATGTTTGATTTCAACTGCATTAATTAGTATGGGCTGCTAGATTACTCTTGTGAAGCAAGCTTAAAAGAGTATAATTAATAAGAGAAGCACCAGTGTTAGCACAATAGCATGCAGATGCACCTATTGAAGGATAAAAATAATTACTTAAGGACTAATGTCAAAGTACTTCTGATAAGAATTTTTTTTAATAACCTTTTGTCCCTTCTGCACTGTGCATCCCAGCATGCCATGCACAATTTCCATCCATTAGGGACCAATCCTCCCACTCCCACTAGCACACAGCTTTCTACATGGCTGCTGAAACACCAGCAAAGCTCTCTAATGGTCTCTTAAAAATAAATGTGGTTGGTTCTATAGCACCATTAATTTGGGATGAACGTTGCTTTTCCTCATTTTACAGCTAATTACTTTGAAAAGCACTCTTTACAGTGCAGTCTCCTGCACTAGGTCCTGCCCTATTGCCATGTATTACCATCAGCCAAGGAACTAATCAGGCCATGGCCTTTCACAAGCCTTGTGCTGAGGTTTTTTCCCCTCAGAGTTTCCTGTTGGTCACCATCAATGAAATTTCACAGCTGCATGCAGGAAGTGCAGGCAGATACTGCCAATGCTTTAAACAGGCCCAGAGACACTGGAGGAATGATGTCAGGCATTGATGCATTTGCCAAATGAGCCCTCTTGCTGAGTGCAGGTACAGCACTGATTGCAAGAGCCAGAGACATTAAGAGAATACAATGCAGTGCAGGTAAAACCCCTCTGAGGTAATTATAAGATGAAGTACATTACAAGAGGAAGTTGTGCAGTTCAGGGGCTTGGAGTCTTCCTCACTACCTCACCTTAACTTCCATGGTGGAAGTTAAGGACTCCTGGGTAAGGCCTGTGCCATCCCACAGAGTTATGTCAGACTATCGGAGCATCCTCTCAACACAATTTATTCTGGACTATGCACCAAGCCCCTAAAAAAAGGCAGAGTTTGCTCTTCTATCACTGAAACCATTCAGTAGTTTTAGCAAGCCTGGGAAATGTCAAAAGAGAAATCATTAAAACAGGGAAAGCAAGAGGACATCACAGCTGAGATCCATCCACCTCTACATCTTCACTTTCTAACATAGAAAATTCCTCCATTTCTTCCCACCAGAGGTCTCTACAGATTTTTCCAAGACTACACAAGCCCGATGAAAGACCAGAATTCTCCCTGGGAAGTGAATTTTCAATTTTTTAACACATCTGCTGCTAAACAGACTGGCCTCCACAAGACCTACATCTCAAGATTAGGCTTTGCTTTTCAAAAGAAGCTCTAGTCTGGCCTTGCTTGGTTTATACAAAATAGTGGAAAAGCAAGACACTCTGACCTATTTTACGAGTGCAGTCAGACCTACTCAATCTGCACAGTGTCTGTTTGCAAGGCTGAGAGTGGAATGTGTAGTATGTACTGCTGATTACTTGATTTTCTCAAACCAAACACAAATGAAGTTTGCAGGATGAGCTGAATTAAACAAAACCCAAGTTCATCTATTATTCAGGAAAAAAGTGACAAGGGCAGATTTTACTTCATTTTTCAAAGAGTTATTGCAGCAAAAACCCTCTGCAGAACTATCTAGCAAAGTCTTGTCTTAAAGCTTTTTGCAACAGAATTTTACATTGCAGAATACACAAATTGACCCTAGTCTTCAGAAATTGCGTTCTTTACATCCTTTAGGCAGTAACACAAAGATGCCTTGACAAGTCCCTGAATTTTAGGTCCCATCCAGCTGCTCTCCACGTGGAAGCTCTCTTTGCCTGGTCCAATTTAGCGCAGCTGTCAGCAGGAGGGGTTCAGTACTGCAGGATAAGGGCCACGTGCGTTCCTTATCTCACTCTGGCACAATCACAGACACTCCCCTTAGACAGACATCTACTCCAGCAATGCTCAATCCACACGTTTACCCACACAGCTGTCCACGCCAGAGCTCACAAACACCACCCAGCACTCCATACCTAATGATGCCTAAATAAATAACCTCCTAAATGACCAGGAGCTGCTCCAGGAAAGCTTGATGGTGACACCGACCAGTCAGTTCTGTTCAGGCTGACTGGCAGGGAGGAGCACGGGCTGGCAGGGCCATTCAGACAAACCCTGAATGGAAAGTATTGCTTTACAGTGGAAAGTTCACAGGAAGGAGCTGCCATGAGCCAGATCTTTTTCAGATGTCTCATTTTCCTTTTTATGTTCTTTTGCCAGAATACTTGGTCTACATTTTAACAGTAAAAAAAACCCAATGTTTTTATAAAACCAAAAAAATAAAAGGAGTTTCAAGTCAGTAGGTTGCTCCTCCTGAGCAGAGCAGAGCAGGAACTCCACAGACCTGCCTGCACCGCCCGCCAGGGCCTGACCTGCTGTGAACTCACTGTGCTGCTGATCCCCTTCCCTGCGGAGCTGGGCCTGACAACTGCCACGTGAATAAACACAAAACAGACAGGAAAAAACCCACATTTCACCTCGGGCACAGCAGTGCATTTCAAAGCTGGCCTGAGAAGGGGAAGGGCCCGACCGTGTCCCTGCTCTGGAGCCCCCCAGCACCTCCACATCCCTCCCGTCCTCAGCAGACACGGCAGGTCAGCGCTGCCCCTCTCGGGCTCACTGTGCCATGGGACAATAAAACATCCGTGACAGCAACCCAGAAACAGTCCTAGCAAACTGAGCAAGGAATTCTGAATTCCGATTCCATCCCCTGTCCTCACTGACTATACAGCATCCAGAAAATTTCAAGACACCGAGCAACATCAACCCTCCCTTTGTTTTAGTCCTACTCATACCTCTACCTACAGACCAAAAATAATCTCTATACAATAATGCGCCTGCATTACTGAGGATGCCCAATTGAGTGTTACCCCTTCTTACTCTGAAGGGGTTCTGTCTGTTTTAAGCTGTTTTAAGCGACTGCTAGGTGCATTCTCATGATAAGAAGTATTAATTAAAAAAAAAAACCTAAAATGAAACTCTTTGACTGACAAATGCTGCCTGAAACATGGTTCCAGCCCATCAAAAATGCCCACACAAGCCATACTTTTTGTACTAAAAATATGCAAGAGACTTTTTGGCACACCATTGTCAATTTTAATCAGACCCTATTCCCTTTTGGATAATTTATTTTTGTGTCAAATAGTATTCAAAGAGAAGGATTTACTGGTTTTCAGTCTGCAAAAACCAGAGATTAGAAACTACTTTTCTGTCATTCCTGCAGAACAGAAAATTGTATCTTGCACCAAAACCACAGTTTCAGGAACATCAACTATTCACAACAGACACTTCCTTCTCCAATTTGTCTAAAATATTTAAGAAATTCTGCATAGCCTACCATGAGCAATTAAAGAGAAGGATGATCTTTGCTGCTCTTATTGCCTGGGTAAATTTGGCATTTACACACAGACACATGAACAAAGGTTTATACTCCTGTTCCACAGAAATTCCAATGTCCACATCAGGACTCAGACAAAGCAAGTTTCAGAAGCTACAGTGCATTAATGCCTCCATCCTCCTCCTCAGCTTGTTATCCATGGACACATCCCAAAGAAGATTACAGTTCTGCACAAGCAGGAGCAGAAGAATCTGGCACCACATGTCTTTTAAAGCTCCCTTCCAAACCAACAGCACCAGGGTTTTGTTTGTTTTTATTTTTAAGAGCATGTTTTAGATTACACAAAGCAACTTCTACCATTTGAAGATGCACAGAAATTGTGAACATACTAAAAGCTTCTGTGTGGGCAGCATGGGTAGAATGGTACCAGTTCATAGAGTTTGTCTGGAAGAGAAAATTCCTACCACCATCTCAGGTGCCCAGATTATGGAACTGAGATGGTTAGACAAGCCAGGAAAAAAGAAAAAAAAAAAGGCTGATACCTACAAAAACCCAAATGACACACAGCAGTCTGCCTCTGATACTTGCAAGGTTGAAAAGCTTGGATAAATGTTTGAATACAGAAAAACAGCACAAACTCTGGAGTTACACAGAAGCCCCCAGAAGATTGTAGCCTAACACAAGCATTCAGTAAACTGAGGGGCAGATTTCCTGATAAGCTGCGTCCCTGCCACAGGAGCAGTGTGGAAGGGCTGGTGTGATACAAACTCATATTTAGTCTTGCAAATGATCACTCTACTGAGCCCTAAATTAATCCATATTTATTTTGAGACACAGTCAACTCCTGGCTCACGCAGAGTGAGCTCCCAAATTAAGGCTTCCTCAACTGTCAGCAGCCTCCTTTTGCTTTTGCAAATTAGTATCACAAGGAGGAAAAAAAAAAAAAGGAGGGTTGTGGAGAATGCCTAGTGAAACCATGGCAGGCTGTGCTAGCTCCTTGTCCCTGTCACTGCCCAGGAGAGCAGACTTTGCAAACACTGCCAGGTGCTCTCAGCCACAACTGCAGCACAGATGGCACCAAGCAGTATGAACCCACTTTTGGGGGACGAAGGTGCTGAAGGATGGGATCCTGAACTGCTTTCTCTGTCCTGATTCTGGCATCCCTTGTATGAACAAGCAGGACAGAATCACCTGCTTTCAGCAAAGCTCCCAGTTCCTGGAGCAACACTCCTGGAACAACACACCTTTCTGCCACCCTCCAGGGGCACCAAACCAGAACATTTCACCAACTGCAATAATGCACTGGCACAGCCTCAAAACACCACAGAGAAACACAAGAACCTTGCACTGAAACTTGGGCCCCAACCAAAGTCACACATTTACACACCAAGCAAAACAAAAAAATCCCAGAGCCTCAAGTGACCTCATCTTCTCCAAGCTTAGTGAGACTGTCAAAATGTAAAAACTGAGAATGAGCCAGCGTGGCAAATTTAGCAGCAGTAAGCTATATGTAGATGTTGTCAACATCAAAGCTATGATTTTCTTGCACGTTAATGAAAAATTTACTAGATTTACAAAATTTTTGTTTGTGGTTTCCAGGGAACTGGAAACTGCCATGATCATTTCCCATGAGATGCCCCATTTCATGTTGGTGACCTATCAAGAGCTGTTTTAAGATGGAGATGTGGACATAAAAAGCAAAATTATTCAATCAGTATTTGCAGCTAAATAACTGTTCCAAAGACTGCAAAATTAGAATGATTCTTCCTCTTCTAGCTCAATCTGTTTAAGTTGTTACAGTGCTTCCAAGCTGCTTCCTGAAACAAAAGCTGCCACTTCTGATTACAGAAGTCAATCTCAAAACCAACACAGATTACTCCCACTTACAGCTCAACAGTTCTTTGTGCACCCAAAGTCTAAAAATTTGTCAGATTTTTAGGAAGCTATAACTGACCAAGCCTTTTAATTAATGCCCTCAAATAACACCCATGGCTTATATCCAGCAGCAAGTATTGGCTAATAAAAAAGGTGTGTTTAGTCATGGATACTTCAGACAAAGCAAAATCTCCTGCCAACATTAGGGACTTGATATGGCAAAAAATAAACTGAAAACAAAAACAGGAAAAAAAACCCCACAAAAAATACCCTTAACCTAACTGAAAGACTTCTATTTCTATTTTGAAATTTAAAACAAACAAAAAAAACCTTACAGCTTTTAAAAACTGTAAAGTTTTTGAAATACAAACTTCATACTTTGCAAATCCAATTGATGAAACATTGCTGTTCCAAGATCCAAAAACTCCCTAAGAACAGCAACAACTATGGACCTAGACAGATTTTGCCAATAGCAGCTGTTTGTAAGATGCCTAGCAGCACTTTGAACTAGATTTTAACTACTCATTTCAAGATCAGTTAAACTGGGAAGTGACAGTATATTTATGCTGACTGCTTTAAGCATGGCTTTCAGTTAAAAAAACAAACCTACAGCACCTGCATTATAGCTGAATTCATGCTGATGCTGAAAACTCACAGAGAAATGGTACCTTTCAGCCAGACAGGTTTTTCTGTTGGTATTTTTTAAAATAATCTTCCTTTAAAATATTTTTCTGTTACAACTAGCTCCCACTCAAGTCAGGCACTCCCAACAGAGCCTGGCAGCCCTTTGTCCCAGCATCCCTACAGAAGGTACTGAGTAGTGGTCCTTCATTCTTTTTCAGTACACCAGACTGTAACCAATCTGGTTACTAACAACCACAAGGAGGACACTCCTCAGGGTCCTTTATACACCCAGAATTGTTGAGATTTGAGCTGCTAAAAATTAACACCATCCTATCCTTACTTACATTCCCCATGAAGACACAAGGACACAAATATCAACTCCTTCAAAATCAAATTTTTAACTGGAGTCTGAGACCAAAACCAGCCACTACCTTGGTTCCTGTGTTGCCTTCTCTCTTCTGTCTGTGCTGTCATGGTTGGTTTTCCATCTCAGTTTAACACAGACAGAACCTCTACCTTTTCCATGCTACTGTGAAATGCCTGGTTGTGTTTTAGTCTGCTGGCTTCTTTACACAGCTGAAGGGCTGTGCCATGGGGTAGTTGTAAAGCAAAATCTTCAGCCACAGAAGACGCCTGGGTGCTGGCCAGATTTTTCATTATGTGGATTTGATGTCTTGCAGGCTGGATTCCAGTCTTGTACCATTAAATGAGGCAAAGAGATCAAGAGACAGAGCCCCTCTATCCCACAGTGCATACAGCTTAAAAGATTAAGTATTTTGTCTCACCTTAGATTTCAATTTTTCAATTCAAAAATTTTTTATCTGTAAATACAAATGTGTCTGGTGTGTAAAGCAGTTCTCCTTGGAAGCAGAAAGGTGAATAAAAAGGGAAGCTACACTGGTTTCTGGAGGAAAATATACTGTTAATCTGGCAAGGGGATGAGAGCCATCCACTGAAATTAAAAGAATGCCTCTCAAATGTACTGCAACACCTTGTTGTGCCAAGGGAGGAACAGTGTCCTCACAGTGAAAGGCACATACCTCCTACCAGATTAAAGGCTGCAGAATCTAGTAAGTGAGGATAAACAGGAGGAAAAATTTTAATTTCAAGCTTTTAGAAGGGTATTACAGTAAAAGAAATTATTATAAGTTGCTGAAAATTATTCTGTTTCAAATGGGACTTTTAATACATTTGTCTAGTTAAGGTCAAAGAAGCCAAATGAATAAAATCCACTCTGCAAACTAACCATCAAGGGAATGAGAATCAATTTTAGCTGTGCAGAGCTCACACCGAGCACTGGGGGGGAAAACCAGCTATGTGCAGAATCATCAACACGGACAATAGAGATGCGTGGGCACACAAACTCCTTGGATTCTGCAAAATAAGATTTTCCACATATTTCAGCGTATTTTATACAAAATGCACTTTTCATCTTTAAAACAAACAAGGCTCAAAAGTTGAAGCCTGCAAAATTTTTACATACTTCCTTCTGGAGCATTCAGATGGAAGGCTGGGCTTGGCAGGGCCAGCACAGCACACACGGGCTCACCCCACTGCAGCAGCACAGGAGCTTCCAAGAGAAAGGGTAGGCACTCAGGAAAACTAAGGGTACCACAGTGATGGGCAAATCTCTTGAACTGAGTGTATTTAGCAAGGTTTTATTTATGCACTTCATGCTTTAAGCAGCTCTCCTTAACTCTTCCACTTTCTGAGCAGACAAGACCTTACACAGAGCATGGATCTCAGCTCGACCTGTTAACTTAGCCCTGTCCCCCCAGCTGTGACAGACACAGCTGGCACAGAGAGCTCTTCACTCCCTGCCCCGTGCAGCACCAGCCCCTTCTGAGCCACTTTCCTTCCCCAAAGCTGTCCATGAGAGGAAGTGAAACTGCTCTGCTCAGCACCGCAGCTCCAGCTGCACCCACCCCGGCCAGAGGCACACAGGACACCGGGCGGGCCAGAGCCTTCAGCCCTTCCACCACTGCAGCAACGTCGGCAGGTTCATTCTCCTTGCTCTGGTCAGTTTTGACATAAACAGGGTTTGTGTTTGCTTGTTCTGCAGCCAGACAAGCAGCACAGCACCAAATGAGGTGTGAATTTACTCACTCACTTCAATGCAGCTAATGGGCAAAGATGTTTTGGGCCACTGAAACCCTCAAACTTCAAAGCCAATGGAAAGAAGTGTTCTGGAGAAAATGAAGTGCAAGTGTAAACCAGAGCCAAACATTGCCTTTTGCACACATCACTTCACGTTTCTGAAACAATGCAAAGAAATCTAACAATGCAAAGAAAAAGGAGTTCAGTCAAAGAGAAAAAAACCCCAGAAAATAAAGATGACACAAGGCCAGCTTCATCACATTATTAACAGCACCAGACACACAGCAAGTACTTAAGTTTTCCTTCTGCCTTTGAAGTATTTGGTTTCTGTACAATCTTGGTCTTCAAGAATCAGCCACAAAGCAGACTGGTGATTCTGAATGGTGATGAGGGTTTGCCTCTCGAGAGATTCAAGAGGCAAAAATACAGTCTGTCTCTGACCAAACTCAGAGCCATTCTGGCAGTTTAACCTCATAAATATTTCAGATGTCTCATGTGCTACCCTAGCTCTTCCTACAAAAAGTCACAGGACAGATATGCTGGAGCAACAAACAAGTAAAATAATAGCATCAAACACACTGCACAGATTTCTTGGCATTTTCTTAAGGGTAGGAAATAAAATGTCTCTTTCCCCCCACCCCCACAATATTCACATTCTCTCTTCCACAAGCATTACATTTTGGGATCAATTTTATGGATGTGATAGGAAAGAAAATGCTATAATGCAAACTCCAAGCAGAAAATAAATTACAGAATAAATTCTACAGCAATGTAGAGAGGAGAAAAAAAAATATCAGCAATTCTAATCCAGACAGTTTGTATACATACTCTTAATTACACATCACTCCTTGAATGTGTAAATTCAAAAGCAAATAGAAAACAAACAAAAACCTTCCCCACAACAAAAACCTTCCAAAAACCAGAAACTGTAGATCAATAATCACTGGTCATCCCCCTCCAGAGTTATCTGTCCTATTTTTCTCACATACTCTGCTTCACTGGTCCTGCTCTACCTCAATACTGAGCTACAAGAGTTTCCACTCTGACCAAACACACTTGTAAATAAGCTCATGATTAACATGATTCATATTGCAAAAACTAAAAGGGAGAGGCCACTCTTTCAAGTTTGTAAAGCACAACTTGCAGTTTTTTCTTTAGTTATGTAGCACCTTGCTATCATAATCTGCACTCATACAATTCCTGTCAGAACAGGGGGTGTTTCTTGCACCTTCTGTACAATTTCTCTGTCTCAGAGACATAAAACAGGGATCATTTTTCTCTATCAGTCTTGTAAGGCTGGATTAGTAATGGAGCAGTGTGGCTGCAGAATTTTTGTGCAGAGGAATCGTTAGCACTTTATTTCCACACAGCTAAGTGTCATTTTGTAGTTTTACACCATTACCACTGAACAGAGAGCTGCTACCATCTGGCCTTTAACAGGAGATAGAAATCCTGCTTATAAGTAACCGTGGATGCAAAATGTAGGAAAGTTGATGAAAGATGATTTGTGCACACAGATTAGGGAGTGATAGAAAAGATGCTTTTTCTGCACAGTTACAAGGCAAGTTGAAAGGAAGCAGAACCAGGATTTTCTGAGTTTTATTTCTACAATTAGGCCACACTGCAGAAGGAGAAGCAAAGACTTTATTCCACCCTCCAAGTAAAAAATACCTAAACAGAAAAATATGCACAAAATGTATCAAGTCTGCTCTGAACAAAGGCAGGTGCTAAACTGACACAGAACTATTTACATAAGGAACAAGAATAACTTTTACTACCACTTTTAGCAACTGTAAGCCTGTATAGCTTTGCAAGCTCTTCTAGTTTCAGTATTCTCAAAAATCATTCTGCTGCCTCTGGCTATGTCAGAGAGGCAGAGAGCACTATTTGCAATTTCTTTGCTGTGACTGGGAACTTGCATTGGGATAGGAAAAAATAAAACTCCAGAGCACATGTGTATATTGTGTATGCTGCATTATTCCTCCCCTTTTCACATCAGCCACCTGGAAACCCGAACATGGCACCAGTATGGAAAACCATTTACACAGATACAATGAAGAAAACACAATGTGATCACAACAAAAGGATACATCAGCTTGAAGATATTGAAACATCAATTTGGACTGAGTAAAACTGCATGGGGAAAGCCTTGACACATACTGCAGTTTTATTTGCAAAGCTGTAAGTCTTAGAAAATGTTATAAAAAGAATATTCAGATATTTTTATATCGTATCAATATCCAGACTTTCTCTACCTGTGCCTTAAAGGTAGAAATATTTAAATAAAGCAGTTTGTTTTTATTGAGCACAGAAAAGAATTCCCAGAACACTTTAGACTTCTTTATTCACTATATGATTGTTGCTACCACATTCACTCAAAAAGAGGTGAAATCCTGATTAGCATTCACCAAGAAAAGGTGGAACCTCCCTTTTAAAACCGTTTCTGAAAGAACTATGATTATCATGAATTCTGAAAGTGAAGCACTCCTATCTGTTTGGCAAAGCAAAGGGAAGGATGGGGGTTGTGGGACATGTGTGATTGCTCAGGCACAGTAAAGCAGTGGAGCTGCTGCCTACAGAGCAGGCCCAAGCACACATCTGTGCACACTGCCTCTTCAGCAAAACCAGGGCTGAAAGCTCCACGGGACACACTGAGTTCCCATTTCAAAGAGGGCACACTTGGTCATAAGAATTTCCCATGGTCTGGGTCAGCAAACATCTGCCTGAATAAAACACAAAAATCTGATTGCAGCTGATTATGGGGGTTGTATTCAATGGAAGAACAAAGGCCTGGGGGCCTGCTACAATTTTGAGTATTTCAGTAACATTAAAAGCTTCATTATTTCAAAGTTGCTTATTAATTTACCAACAAGAAGACTTGAGGTTGTAAGGAAAGCAAGATTTCTGGCCCTGCTCAGCCCATGCACACCTGGAAATCTCCCAGAGTAACCAAGGGTGGACAAAATTTGTCCCTTACTGGCAACAGTCAGTCCTTTTGCTATTCACCATCAGCACCCAGGCTTTCCATCCCTTTAAGAGGGTTCCATTACATATATTGATTTTATACATACACACCACATCTTGAACTATATATTTGTACTTATTATGCACAGGTGACACTTCTTTGTCACGTGTCAGCTTTCAGAAACATGTCCCCACCTTAACTTCTTTGCTGGAAGGGATGTCCAGAATAAAGAGTTAAGATCCCACAATAAAACCCAAACTAATCAGAGATGATATTGGCAGAAACACAAGAAGGCTCCTTGGCTGTTCCCTGAAATAATTAGTTTTATTTCACACAGTGGTTGCTCATATTTAAGTCTCTATTTTTGTACCTCCAAACCCATCAGGACCTGCCTTGTTTACCCTGTACACACAGACCAGAAGACATTCAAACAGGGAGAAAAGCCTCACATTCTGCTCCTCACTCCCCTGGTGCTTCCCCACCAGCTCACAGCCCATCCTGCCCATCTCCAAGCAATGCTGAAACAAGGCAGGTGAATATTCCATGAAAAAGCTGCAAGGCTGACCATTTTACAAGGCTTCTTAAGGCAGTAACAAGAAACTGACCCCACAGAAGACCACCAAGGCTTCTCTAAGCCCATCTATGGCACAGCACTCATTCTGTGAGGTTAACAAGGCAGCAGGTTTCTGCTCCTCTAGGTCCTAATGGGGTCAACCATAAGAGGTACTGACAGTTTTCAAATGAGGTGAACACAAACAAATCAGGATAAATTTCAGTCTTCCTGTAGTCAAGAATAACTCAAGATTATTTTCTTTTTTTTTAAATTACAGTTCATTGACTTTACCATTAACTGCAAGTCAAGTAAGCATCCTCCTTTTAACAGCTGCTGCTAAAAGCAGTAGTATTATTGTTCCCCCTACAGCACATGATCTAGTTCCCTAAGAATAAGTTTTGTCTGAAATAAATTTATTTACTGAAGTCAGCATTTTTCCCCCCAGGAGGAAGCAGGCTTTGTGTACTGTAAATGCTTTATTAGAGCCCACTGCAGACAACAAGACTGAATCTATGGGCACAAATGTCCATATTCCTGTTTCCAGCAGGGCAGCAGGAAAGGAGACAAGGGACTGCACTGTCACCTGCCACTGTGCTACAGCATCAGCCACCAGCAGCACTACTGAGGGGACTGCTGATGGGTCAGAGGAGCACCCAGCACCAGGGCTGGACAACCCTCACACTGCAAATGCAGGTAATGCCTGGTTTTTCTGCCACCTTCCCTTGCAATGCAGCTTCTCCCGAGGCAGCTAGAGCAGGAGGTAGCTCCAGGAACAGATGGGGAGCAGAGAAACACAGAAATGTATCTAGCAGCTCCCTGCTCCAAAAATACACTGCACAAATGGCCACATGGAAGCACAGGCTGACACAAACCCCAGTTCCAGGGAGAGAGGCTGGGCAGCCAGCAGCTTTTGCCCTTGCAGATTCTCCAGTGTCTAATAAAAGGTGAGGGGATGGATTTTTACCTGCAGCCATAGGGTCTGACCAAGACTCCTCTCTTCTGTCCAGAGGCCCTTTGTCACACAACCCTTGGAAATAATAGCTGCAGGTTTCCATCCCTGCAAACCTTTGTTGGAATTGCCTGCTGAAACTTTCCAATCCAATGCTGAATTTGCTGGCTAGACAGAAAACTCGGGCATGTTTTAGCATCACAAAAAAACTTTCCCTCTATGAAGCAAAGCTAAAAATGAGGGAGAGGCCCAAGGTTCCAAATCAACAACACAGCAGAAAACTTGTCACAGCCACTGACAGCATGGACCCACCAAGGCTGCCTGGAGGTGCCCTGGCTCTCTGCAAGGCTGGCAGCAGTGCTGGTGTGAGTGTGGGGCACAGGGGCTGCCACAGCCCCACAGATGGCAGGGGACATGTCAGGGATAGCCCCTCACACCCAGGGCTCTGCAGGACCCTGCTCCAGCCCTCTCCTGGCAGCAGCTGCAGCCTTTCAGCTTTTCCTCCCAGAAAAGAGGGAAAGATGTGTGGAGGCAGGAAGGAAAAGTTGCCTTTCCCTCTCCCAGTCAACAGGACAGTCACAGACTAAAGAAGGCACTATTTCTCCAGCAGCACACATTTATAATTCTATCACTATAGGTGATCACTCACTCTCAACCCTCCAGCAAAACATCCCTTGATGACATCAGTGGCTATGAGAATTTAGGGTGTTCAGATTACTCTTGGTGAGCCTTCAGCTAAACATTTTAAAAAATCAAATCTCATTTAGTATAGGGGAAAAAAGGAATCTATGGAAAAGGAAATAATTCTTTTATTGCTTTAAGACTGTTTGTCCCAGTATCTTGAACAGATATGTAGACACTGGACTCAGAGCAGCCATCCACCAACAAACAAACAAACAAACGCAGAGCTTACAACCCATTATTCCCTTTTCCACACGCACAAATCCCAAAAAAGGGGGCAAAGGGTGTGAAAACCTCATTGTATTTTTTAAAAAGTATCTTTCAGAAAGTGTGAACAGTAAAAGCCATCCTAAATATGCCTCAAAACCAAGTAATGCTGTTATAAATTCTTCCAATTTTTGTGGTATGAGAGGAAGTGGTAAAAATGGGTCAGGCCTTTCTCATTCTTAAAATTTCCTTATGTGTCAAAGCTGAAAGAATGCAGGGGAATTCACTAACTCAAGAGACATTTACTCCAAACACTCTATCCATACACACATCTTGAACTATATATATTATATGTATATATTTATATTATATGTATTTATTATGCACAGGTGACACTTTGTCACGTGTCAGCTTTCAGAAACATCTCCCCACCTTAACTTCTCTATGCAGTTAAGATCTGCTCTTGAAGAAAAAAAGAAGTTTAAAAATCTTGTTCTCTTGAAATTTTTCACAGCTTTATACAACTACTGCTCAAGTTACCTACAGGAAATGACAAACCACTAAATCAGTTTTCCAAGTGACATAGTGACACAACTCTTAAAAGACAGGTACAAATCTACTGCCAAGTAGATTTGCCCACCTGTCAGCATGGCCAAAGCTGTAACTCCAGAGCTATAACCACATTAGGTGTCACCAGGAACTGTCAAGGTTAAATCCTCTGCTAATAAACCAAAGACAAATCAGCAACAGGTTGGTTTGGAAATTTACAGATCTGAGTTAGATCTTTGCTGCAAAAGAGAACTTTTGACAGCTCTTTTTTGTTCTTTTAAATCTCTTCCTGTGTACTGACATAAACAAAGGAATTCAGAGTTTACTCAGTGAGCAGACACAGAAAGTCAAGGAAATTCACAGTACTTGCTGAGTGGCAGAGTACGATGTGCTGCCAACTGGATTCAATGATCCAGATTCTCCAGTTACTTCATTCAATGTAGCTTTTGGTATTAACAGTTCTGGCAATGCAAATACTCTTCCCGAGCACAGCTGGGAGGGGAAAGTTAGTTTATGGCACTGGATGGAAAAGCAGAGGCACCACTGCATCAGCCTTAGCTCTAAAGAAAGGTCAGGACAGCTATCATCCCAGGGCATCAAGCAGCAACATACCTAATGGAAGAGCTGACTTAGGGAATGTCTTTTGTCTGCCTGGCCTAGGTGAAAGGTGATGGGGCTTGTCCCAACAGGAGCAGCTGAATTTACACTCCCAGCAGAGCTGCACCCATCAGAAGCCACATCTCCCACCACAGCAGGCAGTGCCACCCATCCTGCAGCCCCAGACAGCTCTGACCTGTCCTACAGCACCAAGGCAGCTCACAGCACTTCTCTGGTGAGAAAAGCCACTGAACATGAAGGGTGGCTGCTCATTCCAGGTGCTTGTGGAGGTGGCACACAGGAAACGAGCAGCAGTAATACAGCAGCCAAAACTGATGTGGTAGGAGAGAGTCTTAAAATACCCTGGATTGCTCTAATTCAGTTGTTCCTGGAACTAGAAATGATTTTGCTTTTGTGATGTTTGGTCAGCACCTAAGTCATTTTTCAAAACAGATCCATTGGAAATGAAAGGTCAGAGCTGCTCGTGTGCTGTTAAGCTGATACAGCAGCTCACCCAAAACAAAGCCCACAGAACGCTGCAGGAGCGTGCACATGAAATAAAACCCCAAACCAGTTTGTGCTAAAATAAATACACAGAGCCACAGAAACTGCAGCTCAGCAGCTGCAGACAGTTAAGCAGCTGCAGAGCCTGGCCATAGCTTTGGAGTAATCCTCAAGAAAGTCTCCTTAAATAATAAATTAGAAACAAAAAGAGTCCCCAACAATGACTCTCCACTACAAAGAGAGCCTCAACAGGCAAACGAGAATTACTTCTGCACTGCTCATCTTTACAGGTTTGCAGGCAGCTAGAAACTGTAGCTCAGGAGGGCATGCACTTCTGATTCATCTCAAAAGCTTGTGCACTTGGAAGCCCCACAGTGACAGCACAGGCACTGACTCAGGAGCTGGGCGATTTAGCTGAAGCACTCTGAGATGCTCTTGCCTGCAGCCGTGGCTCATCTCACCGCTCTGGCAGATTTTCCTCCCCATTGCACCAGGGCAGCATAAGGGAGGTGTGCCTGCTCCTCAGCTGCTGTCGTTCACACTCGCCTCACAAATGGGAGCTGAAGTTGATGGCACTTAATACTAACACATCTCACAGGCTCGCTGTCACCCTGCCTCTGCCCCAGGGCAGAACACTGCTGCTGCTTAGGGACAGTGACATCCCGCTGCACCTCTGAATCCAGAAAACCTCATGAGTCAGAGCCTCGGACAACAGCAATGTTAGTTCTGGTTCTGCTAATTTTAGCTCGTGCTTTACCCACAGTTCCCAAATCCCTGCAATGCCTCTCCAGGTGCCAACAGCCACAGCTACCCTACACCTCAAGTGCCAAAACACACAGCTTCCAGATGAGAGGCTCTGGTGCACTTACAGAAACTGTACACTGCAGAAAGACATTTTTCAAATAAAGACAAGAGGAAGAAAACAAGGACAGCTTTATTTACCCTAGTGCTCTGCGCATATCTTAATAGGAACAAAAGTTCATCTGCACAGTTCCTGTGTTTCAGAGTCCACTCCAGGCCACACAAGACAGACTTTGTGCAGAGGGGAGCTCAAGGAGCGTCCCACAAGGCAGCAAACAGCCTGCAAGGGCCAGCTTCTGCCCCAAGGAGTGAAAGGAGAGAGAGGGGCAAGGGAAACAAACACACACTTCACACGCTCTCCTCAGAGTAAACTGGGAAAGCTTTTAGAAGTAAATAAACACACACACCCCCACCCCCATATTCTCAGAAAGCCACCCAGGCAGAATGCTTTTACTACCCTAGCTGAAGGGTTTGTTTTATAAGAGTAGTTTCCCCAGATTTAGTCAACTTTACCAGCCTCCTCCTCTCCTAATTCACACTGAACTGTGAAAGGGACTTCAGCTCTCTCCAACCAATTAAAAACTAATTGAAGCAACAGACTGGCACTATACAGCCTGAGCACTCTGAGAGATGGCAGACTCAGCTCATATGAGGCCTACACAATGTCAAAATATTTCATTTTATTTCACCTCATAGCACAAAGAGCTGAAAAGAATATTCACATGGATCCAACCCCAAAAAACAAATTGAAATCTTTATTGCAGTTCAAGTCACTGGGTTCGAATGAACAGCACAGGTTCTTTACTGCATGTGTGCACCACAGAGCCTGCAGGAACAGAGCAAGGTTTTATTTGTTCCAAAAGCTCCGTGAGCAAGTTATGCAAACACACAGTTTCTCTCTCAAAAAGTAAAGCTATGTTAGAACATAAGTTAGTGTATTTTATTCATTCAAGAAGACATCTTCACCACTCTGACCATTAAAATTAAATAAGTCTACACCTGGATATAATCAAACATTTTCTGGTTTTGCTAATTATTTCTGCTACTGATAGGACAGGAGACAAGGAATTGCTGAAAAGAAATGTCTCTTTCAGAGACAAACAAAATTCAGAACAAGTATTTATGCCAAATCTTTTGACCCTACAGATCCTAAACTTTGTGCCTGCAGCTATCAATGCATTCTTTTAGAAACTGGACACAGAGACACGAGCACTATTAAAACATTGCTGTGAATAGAAAATGGGTATAAATGTGCAGCACTGACAACCTAAAAAGTCATCATCAAGACAGATTTCATAAACACCTGCACCTTTCCTACCGAAATTTCTTTGCTGCCAATATGCAGCCAGCAACTCTGATGAGAAATCCCTAATTTGTGGTCCATAGAACAGACCTGAGGCTGTAAAAAGGTTTAGGAGGGGAGCCTGGCAAGGTAGGGAAGGAAAGCAGCTGGCATTAAGGAATTGGGATTCATAGACAACCTCCTGACAGAAGTCAGGCAGAGTCCATAGCAGCAAATCTGGGTTTCTGCAATGAAGGATTTTCTTTTTGATCCAAAGAAGAGAGACCCAAAATGACAGAGGAGAATTGCCTTTGTGTGTGGACAGTAAATGTGTTTTAACTGACTGCAGAAAGAAAGGGAAAAGACAGCTGTAAGGCAGCTGGTGGTGATTATTTGGAAAGAGTATGTTTGACACACAGTTTAAGCCTTCAAAAAATCCTCAGTCAAAACCAGAAATGAATGGCAAAGAAAATGCTGAAGTGTATTTGTAAATGGAGATTATTTAGTGTGGAATTAGAACTCAATAAAAAGTATAAGGACAGAGTACAATTTCAGTGAGAAGAACAGAAGATAAAACACAGGAGAACTTGCATGGTGCTGTCCTTGCACATGTTATATACACTACAGTACACCTGTATCAGCAACACCCCAGTCTGATCAAAACCTCTGCAGAGCAAGCCCACGACACAACAGCACAGTGCACAGCCAAACTAATCCAAAGAGATCCAATATGATCACCCTTTATAGTCTTTATAATGCACTTAGGGACTCAGGAAATCCCCTCTAACCACCGTGCAAAGCAAGAAAATTACGTGAGCAGTGTGACAGGCTGACCCCAAGCAGGCAAACAGGGATTCCACAGCAACCAGTTAAGCCCAGTTCTCCTGGTGGCCTTTGGCACTGACGGTTTGCTGGAAAGCAGCAAGCACAAGGCAGGCACATCAGTGTGACCATGCAATCTCAAAAAGCTCATTTCTCTGCCATGCACAATGCATGCCAAATCCTAAGATTCCTGCAGCATCCAGTTATGAAACTACAATAGAAGAGGAAAACAGATGGCTAAAGCCTTTTGGAAAAAAAAAAAAAGATTAAGCCTTACTTCATTTCCAAAAGAGAAATATGTGTATTTGAGAAGAGAGAGCCTACTTCAGACCATACCTAATCGATATAAAAATAGGCAGCTTGCCTCATGGACATGAAGCCTGTCTTCAGTTAAAGCTTCTGAACATATGAAAAGTTTAACCCTTTTAAGCATCATAGCTCACCGTATTTATAAGCAGGATTTAAAAGCAAAGCAGTTCATATAAGAAATGACAGAAATTACAAATATTGTACAAAAATAACATTTTTCTTTATCTCTCAAGCAACCCCTGAACACAAATCCTGTATAAAAGCCTCTGTGTTTACACCTTTCCAGCCTTTGTAAGCAGTTAGCACCTATGTTCAGGTGAGCAGCTTTCTTGCTCATAAAAGCATCCAATGAGGAATGACAAGTTAGGAACTTGGCAGCCTGAATTCTCTCAGCTCAGCCATTCTCTGTGGAAACCAGTTAGTATTACATTTGAAGCCTCTGTTGAGTTCTTGACTTGTGAGATATCACACAACAATAAGGAAACAGAAAAGCCACCCTAAAGAGCTCATGCGTTCAGCAGTAGATGTTTCAGCAGCTCTATAAAACTGCTATCAGAGCTTCAGGTCCAAGTACTGGAAGTGATCTCTGGTCCAAAGGAGAATTTCCTCCTGTGCTGAGCCTGGATCTCACCCATCTCTGTTCTGCCAGAGCAGAGGCCTCCAGCAGCTGGGCAGCCCCAGGTTACACAGAGATTCATGCTGGGCTGGCAGCTTGAGCCAGGACCAACAGGAGCCCTGGGCTTCCTCAAACTGGCAGCAAAGCCAAGGGCACCCCAAGCAGGGCCTGACACCAGTGTTCAGGAACTGCACAGGTCACAGCATTCCAGCTGCCAGGGATGCCCAGCACACTCCTGCCCCACACAGCACCCTCTGCCCGGCAGCACAGAGCTGGGAATAAATACAGCTGTTCTGTGCAAGCACAAGCACAATGAATGAGGCTGGATTCTGGTTTTACTCAATGACTCTGCACCGAGGATAAGCACTGAATTAACTCCCTGGTGTCACATGTGGTCCTTTCAGGCCAGGGCTGCAGTTCACTGGTGAGGCTCTGTGGAAAATCCTGAGCTGCCCCAGCTTAGTCCAAGGGTAAATGGAGGATGACACACTCCAGCACTTTCAAGCAAGCACCCTTCAAAAAAATCAACTGCTTATATGATTAATGCAAAGTACTATGTTTTTGCAGTAGCAGGAGTCACTAATCCATATTAAAGACCAAGACTACATCTGTTTATTTATTTATTTTTAATGAAAGGTTCTAAATAAACCAACTGTTCAATTTTTCAAAGGTACTGAGCAGCCACAATAATTAGGTCTGGGTCAGTGGGAGCTGCCAAAATGCCACAGAAGTGACTCAGTCCTGTTAATTATCTGAAAAATAAGGAACAGTGACAACACTGGACACTCCATCACGACCTATCTCCCCCAAACACACCACCAAGGAAAAGCAATCATTTGTGAGTCGCTGTCTGTAACCATTGGTAGGGACAAGAATTAGAAATTATAGAGAGGAGAAAAAGCAAGGAAAGGTCCCCAATCTGGCCAAATGCTTAGAGATAATAAAATTCTTTAAAAAAGTGAAGCAGCAACACTACAGCAGTGGCAACTTCTTACAGTGCCAGGAGAATGCCAGAAAAAAAAAAGAACAGGAGCTATTTTAAACACAAGGTTATAAAAAAAAAAAATAAAACATAAAAAGAATAACCAAACCAAAAACTCCAATCAATACAAGTCCAGAGGAAGCAGGGTATTAAAGCCAACCAGAAATTCACCCAACCTTGCACACCATCCACAATCAGTACAAAAATACTCTAACACACAAGTCTCTTTCTGAAGAGTCAGACAAATGCAAAGCTAACAGAAGACAGCAGTGCACAAAAAGGAACACAGCCTGTTTTGGTCATGCACAATCCTTGCTCACAGACACTTCTCAGTCCCAGTGTGTTTATGACTGTGTTGTCATTTACTTTAAAATATGAATGGAGCATTCTTTTCCTCCAGAAACACTGCATTGTTAAAATGCCAGTACATTAAAATAACTTACTGCTTACTACATTTCAATCAAACAAACTACAGACTACAGCACTGACACTTAATATATATTGAGTGCTTTCAGCAAGAGCGGCATATGGAGTTCATTTCTGGCGTTTTGTTCTCACATGGGCCAAACTCAGAGGCAGGACAGAAACAGATGAAGCAGTGATCCTCTGGGCATGCACAGAAACTCTATCTCCCCCAAAGTTAGGGAAACACTTAGTTGAAGGCTCTCAAAATACATAAATATTTAACCCTTCATTTCTATAGAAGTTTGATTTATGGCAGAAATATAATATTTTAGGTTGCATGCTTAAAGAACATTTTTGTTAAGGTTCTCAAAATAACAGGAAGCAGAATCAAAAAGCTTACAGTCAAAGGACTTTATGAGCTATGTTTTCCCCATTGTGATTTTTCCTAGAATTCATCCACATTTCACCACCACACTGTTCCTTTGTAATAACCAACACAAGCACTGATCTTGTCTATATTTAAACTCAAGAATGTAGAATGAAGGTTCAGAAGGATGACCTGTTTGCAAAAAATTAGTTACATATCTGAGTTTTGGAATGGCTTTCTCACAACTTCATACCCAGACATTCTCCTAGGTGGGCACTCTCAGTTATGATTAACCAATGACCTGCCTGTTTCTAAAATAATAACATATTTCACAAGATAATTTTGTGTATGACTTTTTCTTAAACCAAAGAAAGGTTAGCTGCAATTCCAATGCAAACATTCCCCTGCAGGATTTTATACTTAAGTGCTGAAGCATCCTGCAAATTCTCAGCAATGAGTGAATCAAAATGAAAATGAAACCTAAAACACCCTCATTAATGCAAAGAGAACATAAAAAGAAATAAACCCAACTGCTGAAACAAACCTGATCAACTACAGTTACTCTGGAAAACTCCTTGGCCTCCTTGAGACAGCAGATCCCATAAGATAATCAGGACAGCTTCTGTCAACTTTTACAATGTTTCCATTTGTAGTTTACTCTGTGAAACCAAGTTCAACTTCCAGAAAAATTCTGTTTCTTAAATATCCTAAGCATGAAGACAACTTGCTAAAAAAATCCCAAACGTTTACCCTGACAGTGTTCCTTTAAGGCAGAGCAGTGTGCAGCCTTCCAGCATATTTGACAGAGATTTCCTACTCCAAGAGATAGAATTTAAATTTGTAGAGGCAATTACTCATAACCAGTGAAAGCAGCCAATGCATGTGCCAAACTTGCCAACAAGAAGAAAGGCCAAGTATTAGAAAGGAGGCTGCAGTTTATTACAAGGCAATTTGAACATCTCAGTCCACGAGGTCTGGAAAGTATTTTCTTCATCCCCTGACACTACATGCTCACACTAATGTGAGGAATTATGTCGGTAATATCAATATTCCAAACATATAAAACAGCAGTTAAGTATTTATATAATGGAGATCTTCCCCTGACTACTTAAAAGCTGCTTCTAGTCTTGCCTAGCAGATTTATTTAAGCTCATTTTGCACAGGAAAGATGATGTGCCAGACCCACACCATTAACTGCTGTCTAGTCAGCTCCAAAGCCATCCAACTGGACCACCATCGAACAAAATTCCTCCTGATTAAACAAACACCTTAAGGTAATTCCCAAGGACCTGCCTCTTGACCCTTCCTGGTAAAAAATATAGAAAGGAAAAATGGAAAAGAAAAAAGAGAAACATGACCTCCTCAGGTAAGGAAGTCAAAAACCAAAATGGGCATCCAACCCATGTGTCCCATGACCACCATGTCCAGGACTGATCTCCAGTGCCCCTATCAAAACTCAAGGGTCAGCAGATAACCCTCAACATCACCAAGCTGAATTGGCAGCTGGAAAAGAGCTCATGGGAAACATTTCAAAAGAATATTAAGAACCAAATAAAAATCCTCACTAAAAACCCCAAACTGACAGCCAAAACCACACCAAGTCACAGGTGTGAGCGAACAAATGTACCCCCCTCTGCAAGGTAAAAACAATGCCAGCCCAGAAAATCAATAGCACAGAGCAAATCCAGCAGGTCAGGTCCAGGGTAACCACACAGCAAAGCCAGCACTCACTGGGAAAGCCAAGCAGCTCATGCAGCTCTTCTGCAATGGGCTGGCAGGAGAAGGTAGGGGGATGCAACAGCAGGCACCTACCACACAAAGCAGCATTTCCTATTTCAGCACCAGCAACTTACACCATTATTTTTCACACATGAGTTGCTTCTTACCATTTTTTGGTGCACTCAACCATCAGTTCCTGGTAAGAGGCCACAAACTGGAACTTGGATGCATGTTTCCCAACACGCTGCAGCCTTTTCCAAACTGAAGCCATGGTGGTGAGAAACACCAGTCCTCTTACACAGCAGCAGCTGCGTGAACACCAGCGTTGGTTTCAAAGAGCGTGTGTGCTTGAAACTAGCAGGTTTATATACAGACACAGTAAAAAGAGTGTGGGAGAAACTTGACAGGACGTCTACAATCCATACTCTGCCTCTCCCCTTCTCAGGGTAAATCCCAGTCTAGCGGAATGGCTCAGCACTGGCCAGGAGCAGCATGCAGTAGCAGTAGACAGGTAATGGAAAGTAATTCTCTCATGGAATCATCATTCTTCACACAGTAGATGAAGGGAAGACTGCAGGACTAGAAGACAAATGAGACAGGGAGAAGAGACAGCATTGGTTAATACACTTCTCACTAAGTGCTGCAATTGCACGTGATCTCGTACCTTTCAAAGAACTACAAGCAGCCACAAGAACACAGCCCTTTCCTGTTGCCATCTACACCCCCCACAACCCCAATTAAATAAATAAATAAATAAAAATACTGCAGCAATTTCAGGAATTCAAACCACGAGACTGTTCGGAAACATATCAACGTATCCTATTATCAGCAACATCATAACTGGCAACAACAACAAAAAAGGGCAGCTCGGGGCCACACGGAATCCTTGTGCAGCATCTCCGGGAAGCAGTGCAAAGTGGCTGAGGTGCTGCCAACATGCACCCAGAGGGAGGGACACCGGGAGATGAAGTTCTTTGTCTTGATGACAAAAGGTGTAACAGTTGTTTCCTCTAACACACCTCCCGCTTTCATCTCTCGGTCCAAAGAGAGGGATCAGCCAGGAAGACAGAAAGGGAGTGCTGCTGCCCAAATGCCCGTGCCAGGGTGAGGAGGAGGGCGAGAGAGGAAGGGGCATTTCCCGAGTCCTGGCTACCCAGGATTCCCCATCTTCCTCGCTGCATCATATTGAAATGGAAATGTCTCTCCATCCTGCACTGAGGAATGATCATCAGGGAAGTGAAAAGGGAGAGCAGAAACCCAGGTGGGTCTCCTCCCTCGAAAGGAAAGCAGCATCTGCGCTGGGTGCGGGGGGAAAAGCCTCTTCATTACGAATACAGGGAAGCACAAGCTGGCCGCAGCTGGCGAGAAGTCAGGCTAGGATGGCATCAGAGCTGGCGAGGAGAGTACCTGAAGTAGAATGGCCCCCAGGAGAGAGGGTCCCCAGGGAGCTCCGCTCCGCCTCAGCAGCCCGTGTCACCTCCGCGCCCAGCCCGCCGGGCAGCGCCCCCCGCCCTTGGCCGGGAGCCGGAGCCGTTTAAAAATTAAAACGCCACCGGCGGAGAGCAAGGAGGGGAGCGGCGGCCTCGGGAGCGGCGGGAGGGAACGGGCGGCTCCCCGCGCGGCACTCACCTGCCGCCGGCTCCTCGCGGGCGGTCCCGCCGGGCGGGCGCGCTGGCACCACACGGCAGGCGAGAGTCAGCGCTGCCGCTGCCCATTACTGCAGCAGCTCCGCCGCCGGCAGCGCCCCGCGGCTGTCCCCGTCCTCCCGCAGCCTCATGGCGAGCACGGCTCCCCCGCCGCTCTCCGCGCCGGCCGGGCAGACAGCGCGGGTCGCAGCCCGCCTCACGCCGCCACCATCGCCCCCCTGCCGGCGCTGCGCGGCGCCTCGCCCCGGCCCGCCGCTCCCCCGCCCCCGCCGCCCGCCGGGGCCCCGCCCACGCCGCATCATTGGCCCGGCCGCGGGCCCTCCGCGGCCCATTGGATGTGTTGCCTGTCAATCATCTCGCGCAGCGGAGGAGAGAGGTGGTGACAGGAGAGAGCTTCGCAGATCTCATCTCCCGCCCCAGCCTACTCTGATTGGCCACAGAGCTCGAGGAGGCGGAGCCCTCCTGAGGAGAGGCTACTGGATAGGTCAGCGCCGCCGTCTGTCAACAGCGCTTCCTAAAGCGGCGGGGGTGGGGCGCGGCGCGAGGAGCAGGGGCGTGGCTCCGCCGCCGCCCCCGGGACTCGCCACCGCCCCAGGGCCGGGGAGCGGCGGGAAGGGAAGGGCCGGGCCGGGGCAGGGACGGAGGGAGCCGGGGAGGGAACAGTGATGCCTCCCGTGAGGCGGGCGCGGGGAGGCTGGAGGCAGCGAGCGGCCGCGGATGGAGGCGGTGGGAGGGGAGGAGAAGCCGCGGCGAGGGACAGTCCCCGCGCTGCGCCCGCCTTGGGGAGGGGGCGGTCGAACACCAGGCCTGACCCAGGTCCTGCCGCACAGGCCCAGCTCCTGTGGGGGCTCCGGAGCTCGGCTGCGGCTGGGAACTGGTGGGAATTAAATACCGCAGGCAGGAGGATGTTCCTGTGCTGATTTAACCTGCGTGCTCAGGGAGCGGCCCCCAGGCGGCGGGGGCTGGATGCTGTGCGCAGTTCGATGTTACAGTGTCCGCAAGGGAGAACGGAGCAGTGAGAGGGGCGGTCTCCGTGCGATGCAGCTCTGAATCCCCCCTGGCCACGCCGGCAGAACGCTGCTCCTGCACTGCAGTGCCGTGAAGGAGGTGTGGGGACCCAGATGCAAAGCCTCGGTGCTGGGGTCCAGCAATAATCTAAAATTAACCCGTGACTTGCTCTGGTTCCTGCTCTTGTTGCCCACGTTCCCTCTGCACACCCGTACAGGTGTGTTCAGGTTTGGGATCCCAAAGCACCGTTTGCTGCAGGTGAATTCCAGAGTCAGGGTAGCGCTCTCTGGGTGCTTGCGTGATCTCTGGGAGCTAATCCTAAACCTATCAGCCATCCAAGTCAGAAACTAAGCCAGCTATCAAGTGGAAGCACAGGGAAATAACGAAGATAATGCTGTGGAGCTCTAAGAGCAGCTGTAAAATTGAAGCCTCGGGGCTTTGCAGTCCTCTGTCTTCTTTCCCATGACAAACCAAATGGAGTCCAAGCCTGATCCACAGTCTGGAAAGCTCCTTATCCCAGTGTTTTCCTCCTTTCCCCTGAGCTGCCTCTCGCTGTTGTGGCATATCGCAGAGGCTGCCAGCATTCAGTGGCTGGAGTGAAAGAATGACTGTGTGAATGGCCACAGGCCTAAGCTGAGCTAAGTTACTTCAGAGAGGTTGAATATTTGGGCTATTGAAAAGGCCAGCCCTTTGCTTATAACGTATTACTCTTCAGCCCTTACCCCAGCTGCCAGAGGGTGTGCACTTGGAGCTGTCCTGGAAGAAGAAGTGATTCTCCTTTTTTTTTAAAGTGTTACACTGAAATGTTGCAGATAGTTGTACTACTCATACAGATTTTCTTGGAAAATCGTTTTTTATTTCCCCTGAATATTTTTGAAGTTAAGCAAAAAGATTTGAAGATTTTGTACATTTGTCTTAACATACCTGTCCCAGTTTTGCCGCTGGTCTATACACACAGAGTAATTCCTCAACACACTTGAGGGAGACATCACTGGGCTTTTTAAGTGCAGATTACCTGCTTAGGATTTGAGAAATGAGGCCAGGATTTCCAGAGCACATCACACTGAGAACATGCAGTATGGAGCACACAAATGCTTGGTCCTGACTTGGAAAATACCAGATGGAAAACTGGCAGCTGTGAAGTGGATCAAGCAAGGCAATTTAAAATTCCAGTGGCCCTGAGGAGAGCCTTGGTTCTTCATACCAGAGAAATATCAAGTAATCAGTTGTGCTGATTTTCTTTCAGAAGTTGTCTTTATTCTGAGTATATTACCAAAAGTTAATCCGTGAGCTTCTCTGATTTATCTCCTGAATAACCTGCAGCACCAGGTTATTCAGGAGATAAATAATAACCAACCAGGCTAATTCCTAAGACATACCTGCAACCAAGATCTTACTTTCCTCAAACTGAGATAGACATTTTCTGTCCAGTGGAATAAACACAGGAGGTCTGATGGTTTGTTCAGTGACTTGTGTTTCAAACATCATTATTTATTAACATTTTCCATTTCCTTCATAGCTTTTGGGTTCAAGTTACGCCAGGCTGGGAAGTGCACAGCATAAGGCTGCTTTTGCCTTTGTGTGGGGAGAAATGCAACACAGGCAATTATCCCACCAGTTACATATTTTACAGTTTTTAAAAGCAGTTCTTGTGATTTTGGGGAAAGCCTTAGGAGATTTCAAAGGGTGAGAGGAATTTCTGTGGGAGGGAGGGCGAGATCTTCAGCTGCAGATTGGAAGCTAGAGGCCACCACAGCATTCTCAGGTTACTGGACTGAGTCTTGCACCAGACCAACTCAAAAGCTCTTGTGACTTCTGCTGGTAGCTCAGGGCCCAGAGGAACCAATGAATGGCAAAAAGGGATTAGCAAGGACATGGATGAAGAGCCCCAAAGCTCCTCCTTGGGTCAGAGCACTCGGATGGGTCAGCAAGGAGCCCCCCTGTTGGCTTCACTTCCATACTGCAAACATCTCTTGCCTGGTCCTGCTGGCCACAAGCCTGGTTTGTGAGAATGACCCAGCTCAAACTAATGCTCAGCTCAGGATCTGAGCCAAGCTTTGGGGAAATTGTGGCATTTTTACTTAATCCAATATTATGAGCTTGAAAACAAAGCTAGTTACACCAAGGTACCCAGTGCTCTCTTTTAGGGTCAGCAGCTGAGTGAACAACTCTTGTGTGACTCCCAGAGGGGTCCTTCTGATTACAAAAAAAAAAAAAAAGGCACTTCATGTACAAATGAAAAATCTCTTCTGCAAGCAGGAATGAATAGGGAGGTACTGTTTTATTATTTAACGTGTATGACACAATCTATTTAAACCATATGTGCATCACACCTGCCACCTTCCTGCTGCCTTGCTTGCCTATGGAAGGACACCTGAGGAAGTGTATTTGTGTACATTTGTGTTGTTTGTGTTGTCCTGGGAGTGGCATGGGACAGGATGCTGAGAGCTGCTCCAGCTGGGAGCTTGGTGGGGCTGCCTAGGAAAACCCCACATAACCTGACCCTGTTCTTTATCAGCAGCTGGTTTCACCAAGGACACAGTTACTATTCAAAAACCCATGCTCTGTGCCTCTTTTCCTCTTGCTATCCTGACACTCAGACTCCCTCACAATCTCCACAGAAATCCCTGTGTATATTTTTTTCAGGATTTTGCCTCCTGTTCCCTGGCTTTGACTGATGGTGGAAAAATTCAAGTCTCCTGGCTCAAGCAGAGAGATGATCTATGCTCTATTTCTGTTATTCCCTGTCAAGCTTTAAAGCTCTCCAGCCTCTCCCTTATCCCTCAACGCCTCATCATCAGCATGACTAAGGACAGGTTGTTCACCAATCAAGAAATGACCTTTGCTAGGAATAGCTGTCATAAATCTCCATTTCCCTGTCCTTCTGTGCATGAGCCTGCAGAAATGTCACTGAGGAAATCAAGGAATTGGATTATGTCAGATTTGCAAGAACATTCTGCTTTCTGAGGCAAAGGTCTGTGTACATGGGGTTACCCACACCTGCCACGTTTTAACCTCCTTGTATTTCCAGATCACATCAAACCTTTGATCTCCTGTTAATGAAAGTAGTGGAGAATTTGTGCTGACCTCAGTAATATCTGTAAAGTACCACCCTCCTGCTCCCCAACGTGTCCCTAACTGTGCTTGACACTTTAACATTCCCTTCTGCAACAAGTAACATTACATTGTCTGCTCTTTTTTGCTTCTTCACATCCCAACAGTAGTTAAAAATCCATGTGTGTATATACACACACACACATATATATATATACATACACACACAACAAATCATAGTATACATAGGGGGGAAAAAAAGGAATTTTTTAATCCCTCCCTTCTTCATTTGTTTCTTGTTTGTTGCTGATACAATTCCACTCAGATGTCATTTCACATGGTCTGGTAAGACCCAGCAGTCATTCTGTATTGGAGGGAATAATGTTTTGGATATTCCCTCTGCTAAATATCAGTGACAGTTGAAAGGGTTTTGTGTGTGCAATATCCCATTTTATTTGTGCTCAGAAAGCTTCACTTTGAGACTGGCAGCTGGGAAAAGGCAATTCCCACATTGCAGAACCAGACAGCCCAGCTCCTGTCACAGCCTAGACCAAAAGCAGAGCATTTCAGCAATATTCCCTTAAGCTGTGTTTAAGGCACAAGGCACAGAAACACCCCCATTTGTTCTTGCCTTGCCAGCCAAAGCAGTAGATTTTGGGATGCACTCTGGTGGGTTTGTGTTTTGTTACTGCTCTTGCCCAGGCTGAGGCAGGCAGCCCAGCCTGGCTCTTGCCTATGGACCAGCTCACCCGTGCAGCATTCCCAGCCCAGGCCAGGCCCCAGTGGAGCTGTGTACAGGCACCCACTGTCTGGAACCTCCTAATCCAGAGCCTGCCCCCTTGGAGAGCCCTGCTGCCAAAAGCAATTTGCAGGGCCAGGAGCTGGGGTAACTCACCAGCCCAAATATCTTATGTATTTTTTGTTCTCCCACTCCTTGCTGTGGCTGGAGCCTGCGCTTGTATGTGGTGAGACCCTGTTGTGCCTCCCCTGCAGAGTCTGTGCCAGAGGGGTACCCAAAATGCCAGCTCCCCAAGTGACAGCCTCATGTCACAGCCCTTTGCTCGCCTGTGCCCAGCTTCATTGTGCCACCCTAGAGGCACCAGGTACCCCCTGGCCTGCTCCTCTTAACCCCACTGCCCAAAGTCTTGTAGGCAAAGGATGGTTCAGAAAAAGAGCAGATGAAAAACATCCTCACCTGTGTTTCCTCTATCTCCCCTCTCTTGTCTGGCTGACATTCTTCCCAAACCACTCAGCAGTATAGGGCACCCTGTATTTATCCGCAGAAGAGGTCAAGGACAGGAGTCGCATTCCTGAAATGCAGAAGTCACAATGCAATTCAGCCGGTGGAAGTAAGAGAAAAGATGGGGCACTGATGGTGGAGACCCCATGCTACAAAAAGTATTTTCCAGATCAGAACACACTCGATTAGTGAAGTTTTCTCCAAATTTATTATCAACTCACCTGTCAGTCACCTTGCAATGGTCTGAGTTTTGCCATTGCCTTTTGATACCCATTAAATTGCTTACACCTTTTAGAAGCCCTTGCTTCTCTCTTCTCAAAAAAAAAAAAAAAATCGAAAAAACAAAAGAAGCAGCCAGTATTTTGTCCATAAATAGCAACTTTCAATTTTTTGTCATGCTCAGTGTCTCCTGTACCCTTTCCAGTTCTTCAATACCCTTCCTGTGTGGTCTCCCTGGCCTTTTTACAGAGTATAATTATGCCTGTATACGACATCCTGCAGCACTAATGAGGCAAAGAATGCCTTCCTCCCTCTCTTTTTAGAATAAACAGCCCATAATGTGGCCAGCAAGACCAGAGCAGTGATCATCCCCTGTACTGGGCTCTGGTGAGGCCTCACCTCGAATTCTGTGTTCAGTTTGAGCCCCCCAGGACAAAAAAGACATTGAGGTGCTGGAGAGTGCCTGGAGACAGGCAGTGAAACCAAGGAAGAGTCTGGAGCACAGTTCTGAGGAGGAGCAGCTGAGGAAGTTGGGGTGGCTCAGCCTGGAGAAAAGGAGGCTCAGGAGGGACCTTATCCCTCTCTACAACTCCCTGACAGGAAGGTGAAGCCAGGTGGAGCTCTTTCTAAGAGCTATGGGAGAAAATAAGAGATGGAGCAAGTTCAGAGGCAGACTTGTTTCTTGGCTCCCATGCCCATTTTACATGACCCTGGCTATGACAAATCTCTGGTTAACCTGCTGTAGATGCTTTATGGTAGCACTAAGGAAACTGCAGATTCAGTGGTGGGAAGGTCAAGGAGTGAAGGTTGTACAGCCCCATGCATTTTTTTTTCTTCTGTGAACCTGTTTATTCAAAAATCAGTGGCTGGACATGCAATCAGAATAATAAGCTGGAAAAATGTAAAGTCTTTTATCTGCATTTCTGTAGCTACCAGAGAAATAATAAAATGTAACACAGCTGTCTCTAAAGATTACTCAGGAACCTCCTCTTTGCCCAAATATATGTCACCTGTCAAGAGAATGCCTAATTAACTTTGGATCTACAGCATCAGTCATCTATGCAGTTCATCAGCATCAGGGGTACATTTCCTTGGAGAAGAGGCATTAGGAATGCACAGGCCATCATAGATCAAATCTGAGGCTTTCCTGGAAGCCAGTGGAGAAGCAATTACCTTACAGATGTGATAAGATAATCTGTTACGCAAAAAAGTGTTCCTACCAACTAAGGGGGAAAATTTGTAGCTAACAGCTCATACAACCGGAATCCCAAACATCGCACAATGGGACATTGGTGCTTGAGGAAAAGTATCTCAAAGCACAGGGTGAAAATATGTATGTGTGGTGTGGCCCTCATCCTGGAGAAGAGGTACAATTATCACCGTTACAGCTCATGGAAATGAACTCCAAGGACCTGCCCGTGTATGCAAGACATTCAAGTGGACAAGAGTTCGCAGTAATGGTGTTGGGCAGGTGTGAAACGGTGCGGAGAGACTCCACTTTGAGAGGACAAGCAATTAACTGTGTTGTAAAAATGACTCCAGGTTTCCAGCTCCTACTTTTAATACCTCAGCAGCCACCCAGTTAGATAAATATCTCTCGTTAATCTGGAAATTAAACTAGATAATCACAGTTAGATAATCACACAAGTTAGATAATTCCAGACTCAGAAACTGTTCTTCATTTTGCCCAGATTAACCCACAGCGATTTAAATGGTGTTGCAAGTTATTTTTAACTGAGTTATCACTACTCTCCCTCTATACTTTTTAGATTGTGTACATTAAAGTCACACTGTCAGAAAACATGGGGACAGTTATCTTCCAAAAACAAAAGAACTGGCAAATGGGATGTAGGATTTATTTTGTCAGATCATGGTCATGTTTGGGCTCCTCCTGTTTCCCCCACTTTGGAATTTTATTTCTGTTAAACTCCTCTGCAAGAGGATAGGGAGGATATGCAATCTTAAGGACCATGTAGCCCTGTGGCAGAGTCCTCAGTGAGTCTCAGTCTGAAGGAGGAGGTTGGTCGGTGTAGATAGCTTTCATCCACAGTTCTGGAATGGGAAATTCTTTTTTTCTCTGACTAGTTTTAGGAATCTTACTGACACTTCACACATGCATAGAAGGAGTGACTGCTCCATCAGCCATATAGAGGGACAATTGAAAAAAAAGGAAATCTCTATTTGGGGCTACTTCTTAAGTGGAAATAGGTGACACTCTTGTGCCTGGGGCAACCTTGAATCACTAGTTTTGAAGTTAAAGATCTGGAGGTGTAAATGGGTTTCTCTCCAGTAAAAAAAAGTAGAATCCCAAAACCCCAGCAAATGTGCTCCCAGCCCAGGTCTAGTGCTGGGAATAATTCCATTGCTGCACTAAGAAATGCGACCTAATCAATCACCAAGATACCTTCCTCTCATCCCTAACCAGAGCTCAGCAAAGGACCTGCACAACAACAGCACAAGGCTGGTAGAGGCATCTCAGCATCTCTCTCCCTGGCAGAAATTCCTGTATCTGCCAAACTAGCAGAATCTCTGTTTTGGAAAACAACGAATATATCAAACATTCTGGCAAAGCCCAGGAGAAATGACAGTTCAATGATGTTGAAAAGAAAATTATCAGAGAGAGATTAATTTGTCTGACAGTATGTCTTTATGCTCTCCACTGAGGAAGAACAAGAGTCCTTTCATGGATATTGAATTTACTTCTGGTGTGAGTCAACCTCTGTCAGTAGGGCTGTAAGTGCTGCCGATTTAGGAAAATGGGTGATTGCTGCTACCTGGCTCCTGCCCCCTGCACACCTTGGAGCACCAAAGCTCTCCAGCCACTGCTTCTGCCACCAGCAATCCTCATTTTACACCATGGCTTGGGGCATAGCATTCAGAACATCTCCTGCACTATCCATCAAAACAAGATGGGACAGCCAAATGCAGGGCTGCAGGCCATGGGATGTTGTCTTATATATCAAGAGTTCTATTATCATTATAGCACAAGGGTTCCATATCCTCAGAGTTTCATACCCCCTCGATGTTTCTCGTAGGCAGTTCCTCTAAGCACTGACTGTTTCTGGTGCTTGCAGTAGCCACCTGACTCCAGATCCCACCAATCCACTCTTTTATACTACTGTTCTTATTGGCTACAGGTGTGGCCTGTTAAGATCAGGCCTGCTGCCAGTCTTTAGTAATTGGTCCAGCTGCAACTCTTTGGGGGATAAGATTACATTCTATACCACCTTCATACTGTATCCCTCTGCAATGGGAAGCCCATAGTCTGGGTTTGGAGATGAAAAGAGGTAAGGGAGCAAATGGTGCCTGTTAACAGGAGAGACAATCCCGACCAATTTCTCACATGACTTTGCAGGTGAAGTACCCAGCACTGCCAGCTGCCTGCGGCCATCTCTCTCTGCAGGACACAGCAAAACTTGACCATGTTTTGCCACAGCCAGCCCTTGACTGCTGTGGTGTGCAGGGGCAATAATCCCTGAACAGCAGAATGATGCTGTAGAACAATGTTCTACTCAGATGTCTCTAGCGGAGGTGTACCACACACTCACCATTCATTCTCCTTCCAAGACATCCATGAGCTAAAAGCTCAGATACAAAGCAATGCCTAGAAGTTTCAGGTCCTTTTTTCTGATATTTATAAGATGCCAAACACAAATGACAGTGGCATGGATTTTGCCTTATGCTCCTGCTGTTCTGCACACCATTCTGGCAGCCCAAAGGTGGCAGCAACCCAGTTGAACTCATGGGTTGTTTCTTTCCAGCAAATAGGCAGTGACGCATGAAGCAGCAGGAATGGGGTATCACTTTCCAGCTGTGTCACAGCTGGGGACAAGGATAGAGTCACTGGGGGACTGCTGTGTCTCAGTGTGGCTGGGCAGCAGGAGTGCCCCTTGGGAGGCTGCAGCAGCTGGCATCCCAAAGAGCAATCCCACTGCACCCCTCTGCTGGCCTGCACATCCCAGTGTCCAGTGCAGCAGCAGCAGCTCCTGTTTGCTCAGGCCAGCAAAGATCACTTCTTCCATCACAGGGTTTTCTTTTGCCAGCCTCTTTGCTGAGAGGGCAAACTGTATAAGTAGTAAAACTGATCAGCTTAACGTCAGCCTGTTGTTTATTTAAAGCATTGCCCAAAATACTTATTTTCCCTAGCATGAATCTTGGTACTGCTGGAATGAGTTGAGCAAATTATCCCAGCCAAAAGATGAACCAGAAGCTGTCACAAGAGCAGGCATGAAAAGTTTGGCTAAAGTATAAGGGACCAAACAAAGAGGGTCTGGCACCTGGCAGCTTCAATAATTCAATAACTGTAGATGCCCTTCAGCTTGCTTGACCCACTACATCAGGCCATGCTGACCTCACTGCTCACCACAAAACTGAGATGCATTCCTCAGCCCATGGCAGCATCACCTCACTGAGACTAAAATAAAACCCACTGCAAGGTTTTATATAATACCAAGGCTGCAAGATCTCTAATGTAGTTTTCTTCTTGGAGCAAGAGCCAAGTACAGCCTAAATTCATTAGCTAATGGCCTGTGACAATGAAGGACAAAGACAATTATTATGCACATTTCCAAGCTGATTGTTTCTGTGTGAAGAAAATGCAGCAAATTATTGTTCTCCTATATTAACGTATCATAAAGGATTACTATCATATCTATTTCAAAAAACCCCTATCCCTTTCAAAATGCAGACAAATGCCAGATAAATTTGATTTTTATAGATGAAAGCTTGGTGGAAAAGTCAAGATTTTATTAGGGCTATGGACAATCACATTACATTTTATATGATATGACAACTTCACTACTGAATCAGGAAACTGATCTCAGGACATTTTTTTCTACTGAAGGCTTACCAATTCCCTGAGTATCTCTCATGTATCTCAAACACTTATCCTTGGATATTATAGTCAGAGACATTCTTAATAGCTGCTTGTATTTATAGAAAAGTCAGAAAAGAAATACAACATAACATCATAGACTTGTAGAATCATTGAGGTCGGAAAAGACCTCCAAGATCATCAAGTTCAACCTTTGACCAATCACCACTTTGTCAGCCAGACCCCAGCACTGAGTGCCACCTCCACTTATTGGTTACTGTATTCAGCAAGGCACTTATCACTGCTCATAAAAGGAGATCAGGCTGGTCAGGCAGGTCCTGCCTTTCCTAAAACCCATCCTGGCTGTCCTTGATCCCCTGGCTGTCCTGTGTGTGCCCTGTGATCACACTGAAGATCTGCTCCATTACCCTCCCAGGCACGGAGATCAGGCTGACAGGCCTGGAGTTCCCCAGATCCTCCTTCCAACCCTTCCTGTGGATGGATGGGTGTCACACTGAGCAACCTCCATGGTCAGCCAGGACTGGTGGTGGATGATGGGGAGTGCCTTGGGGTCAGGCAGGATTGGTGGTGAATGATGCGGAGCCCTTCCAGCAGCCTCCATCAGTACCTCCACATTGTCATTACATTGCAAGGGTTCCATATTGCTAGAGTTTCATGCCTTCTTGATGTTTCTTGTAGGCATCTCCTCTAAGCACTGACCCTTCCTTGTCCTCACACTAGGCATCTGACTCCAGATCCCACCAATCCACTCTTTTATGACTCTTCTTATTGGCTACAGTTGTGGCCTGTTAAGATCAGGCCTGCTCCTAATCTTTAGTAATTGGTTCAGCTGCAACTCTTTAGGGGATAAGATTACATTCTATACCACCTTCATTTACCCATACTGTGTCCCCCTACACCTTCAGGTGAATCCCATTCTGCCCAATGACTTGTGAGCATCTACGTGGCACAGCAGGTCACCACCTACCTTCTGCTAGATGACAGGTGGTCTTTTCTGCTCCTTGTCCCTGTCTACCAGCTCAGGGGGCTGAATTTGCTAAGAATAAGCAGTCTGTCCTAGTGTGGAAAGGGTAAATCATTTCACCACTTCCAGCAAAATGTATGGCAGATCACATTCCACACTCCTTTAATTTTTTCATGCCAACAGGTAAAGAAAGCACTGAGGAGAGGATGTGTCACCTCAGTCTGCCAATGCTGTAAATTCAGAGGAAGCTGTAGCAGCAGGAGGGGTTAGATGGTGGTCACTGCTACCTATTTCCCAATGAGTATCTCCTGTGGAAAAGCCATTTGGGTAAGCATTCAGGAAGGCAGTGAAGTCCATACACACCACCCTCACCACAGCAATCTCAGTGAAGAGAGGCTGAAGGGCCTTTCATGTGGTCAGTTCCAGCGAGGTTTATCGGAGCACGCCCAAGGGCAGCCAGGGACCAAAGGCTGACCATGAGCTCTGCACAAGGCTGAGCAGGGAGGGCACAGGGCAGTTCCAAGGGCATCGGCTCTCAGGGAAAAAGGGGCTGGCCAGGGGTAACAGAACCAGTGAGGAAACAGGAGAGGTTGGGACATGTGAGGAAAGGAGCTGGGACGGATCCCTGTTCAGCAGAAGTCCATGAGGAAAACCTTTCTGGGGGAACTCTGTGATAAGTCACTCCAGGGGAGGGCTCTGGGGATTTCCCTGTGGGGGAAGGAATCAGAGGGTTCCAGAGGAAGCTGGGCCCAGCCAGATTCCCCCACGGTTTCAGGGGCCCACTCTGTACCCATGTACGTGTGGAGCAGGTTGGCAGCTCTGACAAGGGGTTGCTGTCCTGCACTGAGTCAGAAAGGGGAAGACTGACCCCATTATCCACCAGCAGCAATGGCTTCCTCTCATTTTCATTTCTCATTTTCCTTTCTCACTGTCATTTTCAGTGACAAGTTGAGTTTTCCTGAAGCTGTGACTGCTTCCTCATCCCTTGTCCCTTTCCCAAAAGGTGCTGGATAACTTATGTCAAAAGACACTTCTCCCAGCATTCGAGTAAATGACCCACAACCCTAGTAACACCAAAACCCCAGACTTACTTACCCTCTAGTGATAAGGGTGAGCAGGAAGCCTCCTTCAGCAAGGGCTTTTTAATCCATCCTGAAATGAAAAAAGCTGCAGGGGGATTCAGGTGTCCCAGCATGGCCTGGGATCTGCCGTTACAGCTGGTCCATGGGCTTTGAGGTGTGCAGTGCAAGGCTTTACTCTCCTGTTTCCCCCCAGTTCCACAGCCCCACCTTTGCACATTTTCCCTTTTCAGCTGACACTTGCAATATAAGCCACTGAGGCTGTAATAAAATGCTCAACACTAACAATATATATGGAGTGTTACAGATTGTGAAATTCAATGTCATTTTTTTAGATGTCATAAAAACATTATCTGATTCCCAGTAGCCCCCAGAGACACTGGGGAATATGTTTATACACTAAAATGTCAAAATCATAAAGTGTCTGCTTTTGCACTATTTATTTCTCATGGTGGTGTTATTACATGACATTTCATAAATACAGTGACTCAGAAATAATTAGTGTGCTGGATAACAAGCTTTCCACTCTAATACAGCACCATGCATTTTAAAGCCCCGATTTTCTTGAGGCACTCACACAGTCTAGCTTAAATAGTGCAAATAAAAGTGAACTCAGGGGGTGGGGGGAAGAACAATTCTGCTGCTGAGTTTTAGTTTCTTTCCTTTTCAGGAGAGGTGTACTGACAGTCAGGACAGCAGGGTTAGGCAGTGAGCAGCAGTAACTGCATTTCCCAAAGGGCAGGGACAAAAGAGGCAGCATGTCTCACTGTTATGACGCAAGGGAGAGGTTCCAAGAGAGTATCACGTTAGCAAGATTAAAATTAACAAAAACGCTGAACAAAATCCTTCCTTGAAGGAAGGAGATGATTTAAAATTGCTTGTAATTAATACAGGAGAAACAACGCTGCACACAGCCCTGCTCTAGCCAAGAAGTCTCCCAGATTTTCACTGCTCAGCTTGTAATACTCCTACTTACTTTTTTTTTTTTAAACACACAGTGGATTTTATTGCCTTTTTTAGCTATTAATATGCAACCAGTTATAAATTGTGAGTTGCAGCACTGGATAATTTCCCTTCAAGAATGCTAAGCAGATTCTGTGCTGTATCAGGCCATGTGACAGCACAGCAACTACCATCCTCTCTGACTTTTTTTTAGCAGCAATTCCTAAACACATGCTCAGCAGGAAAACTGGAGCAAGCCCCATCTTAGGACCTCCTTGTGACGCTGTTTTTTTAACTTGCTGGATATTCTGCCTAAAAATAAAAAGAAAATTTAGGATTTAACTCAAGTTCTCAGGAGTGGAGGTTCAGATGAACAATAGGAAATACCAATAGTATTTATTACATCTTGGGGGTACTTGTCTTATTTTCTCTCACTACTAGAGTTGTGCTTGTTGTGCTGTCACCACATTCAAAGCTTCTTCTTGAAGCCTGTTAGAGGAGAGAGGACAAATCTGAGGTGCAAGGTTAGAAAAGTAAAAGGAAAACAGAGAAGGTAGTGTGAACTTTGATTTCCTGCAGACACAATGCAGCTCACACAGCAGCAGTGTCCCTGTGGTGAGGAGCCGCTGCCAGGTCCCAGGATGAGCTGAGCTGGAAGGGACCCACAGGGACCATCGAGTCCCAGCCCTGCACAGCAGCAAACCCAACAGCACCCAGCTGCTGCAGCTTTTGGCTGCACAAAAGTCCCCTGTTCCCCTTTTTTGGTTTTCCTGGGATAAAGTACTTGCAATAAAACCACTCCCCCTCTGAGTGAAGGTATAATCATTGATAGTTGTTGGTATCATTGCATTAGTGACAGTGGTTGGGCCAAGATGAAGCTCAAGGCAGCTGGCTGAGTCTACAGCAAGCCCAAGCAGCAAGAGCTGTTCCTGAATTTGAACATAAAAACATGGAACCAGTAAACACACTACCTACAGAAGGAACTTGCACGTTAAGTGTCACTATTTATGCATGCCTTACCTCTTTTCTGTTAAAAATCCCTTCGCTGTGTGGAAAAATAGTTCTTTGCACTGAAATGGGAAAAATGCTGAGGTCAGGCAGTACTTTATATTGTCTTACCATAATCACAGGATTATGGTAAATCACAGGATTATTTTGTGGGTGTCAGAACTGGGTTTTGGCTGAGGCAATTTAATGCACAGGGACCCTACATGGTAACACAAGCTCAGACACAAAACACTGAGCTGGGGCCAGAGCTGTGATATCCTATTGTCTTTGTCTAGAAACTGCAGTCAGCATTTGTAGTCCTTCACAGGGAGTTTCAAAACAGCTCCTCCAGTGTTTGTGAGACCTAAGGCCGAGTTTGTGTGCTGCAGGGTCAGGGGAGCTGAGGACACTCCAGGGGTTTGCTGCTCTGCTGCTTTGTGATTTGCAGCAAGATGTTGGTGTGTCCTTCCCACACTGGCCTGCTCAGCTCCAGAGATCCTTTCCCTCTCAACACCTTCACATCATCTCCTAATCAATAACTACTGAAAGAACTTCCATAAGTGTTTGCCGTTCATCACAGTCTACATTTGAAGATAAATTCACAGTATGGAAAAAAAATCCACTCAAGTATAAAATATCCAGATTAATTAATGGTCCTTCTTTGTTCTTTCCGTTTTATCCTTCATTCCCTCCACCATTCATCAGAGGTCCAGACTGGTGCAAATGAACTTCTGAATGTGTGACAACACATCCATCTAAGAAACCTAATTCAGAAGCAATTGTTTTTCTTACTTTTCTTTATTCTTTTCCTTCTCAGTGTCCAAGAATGTTCATGGGAGTTTGCTAAGGAGCCATTTTGATTTGCCTGTTTGTGTAAAAATAATCCATGTTTCCTTGACATGTTGAGAATACAACATGCCAGGAATAACTTGCATACTTTGGGAGGTCTTTCTGCTTGTGAGAGTCCAGCATGCTACTGGCTTTATCAGAAGGTCTAAAACATGCTTGGGGAACTTGAAAAAGGTCTTTCCAATGACTAATGCAGCCCATTTGTATGGATAGCTCATTAAATTACAGAATTGCTAAGTCTTACAAGAAGCAATTGCTTTCTTATGCAAAACACGAAATGTGCTCATCCGGAAAAGGAAATTTCACATCTCCCAGCTAATAGTGAAATAACAGACCATCACAAACTCCTTCCAGGCTCTTCTGATTTGGACACATTCCACATCTTTTTCCCAGCCAGCGTAAGCCTCTGGGAGGCCCTGTGTGCACTGATTTCTCTGCAGTTCCAGCCCCAGCCAGAAGCAAGCTGAGGGAACAGCATTTATCTTCAGAATATATGGCAATATGTGTCAAAGAAGAATATCCTGGAGCCATGATCTGAAGGGCTGCCATGTCCATAGGACTGAAGGGGTTTTATGTAGCTTTTGGGTTTTTTTGTAGCATCACTTGGTCAAATTATTGTAACTTTAATGGTTGCATGTGGGGAGATCTTAAGGACTTAGACTGTTTCCCTTGCTACCAGCTCTTTAAAGAAAGAGTGCACCTATTGATGCTTGAAAAGGCCAGGAAAGTTAGGGATGTTGCAACATTTTTATTAGGGAATTTATCTTGTAGGCTGCCTGCTCTAATATGGTTCATCTCTCAGTGAACATCAGAAAATATAAGTTGGAGAAACACATGGAAGCCTTGGGATGCCGTGTGCTGCGTGGTCACTTTTGCTTGCACGTGTCCCTCTCAGCAAAGGGGTGACAGCACTGGTTAAAAGCATTTGTGGATGGACTTGGGGGAACCTGGGAGCTGCACAGGCCCCAGTGCTCTCTCTGTGCCTTTTCCCTGCAGCAAAAGCCCTGCTGGCATTCCTGCCCAGACATTTCCGGGGGCACAGAGGCAGAGATGGTGCTCACAGTCACACCTACTTACAGCTTTGCGCTGTGTGAAAATGAGTGTTCCCCACTCATCTAGTTTTCAGCTGAGCAGATCTTGAATTTGATTGCATCCTAAGACACATCTGGTTGTAGCACTGCAGACAAAGTCCTTGAAAAACCACAAAGAAAAGGTGTTTAGGTTAAGAATACTCTTGTGATTAAGAAAATATTGAAAGTCCTCAAGTGTTTGTTTAAAGAAAATAATTTTCATTAAAATGCTGGCACAATTTCAAGCAATTGATTTTAATTTTGAAGTGTTGAAAATGCCCTCAGATAATTTCTGCAGCATTCCAGAACCCAGAAGTGATTGTAGAAAGCAAGTCACTTAAGAAATCAACTGCAGAACTGAAATTCATTTCCTGTTTTCTAAGAAAACAAAAAAAGGCCCAAGGCTCTCAAGTCTTTCTGAGAAAGACCTTCTCACAAGCAGTTTTCAGGCAGGCAAGTGTGGTTTGCCCTTTGTCCCCTCAACAAAAGAGTCTGCACATTCAGAAAGCTTCCAAGAACCACACAAGACATGTGAATACAAATAATTTACTGGACTTTGGTACCAAGTACACTATTTAAGCATGGCTCTGTTGGACCTGAAAGCAGTCTAAAACCATTGCATTATGATTTTAAAGATGCTCAGTGATGCATATTTTACAACACTTGTGCTCTGATTTCATCAAAGCAGCAGTCTGATCATTTCATATTAGGATTTCATCTAGGATTACTGAAGCTTCAGTTCACTGACCTTGGGTGGAGTAGAGAGTTCTTTCTTCAAAGAAACCAAGGGAAATTGTGTCTCCAGCCCAGCTCAGAGGAGTGAGCACCCCCAGGCAGGCAGGCACGTTCTTTCTCTGGGGTTTTGCTACCAGCAGCACTTGGGACAAGTTGTGCCTCCATCCAGCAAGGAGGTGTTGCAACTTGCTGCAAGCGCAGCTGTTGCCTCATTTTGGTTTCAAGGAAGCAGATTCTGTAAAACATTCTGCTAGGAAAGTTGGTTTCCATTTAGAAAGGAGGAAACAAATTGAAAAGAAAAATAAGAAAGAAAAAGAAGACAAATATGCCTCTGAGCAGGCTTTTGAATGCTTTCCTTTGTTAACTTGTACAGTTACCAGGCCTGAATATGACAACGATCTTCCCATCAAGAGCATCCAAACAAAAACTTCAACAGGACTTTTCTATCTCATAGAGCCATACAAACTTCATAACTTTTTTTATTTTAGTTTTCCACAGTTGTTTTTTTTTCTCTAGCAATTGAATGCCTAGGTGCTTGATGCTTCCCCTGGGATGCCAAAAAGTGGCCTTTATTTTGTGGGAGAGAGTTTTTGACAAATTAGGCCATTTGAGTCTATTGATAAGAGTCACATAAAAATTTACATCGACAAAATGCCAATTCAGAAAAGGAAGTCAACAATTTTTATTTTTTAACGTCACCACCATTTTCTAGATTTAGTGTCTGCCCCATTTATTCAGTTCTCTGCAGCAGCTTTTTCTGGGTTTACCATAATTCTCACATTATCAACATCCTCTTCATCAGCTTGAAGGCAGGTAAGAAATTAGAGATAAGTTAGTTCACTGTTGAATCACCTGATGTAAATTATTCAGGGTGTTAATCCTGATGCATGTGGGCTGGGAAGAGGGAAGAGAGGACTGCTTTAGTGGGTCTGGTAGTTTTTCCTCCACTGTGCTTCACACATGTGGTAAGGCAAGGGCAATAAATCAGAACAAAGGCAGTAAAGGATGAAGGCTTTAGGGAACATGTGTTTTAGAGGAGAAACTTGGCTCACCACTAAAGCAGCACTGCCTTATAACGGATGTTTAAAATTCAGATGTGGAAAAAGACTGACAGAATTATATAAATGCAAGAGGTTTGCAGATCTGTGCAGCTTTTGGCCAGCACTGCAAGCCAGTCCATGTCTGGCAGCCCCTCTGGGCCTGGGCAGGCAGGTCCGTGACCCAGAGCAGCAGGAGTGCAGCACATTGGGGTCACAGCTCATCCCACAGCAACACTGCTGCACTGTGGGCTCAAACAAAGCACTGAAGAATCACAGAATCACAGAATCACAGAAATTCTAGGTTGGAAGAGACCTTTAAGATCATCGAGTCCAACCCATGTTCTAACACCTCAACTAGATCATGGCACCAAGTGCCACATCCAGTCTTTTTTTAAACTCTTCGAGGGATGGTGACTCTACCACCTCCCTGGGTAGATGATTCCAGTATTTGACCACTCTTTCTGTAAAATACTTCCTCCTTAATTCTAGCCTGTATCTTCCTTGGCGCAGCTTGAGACTGTGTCCTCTTGTTCTGTCTGTTGTTGCCTGGAGGAAGAGACAGACCCCCAGCTCACCACAGCCACCCTTCAGGAAGTTGAAGAGAGTGATAAGGTCACCCCTGAGTCTCCTTTTCTCCAGGCTGAACAACCCCAGCTCCCTCAGTCGTTCTTCATATGGCTTGTGCTCCAAGCCCCTCACCAGCCTCGTTGCTCTCCTTTGGACACGCTCAAGCATCTCAACGTCCCTCCTAAAGTGAGGGGCCCAGAATGGACGCAGTACTCCAGGTGAGGCCTCACCAGTGCTGAGTACAGGGGAAGAATGACCTCCCTGCTCCTGCTGGCCACACCGTTCCTGATACTGGCCAGGATGCCATTGGCCTTCTTGGCCACCTGGGCACACTGCTGGCTCATGTTCAGCCAACTGTCAACCAGCACCCCCAGGTCCCTTTCCACCTGAGCACTGTCCAGCCACACCATCCCTAGCTTATATCGTTGCAGGGGGTTACTGTGGCCAAAGTGCAGGACTCGGCACTTGGACTTATTGAACTTCATCCCATTATATTCTGCCCATCCATCCAACCGTTCCAAGTCCCTCTGCAAAGCCCTCTGTCCCTCTAACAGATCAACACACATTCCCAGCTTAGTGTCATCTGTAAATTTGCTAATAAAGGACTCTAAGCCCTCATCCATGTCATCAATAAAAATATTAAACAGAACTGGTCCCAGCACAGATCCCTGAGGGACACCACTGGTGACTGGTCGCCAGATGGATGCAGCACCATTCACCACCACTCTCTGGGCCCGGCCATGCAGACAGTTCTGAACCCAGCAAAGAGTGCTCCTGTCCAAGCCACGGGCTACCAGCTTGTCTAGGAGTATGCTGTGGGAGACAGTGTCAAAGGCCTTGCTGAAATCCAAGTAAACAACATCTACAGCCTTCCCTGCATCCACTAGGTGGGTTACCTGGTCATAAAAGGTGACCAGGTTGGTCAAACATGACCTACCCCTCCTAAATCCATGCTGGCTGGGTCTGATACCTTGGCCATCTTGTAAATTTTGCGTGATGGCGCTTAATATAAACTGTTCCATTATTTTGCCAGGTACTGAGGTTAGGCTGACTGGTCTATAATTACCAGGATCTTCCTTTGCACCTTTTTTGTAAATGGGTATCACATTGACCAGCTTCCAGTCATCCGGAACCTCACCAGTGAGCCAGGACTGTTGGTAAATGATGGAGAGTGGCTTTGCAAGCTCATTTGCGAGCTCTCTCATTACCCTGGGGTGGATCCCGTCTGGTCCCATAGATTTATGAATATCTAAGCATTTCAGTAGTTCTATGACTGCCTCCTCTTGGATAATGTGGGGACCATTCTGCTCCCTGACACCACCAACCAGCCCAGGCAGGCAGGTGTCTTGAGGGCAAGTCATCTTCCCACTAAAAACTGAGGCAAAATAGGCATTAAGCACTTCTGTCTTTTCCTCATCTTCAGATACTAAGTTCCCTCCTTTGTCCAATAAAGAACAAAGGCTGGTCTTACCTTTCCTTCTACCATTAATGTATTTGTAAAAACATTTTTTATTATCCTTTACAGAAGTTGCCATTCTAAGTTCAAACTGAGCTTTGGCCTCCCTAATTTTTTTTCTGAATCCAGTCCAGCCCAGGCAGCTCACACTTTGTTTTCCAGGACCAGAGCCCTCTCCAGCTGCTGCTGACAGACCTATTGCAAGCAAACCCATGTCGGCCAGGAGCATGCTGCTGGAGGAGTCCTTTGCCATCCCTGGGGTCTGTACAACCCTCACACTGCAGTGCCAGGCAGCAGCTTCACACAGCCAGGAGATTCTGCTGGGACTCTGCTCCCGGCTTGGGCAGGCAGAAACTGCTCAGCAGCAGTAAGAACTACTTTGGAGCACATTTGCCAAGATGTTTGGAAACGTGGACATGAAGAGAGGTGCCCCATGAGGTTTCCCAAGGCCTCCAAGTGTGTCAGGGCCTTCGGACACAATCCCTGAAATGGGAATTTTCTCCCTCTCTCCCTCCAGTCTCCCAGAGGCCTTAAGTGTGTTTGGTTTGCATGGCAAGGTGCTGAGAGCATGGGGGGCTGCAGGGGTGGCTTCTGCAGGAAGCTGCTGGAAGCTTCCCCACATCCAACAGGGCCAAACTGACCTGCTGCTGGCCAAAGCTGGGACAATCCTGAGTGATGGAAATGCCTCTGGGGCAACCTCTGTGAGCAGGAAAGAAAACCAGTTATTGGGCACTCATAACTGCAGCAAGAGAGGAGAGGGGAGGGGAGGGAGGAGAGGAGGGAGGGAGAGGAGAGGAGAGGAGAGGAGAGGAGAGGAGAGAGAGGAGAGGAGAGGAGAGGAGAGGAGAGGAGAGGGAGAGGAGAGGGAGAGGAGAGGAGAGGAAGAGGAGAGGAGAGGAGAGGAGAGGAGAGGAGAGGAGAGGAGAGGAGAGGAGAGGAGAGGAGAGGAGAGGAGAGGAGAGAGAGGAGGAGAGGAGAGGAGAGGAGAGGAGAGGAGAGGAAGAGGAGAGGAGAGGAGGAGAGGAGAGGAGAGGAGAGGAGAGGAAGAGAGAGAGAGAGAGAAGAGAAGAGAAGAGAAGAGAGAAAGAGAAGAGAAGAGAAGAGAAGAGGAGAGAAGAGAAGAGAAGAGAAGAGAAGAGAAGAGAAGAGAAGAGAAGAGAAGAGAAGAGAAGAGAAGAGAAGAGAAGCTCTGCAGAACACCAGTGGAGAAGGAGGGGGAAGAGGTGCTCACCCCACCCCACTTTTGAAAGGCCAAGAAGTGCCTCTCTGCATGTTTGGGCACCCGAATCCCTCTGCAGAGAGTTTTACATTTCATGACCCTTCCCCTCCTCCTGTGGGCAGCCCATGGGACTCCCAGCCAGGCTGGTGGCCAAGGTCAGCCCTGGAGTGACCAGTGCTGAGGGCAGTAAAGCAATCTGGGCTGCTGGCAGGACACAAGGAATCCCAGGAGGGTAACAGGGCTCCTGCTTGTCTGTCCTGTGCCTGTTAACCTCTGAGGGTAAATGGTCTCTGTTTCACTTAATGCAATAGCTTTGCTGCCAGTCTCTGCCAATACACTTTAGGCCAAGTAGTCTAACACTAAATGTATCCTACATACACTTTGTTGTGATATTAGACTGCTTTTCCAAATTTCCCTCTTTTTTCATGCTTTATCCATTCCAAGCTTAAATAAAGGCAAAGCCCAGAGTCCAAGAATCGAGTGGTGACTGAGATGGGGGCTGTGAAGAGGAATAGAGAGGGAGAAGAGCTATAAATGGAATCAGGGAAGCATGGCTTGGGGTGATTAATGAGCTTACTGTGACGAGTGCTTACTATAAACAGCAGGTAGAGGAGCAAAGCCAGCAGCAGAAAGTGCTCAGGAGCACGGAAGATGAAGCCATGGCCCCACACATCAGCAGGGACCCTCCTCAGTGGGGCTTTGGGGGTATTCAGCAGCATTCATAGAACCGCTGGGGAACAGCATGCATCCTTGTGGGAACCTAGGACAAAAGGGAGATTTAAATAAAATACAATTCAATTTCTAGCAGCAAAGTCCTGGCTAAAGGTGCTGCTAGCAAGTGCCTGTGCTTTTACCCTCTTTCCTGGGATTTTCCTCTAGCAGTGGATATTCCTGGTGCCCACCCTGCCTGCCAGGTTTGCAGCCCCAGTGGGGTGGAAAGAGAAGGACTTTGGAAGGATTGAGGGACTAATGATCAGGGAAATGCAGTGCAGTTTGGAGCAGCTGTCCTGCAGCATTCAGCAGGATCCCAGCATTATCATTCCCAAGGATAAATGTGCAAATGGAACCTCTGAAATCCTCTCGCTGGCTTAAGAACAGAAAAACACAAGCAAAGAAAAAATTTCAATGGAAAACAAAACCAAAATTCTCCCCCCACAAAAATTGGTGCTTTTTGATATTATATTGCAATGAAACTGAAACTTCCTCCTTGTTCTCTGTTCCATGATTATTGATCCATCCCTCTTAGGAAAGCTCAGACTGCTGTCAAGTTGTGAGAAAATGGAGAATGGGCAAAATTGGAATTCCAGAGGTGGATAGTTATGGATAAACTCAATGCAAACTGTTTTTATAAATAAACTGGCCAAGACTGAATTACTGTTAAAACAAAATATCAATTTTAAACTGTGAAAATAGAAGCTGTATAAAGCAAACTACTCAGAGTCTTCAAAGAAAACTACTGGGTTACTCAACACAGTGAGCTCTATGAATAACTCCAGCCCACTCCAGCTTGATTTTCCCTTGCTTCAGTGCAGAAAAGTTTCCAGTGCTTGTGGCAACCAACTCAGTTCACCTTGTTCTTGCTGGGCAGTTTTTGCAGCAGTGCAGAGCAGATGCAGTGGGGGTCAGGATCTGATCCCCCATATGCATGGTTCTAAAGATTATCATTCAGCAGAAGCCACTGTGAGGAAGAAAAAATGCTAAGCCCAGAGCCTGAGTCATTTCTGTGACCCAGAATGCTAACAAACATAATATTTTATTTGGCTGGTTATAGAACACATGTGGCAAAGCCTCCATTTTTGGGGAAGGTTTGTCCTGCAGCACAAAAAGGAAAGAAAAGACACTGCCTGTCTCTGCAGTGCTCATCCTTGCACCCACACAAGCTGCTCTCACCTGAATTTTAATTCTGGATGCATGATAACTCTGTTTACTCTGCAGAAATACCAACAAGATCCCAATCAAAGATTAATATCAAGATCTGCAGGGTGGGTGCAAACAGGAAAACATCCCCATGAAAAGTTTATACTCCAAGCAACAATGGGAAGGTTCAAGATGATCAGTTATTTAAAGGGACATGAAAAGTAGCAAGTTCAGGACAGATTTGAGCAGCAAAACACATTCCCCAGTGTGTCCAGCACCAGCAAGAAAATTGTTCAGTGATCTTAGACCTGAGTTCAAGGCTGAGAGACTACAGGAACCTTTTGGGGCTTTGTATTTAAAGTTCCAGTTCCAATTCTGACCTAGCATCAGGTCCTAGATATGGTCTTTGCGCTGTAATCAACCAACCAACCAACCAACCAAACAAACAAACAAACAAAAAACCCCAAACCAACCCAACAAAAAAAGGAACAATTACTAATTTACCCACCAGAAACCTTTCACTTGCCAGTGAACTCCCCCAGCATTTGAAGGGGAGCCAAGGGGTGAGAGACATTACAATGCCCAGGAGGAGCCCAACAAGAGGGTTGTTTGCTGTTTTCCCCATCCTGGCAGCTGTTCCTGATGTCCCCAAACCTGTACTAAACATTCCTTAGGGATGTTGTACAAAGGGAAGGGTCCCTATCCCAACAGGACTGGGAGGGTTTAGGCTGCCAATTCAGCCAGCTGGGTGAGTGTGAGTCCACTGCAGGCACAGGAGGGGAGGCTCAGGCTCCCATCCTTCCCTCAGGAAGGCTGATGCTGTGCCAGCACACACAAAGGGTGCACACACATGTGTTCTGTACTGGCTCAGCTCCAGGGATGCTGATTCCAGCTGAGGAGCTGTATCTAGCACAGCAGGAGATAACCTTTCCAGCCTTTCCATCTGGTCCTGCCACAATAAAGATGTTTCAAACACCTCCAGGCAGGTGGAGGGTTATGAAGTTGGGACAGTGATAGCCATTGCCCCACTTCCTTCAAATCCTTTAGCTGTTCCCTAAAGCCTCTCCTCACCTGAGCCCCCACAGGACCTACAGCTCACCTCCTCCTCTTCCCTGGACACTGACCAGCTGCCCCCAAGCTGCCTGTGTCCATCAGTGAGGGACAAGCCCTCTGCTTGGGACCCCTGCAGTCAGCCCAGCCCATCCTCGGTGGGTTTGCTCACCAGGGCTGTCCCTTGAGCTGGGAGCTGTGACTGAGCCTGGGCCCGCTGCCACCCAGCTGCTGGCACTTGGCACTGGGCTGTGTGACTCAGGCTGGCAGCAGCCCTTGCAGATGCCTTCCCCTGATTTATATCTGCAAGGGATCCTTTGTGTTCAGGCCCTATTGTTGGCATGCCAGCCTCACTGTAGAAATCTGGAGTTAATAAACTCCACTTTGCGAGCCCAGCAGCTCAATCCAGGACTCAGCTTTGTAGGGCTGGCAGTGCTCACTCCTGCTCCATCAGCACGGCTGCTGATGCCTTTACCTTGCAAAAATCCTGTGATTTCACACATGGACAATCCCAGGGGAACCCCAGGGTCACAATGCCTGGTAGTCTGCCTCTGTCTTGCTCCATCTCTTTACCCATTTTGGAGCCTGTGCTCTTGCAGCCCCACCCCTAACTGCAAGAAGCCTCTTGGCACCATCAAGTTGAGGTCCCCCAGAGAAAACAGACAATTTCAAAAAAAGAAAAAATATAAAGACAAAAGATGGATGTGTGGGTTCATTTATGGAGCTGTATTAATAATGGGACCATCTCTATCCCTCTCCAGAACCAGTGACATTTTACAGAGGGCAGAGGGACTCACACATGGCACTGCAGCCTTTCTTCCACGGCAGATTCGGGGCTTGTTTGTTATCAGTCAAAAAGGGTGGAAGCAACTTTCACTTCTCAGCAATCCCATGGGACAGGTGTGCTCTGGAGCTGGCTGCATTCCAGCAGAGTGATTCACTGACTTCAAGCCACATTTTTGGTTTGTGTAAGCTGGACTGACATCAGTGGAGCTGCACCATCTGACATCAGCCCAAGCACACATCTCCACGTTCTCAGGGAAGGGAGATCACTCCTGGAAGGTTTGGAGCAGCTCCTCGGTGCTGCAGGCTGGATGCCCCTGCAGACAATGAGCCCTGCCTGGGAGGATGTGGGAAGGTGCAGAAATCCAGGAAGGCTCTTTTGCTTTGTGTTACTCTGGAGAAGAAATGAGGCAGCTCTCCTCACCGTGAATGACAATGGGCAAACAAGAGGAAACATCTGGCAAACAAAATAAAACACTTCAGGACTGAACCTGGGAGCTGAGGCTGGGAGAGGCTCCAGAGAGCCCCTGGTGCACAGGGAACAGTGGGATCAGAGTGTGACACTCATCACCCCCATGGGACAGACGCAGGGTGTCAACAGCTTTTCTTGGGAAGAACTGAAAGGATTAAAGCACTTCCATTCCTTCACCCAGAGGAAAATGGGCAAACACAGGACAGCCATGTGTGACTATAATGAACACTTCAGTGCTGGTCCTGTGCAGTGCTGGGCAGGTGAAGGGATGTGTTCAGCTCCTGCCCTGCTCCTGCCAAACTAACCAAGGCTAAGCAGGGCTTACAGCCATCCTCTCTCCAGCCCTTTTGAGGAGATTTGCTCCTCAGCAAATCCCTCTTCCAAAAACTGACAAAAATCTACACATTGAGAAGCTTGGATACTGGTGTGAGAATTAGGCAGAGCCACAGAGCGATGCTGTACATTAAATATTGTGATTGTCTGCAGGAGCATTCACACAGGAACAAGCAGCTAGCTCCCTTTGCAAATCAGGGTTCAGCAGAAGTAACTCCAACTTACAGCAGGAGAGCATGAACCACGGAGATCAAAGGCTGTTGCTGTTACAGTAAAACATAGGCAAGTACCATAAGCACCTTAGGAAACATTTAGGCAGAATTTGGGCACCCTGGTTGGAAACTGCACTCTGGGAGCTCCATATTCCCACTCTGCTGCTGCCTAGCCCTGGAGGTGCCTGAACTTGCCCACTGCCTCCTGCTTTGAGTCACTGGATGGCTGTGAAGCTGCTCCCAGGTGTGCTCAGAGCTGCTCCCATCCAAACATCCCCACTACAGCTCTCAGGTGACGCTGCCGTGCTCTGGCAGCAGGGCTGGCAGGGCTGTCCCATCCCCAGCAGGACCCAGCCAGGGAGCTGCAGCAGGAGCAGCACAGTGCCCCAGGCAGAGCCTTTTGCTGCAGCAGCACCAGAGGCTGGGCTGTCCCTGGAGCATCCCTGTGCTGTCCCTGGAGCATCCCTGTGCTGTCCCTGGGAACACCCCTGTGCTATCCCAGGGGAGACCTCTGTGCTGTCCCTGGGAACACCCCTGTGCTGTCCCTGGAGCATCCCTGTGCTGTCCCTGGAACATCCCTGTGCTGTCATTGGGAACACCCCTGTGCTATCCCAGGGGAGACCTCTGTGCTGTCCTTGGGAACATTCCTGTGCTGTCCTTGGGAACACCCCTGTGCTATCCCTGGGGACATCCCTGTGCTGTCCCAAGCATTCCCATCCTCTCTGCCGTCCATCCCGTGGGGCACCAGGATCTCCCCAGCAGCCCCTGCAGCCTCCCAGCCCTGAGCACACACAGCAGAGCTGCATTTCCCTCCTTCTCAGGGATGCCATCCTGGGTGACAGCAATGAATTCCAGCCCCTTCCCTGCCCTGCAAGGGTGCCAGTGTAACACAGGCTGGGGTCGACTCTGACTTTTGTCACTTTTTCAGTATAACCCACGCTCGAGGGAGAGCATTTTTTGATGGATTGCACAGGCATTTCTCGTTTACCATTACCAATTTACCATTTCTCCTCCTGTCCTGTTAACAGCTTGGTTTCAGAGAAAGCACAGTCAGTGCCCGTGGTAAGGGACTGCTGGAGCCCAGCTCCCCCCGCACTGTCAGCCTCTGCAGCTTTCCCAAACACAATCAACAACCTGGCCTAGGGCTTATCTACCCACTTCCAAAAGTCTTAATCTAACAACTAATGATGCATTAATCACTGTCAGACCACGATCTTTTGTTTCTGCTTCTCTGCAGGCATCTGTCAGGATCACAAAGGATTAATTATTGCACTAGCCTGGCTACAGAGGCTCAGCCCCTCTGCAGACACTCCTCGATGTTTTGTGATTCCTTCAGCAACCACTTCACCTGTCTTCCCCTCCTTCCTCACCACTCACATTTCTAGCCCTGGATATCTGCCCTCTCTTGCGTAAGCAGGGGTCCTTTTTCAACCTCACGAGCAGCACTAAAAGAAAGAATCACCGAAGGCCTTCCCTGCAGCATTGTCCCTGTTTGGGCATCCTGATTTCCAATTAATTTAACTATGAAAGGTGCCTACTCTCTTCTTCATATCTACTTTTATGTGGTTCACCTCTAACCTTCCATCCACACAGCACTCTAGAGCATGCAGTACTCAGGAGTAGGAAGAATCTGCTCAAAATTAAGTGACCTTCCTTGCAAGGCCCGAGGGATGGTGACCAAACTCCAGAGCAATCTCTGGGAGCCATCCAGGCTCCACCTCAGCAGACAAAGCAGCTGCATCACTTCTGCAAAAGAGCCCTGACAGACTGAAATCACTTCTACATCCCAAGAGCCTGGGCCCAGCTGCGACACCCCCAGGAGATGCAGGGACATCAAGGGTTCATCCCCACATGGAAGCTCTGAGGGTTTATGGACGCTGGTGCAGCCAAAGAGCCTCTGGAGTGTGACAGAGTAAAGCTTGCACACACAGAGGCACAGCTGCTTCCAAAGGCAAAAGGAATTAATCTATTTTACACCTATGTAAAATATTTTTTTAATTATGGCTTTTCCTCAAATGCAAACTACCTCCATTGCCATGGGTGTTGGACCTGCATGTCCTGAGCCTTCTCTGCAGCAGCAGCAGCCAGGACAGTGCATCTGAGCACCCTTCAGTGCTGAGCACTGCCTGAGGCAGCCTTTGCTCTCCCTTCCATGAGAGCTTCTGTGCATGATTCAGCAGCCACCTATGAAAAGCAATTCAGAAGGTGAATAAATTCACTATAACAGAGGGGAGGAACACAAGAGAGCATCTTTGAGTGCGTGGGGGAGGTTTCAGCAGGTGTTTGGATCACACAGATCTCTCCATTTCTCAAACATATCCCAGGTGCTGGAGTTACTTCAGTTGGTTTCCTCTCTGTAGCAAAGGCCTGAGAAGCAAAAACAGACAAAACCAAGCAGGAAACAAAACCAAGTACTTGTATATGATGCAGTAGCTTCTTTCCAATAATCTTGGAATGTGTAGGCTTTACAGAAGGAATATAGTTGGCACATCAGCACGGCATCATCCGGCTGCCAGTGACAGAACAGATGGTGGAAGTGTAACCTGCACAAGGGTACCTTTTCCTGTTGGGAGATTTAGCTTAGACCTCCTTCTCAGAGTTACATCTAAAGCAGGAAGGTTTATTTCTCCCCAAACTGGAATCCTCTGAGAGTTACACTGCTGGAGATTTAAATGTTTTATTTATCCTGGGAAATTTCCTCCTGTAAAGAAACTCCAAAAGTTCCTGTAGCCCCAGCATTGCAATGGATCCCCATCTGCTGGAACGTTGCTGGAATCAAATATTGCTCCAGCCAGGGCTCTCTGGCCTGCTGTGCTGCTCAGGAACCTCTGAGAACACGGCTGAGTCTTCTTAGAGCCTCACTTCTCTCATATATCTCTGAATTTTACTGTACTCGAGTGGTTCCAGCTGCAGCTGACACTGCAGAAAGGACAGAGCCAGACCAACCCACACTTGTCCCTCCCCACCAGCAGGTCTATTTGTGGCCTGGGCAGTGCCAGAAATAAACTGCTTTCCTTGGAGAGACCCACAGCCAAGTGCTGGGCTCTCCGCAGAGGGCACAGCAGCCTCCAAGAATCCCATTTTAGCTCTGGTTTCAAAGTGCTCACCAAGGGGGTTTTAGAAGGCTGGAAGTGCCCCCAGGAGTCGTGGTGAGGTGGGAAAAAGAGGGAGGTAAAAATTAAATTTGTGTCCCCTCCTGATCTTTGGAAAGCAGCCCTTCAGGGTGTGCCAGCTCCCTCTCATCTCTTCTCTAGCTGGAAGATCCCAGCCTCACAAGTGCAGTGCTGAGTCTATTTTTAATGACTCATTAATGTTTGCACACAAATGCCAGATGCTTTCTTTTTAAATAAACAAACAAACAGCAACCTCAAACACCCTCTGAGAGATGGAACTTTTTTCCCCACAGGGAAGGCCACAAGTAGTTGCTTGTTCAGGACAGTGAAAGAAGGTTCCTCAAAATCCCACTTTATGAGCATTTCTCCTCCCTCCCTCAGCCCTTCCCCTGCCACACAGGTGGGGACTTTGGGGAGGGATGGAGGTTATTTCCTCCTGCAGCACTGAGGATGAGAGGATTTTGGAGCACAAGAGCTGAGCAGAGCTGATGGGCTCATTGGAAATTGATCCCTGTGGTTTCCTGCCAGTCCTCAACTTTGCTACACTTCCCATGTTCTTTATACCATGAAAATGGCACTGACACAGCAGAGATAAATAGTGGGGGCAGAATGAGCAGATTGACAGAGCTTGGAGGCAAAAAACCTCAGATTCAAAACTGCAGGGAGGGTGATTCCAGTGAGAATTGGTCTCTGCTTGCTCCACAAGTTTTACTCCCATGTGCCAGCTGTCAGGTGAAGGCAGTGCCCACTGCTCCATGGACACACAGCATCCTTCTTGCAGGGATCTATTCACACACACTGAACTAAACCCACAGCAGCAACGGCTATAAAATTTTAAATAAAGAAAAGGGAAATGTATATTCCTTTTATGTCCTGTGCAAAGGCACTGGCTACTGAAGGCAAGAGGGATTCAGGTGAGCGCTCCACAAGATGTGACTGGAATATGTTCCCTCTGAAGTGCTGTAATCAGAGCAGTAATGTATTCCCTTTTTTCCCCCCTAAGACTGGGAAAGCACATTTTAGTGCCTGCCACAAGGCTGTCAGGATCAGCATTTCAAGTAGCAATTCAGCCTTTATCAACATTCAACAGCATTGTAAGTCAGGAATAATTAATGTTACATTAACATAGAGTTATCAGGAAAGGTAAGGCTGTAAGTATTCAACATCAGATCCATTTAGTGTTTCCTGCAATAATGCCATCAGCAGGGAGTATTTACCATAAATGTTGGCTTCAGGGGGATGTTCCAGGGAAGGCAGGAGCAGTTCAGGTATGCCACCCCTGTGTCTGCCACCTCCCAGCTCTTCACAGCTCTTCAGTGCACTCCTCGGAGCATCACCCTGCAAAGATGATTCATGTGTCAAAGCAAAAAGAAATATTGCTGTAAAAACCACAAACACTTTGCTATGATATCTCCAAGATGAATATAAGGCTAAACTAAGATAGATAGATAGATAGATAGATAGATAGATAGATAGATAGATAGACAGACAGATCATACAGACAGTCCATAGAGAAATGACAGATGAGAGCCATGGAATGATAGATACAGAGCTGTATTTTTGTATTTATGCAGACATTTATACGTGAAAGGATACATAAAATCATATTCATAAATCCACCCACTACATATGGAAATACATTGTGGCTCTTACAGAAACTGTTTCTTGACTTTTAGTGGTTACATCACAGAGTGTACTGTGCCTAACCCCAACAATATACATACATACATATGTATATATAAATACATAAATTGATATAAATCCAGTCCAAGATTTTTTTTCTCATAACAGAGGAAGACAGCTAATTGCCTTAACATGTGGAAAAAGGAAAAGTCAAGAAGCCTGATTCCTGCATTTCTGTTCCCTCCATCACCAGGGCTATTCCAGTACAGCCAAAAGGAGAGGGAGCCTGAAGGAGGGGTTTGGCTGAGGAGGGTTGCACTAAATGTTTAGTGGGATTTTCAAACATGCCAAAGCTGCTGCCCTTCATTGACCAGGAGCAAGGTGGCCAGGCTTGCTGGAAAGTCTCTTTACTTTTAAGGCTCATTTGTAACAGCATGGGAGATGTGACAGAGTGCCTAGAGTCAGAATCCCACTGAATTTCAGTGGAACTGGACCTGGATCCAGGAAGCTCCAGCAAGCCCCTCCATCACCAAGCACTCCCTGTGCACCTGTCTGTCCTGGGCTCTGTCCTTGCCCCAGCCTGGCTGGTCCCACGGAGCTCACTGAACCACAGAGGCACAGAATGGTTTGGGTTGAAGGGACATTAAAGCTCACCCAGTTCCAACCCCCTCCCAAGGCAGGGACAGCTCCCACTCAGCCAGGTTTCTCAGAGCCCCATTCCATGTGGCCTTGAACAGCTCCAGGGATGGGGCATCCACAGCTTCTCTGGGCAATCACAGCATCTCACCGCCCTCTGAGTAAGGCATTTCTCCCTGATATCTGACCTAACCCTGCCCTCTGCCAGTCCAAAGCCCTTCTCTCCTACCACCCCTGTCAAAAGTCCCCTCCAGCTCCTTGCCCAGCTGCCACGCACAGGGGTACAAAGAGCAGGGAACAAGGAATCTGGAACCAACCTTTGCCCTGCAAGATAAGCCCCAAAACCCAGATCCTGCACCATCAGTCACAGAGCTGGTGTCAGCAGCATCAGGGGAGGAGGTGAGGTGTCATAGGAAGGAGACCAGGACACCAAATGGTTCATCACAAGTCCAATTTATTGAAGAAAATATCAAACACTTATACTGCAAATAATAAGCTTATGAATATTCTGTAAGCCAAGCAATCTATTGGTTAAACTATATCATGAACTCTTCCTCATTCCTTAGGGGTTACATCTCTCTTTTCTCATGTCTCTTTCACTGTTTGTTATTATACTACAGCTAGGCCCAAGGACACTGCTATCTGTGCAGGTGCAGGACTTGGAATTAGCCACGGCTTTGTACTTTTCCAGTCTTTAGCCAACCAAATTCCCAACAGTGAGGGATCAACACTGACTCAGGAGAGAAGACACTGTGATGGTGTTCGCAGGGGTCCCTGGATGAGGGAAGAGATGAGAATGTTGACTCCATGTTCAGAAGGCTTGATTTGTTATTTCTATATATATTTTATATTAAAACTATACTAAAAGAATAGAAGAAAGGATTTAATCAGAAGGCTGGCTAAGAATAGAAAAAGAAAGAATAATAACAAAGGTTTGTGATTGACCGAGACAGTCCGGACAGCTGGACTGTGATTGGCCATTAATTACAAACAACCACATGAGACCAATCACAGATGCACCTGTTGCATTCCACAGCAGCAGATAACAATTGTTTACATTTTGTTCCTGAGGTCTCTCAGCTTCTCAGGAGAAAAAATCCTAAGAAAAAGATTTTTCATAAAACATGTCTGTGAAAAGACACCTCTAACTAAAAGACTTAAGCAGTGCTGAGGGTATCTGCTATAGTATGCTTGCTATGTGTGGGGTTTCAAATGCATCAAACACATCTTGAATAAACACCAGATCATTCTTTAAAACAGAGAAGAGCTTTTCCTATGAGTAAAATAATGTTAACAGTCTGCTGCTTAGAATTATGTCTAGATAGGCACAACACAGAGCCTCTTTCTGGCGCCTGTAAAGGAGTTTGATGGCCTCAGAGACATTTCTGTGTGAGATTGTCTCCTCAGGGCAGGGATGGGATCAAGGCAAGCCAGCCTGTTGCAGTTTAGGATGCCACATTCTGACCGAATCCCAGTCCCACAAGTTCTTAGTCAGTGCCATGCTTGTTTGACTGTGTACAGACCAAATGCTATAGGAAAATGTAAATATTTTTATGGCCTGGCTTGCTTAAAAGCCCGTGTTAATGGGAAAGGAATGCTGTGCACACACAGAGCAGAACAAATGTAATGAAAGCCAGAACCCAGAGGCATTCTGTAACCCAGGGATGGAGTGCTTTGCATTGCTGAAGGACGGTGGGCATTTGGTTCCTCACAAAGACAGCCTGAAAGTCGAGATAACACAATTAATAATGAACTCCCCAACACAAAGCACCATCACATCACCATGACCTCACTCTCCTCACAGACAGAGTACAGAGCTCTTCCCTCATCTCCTCTTGCTTCTGAGAAATGGGCCAAGTGCCCATTTGCTCTCTCTGCACTGCTGCACCGTTGTGGTGGTGACAGAGCTGGGCTCCTCTGGAGTGAGCAGGGTGAGGACAAGGGCAGTAACAACCAAAATAACTCCTTTAGTGGAATAAGGCCAATAAAAGTCCTGAGCTGAGACTGTGACCAGTGAGAGTTTCCAGGAGCTGCAGGTTACCCCTCTCCCAGCACCACTCCTAACAAAGACCTTTCCCCTGGGCAGTGCAGCCCCAGCTGGGAGACACCAAGGTGGCAGAGGAGTCACTGCTCGCTCTCAGCACAGTAAGGTCTTGCATCTCCCCAGCAGCAGGATCACAGGCAGGCAGCGCCAGCTGCTGATAAACACCCAGGGCAGCCCAGAGCTGCCTCACCCTGCTCTGGTTTTAAATGTGATTTTCACATCAGCTCTGAAAGTTGGAACTCAATCACAGCTTTGTGCTGCACCCCCTTGTCTTCTGAGGTGTTCCCACCACAGCTGGGACAGCCTCTGGCACGGGGAATCACCCATCCCACCCCCATGGAACATCCAGGGCACTGCACACTGGGATGCAGCTCCAGTGAGGCCAAGAAAGCAACACCAGGCATGCAAAGCTTTGGAAGAGAGCCCAGATACAACACCAAATAAGAGGTAGGAGAGGTGAGCCCTGCACAAAGCTTGGCAGGATCCTAATACACTTAATTTCTTTAGATACATTTATTTAATTATATCTTTTCATATCATCAGTGCTTACAAAGTTCAAGTTTAACCTGGGGGAAAAAGGAAAGACTTAGGAGGATGGATTAAAGCCCATCTAAAATATTAAAGCCATTTTCACAGCTAAACATTAAAAGTTCTTCAAACTCAAATTTCAAACTATTTCCCTCAAATATAAATACTACAATTATGTTAAATGTAAGGTTGTTTCTCCCTTGGTCTTGCCTGCATCCTTGAAAAAAAGAAAGAATCAAGTAGACAGAATTTAGGTGGGCCAAGATGAAAGCACAAAAATCTTGAGGTCTGTGACAGCTTAATTTAAATTGCAGAGTGCAGGGTCTCTGGCCACAGAGTGACAGCAGCCCAGCTGCTTTCTCAGCACCTCCAGCTTTCGGTGCACAAACACCACTGGGGGAGATCCTCAGGACATTTTCCCTTTGCCTCTGGGTCTCACAGTGATTCGTTGCTCCCTGACAAACAGCCCCATCCTTCAAAGCTGGGAGCCAGCCCCTGCCACCCTGCAGGTGCCCTGCTGCCTCCTGCCCTGCTCCCACCCTGCTGCCCTGCCCGGGGCAGCCTCTGCTCACCCAGCAGGGATCTCAGTATCTGCTGCCTCCTGAGTGTTCCTGTGCCTCTGGATTCAGGAAGGCTTCCAAGAGCTGAATGCAGCTGCAGCCCAGCAAGCTGCCAGGCTCAGGGTCCTGTTGGTGTTCAGCTGGGGGCTCCTCCTTTGGCACCTTCTCTTGCCCTTTGTGGCCTCAGTTGCAGCCACATGAGAACAATGTGCCCTGTGTGCACCTTCCCCACCTGGTGCACAGGCTTGTAAAACACTTTTAATTTGTGATTTACAGGGGCTCTGTTTTGGGCTGAAATGGTTCCCCCGAGGAGCTGACCAAGGCTGGAGTGGCTGGAGGTGTTTATGGAGGGCAAGGTGGGAGCTGACAGGGGGATGAAGGCTCTCAGCTCTCTGGCAGCTCCAGCACCTGGCACTGCAGCCTCTAAGAAGTGGTAACAGAAAAAAAAAAGGAATGGTGATTCCTGCCTGAGCTGGCATTAGCCCCAGCAAAGCATCCCCACTTCCAGAAGTGACATTTTTGGAGGATAAGAAATATTTAGACTTGGTCAAAAGCAAAAGCAACGTAAAGCCAATGCAGCATTTGAGCCAATTCTATTTGTGACCTTTACTTCCCCCAAAAATTCCAAAACATACTACTAGAAACACAGAAGGAGTAAACAATGCCATCTTAATTAAACTGAATCATATGGAAAAACAGCACCTAATGATTGTATCATAGAAATATATTCTAAAGTAGAATTCTTATCAAAAATAACAAGTAATGTTGAAGCATTAGGCAGTCCAGTTTGTTATCATTGTAGGTCTTTAAATTCCAAGTGCTCAAGTAACTACATTAGACAAAGTATCTAAAGTCCAGCTCCTTACTCAACATTAATAAAGTTCCAATTGGAAAAGATAATATAAACTTCCTGTGCTAGAAAAGGCTACTGCAGGCAATTAAAGCAGCAGGGGAAGGGCAGTACTGTACTCTGAGCAGCAGCTGCAGTGTTCAAGTCTCCTTCACAGCAGCACATGTTCTGAAAGGGAAGGCTGCTGTGCCTTGATTTTATAGACATATATTACAAGATGATGTAATCCCGACTTCAAGTGCTGACAAAACACACTTCAGGATTCTTTAAGGACTTCTTGCTACAGTGCAAGCATGGGGAAACGTTTGATCTCTCCAGACAGCTTAGCTGAGATGATTTCCTAGCAGGCTGAAGGAATGTAAAAGGGTTTTTTCCCATGCAGAAACACCTGCTAGTAGCAACTCCAGGATCCCAAGGAGGATCCCCGGTTTGAGCTGCTTTGTACCAGATTCCATCAGGGCAATCCCCAAGCAGCAGCAGCAGTGGCCCAACCCTGCCCTGCTCCAGGGGGCACAGACAAGGTGCTGAGCCTGCTCTGCCTCTGGGAGAGGCCCCAAACACCTCCTGGGCTGCTGCTGTCATTGGGACAGCCCAGGGATTGTGATCCCTCTGTGCATGCAGCCAACACCTCCTCCCTCTGCTTCCTGGAAAAGCTGCATTTCTCAGCTGCACCTCTCCCTGCACTGATGGAAGGCTGCTCAGGGAAGAAGAAACTCATCCAACTGGTGCCCATATCCTCTGAGTTCTGAGGCTGGAAAGGATTTTGGGTGGAAGCTGTGATTCCAAACATGAAATTGCATCAGACAGGGCATTCTCAGCGCTGCAGATGTACTTTGGCTCACCAAAGGTGTACAAAGAGACTCCAGAAATAGCTTGGAGGGCTCATGTAGCCTTTTTTTTTTCTTTTTCTTTAGTTCAGCCATTTTATCTGTCTCTCACATGAACCTTCTGAAGCAACATTTATTTTATTTTATTTTATTTTATTTTATTTTATTTTATTTTATTTTATTTTATTTTTTTGTTTTATTTATCTTATTTTCTATTTTATTTTCCTGATACCAGTTCCTGGAAACCACAAAGGGTGAGGGAGTTCACAGCTTTTAAAAAAAATAAAAAACATTTATTTTGGCATTTTGATTACCAATACTGCCACTGCATTCCATGTGCAAAAAACATGGTTTTGAGAATGTGAAGGCTTTTAAATAAAACATTATGGCTCAGCAGACTTATATTTTCTAGCTACACTTGAAAAAACCCATGCAACCTTATTCCTCTGAAAATTATGGTAACACATTTATTTTGGCATTTATTCTCCTCCTGCTTCTCTCTGCTCCACACCCAAATGTCAACATTAGAATTTACAACCTTTGCAAAACAGGTGTTTCCCAGTGTTTTACTGCTTTCTTAAATGAGCTTTTAAACCATGCACTGGCCATAGCCTAAATACACCTTGATGGCTTTACAAAAGGATAGGGAAAAAACTTTCTTTCTCTCATCTCTACATACACATTTTTGCCTAAAACCAGCCAACAGCTTGAACAAGAAATGATGGCACATGAAATGATGAAAATAAGTGAAGTTTGCATCAATTAAGCTTTGGATCACAGAGAGGGAAAGAGAGTGTGTGTGTGTGTGTGTGTGTGTGTGTGTGTGTGTGTCTGTGGCTGTGTCTGTGTGTCTCTGTGTCTCTGTGTGTGTGTGTGTGTGTGTGTGTGTGTTTGTGTGCACAGGCAGTGTTACAGGGAACAATTTCATTGCAGAAGCAAAGTGGCACCCAGAGGTGTCTGAGGCAGGGTCACCTGGACAAACACTATTTGCCCTCCCTGTACATTTACTCTACAGTAGAGCTTTACATCCCAAACTATGTGCCATTTCCCCCAAACCAGATCATTCAGTGCTCAGCAGGGGTGTCACCTACTGAATAAAATGTTATCCAACATTTGATCCTCCTCACTGTCTGCTGGCTGGTGCCTGGCACACAGTTCATGGTCCCAGCACTTGGAGCACAGAACCATTCGGTGCCCATCATAAGGATTCTGGCTGCTTCCAAACCCCAATGGCTGTGAGCATGGAACTCCTCAGTGATCCAGAGGAATGGAGGTGCTTCTTCTTTAGGAGCTGTGCAACTGACCACAGAGATGGCCACAAGAGCCTTTTTATTTCAGTGCCCAATTTGGGATTTTCTGAGGCTGACCCTTCGGAGGTAACACCAGCCAGTGCCTGCAGCCTGCCTCAGCAGGGAGGGATGGCTCAGCCATGCCTGTGCCTGCTGCTCCTGGGATGCTGCTCCCTCTCAGGAGCTCCCTCCCCATGGCCCTGCATGCTCACCTCAGCCTGGGCTCCATCCAACTGCCTGCCTGCCCTCCCAGCAGCTTCCAGCCCTGTCAGCACAGCACAGCACAGGGAGGAGGGACAGAGGGCTGCACTTGCACTCCAGGCTCTGCCTCGGCTGCCACTTTATTAATGGATGAAATTTGGAATGATAATCCCAACCCACAAAGCCATTGCTCTGGGGTCAATTAGCTCTGCAGCTGCCTTGACCTGGATGCCCCACAGCTTGGAAAACATTTTCCTGCCCCTGCCGGGGATTTCCTGGGAGCAGGAGAATAAGCTCCTTTGCCCTCAGATTTGACTTCAGCTGAAATGGATTGCCTTTAGAGAGCCCTGGAAGAGCTGGCTCATCTCCAAACACTACTGAAATCAGGAGTCCCACTCCTTATTCCCATGAATTTTGAGTCATGCCGCAACATGGCCCTTCATTTACCCTTGCCATAACACCCAATTCCTCACTGAGGCCTTTCAGGTGGGGATTCAGCTGGGACAGAGCAGGCTGTGCTGCTCCTGGGCTGGCAGGGAACAGCATTCCCTGGACATTAACATGATGGACGTGCCGGCACGGGGAAACGTATGGCACCAATTAAGGCAGTATCAACAATTATGCAGAACACAGTTGAGTGGATTAATTTGTTGCCTGCAGTAAAGGCTGCCAGCACAGGCTGGCTGTCAAGAGACACCCTTTCATCCTGCCTGCTGCCTGGTGCCAAGTGTTATGAAGCCCATGAGCACTAAGGAGGATCGCTGGGTTTCTTTTTCCACCAGCACTCCTGGAGCAAGGAGGGCACAACCAATTAATGTCTCTACATGCTGACTTCTTTCTTCTTTGTAAGGGAAAAAAACAAAAACAAAACCACACTTTAAAAGCAGTCTCCAAATGACCATTATTCACGAAAGACTAAAGTAGGAACTACAAAGTAACTGGGAAAGGATAGTTCCTTTCTTGCTCAGAAAGGTTTTGTTTTGCTGAGGGGCTGACCTGATAACTCATTTGTCAAACACACTTTTCCCTGGTTCTCTAAGCAAAGCGATGAAAAATGGTTAAATCATCTGTCTGACTTTTTTCCAACTTGCTATTTTTACACTGACCAGAAGGATACTGACACCCTCTCTGTCTCTTTCTTCCCACCTGTTCTTTGCCAAGGAAGATGCAAGATTACCTCCAGCAAGTTGTGACTAAGTTCTCCTGCCTTGCCAAACACTGTAAGAACAAGCAGCTGATTTTCCCTAAAAACCTTATGTTTGCAACATGCTACGTAGGTCTGTGGCTGTCAGAGAATTAAACAGCAAAGAAAAACCTAGGACTTGTAAATAATCAGTTACTGCACTAAAAACCAGCAGCATTTGAATTCATGCTAAAGCTTTGTACCAGCTGTGCTTTGTCCCAAAATCCAATTTAAAATAAAAACAACTGCTTATGCTTGTTCCTACAATATGAAGGATATTCAGCTATTCTCCATAAATTCTGCTGTTGCTTCCAGTGCAGCTGCTCCCACATCAGGCTTCCATTTGTCCATATTTAGCCTTGTTAAACTGCAGCATGCCTACCTGAAATATAAATTACCTTGAGGCTTGGAGTGATGCCATCCCAAGGAAGGAAACTATTCCTAACACTGCACTCCTTAATTTAATGCAAGCAGAAGTCCCCTGCCCACTTACAACACAGCACACACTGATGACAGTTGTTGATGGAGAAATTCAGTTTTAATCCAACATTCCCAGTAAACACATTGTTCTCGGAGCAGCAGAGCCATGAAATCTGTTCTTTTTCAGAGGGTTTATATCCTGTGTGCCTCAGTCCCCAAGACATTTACAGCATATTTGCACCTTGGCAATATTCCCACCACAAAACCTTCCAGATCCTTCCTATTATCTACTTCCAACACCTCCACTGAACTCTAATGTATTACTGGGTGTTTTGCCCCATTTTTCTAACTCAGTGTTCATTTTTCTTCATTTCAAGTGTTGTGTGTCCAGGGTTGTTTTCTTCAGGGACTTGCACAGCTCCAACATTGTCCAAACAATAAAAGATAATATCTCAAAAAGACACTTCCTGAAAACTTATTTCTGCAGCCAGTAATCCTCTGCCTGCTACCAGGCACATCATCATGCTTGGAAATTCCAGTCCGGATCTGTGCAGGATGAGGAGAGGAGAGGAGAGGAGAGGAGAGGAGAGGAGAGGAGAGGAGAGGAGAGGAGAGGGGGAGAGGAGAGGAGAGGAGAGGAGAGAGAGAGAGGAGAGGAGAGGAGAGGAGAGGAGAGGAGAGGAGAGGAGAGGAGAGGAGAGGAGAGGAGAGGAGAGGAGAGGAGGAGAGGAGAGGAGAGGAGAGGAGAGGAGAGGAGAGGAGAGGAGAGGAGAGAGAGGAGAGAGAGGAGAGGAGAGGAGAGGAGAGGAGAGGAGAGGAGAGGAGAGGAGAGGAAGGCTCCCCCTTGGATGTTTCCCCCTGGACAGAAGCTCTTTGTATCCATGGGGTTCCCCCAAGCACACAGATGCCTCCAGCACTGTTTTCACGATGTTCTGCCCCAAGGTTCCTCCTTATCTGCTGTTCCCAGGTGCTCCTGACACAGCCCAAGGGCAGAGAGGGCCGGCAGTAACGCCAGGGAGAGCCGAGGAAGGTCAAAGCAGGACAGGACAAATTGTATCCATTCAGACCTGCCAAAATCTGATTTTTTCCTCAATTAAACTTCTAAACATCTACATCATTAAGAATTTTGATGAGGGGAGGAAAAAAATGTGTTCCCTCATCTTTTTCCTCCTCCTAGCAACTTCAATAGAAACATTTCCTCCTAAGCATATTTTCACTACCATCTTTTTCCTTTTCTACCATTTTCTTTCACTTTTATTACTTTCGAGCCCTCACAACAGGAAATATTTTCAGAAATGTCAAGATAATAAAACATCCCACAAGACAATAAAAAATACAAGAGAGGAAAAATAATGGCAAGACTTCATTTAGCCTCTTAGATTAAGTAGCACAGGAAAAGGAGGAGAAAAATAGTGAACTTAAAATCCCAACATATTTACAAATCACCTCCCTTTAAAAAAACTTCTAAATTTTTATGTGAAAAAATGCATGTATGGATATGGGCATCTTCTGAAAGATGTGAGGTTTCAGTAAAGCCTCCTTTTCTGCAGGGGAGTTAAAAAAAGGACAGCTCATTATAATGAAAGTTTAGTCATCAGCATCACATGATCAGTGATTAAGAGGAGCATGATTCCATGCAGAGAGCTTCCCCAAGGCAGGGTAGAGGGGAGCTTCAGGTGGCCTTGGATGGTGGGAGAAGATCCAGGACAGAGCATGCTGGAACAGCAGGGGCACTGCTAAAATGCTCAGGAGCTCCTCACCCTCCCACAGGGAAGGAGAGGGTAGAGCCCATGTGAAGCCCATGTGGAGTCTGTGAGTTCTGGATGGGTGGGAATAAGAGACAGCAGGACAATCTGGCCCAGCCTGCTTTTAAAAAAATTACTCGGCCATTCAATCATACTGAAATATTAAACATTGTTTGTGTATGGAAGTGTCGCAGACATCCTTAGGATTTTTCCTCCTGAGAAGCTAAGAGGCCTCAGGAACAAAATGTAAACAATGATTGTCTGCTGCTGTGGAATGCAGCAGGTAGATCTTTGATTAGTCTGCGTTAGATGTTTCTAATTAATGGCCAATCACAGCCCAGCTGGCTCAGACAGAGAGTCCAAGACAGAGCCTCTGTTATCACTTCTTCTTATTTTATTCTTAGCTAGCCTTCTGATGAAATCCTTTCTTCTGTTCTTTTAGTATAGTTTAAATGTAATATATATCATAAAATAATAAATCAAGCCTTCTGAAACATGGAGTCAGATCCTTGTCTCTTCCCTCATCCTAAGACCCCTGTGAATGCCGTCATATTGAATGACTCGGAAATTTAAAGCTTTCTTCATGAGGACTGGGAAATGTGAGCTCAAAACCAAAGTCAACCCTCCTGTGAAGCTCCTCATGGGCACCTCCTGAGGCGTCTCATCCTGGTCTGCACCTGCAGCTCCCGAATTCAAAGGGAAGCCCCCTCTCCATACCCAAGTGTTCCCGAGCTCAGCCTCCTCTTCATCCTCCTCCTCAGGGAGCCCTCACAGCTCAGACTGCACTTCACAAGCCAAAATCTGCAAATCCATGGCGCTCCCTAGTGTTTTGGTTCTGCCTGGGAGAAACTCGAGCATCCCAAGGCACTGACATCATTCCACAGGTTACAAGGCAGGGGATGCCCAAGGTCTGCTGTTCATCTGGATGGGTTTGCCAGGGTTCAGCTTTTTTGGGGTTGGACTGCACCTCCTGGTGGATGCTGCTCCTGCTGCCTGGCTGTGGCTCCACCTGCAGGGCCTCCAGTGATCTAAGCAAAACCAGGATTTTAAGCCACTTTCCTGATGGACAGACCTATTTCAGGCAAGTTTCTGATTCCAGGATTAGGTCCCTGCAGACTTTAAGCATGATCCTGTGAGCTCCCAGAGTGGCCATCCGTGATGTGTAACACAGGCTGTCGTTTTGGGGTGAAGCCCAGAGGGAAATCCTGCATGGAGGAGCTGTCCCAGACACAGCTGCAGGGACAAGGGCAGGCACAGGGCAGGCTGGGGGCTCCTCTGAGACCTGCAGGTGCCATCAGCCATGAGGAACAGCAGCCTGCATGGAAACCCCAGTCCTTCCCTAATGCCTCACCTCTCCCCATCACTGCTTCACGGAGGAGGAGACGAAGACAAAGCACATTTGTAGCTGTTGGAGGCAAGCACAATCCAAAACTGCAGCTGCTCTGACTTGCTGTTAAACAGCTTGCTGGTCCCTTTGTTAATGGTTTTCTACTCTGATACCGTGTCTCTCTTTCTCCTGAGCTTCTCTGAGGCTGACAATTCATGACAGAAATACAGCACATCCCACAGACTCACAGCCTCAGGTCCAGCTGTGTCTGCCAAGTGACAAGATCGATGTGGCAATTTGCTGCAGAACACGCGAGATTCTGTCTCCTCTCCCTCTTTTTCTCTCTCTCTCCCCTAATATACATTTCAAATTCAATCAGCATCCAAAGGGAGGAGACTCCTCTGGTGCCCAGGAGAACATATTTTCTCCAAGCTCACAGCACTGGCTGGTGACAGGGGAATACACTGGCACCGTGTAATTGATTTGATGCATGCCATGTTTTGGGGGGATAAACACCCCCCTGGACTCTGCATTCCAGCATCCCCAGCCTAAGCTCTTCTCACTGCTGTGTTGGGAGTCCAGCGAAGACACTGAGTGGGGCTGACATGGAGATAAATGCTCTTATCTTCAGCTCCCAACGCTGCTTCTTTGAACAAGTGGTCTCCACAGTTTTCACTGTTCCAGCTGCTCTTCAGCAAGGGACAGCAATAGGGGAAAGCCTTTTTAACCCACCTTATTTCAGCAAACTTCTCTGCTGGGAGAACAAGCCAGGCTTGCCATCAAACCAGAGACCTTCAGTGAGACACATCATCACAATTCACAGGGAATAAATCAGGGCTCCCTCTAGAAACACACTTAAGCACCTGAAAAAAACACCCAGTTTATTCTGATCTGTTGCTTTGTGGGCTTAGCAAGTCCCAGCTAGACATTCATCTCCAGAACCTCAGATACAACTACAACACACCAGCACAACTTCATTCAAACTGTGCTGTGCTGCCGAGAAACCTTCCTATTTTACAGCTGCTAGGAAAATTAATCCACAAACACCAGAGGTTCATGTCCAAAAAGGAGACAGAGGAGTCCTTTCACTTTATTATAATAAAGGGAGAGGACACAGGGCATTCCCCAGGGATCTCTCCAATTTTTGGAGGACGCAGCGTCCCTTTTATCCCAGTTTCCCAGTGGCATTTCCCTTCTCTCTTTCCCCACTGGCTGAGGTACTTGAGAGGTACAGACTTCCCAATACACCTGATACCAAAGATTTCCCTCTAATGTATAACCCTCCCTTTTAATTTTTAATTCTTATGGAATTTAGGGGATTTGTTTCTTTCACATTTTCTTTCTTCTTGTTTCTTTCATTGTCTCTTTCATCTTTCAATGTCCAATTTAATTTATCAGCAACCCTAAAGTTTATTTGCAAAAGCAAATATCTTTTTCCATTCATCAATCAGTGGAATCCTTCCCATTGTTTCTTTTATCTCTCAGAGTTAGTTTTATCTACCAGCAGACCCCCAGCTTGCTTGTAAAGACAAATCTGCCATTTCTCTCACAGCCAAAATGTGAGAACATGAAATTTAAAGTATCTTTCAGGAGGTTGGTGCCAGAACCAGAAGAAAACTTTGTCCTTCAAGTCCCTCACCTCTTTCTGTAGCACACTGCCAGAACATGGGAATGAAAATCCTGCCTTGTGCTTCCTCTTGCTGCAAGGCTGACTACAGAGCACAAACCTGATCATTAAGCCATGACTCAGCTGGAGCTCAGGAAAAGCCCCACTGATCTGAATGGATTTAGGATTTTGCTCTCTGCTCCTCTACACGGGGATTAAATAAATGTTCTCCTGCTAGAAAGGTGCCACATGTCTGCCTGAGTTCAATGGGTTCTCTAAAGTAAAGACACAGAGAAGTAGCAATAATTTCTAATGGTGTGGCAAAGGGTGAGTTCTAGGGCCAAAACAATATTTCAGGCACTGTAAATCCAGTTCATGTCTTTAACAGATGGAATGGGCTTTGACAGGAAAAATGAGAAACATACAATAAAGAAAAAATCCAGGACAATAAATTGCCAGAAGAAATAATAAAAAGCCTGAAATATATCAAAAGGGAGATGTCTAGAGAAACAGTAGGTCTCTAATGGACCCAGCAAGCAGAGGAAGCAATCAAACAGGGAGGTTACAACCAAGCCAAGCAATGTCTTTGCAATGAGTATTCACACTGAAGTATGATTGGGGTTAGAAAAAGGGAGAAGAAAACTAGCTATTATGTAGGTCACTGCCTATGCTGAGACACCACCTGACACGCAGGAATAAAGTAATAAGAGCAGCACTGGAAAAAATCAAGATGTCCTGTGGAATTGAATCAGCCAGACTGACAGCACCTCTCTAAATGCACTGGCCAACAAAGTAACACAGCTCCTGACAGGAATATGGAATTCATCTTCACACAGCTGTTACTGCAGAGGGACCCAAGAAGGCCAAGATCACTGTGGGATGAGCCTAAACAATTCTAAAATGCCCAACCTAAGAAAAACATCTGAGAAAAGTCATGGAGCTTGAAATGAAAACGCCTCAGGCCAACTGCACTTGCAATTTTTTTCTTTTAAGTCAGTGAGGTTACTGTGAATTTTTAGTGGAGGAATCCAGTTTTGGTTGGGGCCAGAGCATTCTGAAGAGTCTTTGAACTCTGGCAATGAAATATTCACCTGCACAAATCAAAAAGCCTCCACCTATATCCAGTTCCTAGGGTGATAAGAGGGAAGAGTTGCAGAGCTGTCTGAAACAAACAATATTTTTGAGTAATATCTTCTAAAATTACCAAAGAGGAAATAAACTCTGTTTTATTGGGCTGAGTTGAAAAGCCACCTAGGCTGTGTATGCACTTCTATTTCAGGATGAAGTTTCCAATTCATCCCCTCTTTACCACATAAAATGCCAATCACAAAGCAATCCTGTGTGTGGAAGACACAGGACTGAACACTAACCACTAAATTATATTGCCACAACAAGAGTGAGCACCCTGTGGATCCACGGGGCACATTGACTATTAGTGTCTGAAGTGATGAAGAATAGTCAGAAATAGTAACCCCAGCTGGTGATCAAAGGCTCATTCAGCCTCCAGCTGTACAAATTACAACCTCTTACTGAGGAAGCTCAGTGATACATTCAAAAAGCAAAATGAGAAGCAAGTTGCAGATAACAATTGAAAGAAGCCAGCCAAATACCTGACTCCCACCAACCAAACTTCTCTTGCTCTCAGCAGGATCAGAATTTCAGATCAGAACAAACAATTGCTCCTAATTTGGCTTGAGTATGACAGAGATGTGTTAAGGCACCTTCTGAGAGATACCTGGGAAAATTGACATAGATATCTTACAGATATTAGATATGGATGTATCAGTCTTGACTTTGGAGATATCCTAGAATGCCACAAACTCTCAACTGTGCAAACTATCTGAGAATTTGTATTTCTATCAATTGAACAGCTGCAGAGACATTTCAGAAGGCAGAAACACGCAGAAAAGCCAGACCTTTTTAATGCATCCCTACTTGGGAGCCCCAAAGCAGCTGGATCATTTGCCATTTTCCATATGCTGGGGCAGTATTTGTCTGTGAAATGGAGCATTGCAGCTTCCAGAAATCAGTATGTGAAATGAATCAGCCCAAATATCAGCCAAGATTTACCAATCAAATAGCATTTAAATCTGATGAAAGTCATGACTGAAAATTCATGGGCAGTTGGAAAAGGATTTTAAAATTACAATTTTTCTGAAGTATTTGAGACTAGAAAGACACACAGATGCTAAAAGGGACAAAACCCAAATTAAAGAAATCTGATTAAAAATTCAGCTAAAGTCTACACCTCAACATCTTATTAATGTCAAAGCAATATGAGCTGAGGCTCAAAGGGAGCAGGCTGAATGAAGCCTTTGCTCTCACCAGACTCTTGTGATCATTGTCCTTTCTGCAGCATTCCCACATGCAAAGTTATTTTTCAGCCTAGACTCAGCAGAGCTCTTAAGCACGTGCTGAACCCAGTCAAATCAAGACTGGCCAAAAAACCAGCTCTCATTCCATCAGGCCTTATAAAGCTCACTGCAGAAGGGCCCAGTGAAGTTATTTGGCTTGTTTCACTTGTGAGGTTAGAGGGAGCTCTTCCTTATCCCAAAACCCCCAAACCATGTATTTAATCCACTTCAGCAGAGTGCCCAGTGCTGTCAGGACCCTGACTGCACACAGGACTGGAGATAGGGCTACACTGGTTATCTGCTCTTCGCAGAACCAAGCCAGCCCCAAGGAATTACAGCTTTTTACCCATTTTTACCCACTGAAAACTGTCACTGATGAGCCTTCTCTCACAGGCAGCCTGGCATTCTGAACCTTGGTTTAACTGGGCACTGGTTCTTCTGTCTGCTCTGAAAGAAAAAACAAAAACAGAAATAACAAAAACAGAAAAAACAAAACCGAACCTGCTCTAAGATATTTACCAGTAAAGTTCACTGTGGAATAGTAAAGAAACACAGAGATCAGAATGGACATAACAGAAGGACAGTTTTTTGAGCTGACTGACTCCACCCTTTGCCAGAATGAGATTTTGGGACATAATGGCTGGAATAAAGTGCTGTCAGTCCAGGCTCTGAGGCCACCAGAGCCCACTCCTGGTACAAGGCAGTTTTAACACAGCTTTGTGCTCCCCTAACCTGATTTCACACTGGGGGAATTCATGAGCTCCTCTGTGCCAAGTCTGCTGCCAACAGATGCTCCTGCAAGCAAGGGTCCTTGGGAGGCAGGAATAACTCATCACCTTCTGCCAGGACACACGGACAAGCAGGGACTGTCTAGGCAATTTTTTCAGTGGGTTTTACACTAGAATTTCTTAAGGCAAAGCTGAACACCATGGAAATACCAGCAGCTTTAAGGCTAATTTGCAAACCCAAGCAGCTAACCCAGATGTGATGTTAAAAGCCCTCCATGTCTGACAAGTGAGACTTTATAATAAACAGTCTTTATGAGGACTGCTTGCATTCACCTCCAGGGTTATTTGGTCTCACAATTTTGTAGAAAAAACCCCATCATCTCCTTTACATTATAACACTCAGAAATCTACTTTCAGCACAGGAGCAAATACTGACTTATGCTGTCTCAAGTAGGTGCTTGCCTTTTTATAAACAAATTCACCTGAAGAGACTATAAAGCAGTAACAAGGCTCCCAGGGAATGCTATATATGCACATGATACATCCAGTGTGTGTTAGGAAAGTGATACAGATTTTGGAGATTAGAGGATAATAAAATGAAGACAAATAACTCCTCATCTGAGTCTTCAAAGGAAAAGACTGCTGAGAGAAAAATGTGGATAGACTCCAGCCTTATAGTAATTCCCTTCCATTCTGCATTTGGCATCAAGTTCTTTCTGCTTTCTTTACTCAGGCATATTTTCCCTCAGGGGAAATTCATTACAGTTAGAACACTGCCCGTGATTTCATAATACGTATTTATGGAGTTAATCATACTCACATCTCTCAAGGCATCTGTTGCTCTGCTTTGGTAAATTCCTCATTATCCCTGCAGGACAGCAGTGTCAATCCTGAGCCCTCCTACAGTGGGTTGCCATGTTTCATATTCCAGGAAAGGAGATGTTCTTTGGGTGTGATCAGCACAGGCTGCCTGGTACAGCAGTGGGCAGTTTGTAGTGTTCAACAGAACCCTTCTGGTGTGTTCATCTCCTGGATCTTTTCCTGTAGCTGCCTGCTGGACTTCCTCACAAGGGGAGCCTTACTGTGATAAACATCCAGCATCAGCCCACATTCCATTTTAATTACTTCTTCCTGGCCACAGTGCAAAGCACACAATTGGTCACACTGTAACACAAAGCTGAAGGTTTTAGCCCTGGTCTTCTCTCTCCACCAAACTGCTGCAACTCAGTAATGCTACCGAGGCAAAAGCCTGGCTCGAACTGACCTAATTCAAATTAAAGGAGTAGGAAATCACAGCATAGCAGAACTTCTCAGCAGACTCCATTTTTTCCCACAGGTATCTCTGTCTGTCCTTCCAACATGTATAAACTTGCCTCTTGATGGGGATGCTGCAGTTTGGAAACAACACTTGGCCTGCACAGTGAGCTCAGGGCATTTCTAATTAGAGCTGCTGCACCAGCATCACGTGTTTTAAAATACTGTTGTAATAAATCCTGCAGCTGCAGATTCAATATTTCATAAAGGCAGACATGACCTTGTGAGACAGAGTTTGAGGGGAAATTTGCTCTTAATTGAGTTCTGTAATAAAGCATTTCAGGGAGAAAGAGGACAAGCCTGCAAGCTGGATATGATCATTAAGTCCTGTCCTCCACTATGAATGGGAACAATTCAGCATGCAGGAAAGAAATTCTTTGATTTTAAGCAATATTGTTATAGTAAGAATTCCTCTAGACTTTCTCCAGTCTTAAGCACCACTTAAGATTATGATTCCATCTATAGATTCGGGTTCCACGGGGAACTCCATCTACAGAAATACAGAAATTTTACATTTCAAAGACAGCAGGCTGAGAAGTTCAAAATTATCATTTGTACTATGACAGTAGCTATAACAGCTGAGACTAAGGTCTAATGGCACAAGTAGCCAGCATGTACCCACAAATAACAAGGCCCTGCTTTAAACAATTGAAAATGTAATAAAAAAAGAATTAAGCGCTCTTTGGAGCCTCTGAGAGTCACTACACTTTCTTCTTACTACTTGATGAGAACTTGAGCCAAGTTTGTTTTGTCTGGAAACACAGCAAAGAGCCCAATGCCAACAGACTATTGAATAAAAGGAAGTAGGGAGCCAAACCCACACTGCAACAGAGTGATGCTGCAGGTTGCAGTGGTGTTGAACTAACATCCCCAAAAGCATAACCCACGTTGTTGGAAGCTGAAGGAACCAGAACTCTGCTGTTCTCAAGCAGTGAGACTTTTGGGATTCCCACTCATTCTCACAACCTCTCACTCTCACAAGGATGAAGCTGGCCTGGGTAAAAAGAACAAAGGAAACACAGTGGTGCTGACCTGAGAACACAGCACCTCACATTCATACTTACCTTTGCATTCAGCAAAGCTTCAAACCAGAAAGAGAGATTATTCTTGCTTAGAAATCCAAATTTAGACATCCAAATGTATATCAAAGAATTCAAATATCTAACCTCAATTTAGAGTGCTGCTGCCACTCCCACTTAAATTCCACAGAAGCTGTGGCATACTCACACTGTGGAAATTAGGCATTTATCTAACTGTACAAATAGAAAAATAAAGACTTTAAAAAAAAAAAAAAAAGCCTTAACACTGAGAGCAGTTTGTTAACTAAACAACAGTCCCCTCTGCCTTGTGGCTTTTTTTTTTTTCTTAAATGATCAAATTACAAGTGTTATCCTCCATCACTCACTCAGGATTCAGGCTTGAGCTAATTGCAGAGGATACAAAGCAACTGTTACAGGGACCTAACGCAGTGTGCAACAGCAAAATCAATCCTTCCTTTGCACAGCTCATACAGATTGGAGGTAAATTTTTAAATACTGAGCCATCTTTGGATTCTGCAATAAAGAAAGAAAGCACTGGAACTGCCAGGGTCCATGTTTCAGGAAGCCTTTTTGCAAGAGTTGCACACGCTGCAGGTGAAGCATCTGCTTGGTGTGGTACCCAGGAAACACAAACTGTCTGACCATCTGGAGGAGCTCAGACCCACAAAGCAACATCTGGGAGAGCTTACACCCCCCATAAAGAATCTTAATTTTAAATTTTAAACCTTTTGTGCACCTTGATTTAGGAAAACAACGAGACTCTGCTGGTAATCAGAAGAGGAGGACAGAGACATTCAGACATTGCTCCTGCCCTCTGAAGGAACTCACCAGGAGAGGTGAAGCCTCTCTAACTAGTTTGGATTGTACAAATAATACTCAGGCAGTTAAAATTACTGCATGAAAGATCAGCTTGCGTGCCTATGCAAAGATGAGACCAAGGCTGAAGCCCCATCAAGGATCTTTAGCGAGAGCCTGGCTCAAAATCCATCCACTCTCAGTAACCTTCTCATGTACCATGAAAATCTTGAACACTTTTGCAACACAAACAGTAAAACTTGTTTAATAGCCACGCCAGCTTTCAGACACTCCCAGCATGCTTGACAAAACTACGAATCAGCAAAATAAATAAAACAAAAGTAGGGAGTGGCTCCAACTAAAAGCCAATTACAGCAAGAAGGAACTCAATCTGCAGGAGCAAATAATAGCCCTTTCTTCTTCTTTTCTTTTTCCTCCTTTTTTTTTTTCCTGCTGTCTTTATGCTTAAAACTAAAATAGCCAATATATATTTAATGCATGGAATCCCTGCAGTGATATGTTTTTGATAATACTTGACACAAGGGCCTGGGCTAAGTCTCAGCAGCAGCAATAATTGTTTACCAGACACCAATATCCCATAGGTGTGAAATTAAAACCTGCACAAGTGACACAGAGAAAAAAACCACTGTCCTGGGGTTCACGAGGCAGAAGCACAACTGTGAAATTACTTTGGCAGACACTGGCACAGCTAATAACATGATCCTTTCAATCACACACATTAGAGTCTTCGTGGCATCTGTGATTTGTTAAAACTCCCAATCTGCCACTTCATTCTTAGGACACGAGGAGGAAGCAAGGCTGCACTCTGCCTGCCTGCACACAGCTTGGCTCAGCAGTATTTCTCACATCTTTTCCACCATTGCTGCTACAATACCAGGCAGGTATTAGGGAGCAAGCAAGGAGGTGAGCAATTTCTGTTGCTCACACATATCAGGGACAGCAGCAAAGACATGCCAGGCAAAACAGCTTTTGTGAGATTCCACAACAGCACCTTCAGAAATGCAGAAATTGTGATTCAGGTGCAAAGGTAAACCACTGGAACCAGTTAAATAAACCCTGCATTGCTGAAATGCCAATTGTGCAAAACTGCTGATATTTCATTTCGATAGATATATTGCATCTGGTGTTTATGGTTCTGTGTTGCTGCCAGAGAGCCCCAGGAGCTTTGGTCTGGGAGCCAGGCCAGTGTCTACCAAGTCAGCTGGACTGCTGTGGATACACAAAGATCCAATATTGCTCTGATTTAAAGCTTCCAGGCAGATTTTTCAGAGACTTTTGTTTTGTCGATAGCTAGCACGTGTGGAGAGAAATAAAACAGTAATTTTAAATGCTGTGCCACTGTGAGCCTGTTTCTTCCAGCTTCACATTTCAATATCTTATTTTGAAGCACAGAGAACTGGAAATCTGCTTATTTCTACATAAACACCCATTTGTGGATGTTAGACAGAGGTTCAGTCAGGGAATGCCTCTCCATGAAGAAAGGAAAAGGCCAGATAGAGTTTTGTCACAAAAGCTGGAAATGTGACACTATTTATGCAGATGGTCATGGTCTCTGTTACATCAGCCATGTAACAGTTCAGTGTTTTCCTTCTCCCACTCCTTATGGCACAGATTCTTGCCCTTCTGTTACAGAAAGCTCTGATGTGTCAATGGAGATGCCCCAGGTATTCTGATCCTTCAAGTTTTAAGGTTTTCTTCCACTTGAAAGGATGATCTGCATCCCTCCCTACAGAAAATCAAAAGAATTCTGATCATTAAATTGCTGAGAGATAAAAATTTTAAAATAGGAGGCTGTAGTCTAACAAAAATCAAACAGAATTAGTAAAAACAAAGAGTTTCTCTTCAGGGAGTATTTGAAATGTGTGCACAGACAAAAATATTAAACAAAAGTGTGCACAACTTTATTTTGTAGGGGCATGCAGAATGCTGGGCCATCTGTTGTAAATGGAAGGCTGCCAAATATCACAGTCACACCTTGAGTCTGGAAGCTGAGCCTGCATGGCAAATCCATACATTTCTTGTGGTGTCTGCATGCCATCAGCCTTTCCTTTACCCACTTGCCTGGCTGCTAAACTGGATTGCTTCAGTTTTTACAAGGGCAGAGCCCAATTCTGCCAAAAGCACCACTGGCTGCTGCAGAGCTGCTGGCAGGACACCTGGCTGCATGCTTGAAGGTTTTCAGAATTGGGGAACATAAAACAAAAGCAGCCATTAGGATGATCAGGGTCCCCACTCAAAGCCACTGACATCAGGAAAAGGCACAATAACATTGTGTAGTTCAGGAAAAATTCTTCCATCTTCCATCTTCCATTCAGAAAATGTAACCAAAAGGAAAATCCTTAAAGGCTGAACTTTTACATGCCACCAACTTATACCATGGAAAAAACCTTGAGACTTCCATGAATATCTGACTTCATCAAAACTCTGCCATATTTTGATTCATATAAGCCTGTTTCTTGTGTCTAAGTAGTTGAGAGTATGGGATGAGAGTCTCCATAACTTGTAGAGTGGTTAATCAGGTCAGGACCAAGGTAACAACAGTAAAACAAAATTTCTGGCAATCTCATTGAGATTCCTCACCTTGCCCCTTTCTATAGCAGAGAACTTTATGAACATATTGGCTAAACAGTGCAAAAGTCACCATTACAGTTGTTGAGCTGAAAAGAAATCATTTCCAGCACCTACTGGCAATTGGCAAGATAACTGATACAGACTGCACTTTTTAAAGTTCAGAAACCAATTTGAACATTAATTCTGGATTTCACAAAGTTTCCTCAAATATAAAAGTGATCCTTCAACTCTTCTATAATTTCAGTAAGTTTTTAATGCAGATTCCTGCTGGCATACCCATGTTTGGAGAAGTCCTTAGGAAAGTATTTATTGTCAATAGCACACCATTCACCAGCTCAAAAGCCAAATGGATTTCTCAGAACTCCTCCTTGTTTAGCCATCTTTCTCTGTAGTCCTCCCAGTGGGATAGAATGAAATTCAATTTGAACTAGGCTTTAAATTATTTAGTTGGAGATAATTGAGTTTGGAAAGTCATACTGGGGCATGATCACCCCGGGAAGAGGATGAACATGGTTTGGGGTGGGGGAGCAGGAGAGGAGAGCTGGCATGCCCTGCCCAGTGAAGGGGTCCCTGCCCATGGCAGGGGGCTTGGAACACTGGGGTCTTCAAGTTCCCTTCCCACCTGAACCATCCTGTAATTCTGTGTCACATTAGGTGCAGAAAATCTCTCATCGTAAAAGGCACAAGCTGCTCTTTCATTTTGGTTGTGCAGAAAATAACTTCCTGCACATCTAAGAATGGCATTCTTTTTTTTTCTTCAAGGAATCAGGCCCTAAGGTGATTGAAAAACCTGGAGAGCAAATTATCTAATTTCTAGACGGCCTGTATTTTCCAAATAAAAGAAGCACAAGAAATCGGGTTTATATATTAATTTATTGTGATTCCATGAAACCCCCAGTAAGGGACAAAGCTGACTGGGCTTCAGCTGTCAAGGTAAAACCACAGCTTTTAACTTCAGAGTAGCACACACATTTCCTGGAGGAAAAGGTATTTTCTGGCTCAGTTACACCTGCATCTCTGGTACAATGAGTCATTCATATCCACTTTAAGTGGCAACACAGAATGTTCACACCATTCTTCCAATCCCCATCCCCTCTGTGACCCTCATCGAGGACCATCATTCTCCCGGGTTTATCTAGATGGGAGCAGAGTGCTTCTACAGCACCTTTTCTCGGGCCAACATTCCCGTTACCTTCTCAGAAAACCACAGAGTGGAAGAAAAAAAATCCCCTCGGACTAGTGCGAAACGAAGTGAAGCGATGCGGGAACTGAGGGCAGCCGCTGGCACCGGCAGCTCCCAGCGCTAGGGCACGGCCGCGGCTCCGTCCCGCCCCAGCCCCGCCATCGCTCCCGCCCCAGCCCCGCCATCGCTCCCGCCCCAGCCCCGCCATCGCTCCCGCCCCAGCCCCGCCATCGCCCCAGCCCCGTCCCGGCCCCTCAGCCCTGCGGGCCCCACGGCGCCTGCGCGGCCCCGCCGCGGCCTGGGCGCGATGGCGCGGCCGGAGGGGCCCCCGACGCTGCCCGAGCCGCTGCGGCGGCGGCTGGTGTCCTTCAGCAGCTCCGTGTTCAGCGACAGCCCCCGCTCCGCGCTCGGCGACGGCCCCCGCGCCCCCCCGGGCTTCCCGGGCTACCGCGCAGGTACAGCGCGGCCTCGGGCCGGCCGGGCGGGCGGCGCCGGGCCCGGGGCTCTGCTGCGGAGCCGGGGCCGGACCCGCCGGAGGCAGCGCCCGCAGGAGCTGCTGGGGCCGCGGCTCTGTCTGTGTGCCCCCGGCCTGGCGGGGAGAGCCGTGGCACAACCCGCGCACTGTTCAAACCTCTAGCGCGAGAGTAGCCATGGCAGTGCTCACAGTGCTGCCTGCACAGAGAGGCTGCCGTGATTTCTGCCCATAAATCCATTCTAAGCCGATCGAATTAATCAACAAGGCGTTCTTGTTTCAAGAGAGGAGTTCCCGCTTCCTTTGTGTAGTAACACTGCTAACGCTTACTAGTTCTTCATTTCATTTATCAAACATTTCACCAGTATCTTCTATGTTTAGTCTTTTTTCTTTGGCTTGCTGTGTATAGAATACTCCTGTGTTAATATCCAATTTTAAATTATTGGACATCGGGATTTCAGAAATTCCGTTTTACACATACATATCTCGGGGAGTTGCTGTAGCAACAGCCATTGCAATACTGTCTGGCTTTTGCATTAATTTTAGCAATCCCAGCAAATAAGCATTAATTTAATTTAGGGATAGAAAAATTAATTAGAATTGGCTTATGTTGCTTAAACATTCATCCAAACACAGTTTTAGAACTTGCACAGAATTTATAAATAGCAATGCCATGTCAAGGAAACCTTTAACATACCGAAACATTGTGATGACAATTGAAATTAGAACTCTTGGCTTGTTTTTAAGTAATTTTTTTCCTTAAATCTGACCTTGTACGTCTGTTATAAAGTCATAAGTGCAGAATTTACTGCCCACATGTTGGAGTTGGAGACTTGCCTTTCTCTACATTGAGTTATGTGATGCAGCTTGTCCTGTACCGGCTTGAAAGGATGAGCTTTATTTTGACACATATTTGAAACTGTTCTCTCTTAGGAATCAGACAATTACCTTCCAAGTGTCTGTTTAAACGAAAGGTTGAAAATGAAGAGTGGGCCATGCAAGCCTGCTCTCTAGCAGCTCTCTTGAGCTAAGCCTTATTCAGAGATGATGGAGAAAGGTAAAAGCCACCAGGTAATCAACAATTGGACACTCAGCTTGAATGTACAACTAAATTATAAAATGCTGTGTCCCAGGGGCCAAAAGGTGCCTTGGATTCCAGGAAATTTTGTAACTGTAGATAGGGTGTGAAGATTTCCTCTGGATAAACAAAAATATTTTTCTTAACATTTTTTTTGACAGCGAAGAGTCAAATTACTGCCCTGCATGAAGCTAAGATCCAGCAGTATCCTTCTGTCATATTTACAGCTGGAGTGATAAAATCTTCTTTTTCTCTGTACAGATTGTGAAATCCTTTCCAGTTTGCCACTGCAGATGTCCCTCTATTTCAATGTTTATTTCTTCCCGTTCTGGTGGCTCATCACAGTTGCCATCCTCTACATGAAGGTGAGAAGGAAGGAAAGTGTTGGTTTGTAAATGCATGTTACATCAAACACATCCTGATGTGGGATGCAGCTCACTGCAGTTAGAGGTCTTTACATTGTTTTGGGAATTCATGGAAACTCGAGGTTCAGGAGTGTTTGAATGCCAATGCTGTTGACTGAGAGAAGCACAGAGTATTTTCATTTAATCAGACACCATGGCAGAAACTTTTACTTTCTTCTTCCCCTCTTCCAGTATCCAGCCTTATCAGATTATTACAAGTTCATCCTGGTCACCATCATGATCCTGGTCTCTCTGACTGAGCTCATTCGACTCTACCTGGGATATGTGGGCAATCTCCTGGAGAAAGTAAGTTACCAGATGGACACAGTAATTTCTGCAAGAATTTCTGCTTTTGGGAGTTGAGCATTAAGTGGCAGGTATTTTATTTGAGAGATTTAAGTTGAAGACATGGTTATTTCTCTTCAGTTGCACTCTGCATCTTCTTTCCCTTGGCATTGGCTTCCACTTAATTTTGTGAATTTCAAGTAGTTTTCCCTCAGAAGAGAGCTCTCTCACTCCCTAAAATTATTTTGTCAGAAGATACAAGTATGGTTATAAACACAGGATATGGAAATATGAAGCCATCCCACTTTGCCTTTCCACATTATGTGCTGGCTTTTGGAAAATTAAAAAGAAATGTGTTGTGTTCACAAGATTTTGGATTTTTTCATCCCAGCTGTCAGGTTTTTAATAGGTGGTGTCTCCCTGTTGTAGGTCCCTGAGCTGGCTGGGTTTTGGCTCCTGACTCTCCTCCCGCAGTTGCCTATAATTCTCTTCTTGCTATTTAATGAAGGGCTGAAAATCCACTCTCTGGAGCGAGCCGTCCACATCATCTTCGCCGCCTTCCTCTCCTTCCAAGTGGTGGCGGCGTTTTTCGCCCTCAGGAGGATGGTGAACACTCTGGCCACCCGCTTCCGCCTCACCGAGTTCCACCGCCTGGAGGAGCAGCGCCCCGCGCCCGGCCTGAGCAGCCTGGGCGGCTCCCGGGGCTGGTAGGGCCGGAGATCCCGCCCCGGAGCAGCACCCGGGGCCGGTAGGGCCGGAGATCCCACCCCGAGCAGCTCCCGGGGCCGGTAGGGCCCCCAGAGCCTCAGGGGGTACCAAAGCCCGGCCCAGTGCACCCACAGTTCTGTTTCCATTCTGTTGGGTCATTCTTTGCCTTCTTGCCTCAGAGGTATTAAAAAAATAGCTCTCGCTCGAGAGCCAACATTAAACCTCAGAGGATGGAGCTCCTGTCTGCAAGGAAAATCAAAGCCAATTGCATAACTGACCTGAGTGGACTGTTTGTGGACTGAGTAGATTTGGAGGGTTTTACAAAGTTGTGGCATTTTTAAAACGTCAGAAGCCTTTTTCCTCACTGTTTGCACAAAATTCTTTTGTTTACAATAAATCTTTTCTACACTTTTTTGTGTTGGTGTCACAGACATTCTTTCATAAAAATCCTTTCTTTGAGGAGTTTTCCTCTTCTGGGAAGCTGAGGCCCCAGAAGAAAAATGTAAACAATTGTTATCGGCTGCTGTGGAATGTAGCAGGTGCACCTGTGATTGGCCCATGTTCGATGTTTACAATTAAGGGCCAATCACAGGACAAAGCTCTCTGGGAGACTGATTCACAGAGAGCTCTCTTGTTTGAGATTCCTATTCTATTCTTAGCTTAGCAGCTTCTGAACTTTTCCCTCTATTCCTATTAGTATAGTCATAATGTATTATATATCATAAATTAATAAATCCAGCCTTCTGATCATGAAACAAGATTCTCGTCTGTCTCTCTCACCCTGAGGAACCCTCACAAGTCATGTAACATGTTGGTACCAATTCTGTCTGTTTTCCAGATATGTTGCACAAATTTCATGCCTGATACCTCAGCTAGGAAAAAAACCCAACCCAAAACCAAAGTGGAAACAAAAGCCCCAAGAGATCTTGAGGCTCAAAAAGAAGTTAGTGAACAAAGGCTGCGCTTTCAGAGATGGTCTTCCAGGTGATTCCAGCTCTTAGAAATTCCTCACTGCTATACTAAGCATGTAATTTCAAAGGTATTCATTCCACAAAACTCTTATGCTCATCTCCTTTGGCTTAGCTACAGTTCTAACTATCAAGTCAGAGTGGTGCAATTTTCCCAGACAGAGCAGTAACAAAATTATAGTCATTAAAAAAGTAGCTTTATGTCACTGAAAGGCAGAACCTGTTTTTCCCAAGCCAGGGCAAATACCAAGGTTCTCTCATTCCTATTATGTGTATTAAATTTTAGGCTATCTTCTGCAGTTTTGGTAATGGCTGAAAGTTCACTTTTTCTGTCAAGGAGTGATGGAGATCAAACATTAAAGTAAATTTTTCACTGGAATCCTTTGAGACCTTTGAGCAGGGCAGGAGTTGTCAGTTTTGAAAGCTGGCACAGGCATGCAAACTGCTCCAAGGGTTGGAAGGAAGAAGAGTCTAACATGAAAAAGGCACATTATGCTTAAAGCTGTTGAATATTTAAAGCTTACAGAGCCCCAAGTGAGAAGAAGGCATTAGCTTTTGTTTTTACCAAAATGTTAATTTTCCTTTCAATCCATGAATGAATGGAACAATAAATTACACTAAGTTTGCTTCTTCATTTCATTATTATAAAGCTTATGTTATCAAAGCACATACCCCTTTGTTTTAAAGCAAACTACCATCTTGGATTTTTGCACAGAAAGAGAGGATTTCTCTAAGAGTCTCTAAGAGTGTCTTTTAACAGTTAATATAAAACAGTTAGAGCCCTGTAATCAGAGCCTGAGAGGGACACACTGAGGTTTAAGGAGAAGTTACAGCATTTCAAAAATACTTTTCCAGCATTAGAAAATCCTTGTCAAAACATTCTTTACTGATGCAAGGGGAATATTGGGCATATTTTTAATCTCAACCACAGTTACACTGCAGGAGAATGCTAAAAGCAGGGCTGGAGGAAGGTTTTTAACACTAAGTACATGAAATACAACATGAAGCTGAAAAAGTCAACCATACACCAATGCTGGCAACAAGGAACTGGCCTCCAGGCTAAGGCCATGAGGTATAACTCAAAATCCTTGCTTTTAGTGATAAAGAAATGATGCATTTGGAAGATCAAATTGCTATGCAAGGTAACTGGAGCCAAAGACACAAGGACACACAGCAGTTTGGGGATGGGGAGGAGGAGGGGGAAATAGAATTAAGAAAAACGCTGTTAGAATTAGAGTTGTCTGGAAATGATAAAGGTAAAAACCAGCCTGTGAGGTAAATCTTCAGCAACATATTTGATAAACACAAGATCTCTACCTACACTCTGCTCAGGCTTCCTAACAGATCTGCTGGTCTATTCTTAATTTCATAATTATCAGTTTTAATTTCACAATGAAACTTCCCTTCAGTTTCCAAATTTCACAGGAGCTGGTGAGGCATCAAGCAAGCAGAAAAAAATACACAAGTAGAACATGAGAATTTAAGATTCAGCAGAGCAAGTATTTGGGCAGCTAGGGGGGTTGGTGGTTTTCCTCACCTCTAGAGAATAGATGGAAACCAAAATGAAAGGAAGGAACCCAAAACCACTGGAAACACATGGGAGTCCACTGAGCAGCATCCAGAAAGTTCTGAACAAAAGCTGTACAACAGTGGCTTTCTGCCACACTGCAGTTTGTGCCAAGAACACCCCAAAAAGTTTTTTTTTATGCTCTTGATTGCTACCAGCAGCTCTCCCTTCACAATCAAGATCTTTGAGTGGCTAAAGCCACTCAAACAGAACAGAAATCAGTTATTTTATTTCATGAAGTTTACTGTCAGGAAAGGCCAACAGCCAATTTTAAGGGAAATTTGTACCAATGTATTTCGTTTAACTGAATAAAAGAAATTAGGAATGGGTGCATTATCTTAAAATGCTCTATTTTAGGTTACTGATCAATTTGAAGATGAGAGGAGTATTTTGAGATCAAGGGCATAGTTGGCAAGTGGTTTATACCTGGACTTGGCCTGTGTCCCTTGTCTAAAATAGACTTTGTAAAAGGATTTCTCTTTTTTTAATAGTTGCAGGACTTTCATGAAGGAGAAATTAAATTTAGAAGAGGCTTCAAATGTGTACCTTACTTAAGCAGATCTGATAAAGTAGACACAAGATAAGACATAGATTTGATAGAAAACAGACAATTGATAAAAAAGAGGGTACAGCATTAACCTTTCCATATCAACAGCTCACTCTTTACATTTGCTGAAAGAATTGCACCCAGAGGAATGAGATCATACATTTCACTCTTGCCTTTGTCTCTTATAAACTGGACTGGACTTACTGTGAATCTTTAAAGAGTTGATGAAGCAGAATTGGCATCATTACATAGTCTGATAAGAGGGCCAATAGCTGGGAAAGGCTGCAGATATCATTTATTTTGAAAAACAAATTTTGTTTCTCCAGAACAAAGGTTGGATAGCAACAATTAAAAATAACCTTGTTGAGTGCTTCAAATAAAGCAAGGATAATAGAGTTTGCTAAAGGAGGCAGGCAAAGCTGTATGTAAAGGTCAGCTGATAAGAGCAAGAAGAATTTAAACTATAATGGAATAAATAGGTTCAAGAAGTGTAACACAGACAGAAAATGTGTATGTTGATGATTGGTGCCACCAAAGTTGCCCCTGGGTACATGAAGGAGAGAATTTATTAAAAGAAAATAAATGTGAAAATTTACCAGCTTGAAATCTTCAGGGAGTCAGCAGAAATGTTATTCCCCCAGCTAAGCAGCAGCCTAGAGCACTCAGTTCCACATTCATTAAATACATGCAACTTTTGCAGTTTCTTGTGGGGAAAAAAAAAGCACTTTTTCTTCTTCAGATGGTCCAAGGTTTGAAAGCAATATAGTCCCTGGGAAGCATTTACTGGCCAAGAGACATGGGCAGAACACAGGAACTGTAGACAGAGATGAACAGATCTGGCAGGTAGCTGCAAGAGCAGCCAAAGCCTGTGGCTCCCCTGGTGAATTTTGGAAGCAGAAGTATTCATGACTTCCTTGAGAGCTGCCTGGAACATCCAGTATCAGGGCAGGAGTTTCTGCAGTCTGTGAAATAAGGCACTGTTGTTCTTTATAGATAGAAAGGACCCTTCTATATTAACACTGGGAGGCTCAAGTAAAATAATCAGGAAAAATGCCTGAGCATCTTTAGTTACCACACTCTCCATGTATTGAAAACAATCAGCTGAATTGATGAAGGTGAGAAGGATATCAGAGATATCTGTTGATAATCACTTGTACTGCTGGAGCTTTGAGCAGAGCCTCCCAGCCCATGCAGCCACTGCCTGTGCCAATCCAGAGAGATTCCTGCCAGTCAGTGAGTCAATGTTTGAGCTCCTGTTTCAATTACAGAAAGGATTTTAGCATGGGAATCTCTCCTCTGTTTGTTTGGTCTTTTGCACAGGAACTATAAAATGTATCACAAGATTAAAGCTTGCAAGAGCAAGATACTTGAGTATCTTCTGCAAGAAGAATATATACCAATGTAATAGTCAACAGTTAAAATATATAGCTAAAGGGATCTGTATTTGATTTTTGTTTGCTTTTAAAACACCTCAATTCAAAGCAAATTTTTACTGCAATCAGAAATGCAACAAATATTCCTTTAATATTGCAGCTGGGAGTAGGTGAACAGCAAGTCTTTGAACACCTCCTTTTTCAAAATCCTGGAGGAACCTAAATCTCACTCTTTTTTCTTTTTCCTTTTTTTCCATTTCCAAATGATCTATCAAGGTTTGCAAAACATGTATAAAAACATGGGTTGGGAAAATAATTTGAAGCTGCTCCTTTTTCCAAAATAAAACTGCATTAAAAAAATAATTTTAAGTTTTCAAATCCCACAAGGCACTCAGGAGCGGGTGTCAAGGTAATAATAAAAGGACAAAAAGGACAATGTCTTTTTTTGGGGAAATACTGATAAGGCAGCAGCAAAAGGATTAGCCCGGCTGGCTGCAGTCAGGGACAGTGAAATGTGACACAATAAAAACTCAGTTATTGAGTTAAGGACAGCCCTTTGGACACAAAAGACTGAAATGAAGAAAAGCTGTGGGTTTCTTTGTTCTTGAATAGGACTTTTTTATTTTTTTGTGCAGAAGCATGAAATATTGCAGTGATAACAGAGATTGGATAATAAGAATAAAAACCCAACCAAGGAAAATTCTCTGAGGGCTTTTTTAGGATGCACTGAAAGAGTAATTTGTTTCTAAACATCACCTGCAACAAAGCAACCCAGCAGGGTGAGTAGGGTGGGACACATTTGCCTGTGTTTGCATTTCTCAGTACAGCTTTCAATTAGAGAGTGATAGAATCACAGGAGAAGACTGGAAAAGACCTCTGAGATTGTGGAGACCCTGGGCACTACATCTGCGCAGTTTCTGAACACTCCCAGGGACAATGACACCACCACTGTCCTGGGCAGCCTGTCCCACTGCCTGGCCTCCCTTTTGGGGAAGAGATTCACCCTAACATCCAATCTCAACCTCCTCTGGCATAACTTGAGGCTGTTTCCTCTTGTCCTAGCACTTGTTACCTGGGAAAAGGGACTGATCCCCACTTCCTTCAGTCAGGAGCTCTGTCCATTGCCCTGCTGAACAAACCATCTGGGCTTGGAGAATAAAATAATAATAATTTCTTACTGTTCTTCAACTTTGGGGTGAGGGGGGCGGGTCAGGACGTTCAGAGAAGTTGTGCAGTGCTTTAAGCCATTTTCCTGCTTTGGTTTTGATGCCTCTGGTTTTAGCTTTTATATTTTTCAGATTATGTTCTGCTTTTGTGTGTAAGCTTCATATTAGGAGATGGTAAGGTCTCTTCACAGAATAGGTAGACAAAACCATTCCTTCTCTAGCTGGGGACCCAAGGACAGCTGACCCAGATCTCAGGCCCAAGAGCATAAACAATGGTGGAATGAAGAGAGAAAAACAAGAAAGATGGTACTTCATGGGCTCAAGCTGTAATTGGACAATTAACTTCAATATGCCAATGGACCAAAATTTATAAAAGTGTGAGACCCTGTGACCGCCAGTCCACTTTGTCACCCTTTTGGGTTGTGCTGCTCAAGGTGGATCAATTGAGAGCTTTTAATAAATCCCTACTTTATTCTTTAGCTCTGTTCTAGGTCAGCCTTCACAAGGCATCAGTTTTAGCCCTGCTGGAATCAGCCATGAACAGACCTTGTCCTGGGCCTGAAGGCTGAGGACCCTTCTCCCCCAAAGCTGAGAGCCCCCAGCCAGCCCTGCGTGCTCCATAGGTAATATGGCTCTGCCCATCCTGTGCCATCAGATCTCCCTCCTATACGAAGGGCATGCAGAGCACAGACCTTCCCACACGTTCTGGGAACCAGGCACTTTTCCAGGCACGTGTGAGTCAGCCCTGCAGAAACCCCGGTGCTGTTTGTATGCAGAACAGGCACCCGTGGCTGGCTCAGTGCTCCAGCAGCCTTGCAGTGACAGCCCTGTTATTTCCCACCCATTTGCTGTGCATCATTATCACTCTTTAGCTTTCTGACACGCAGCTCGTTCCTGCTCTCCCTTCTGTGTGCCTTTGATGGGTTAGACATGTGAATAATGCTTTTTTGGGGGCTGTGTTCAGGGAGTGCTCACAGTTTGGTTTGTCTGCTGCTGCAGCACTGGGAGCTGCAAACTAAGAAAAATGGAGGCACCAGCTTTGCTGACAGAAGCCCGCACATGGATGCTGTTGCCTGGATCCTTTTTAGGGGGAAAAAAAGCAATTGGAAATATCTTTGGTGTTTTCAGCCAGCAGAGGGGCAGGGCAGCTTTTCCCCTTGCTAGCAATGTGAGAAATCCCCATTGTAATATCTAGTGCTTATTTTCCATGATAGCTCCCTGCTATCCCACATTTATTGGTATAATCAAGCACATCTTTACTGCAATATATCTTTCACATGTGCAACCCACCCTTAAGAGAGCCATTTTGGCTGATTAAGTTCAAACTGTTGCACTTATTCAGTCACGTGCAGATATTTTTCTCCATCCCTATTTCTCCTTCCACCTCTGAGCAAAGCCAGACCACTGCATTTCCCAAAAAGCAGCTGAAAATACCCAAATCCACAATAAACACCAAATCCACAAATACAGACTCCCGCAACTAGCTGGCACAAGTCACACCAACAAGAACTAGGGGGAAAAATTAAAGTTCAAATGCCCAAAACAAATTAAGGCTTGGCTAAGTTGAATCATTTCAAGGGCAGATCTAAAATGCACATACCAGCACAAATATTTTGATGATCTCAGTTAAGAGACTCCACCTCTCCCTCTTCAGGGCCACAAAGAAAGTTAGGTCACTGCAAAAACATTTTGGACTGAAGTACTCCAGCAGGAGAATGCACCCTTCCTTGGAGTTTTAACTGTTAAAGCCTTATAAAGCAAAAACACTTATAAACAAAACTGGGATGAAATCAGCATGTGTAGTAGGATTTTTTTAAAATATTCTCTTTCAAGGCTAACTGTGAGAGCTTAATGTTGGCTTCAGGGTGCTTTTAAGCCTGACACTGAGACTGAGATACAGTTAATGCACAATTGAGGACAGATTTTTTTGCCTCCTGTACCCTGAATCCAGACATTGATTGGAAAACTGAAAGCAGCCTTGGAAGAGGGGGAAAAGTGTCTGGTGGTGCACGGTGGCACGGTCTGCACAGAGCCCTGGTCCAAGTGCCCATGCCATGGCTGATGGACACACAAGAATTTGAGGGTGAGGAGAGCTATAATTACATTTCTGCGACAGTAATTACATGTATTTCACACAGTTCAGCTCATGCCATGTGGCACAATAGGTGCTGTGAAGAATACTCATTTATTAAGTAATTTATTGCATAATAATTAACAGCTAATCACTTGTGAGTTAAGATGCTCTGGGAACAGACCCAATTCACAGTCTGTGCTGCCTCCTTCCAGGAAATATGACTATTCAGAGAGTGCTCCTCACTCCCCAGAAGGCTCCATCTCTGCAGAGCCCCTGCTTGCAGGCACAGACATCTGCAGGTGATCACTGTGTGTGTGGCAGCAGCTCCAGCAGAGAACTCAAACTCTCAGGTGATATCCACAGGGCAGGCAGGGAGCTGCAGCTGCCTGCTCTGGGATGGACAACAGGCTTTTAGACCAGGCTAGAAGAAAAGTGACAGCTCTAGGCTTCATTTCTCTACTCTGCCTCGCTAATTTGAAGCTGTTGCAGCTATATCTTCACTTAATCACAGTCACTCAATTGAGGGAGTATCACTCAGCCAGTCAACAAAATACTGCTACAGTTTTCTGCACTTGAGCTGATAAGACAAAACCCACCTTCTCCAGGGGTGATTGTCCCTGGCTTGTGGTCATATTACAGCTCAATGCCATTCAGCATGAAGCCACATTCCCACATTTTCACTCTAGTGTCCTCCTACATGCACCACTTCACACAAGGACATCAGAGCCTCTGGAGGTCTCCCTCAGCATGACAATGACCTCAGCAATGCCCCAGCCTCTACCAAGTGACAGAGAGTGATGGGCAGCAAAGACACACCAGTGGTGTCCCAGTGGGCTGTGAGCACCCACATCCCTTTCCCAGCTCTCTGCTTGTTGTAGGAAGCAAAACCCAATTTATGCCAAGCATTTCCCTTCACAGTGATTCTCACCACACATTATTTGTTGCTTTCACTACTCAGGGTAAGGTACCAGCCACAGCCACCACAGGCTGAATGAGATCTCTCCCATTTTTCTTGGCTCCTCTGACAAAGTAGGTGCAAATAGAATGAGGGGTCTCCCACAAGGAACTGCCTCCATGTCTTCTGCCTTAGCTTGATGGTTCATGTCCAAGTGCTCTGGGGCCAGATGAGGTTTGCCCTGCCTGCTTCGAAATCCAGGAGAAAAACCAGTCAGATGAACTTGAAGGATTTGGGGAGAACATGTTCAACCAAGCTTAGTAAATGTTTTCTAAAAAAAATAAATCAACTGATGTAACAAATATTGTTCTTCACCTGTAGTTCCTAGGGCATGTCCCAGTCTCCAAGTAAATCCTGGACCCTCTGAAACCTCTGCACACAGCTCAGTCACAGAGCAATAATGCATGAGAGAACAGTTCCTACTGAAAAGAAAAAAATAATTTGTGGTGGCCCATAAATCACCAGAGTGTGTCATTTCATATGGCCAAGGGCTGTGAGCAAGCAGAGCGCTGCACAGCGAGTGACAAATTCATTTTGCACGTCAGAAGCAGCAGAGCTTCCAGTCAATCTCTGAGCAAATTCAGATTTACAGATCCAGCAGCTTTGTCTTGTTTTATTGTCTATTAATTCAATCCACAGCAGCTGTGAGAGAAGAGCAGATGCCAGTACCCTGACCTGCAGCAGAGGGAAGGGAGTTTGGGACAGAGTGCCTGCTCAGCAAGTTCACTGGTGCAGGAAGCTGGGAGCAGTGGCTGATACCCCAGAGGGCTCTGAGCCCTTCAGAGGGACCTGGGCAGCCTGGAGAGATGGGCAGGGAAGAACCTCCTGGAACTGAACAGGGCAAGGGCAGGGTCCTGCAGCTGGGCAGGAGCAGCCCCAGGCACCAGCACAGGCTGGGGTGCCCTGCTGGGCAGCAGCTCTGCACAGAAGGACCTGGGGGTGCTGCTGGACAAGGAGCTGTCCATGGGCCAGCCCTGCCCTGGGGACAAGAGGCCAAGGGGACCCTGGGCTGCACCAGGAGCTGCAGTGCCAGCAGGGCAGGGAGGGGATCCTGCCCCTCTGCTCAGCCCTGGGGAGGCCAGTCTGGAGTGCTGGCTCCAATTGTGGCATCCTCAGGACAAGAGAGACCTGGAGCTCCTGGAGGGGGTCCAGCAGAGGGGGACAGAGATGGGGAAGGGACTGGAGCCCCTCAGCTCTGAGGAGAGGCTGGGGGAGCTGGGGCTGCTCAGCTGGAGAAGAGACACCGAGAGGAACCTCATCCATGTCTGCCAGTGCCTGCAGGGAGGAGCCAGAGCATGGACCAGGCTCTGTCCAGAGGCAGTGGGACAATGGGGCAGGAACTGAGGCTCAGGAAGTTCCACCTGAACTTGAGGAAGAACTTCCCTGTGCAGTGCCCGAGCACTGGGACAGATTGCCCAGAGGCTGTGGAGTCTCCCTCGCTGGGGATAGCCAAGAACCACCTGGACACCATCCTGTGCCCTGTGCTCTGGGATGGCCCTGCTGGAGCAGGGAGGTTGGAGCAGATGTCCCACAGTGGTCCCTGCCAGCCTGACCCATCCTGGGATTCTGGGATATCAGCCCCTCTCAGTTCAACTGGGAGAGCAGGAAAAGAGGGATGGGCTGTTCTTAAACCCAGCCTAGAGTTCATGAGGCAAAACAGTTTCTTTAGACATACTGGAAATAAAAAGCAACACTATTTGGGACTGAAATGTTGGATTTTTATACCAGGGAAAACTACTGCTCACAATGGGCTTGGTCCCTGGCTCTGTCCTGCTGTTTCACACACAGATCACACACATACCTTAGGCGCTCCCAGTGAAAGGCTGACATTTCTCCCAGGCACATCCCTGAGAGGCAGCTGCTGTCACTGCACACCAGCTAAGAGGGGTGCAGCATGCCATCCCCACCTCTTGCATGCACCCAGAGCCCAGGTGGACCTGCTGCTGCCCTGGGTTTGGCTGCAGAAAGCCCTGCCCAGGCACATCCCTCTGTGCCCTGTGCATGAGCAGCAGCAGGACATTCTGTCTGGATGAAAGCTGCAGGGAAAGGTGATCCAGTGGGAGGATCATCTATGGGTGATCCTCATGCTTGGGATACAGAGCAGACTACAGGTGTACTAAAGGAGCTGGCTTCCAACAGGGGAGCACAGTGCGAGGCTCACCTTGCTCCTGGAAGTGCTGGGAAGAAAGCAAGAGCATCCATTTGCTTATTAGTTACTTGGCTTTGGGATCCAAACCTTACCTGACTGGGAGAGAGAAGAGTTAGCAACCTGAAGAGCCCCCAAGCCCCCTTTGTGGATCCAAGAAGGGAAAAGGGGAGATGGTGACTGACCAAATCCAAGGCCAAGGTAATGGCAGTATTATTTTAGCCCCTGCTGCTTGTCTTGGATCTCAGTGAGGAAACAAGCACACTCTGTGCAAACACAATAATGGTTTCCTTCTCTTTACAATGGAAAATTACACCCACTTACCTGCCTCCTAGGGGGATGTTTGCATTTAATTCTCTGCTATTTACAAAATACTTTGAAAACCATGCATAGAAAATGGTTGGTAAGAGATGATTGCTCCACTTGTGTCAAAGGAAACAATGATCGGGGTGTCTTCAGGAGATGCACTTTTCTCTGTTTCAGTGCCCAAAACTGGATGGCATCAATGCTGAAGTGAGCTGCTGTGGGGGGTGTGTGCAGGGAGGCACCAGCTCTGCCTCGTCTGTCTCTGCAGGCCGAGAGCCCCGTCAGTGGCAGCTGATTGGGATGAGCCTGTCCCGGGAGAGCAGCACAGCCACGCCTCGCCAGAGGGACACAGGGAGTGTTTGTTCCTTTATCACCTCGGTGCAAACAGCGTGCCCTCACCTGGCTCTGACAACCCTGCCATTTACAGTGACCCAATCTGTGCTGAATCAATGCTTTGGCAAATCCATCCCCCTGCACGCTGCTTCTTCAGTAATTCAACAGCTGAGATAAAGGAAGTGCCCCTTGCTTTTTTCCTTTGGTTTTATTTTTGGGGGGGGGTTTTTGGGGAGGGGGGATGTGATATTTGTCTGGTTTTTTTTTTTTTTTTGGTTGGGATTTTTTGGTGGTTTGGTGGTTTCAGAGTTGGGGTTTTTTTGTTTGTTTTTGGGTTTTTTGTTTTTGTCTTTTTGGGGTGTTGGGGGTTGTTTGTTGGTTTTTTGTTCTGTTTCGGTGGGGTTTTTTGTTTGTTTGGTTGGGGAGGAGTATGGAAGCGAGTTATCCTAGGGAAACACCCCAGGACCTCTTTTGACTCCTTCACCAGCATCCTCACCTGGAGAGAAACACAGCAGGGTCATTCCCAGCCTCTTCTAAGCTGACGGTGCAGAGCAAACCCTGAGCTGGGCATATCCCTGCGCAATCCCGCTCCCTTCAGCGCACACCTCCAGGGCACAAAGCTGCCCAGAGCAGCCCGACAGACGCCGGGACACCATCCCCGAGAGGTGACTGAGGCAGGGATCCGCAACCCGGCCCTTCCCTTCCTGGCTTTCGGAGGCAGAGAGCTCCCTCCAGTGGGGCGCGTGCCACGCTCCGTGCTGCTTCTTCCCAGGGAAAGGGGGAATGCCCATTGAAACCTCCTTTAAAAAACGCAGTTACCAGGCTCCAGCTGCAGGACACGCTGGGAAGGCAGCTGTGCTTTATATCCGGCCAGGCCGAGGTGGTGGTGGGGGGATTTACAGCCAGCATCCAAAAATGCTGTCCCTGTCACTCAGTGAGTGGGGGCCCACCTGCCATAACCTGAGTAGGTTTCTCACCAAAATTTTAAGTCAGGTTCTGGAGGTGTTTCTCAGCCAGGCTGGAAGAAATGCCCCACAGATCCTCAGGCCATGCCAGGGCTTCCCACAGAGCTCTGCCTGGGGGGCAGGAGAAAGCAGGCAGCATTGAGCACAATGCAGAATAACTTTTAATTTCACATTAACGACCAAAACATCTTACTTCCATTTTTCTTTAAAAGAAAATAAAGATTTTAATTTTCCTGTGCAGATCTCGAGTAAAGTAAATCAGCAGACGTACAGCCACATGAAGCAAATATTTTGTTCCCCTAGCTGAGCAAGCATTAAAAATATTAAATTACAACATGAGGAACACTGTTGTGGGATATTCATGGTCCATAAAACACAGCAGAAGGGTTGGCACAGCCAGGGGTTGTGGCAGAAACCTGGGGAAATGCAGGAGTACCTGCACAGGTCACTGAGGCTCCCCTCAGAGTGGGGGAGGCTGCTCTGGGAATTGCTGTCCCTGTCCTGCCTGGCCAGGGGGGACACGGACATTCCAGAGCCACTCGGGGGCCCTGGCCCGCAGCTTCAGCTGCAAGGGGTCGAGCTGCAGGCACTGTCCCAGGCTGTGCATCTCCATGGCTGGCTCCTCCACAGCCCTCACCGCTGGCTCCTCGGGCCTTGGGCTTCTCCCGGGGGCCTGTCCGCACAGGGCCGTGACGCAGAGGCCCCCAAAGGCCACCAGCAGCACCAGGCCGGCCACCAGGGCTGCCCCCACCAGCATGTCAGCGTGGCGGAGGAAGATGCTGATCCCTGCAAGAGAAAAGCCACGGGCTCATCCTGGTGCCCACGAAGTGCCCCACATCTCCTCTGGGAAGTTCAGCACGGCCCCTGCACCCTCCAGGGACCCTCACACCTGCCTCCAGGCTGGAGCACATCTCCCAAATCTCCATTCCAGGGACATATATAGACCAAGAGCCCAGAGCAGCACAAGGATGGTGCTACCCCAGAAGAACCCTGACAGAGCAAAGCCATTGCCAAAGCCACATGCAGCTACATGAAGAATAAAAGGTCTGCTGCTGTTCCCATCCAGGCCTGGAGAGACTCTCCCTATGACCCAACAGATAAAGATGGAGTCATAAAATTACCTGTGTCAGAATATAACAATAACCAGCTGATCTGTACAGGCTTAGACTACTCAAGTTGTTAATTAACTTGGAGTTGGTAGGATGGGTGAGAAATTATATTTGGCTATGAGCTCACGTTAAGGTTTAAACCACTGCAGCCATGTAAAGCAGCCGCAGTGTTTGGAGCACATATTACAGAATATTGCTGTTTTCCAGCCTGTGAGGCTCCATCACTCTGCAATTGGATTGGATTAGCCACCTCTGAGTATAGTCAAGCACCACATGCCATCTGCTCAGCCCTGTGTCAAAGCTGGAGTAAACACCAGGATCATCACTGTCCTTCTCACCAAGATCTACACAGGGTGACAGGAGACCAAAGGGCACCCCCAGGGGCCACCAGGTTTGCTGATCACATCAGTTACAGCAGAGGTAGCTCAGAAATCACCCCTGACCACACTTTGCTTATCACTTAAGGGCTCACATGTGCCAGATTGCAGCCCCGACGCAGAGAAAGCAGCAGACTGGGGGGAAGGAGCCTAAGGCTCATGGAGAGGTTCTATTCCCAGCCCTTGAAAAGGCATTCCACACGTGGCAGGGACACCTAGAGCCACCACTCCCAGCACACACCAGCAGAGGGGCAGGACCCCTGGCTAGGAGAGAGCCCCTTGCCCTGGTGTGCTCACTCCCTCCAGCGGCTCTCCCCACTCAGGGCAGGGCAGCAGCAGCCCGGGGAGGGAGCAGAGCCGCACTTCCATCCCCTACCTGTCCGGGGAACGCGGATGCAGAGCGTGCCGGACTTGGTGGGAGAATGGTCCTCGTAGCCCTGCTTGCAGCGGCACAGGTAGGTGCCCACGCCATTGAAGCACTCCGCCTCCTCCCCGCAGAGGCCGAGCCCAGCCTGGCACTCGTTCACATCTGTCATGGGGAATGGATGCCCCAAAGTCAAGTCAGGCTTGGCATTAAAGGGTTTATCCCAGGAAAAAATAAAATAAACTGAAGCACCCACCTTCAACGAAGAGTGAAACAAGCTGCAGCTTCTCCACGCCCACCGAGGTGCCAAGCAGCTCCTCCAGGTGGGAGCGCAGGAGCAGAGACACATTCCTGTCCTCTGGCTCCAGGTGCAGCCAGAAGGTGAGCAGCAGGTTGGCATCACTCGTCCTGAGGGCAGAGGAGAGCCCAGGGTGAAGCAGGAGGAAAAAAACATCACTGCAGGCCCAGCTCTGACAGCCCATTTAGACCTTCCACCCTTGGCATGGGATCGTGGTGCTGCAGGCTCTTGCAAGAAAGAGCTGTGCCAAGAGGCAGCTTTGCACTTGGACCATGGGAAAAGGGAAAGCCCAGGAGTGGCTCCTCATTGGGAGCTAGGCTGAAATGACCAGATATTTGTGTAAAGTGAATTGTAGTAGCAATCTCTCTCACATTGCCAGATCAGCCTCTGCTGACAGCTCCCAGCTTTCTCCAGCAGGCACTGTGGCAGGTGAGATTATCCTCATTTTCCTCCAAAGTTTAAATCCATTTTATACCCTTATAGGCCCCAGATAATACTAAACACCAATTTTCACCATCTTTCCTCTAGAAAACAATTTTTTTTATACTTCCAGGACAAGTTACAGATCAAAGAAGAACAAACACATGTCTCTTCCTGGGGAAGGAGAGTGAGAAGCCAACACACTGCTAATCCAAGAAATATTACAGGTTATAGCAGCCCCCTGCCAAGCCAGCAGCACAGCATTAACCCTACCTTTTGGCATCCTTTAGTTTTATTTCACTGACTCTACTGGCAGAAAGCTTCAGGTTCTTCTGGATCTACAAAGGAGCAGAGTGACCAGTGCTGATTTGATGTTCAGCCAGGAGGAGCATGACAGCAAACAGCTTCTTTTCTCACTGTAGCACCCTATCTTGCTCTCCCCCTTCACAAACCCCCCGGGATGCAGAGATGTCCCATAGCCCACTGCTCTGAGCCCTTTCTTCAGAACAATACCAGTTGTTTCCATTTGCTTAGCTCCAGGTCATGTCCCCCAAACACAAAAGCCCAAAATGCTCTCTTCTACATGAAGATTTAGGACATCCCATCTGCTCTTCTGTACCTCCCCATGCCCACACTTACATGATCCTTCAGAGATTCAAGGAGACCCTTTTGGACCTCACTTCCACCATGAGGAATCCAGTCCTTGGGTTTGATTTCAGCAGTGACTTCAAACAGCACATCTGCCAGAAAACACAAGATTCTGGCATGTTCAAATGCACATAATGCAAACAGGCTCCCTAAATGAACATCAACACCAGAGCAGCACCATGCTTGTGCAGGTCAGTGCCACAGGGTATTTCCAGGGGCTCTGCATCAGGTAGGACTAGTTGTGGAGTAACAGGTGAACACAAACCTTAGTTAATGCTCGTTGATGAATACTGGAATTGATCTTTCAGTGAAAAACTGACACAAAGCAACATATCCAATCACATCCACATGCCTTTAGCCCTTCTGTTTCCCAAAGGGATTGTCATAGTTACTGATGGAGTCTAAAAGCCAGTTTCTCTTGGAATCCGGACTGGCACAGGTTTGTCATTTGGCTGTTTAAAACCTATTTGTTCATCAATATTACCCCCTGTTCAGAGCTGAGGCTCCTTCTGTATTGACTCCTTTGTGCAAGCTGTTTCTGTGGCTTGCTGGGCCCTAAAAACCCTGCATTTATATTGTTTGGTTGCTCTCCCTTAAGAGGGTTTTCCTTCTCTCCCTGGCCTGAGGAGCAGGATTTCTGCATATTTCTGATCCTGGTAGTCATGGCACATCCATTGGAACACACTGGAGGAAATTCAGTTCATTCACCCTCATTCATCTTAGCGAAACCTTATTTAAATAGCCAACAAGTATTGCTTGGACTCAAACAAGCCAGCATATATGTCAGGGTTGGCACCTAAACTCAGGTTTCTCCAGGAGAGACACACAAAGTGGCCAAAGCACAATTGTGGGATTGCAGTGACATCTTAAAAAAATAACATCTTCAGAGTGGTTACTACTCAGAAACAACACCCACTGCTTTCTAAATGTAATGAGCAGGTGGTGTCCAGCACAGCCTCAGGCAGCTCCCTGGGCTTAGGGCACTGTTTTAAGGCACTTAAAAGCTCTGCATGGCTCACCTCCAGGATGGTGCTGGGACTGCAGTCCTGTGTCGTTCCCCACAGATGACATCAGATCTGCCAAAGCAAGGGAAAGCATCACGCTGCTATCACTGATGTAGCAGTAAGGGGGAGGGAAAGTATGCTAGGTCTGTGTCACTTTGCAAAAAGAGTGCCATGTGCCAGCTCCTGCCTCTGTCCTTCATTCTGAAATTAAATGTCAGGCTCTGAAGACAACAATCTCTTCTCCTCTACAGCGGAAAGTGATCTTTAGAAAGAAATTACCTCAATAAACCTCATTTCCATTTCTGGAAGCAGACAAACTCTTATTCCTGTAAAACCACCAGAGCTGCCTTGGATCTTTGTGGAACAAAACAGCTTGGGCATTGCATGTCAGCAAATCCAAAAGATCTGAGTAAAATCTACAACAGCAGAGCTAGAACAGTTTGGAGGTGAGGAAATAGCAATTGAACACATCTTCTGGTTTCAGGCAGAAATTAAAACATATCAGTAGCTAAATATTTCCTGTGTAAGTGATCTACCATCAACTCCTAAACTTTCTTAAGAGACAAAGGATTTTTCTAACCTTTCTCCAGCTTCTGGAGCTCAAACTTAGTGAACATGCCTGGGAGCACTGTGAGAGGCTACAGAGGAATCAGTGCAAGACAGAGCTGTTTAAAACCAAGACAAGCACTCCCAGTCTGCTTTGGGGGTGAAGTCACAGCTGAGACTCTGGCTCCTCCATGGATAACTCAAAACACCTGGATTAGTAACCAGCCTTTCTGGTCACTACTATGATGAGTAGTATAATCTCTTAGATGCCCATGTTAGAACTGATAAGCCTATGTCTTCTCAAGTCCCTCCCTCCCTGGATACAGAAGTCAAGAGTGGTACCATATGGCCCAGCTGAAGGTAACAGCCATGTCTGCAAATAAAACCCCTTAAGAGAGTGCTGCATCACTGGAGGTGGATATTGCACATTTCAGCCAGTAACAACAAAAAAAACCACCTTACCTAAGATTTCTTCAGTCCTTCCTCCCAGAGGCACCACATCAGCAGCAGTCGCACCAGGAGAGGGGTAGAGAGGTGTTTTTGTGCTGGTGCTCAGCAGTGGCTCTGCCAGCTCTGGTGTCTGTGTGTGATGTGCAGCAGCTGGCACTTCTGAGGGGCTGCCACTGGCAGAGACACCTACACTGCTGCTGGGCTTCTCTGAGCAAGGAGAGCCAGCTGGGTCACATGGGACCACAGTGACCAGAGCTGTTCCAGGGGCAGGTGGCTCAGCTTTGCCCCCAGTGTCCTGCCCTGGAGCTGGTTTCACCAACATGTCACGTTCAGTTTCTCTGCCCTTGCTTCCTCTGTCCTTAAGGTTCTTTTCCAGCCTGGTTTCATCCTGACCACATTCACTCTGGTTGGCACCAGACTGGCCATCTTCCATGAGATCAGGAGAATGTTGGCCCACCTCTTCTGGGCTCACAACACCAGGCTGGATCCTGCCACCAGCAGGTGCAGCTGGTGGGCCTGGAGGAGCTGTCAGCATGGACAGCAAACCTTTGGTCTCCTCTGTCCTCCAGCTCTCATTTTTAGAGGTCTCCTGGGCAGGCTCCTGGGGAGCTGCTTTGGTATCACTTGAAGAGCCCACAGTTTCAGAGTCTCTGAATACATAGTACTGTCCTCTAAAATACCTGTATTCATGGCTTCTGGAACCACTCCCTGACAGAAACAACACCTGCACCTCGGTGGCTTGTACAGCAAAGACCAGAGTGCCTCGGTTGTGGCAGGCAAACACCACTTTGGTTTCCACACTTGACGAGACCCCCTGGAAGATGATCCTGTCCTGGTTGTTGCCACAGCCATCACTCCCCTGGAACCCTTGGACATAGATAACAATGTGTTTCTGGGGCCCTGCCCAGATGGTCCAGTTGCACCAGATGTTGGCTTTAATGTCCACGTGCAGCGGGAGGTGGAACTGGCCAGAGCCATCCCGGAGGATGCGGTGGCAGCTCCTGATGGGAAAGTACTCAGTTACCCAGGGAGGGCCCAGTTCTGACACATCTGCAACACAGAACAGAAACATTCTATTAAAGGCTATTATATTCACAAATTATATCACATATTACATTTTATATTATATATCAGACTTTTGGGAGTCTGCAAACTTCCACGGGAGAGGCAGCACTTCAGACTGCAAGACTTTTGCATTTCCTGCTGCAAAATTTCTGTGGTTTCAGCCCCTGGAGCCACATAACCACACTTCAGCTGGAGCTAAGCCTCTGTGAGAGGCTGCACGAAGCAGAGCCAGTGCCAGCCAGCTCCAGGATGGAGCCAGCACTGGGCAGGCCAGTGAGGAGTCCTCCCCTGAGAGGGAAGGAGCTCATCAAGGTCTGATGAACTGACTGCAGGTCCCATTCTCCTGCCCTTCCAGAGGCAGGGGAGGAGATTGAGAAACCACGAGCGAAGTTGAGCCGGGAAGATGGGAGGGGTGGGGGAGAAGCTGGTTTTAAGATTTAGGTTGATTTCTCATTATCCTACCCTAATTTGATTGGTAAGAAATGAAACCAATTTCCCCAAGTCTGTTTTGCCTATGATGGTAGGCTGTCAGTGATCTCTCCCTGCCCTTATCTCACCTCACAAGCCTTTAATCATATTTTCTCTCCCCTGTCCTGCTGAGGAGCAGCTTTGGAGGGCACCTGGTGTCCTGCCAGGGTCTCAGAGAGTCCAGCCCAGTTCTCCCCAGACAGCAGATTAGGATTGCCAGGTGGAGACTGCAGGTCAAAGGCACAGCCTTGTCCTTGCCTCACCAAGTACTTTTGATTTCTAAAGATGAATTGTGCCAAGACACAGAGTGCTGGGACACCTACCAGCATGTTTCCCTTGCTGTCCTTTTGCCATCTGGGTGTTCCTGGCTACACCAGAAGGCTCCCAAGGCTTTTGGTCTCTGGGCAGTGTTTCTCCCCGTGGAGCTGCAGGCAGATCAGGGTGTGCAGGAGTGGTGCTGAAGGAGGCAGCTGTCCTCTGCCCTGCACCCACCTGCACAGCTTCTGGGCTTCCCTGCATTTCAAACCCCCTGGATCTGGAGACAGAAGCTGGTTTGTCACTGGCAGCACTGTCCTGATGCTGCACAGGCACCTCCCTGGTGTCTGACAGGGAAGCTGGTGTCACCCCAGAGCCTCTGGTGGCATGGCCCTCAGGCTGAGCAAGCCTCACAGCAGGCCCTGGGGCAGTGACAAAGACTGGGGAGGGAATCCTGGCCATCAGGCCCACAGAGGCTGTGGTTTCACCTCCCTGTCCCAGCACCAAGTTTTGCTTTTGCTTCCCAGGGCCAAGGCATCTGGAGGACCCATCTGTGCCCAGTTCAGAGGCTGCTGATGGATGGCAAGGTGGTGAAGGGGAGACCATCTCCTGTCCTCCTGGGCTGGCTGGGGAGATGTTCCTTTGCCTGAGACTGATGGTGTCCCAGTCCAGAGGAGCTGGGGGAGAGGGCACCATGGGCAGAGATTCCACTTGTGGAGGAAGAGGTGCTTCAGGAACTAAATCCAGAGAGCCAAAGCCTGCAGGGACAGGCACTGTGGAGGAGGTCACTGGCACAGGGATGGTTTCTGTCCCCAGGGCAGCCACAGGTGTCAGAGGATGCTCCAGCCCTGTTGCCAAAGCAGGTACAGCCAGCCCTGGTGCTGTGGGATGCAGTGCTGTTCTCCTCCTGACAGCTCCCCCAAAACTTCCCAGTGAGAAAATATCCATGAGCTTGGTATGCTGGAGGCCAGTTGAGCCTAGCTCAGGTTTAGGCATGGACAAATGCCCCAAACTGCTTTGGCTTCTCTCAGGAAGCAGCTGCAAGTGATCCCTGGTGACCACATCAGAGGGGCTCCTCAGGCTGGGCATCAGCCCCTTGGTGAGGCCATCATCTGGGACACTCAGCAGGGCAGGACTTCCTTCCTTCTCCAGGCTGGCTGTGCTGAGTTGGCAGTCCCTGCTGGGACCTGTGCCCTGCTGGCTTTGTCCTGTGCCAGGGGACAGAGGCTCAGAGTGTGCAGCCAGGGCCAGGTGACCCGTGCCTGTTGGTTTAATGGTAAGCTGCAGGTGGCCCAGACCTTCTGGCCTCAGGGTAGGGCTCAGGACAGCCTGGCTGCTCTCCAGACTCACCCCTGCTGGCTGCCAAAAAGGTTCTGCTCCCTGGAAGGCACCAAGCACAGGAGTTTCCAAAGGCACACTGTGCACGGGAGCAGAACTCACAGCACTGCCCTCACTCACGGAGGGGTTCTGTCCCCACATGTCCTGAGCTGCAGTGGGGATTATTCCCTCAGGTGTTCCTATGCCTGGAGCCTCCAGCAGCTCAGACCCCAGCCCAGAAGGAGCTTTTGTTTCCAGAGCCTGTGTCCTTGCACGTTCACGTGGGAGAAGTTCTGTAGGACTTCCCACAGCCGTGGGGTCCACAGTGATCCCTCTTCCCTGCATCTGCTCACTGCTCAGCACGGTGCTGCTGCCACGTGTGGCTGCAAAGCCCAGTGCACCCCTAAGGTTTTCAACCCAGCCAGACTGAAAACCACCACCTTTCTTTGGCAGTTTTGGAGCAGAATTTCCAGAAATTGCACCATCTTTGGAGGAAGAGGCACCTTGCTGGTCTTCAAAGATGTAGTACTTCCCTTTAAATCCTGCATCTCTCTGGTTTGGCAAGTACCTCTTCAGCAGCACAACATGGACAGCCTGAGCAAAGGTGGCAAAAACATGCATCTCCTTTTTCCAGCAGGCATAAACAACACTGTTTTCCACCAGGGAGGAGACTCCTTCAAACAGAATTTTGTCCTCATTTTTGTTGCAAGCATCCTTAGTGATAAATCCCTGGATATAAATGATGATGTGCTTCCTGGAGCCCGCCCAGATGGTCCAGTTGCACCAAAAGCTTACAGGGAAATCAGCATGGAATGCTGGAGGAGAAAACTCCCCATATTTGTCCTTCAGCACTCTGTGGCAGCTTCTTATAGGCACATAGGCCAATAACCAAGGAGACACCAGCTCTGGAAGACAAGAAGCAGCAACCAAGTTTTTCCCCATTTCCACTTTCAAAGAAATTATTACCATCTTTATTTCCAGAAATTATCTTCAGATCCCTCTCCTCCCCATTTTGGTACCTCCTGTTCACATTTGCCGGCCAACATGGAAAGCCATGAGTGGGAAAGCATGGGAGTAAGCTCTTGGAAAGTTGGAGAAGCCCTGGCTGCCACCACCTCCTGCTCTATGGCTGTGCCCCCACAGTCCCAGAGCAGGGCACTCCCATGCTTTGACCCCCCCATGGCCATGCAGGAGCACAGAGGTGCCAGGACAGCCACACAATGGGTGCCCCACATCCCAGGGAGGCTTCTCCTCTGCAGGGTCAGGCTGTTTAGGGAGCAGGGCTAAAGGCTCAGGGAGCTGCCCCAGCTGGGAGAGTTAGGAAAGCAAAGAGAGCTCTGCTACATTTGGGTTCAGCCTGTGGGCTGGGTTTGTTCATACACCTGCAGAGCTGGGAGACAAAGCTCTCCTGGAGGCATCTCCAATCTCTTTGGTTTAAAGGGCTCAGCCAAGCCAGAAGCCATTAGAGCCCCAACATTAGTATCCATTTACCCAACATTAGTATCTCCCCACAGCACTCAAAGTGGAAAGCAGCGTTCCTTAGGCAGGGAAAAGCAGTGTTTTCCAAAACCACTTTCTCAAGGCCAGAAGAGTGGCAAGTTCAGGACAGAGTTCAGGAGCACGCTTAAAGTTTGGGTTGGACTTTTGCCACTTGTTTTAATTGCTGCCGTGCTTTGCTCCTGCCTGCAGGACCTGCTCTGTGGCAGGGACTTGGCAGCCACAGGACAGTGGCACAGGTTATCTCCCACACCAGCACTCAGTACTGATCAACCGCATCCCACTCCCTCTCCACACCACCCCACAACCAGATTGTTGCTCCTGATTTTTCACACTGCTTATTGGTGCCTTAAAGTACCCAACAAGTTCCAAGGGAACAGAAAAATAAAAAACAACCACCACCAACAACCACCACCACCAACAACAAAAAGGAAAAAACAAAAAAAAAACCAAAAAAAAAAAACAAAAAAACAAAAAACCAAAAAGCTAAACACAAACAAACAAAAAAACAGAGGCTGATCTGAGAACTAATTCTTACCTGGTTTAACCTCCCAATGTTCCTGAGAGGATCCCCTTGCCTATAAAAAAAGAAAATAGTCCAATTGCAGGCCCAAATACCAGTTCCCAATGTTTATAACACTGCACAGAGAAATGCCAGCACCAGCCCAGTGGGAAGGGAGAACCAAACCCAGACTGGTAGGTTGGGGTTTTGCCTGCACCTGGACCAAGTCCCAGGGTCACATCATTTATTCCATGTGATTATAAACCCTCTCCCCTCCCTACATCCAGAAGCACTGCCTGATTTGTGCTGTTGGACCACAAGCAGTACAAAAACCAGCCCCAAAACACAGCAGGCAAAGCCAGTCAGGCTTTAATCTCTCAGGGCCATGCAGAAGAGAGAAGGATTTGCAAGCAGGCAGGACAACACAGCCAAGAGGGGAGTTTCCCACAGGGAACCAAGTCCCCCCTGCCCCTCACTCACCCCTGCAGCAGCTGCAGCATCACAGCAGGGCCCCAGCATCACCCCAGGACCCTGCCCAGGGGCTGGCCCCAGCACCCAAGGCATCAAGAGCAGGGCCAGAATAAACAGGGAGGGCAAAGGCTTCATGGCAAGGGTTTACCAGGGGCACAACATTAAATAAGACAAAAAAAAAAGAAAACCAACCAAACAAAAAACCAACAAAACATACAAAAAAACCTCCCTATCTCTCCCCAAAATAATCCCTCAGGCAGAGCAAATGTGTGGTCACCACCTTTCCCAGACCCTCTCCAAAACACATCCCTGCAGCAAAGGGGCTAGCCTGGCAGCCCACTCACTCATATAGGGCCCTGCTGCACCAGTGCCAGCAATTAGCTAATGGCAATTAGCTAATCAATGAAATGAGGCCAGCTAGAGCTTGTTAGGGACAGACTTGTCCTTTCAGTTTGCTGCCCAAGTGCTGTTTCTGTGCTGGGTATTTGGGTAAAAAACATCTTTCCATTTATAATGCTCTAACCTGAAATTAAAGTGGTGCTGATACCCCAATGTGACACAGAGCCCAAGCTGCTTGTTGTCTTATAAAACAAAAAAAAAATTCAACTACTAGAGTGGGGGACAAAAGAGTCCTAATGTAAAAGTGAGTGTTTTCATCACAACATTTTACCCAGCTTCTGCTGAAGGCTGTGATTTCCCCCAGGGCTGCACCATCCTGAGACAGGACTGAGTGAAGCAGGTGAAATTGCCTCCAAACACAAGCAGCTCCTCTCCTCATCTATATTTACTGAAGTGTGGAAAGCAAATAGCCCAGGTGATGGTGTATAAATTATTAGATGCTTCAAACTCTTTCAGCTGTAAGAGTCTAGCTTGTCATTAGGAGCCACACAGATTAGGCAATTAGGCTGTTTGACATGCAGCTTTGACAATGTTGCTTTTAAAGTGTCAATCGTCATTTAGCAAAATAAAAAATCTTTTTTTTTTTCCTTCCAGCTCATCACAGCCTGACAGGATGATGGATGTTCAGGGACAAACACCCCCACGGGTTTTTTGGGGGTCAAATCAAGCAGTTCATCAGACTGTCCCAGCTGCCTGGGTTTTCAGTTGTGTTGGAGCAAGCAACTGCATCCCAGCTCACAATTTTTAAGCTTTTCCATCCACCCCACTGCAGTCCCAATGACCAAAAGGCCAGTGAGAGTCTGTAGCTCTTGCAGCAGGACAAACCTTCCCCTCCACAGCCACCTGTCCATAACTACACACATTCACAGCGATCCCAGGCCCCCTCCTGCTGTCCTGCTGCAAAACCCCTTTCCCACTACCACAGAAAGAGAGAATCTTGGAAAATCACTCTGACAGGATGGAGTCCAACCATTAGCCAGACACTGCCTGGCCCAACATGGAGCCATGCCCCTGAGCACCACATCCACAGGACTGGGTGTGGCAGCTTCTTGTAGGCACATAGGCCAATAACCAAGGAGACGCCAGCTCTGGAAGACAAGAAGCAGCAACCAAGTTTTTCCCAATTTCCTCTTTCAAAGAAATAATTATCTTTATTTCCAGGTGTGGAGCCTTTGTCCTTATGGGGGACTACACTTGCCAGATGTTGACTGGGAACACTGCACAGCTGGCACAAGCAGGTTCAGAGGGTTCCTACAACACCTGGGTGATGATTTCCTGGTACAGGTGCTAAGAGAGCTGGCTGAGATGCCCTCTTTGATTTGCTGCGTGCTCACAGTGAGGGCTCCATGAGGGAAAGGGGCGTTGGTGGCTATCTTGGCCACAGTGATCACAAAACCATCGAGTTTAAAAACCTCTGCTGACAGTGAGGAAAAGGGCCAGCAAAACTTCAACCCTGGACATGACTTCAGGCTGCTCAGGGTAAAAAACATTTTCCCTGGGAAAATGTTTTTACAGGCACTGGTGCCCATCAGGCCTGGTCACTTTTTAAGCATGACCTTCTGAGGGCACAGGAACAGGGAATTCCCCAAATGTCAGGAGTCAAGCAGACAAGATAAAAAGCTGGCTTGGCTGAGCAGGGATCTTCTTCTGGAAATATGGCAAAAAAGGAAGCAAGGTCAGGTGACACGGAAGGAATTCAGAGGTGCTGTTTACCACTGCAGGGAGAAAATTCATGTGGCCAAAGCTCAGCTGGAGCTGAAGCTGCCCAGAGCTGTGGGAGACCATAAACACAGGTTTTTTTAAAAAATGCATTAATAACAAAAGTCAGTGCAGTGATAGCATCAGCCTGTTACAGGATGAGGATGGTCGCCTCACAAACAGGGCCATAAAGCAAAGATGTTTAATGCTTTCTTTGTCTCTGTCAACACCCTGAGCCCTGAGGACCATTCCAGTGCTCCAGCTGCACCCCCATGAGGCTGTGGGGCCTGCTGGGATCCATCTGAGGACACTCCAGGAGCTGGCTGATGTCATTGTGAGGCCTGTCTCCATGATTTTTGAATTGGCTTGGGAATCTGGAGAGGCCACAGCTAACCAGAAGCTGGCAAACATTGTCAAGAAGGATAAGCATGACCCCAGAAACTTCAGGCCTGTCACATTCACTTCAGTGACTGGTAAATTATGGAGAGGATTATTCTGGGAGGTATTGGAAAGCACCTGAAGGACAAAGGACTCCTCAGTCCCAGCCAGCACAGCTTCATGACAGGAGAGTGCTGCTTTTATCAAACCTGATTTCCTTTTATGGCAGGGTAACCCACCCAGCTGATTAAGGGAAGCCAGTTGTTGTTATGCTTTTGGATTCCAGTAAAGCTTTTGATACTGTATCTCATGGGATCCTTCTGGACAAAATGTTCATCCCCCAGCTGGATAAACACATCCTGGGATGGGTGAGCTCACAGCTGGGGCACAAAGGGTTACAGTGAACGGGGTGACATCAGACTGGGGACCTGTCACTACTGGGGCTCTGCAGGGCTCCATCCTTGGCCCTGTGCCCCTCAACATCTCCATAAATGGCCTGGACACAGGACTGGAGGGACACTGAGCCAGTTCACAGACAGTACACAAGGGAGAGGAGCTGTTGGCTCCCTCCAAGTCAGGGAGATGCTGCAGAGAGACCTCAGCAAATGAGAGGACTGGGCAATCACCAACCATGTGAAGTTTAACAAGGGCAAGTGGCAAATTCTGCACCTGGGATGGGGCAGCCCTGGATGTACAGCCTGGGGAATGAGAGGCTGGAGAGCAGTGCCATGGAAAGGGACCTGGGGATCCTGGTCCATGGCAGGGTGAACATGAGCCAGCAGTGCCCTGGCAGCCAGGAGGGTGACCTGTGTCCTGGGGAACATCAGGGACAGCATCCCCAGCCAGGCAAGGGAGGGGATTGTCCTGCTCTGCTCTGCACTGGGGCAGCCTCACCTCGAGTGCTGGGGGCAGCTTTGGGTGCCATGATATAAAATAGACATTAAAGTACTAGAGAGTGTCCAAGGGAGGCCACAAGGAAGGTGAAGGGTCTGGAGGGGAAGCTGTGAGGAGTGGCTGAGATCACTTGGTCTGTCCAGCCTGGAGGAGACTGAGGGGGAACCTCACTGCAGTTACAGCTCCCTCAGGAGGGGTAGAGGAGGGGCAGGCACTGATCTCTTCTCTCTGTGACCAGTGACAGCACCTGAGGGAATGGCTCTGAAGCTGTGTCAGGGGAGGTTTAGGTTGGATATCAGGAAAAGGTTCTTCACCCAGGGAGTGGTTGGGTGCTGGAACAGACTTCCCAGAGCTGTGGTCACAGCACTGAGCTGATGGAGTTCCAGAAGCGTTTGGACAACACTCACAGGCACTTGGTGGAATTCTTGGGGCTGCTCTGTGCAGGGCAGGAAATGGACTTTGATGATCCTTGTAAGTCCCTTCCAGCTCAGGATATTCCATGGTGACTCCCTGCTTTTGGGCCTGGCCATGCAGTTTTTTACCCAAGAGACTACACCTGTCCATAGCAGGAGCAGCCAACTCCTTCAAGGGAATGCTCAGGGAAATGGTATCAAAGGCTTTAATAAAGTTGAAGTAGACAATATCCATGGGCCATGGACTCCTGTGTGCCCAAGTGGTGTAACTCCATGTAGGTGAGGTTTGCCCCCCTGAGCACTGAACAGTGTTGTGCCACCAGGACCTAAACCCTGGAAGGGAACCCTGCTGCAAAGCAGGGAGATCCCTAAGGCATCTTCTGGTTCATGAAGAGAAGAGGAGCATTTGCTTAATTTAAGTTTAACAGGTGGTAGAGATGGTGAAATAAATTGTAAGGCCAAGTTTATTTTTTATGTGCTGATATGTAAGTATTTGAGTGAGGAATCTTAATGTCCTTGGTTTGTTTGTTTGGTAGCAAGTCTTGGTTTTCAGCCAATCCCCATAAAAACATAAATTACCCATTAGGATGTTTGGCCCTTTTGACTAAATCTTCATGTTCAGAAGTTGCTGATCTTTACTTATTTTGGGGTCACCTGGCCTGCGAGCATTTCTGGAGATCTCGTGGGCACATCCACACTGGCCTGGGCCAAGCTGTACAAATTCTGCCCCATGGGGCCAAAATCCCCAAATGGAATGTCACAGCCTTTCCACCAGCTCCTGAACCCCTGATTTCTCAGGAGGGGATTGAATCACCCCAGGATGAGCTGAGGGACCCAGCATGACCTTCAGGAGCCAAGCAGCTCCACAGCTGCTGAGGAGGGCACAGCTGCCTTGGGGGCTGCCAGCATGGACAGTCAACAAAATTAAGCTGATTTCAGCAAGTGTTCAAATCCCCCCCCCAGGCAGCATGATCCACCAGGAGCTGCTACTGACAACTGCTCTGCTCTCATTTATAAGGCACCACAGAATGTCTGAGAGCTTAGGATAGATAAATTTACCATCTGCCTCCCTCTAGTGATTGCATTGCTGAATAAAGAGAAAGTGAAAATCCCATTGGGCTAACATTCAAAATTCTCTCATGCACAGAAAGTGGGAAGAGCTAAAGAAGGATGAGAAATTAAGATTTTGCTCATCACCTCACTAAATAGAAATAACTAGGCTCCAAAACAAAGGGTGACAGCCAAAAACTGTTTGCAAAACAAACTTTTTTTCTCAAAGACAAGACTATTTTTTTAGGAAAAATGGTAACATCCCTGGTACACTTTTTTAATAGGTTTCAAAAGCTGTGTTATTCTTTAGAGCTTAGCAATGTGCCCAGTGAAATTCCAGGGACAGATGCAGGGTGCTCATCTCAACAACTCCATCCCTCGGAGTGAGCTGGGAGGGCTCTGCTTGCAGGGGCTGCTCTATTATTTATATGTACACTATGTAGAACAAGATCCCTGTATTCAGTGACCAGAGATAAGCATCAGGTTAAGTCCCATTTCTGCGTGTCACTCATTAAATTCCCGTTTCTTTGTGTCACTCCTCAGTCAGATTGATTTTAGCTCTGTTGGGGCTGAAGGGGCAATTGCATTCTCAGCTACAATCAAAGGTAAGGGATTTCTCAGGAACTGATGTTTTCCTCAAACAGGGAGCTGGCTCTGCTTGATCACCAGTTGCTCTTCCTGGATTCAGCTGCAAATCCTCTGCTCTGTGCTCAGGGATGTTTTACATGAGTGATGCCATTACACTCATCTTTATCATGGTGTTTCACCTATGTTGATGGTGGACTGCAGTACTATTAATATAACTGAGGTATAGATTAAACTGTGGGATTTGTGAGATTTTTATAGACTAATAGCACAGATTGTACACCTGCAAGATTTGTAAAAATATTTGTAGTGATTTTTCCCTAGGCTTTCAAGGCACCTATTTCTTCTTTATCCCAACCTGGGCGTCCTCAGGCACTCTTATTTAACCTCAGTGAGAGAAGTTAGACCCACTGGTACATCCACAAACAAGAGCTGCTGGTCCTGACCTCCCACCTCACCTTGAAGGATGCTCCTGCTCCTCAGAGAAGCAAAACTGATTGCAGCAACACCCACAGTCAGCTCCTAGTGCAGCTGGGAGAAATCTAGCTGAAAACAAGTCTTGCTCAAACAAAATAAAATAAAACCCACAAGAAGTCCAAGTTCAACACCCAAGCTGTAATATCTTGTTTAGCCCACAAGGGCTTGCTCAGATGTTGACAGAAATTCTTTTCCCCTTGGGATTATCCCACAGAGCAGAGGAAATTTCATCAGAAGCATCCTGCTGCCAGAGAGAGCATCTCCCTGACAACTTTCTGTGCCACTCTGGCTCAATAGCAAGGCAGGAAAACTATCCCCTTCTATTTCTTTTTTTCCTTGCAGGGTGACTTTTATTGGTCCTTCAACACAAGGACTCAGAGCAGCCACTCCTGCCACCAAGAAAAGCTGCTTGCACCCAAAAAAGAAGATGAAGCTCACAGAGATAGATGGGTTTGGTGAAGTGGCTCCTGATGAGAGGGGCAGGGCAGCCATCACCCCAGGCAGGGATGTGGGCCCTCTGCTCTGTCCTGGCAAGGGTGGACGTGGCCCTTCTGCCCCAGGCCAGAGGGATGGTGGCAGGCAGGAGGGCTGATGTCCATCTCTCCAACACCAGGAGATTCCAAAGCCAGGGCTGGCCTGGGAGGGCCCACTCCAGGGAATATGGGAGGGCTGGCATTCAGTCGGGCAGGGCAGACTCATCCCATCCCTGGAACAGCTGCCATCTCCTGCAGCAGGAGGAAAATCCAGAACACAAACCCTGCAGCAGGAATGCCCCAGCCACCAGCTCACACCCAGCTGGGCCACTGCTGCTGCTGGGAGGAGAGCCAGGCTGCAGGCAGCTTTGTGTCCTGCAAAGCACTGCAAAACTGATTTATATTAAAAATAAAGAGCACACAATACCCAAGTGCTTGGGGTTTGTCTATTAATCTCTCAACAGTCAGCTGCAAAACTAACAAATCCTCTGAAATAGCAGTGGGGAGCTGTGTCCCAGCTCATTCCTCCCTGCCCCCTTCTACAGCTAAAAATAATCAATAATGGCTGTCCAAAACAGGGAGACCAAAGCAACCTCACAGGCTGCGAGATCGTGACTCACATCTTCACTCACACACTGGCTGGGCACAAAAACCCCACGGGGCTGTGTTTGCCAGCACAGGTGGAAAATCGCCTCAGGACCAGCGGGCACCCTGCCGGAGCTCCAGCATCCCTCCTTTTGCCGTGCTCCTGCAGCGCTGCTCTGCTGGTGAGGACTGAAAACGGGAGGGATGCAGCCAGGGTGAGAGTGAGGGATGCAGTCGGAGTGAGAGGGATGCAGACAGGGTGAGAGTGGCATTATCCTCGCTGCCTTGTGCGAGCAAGGGCTGATTGAGCCTCTCGGGAGCAGCGAGCCCCCGGGAGGCAGCGGGGTTGTTATTCTGCTGCTAATTGCTGGTTTCGGCTGCCGTCGGCACCGCCGGGACTTGCTCAGGGCAGCCCGGGGTGGTGGTAATGCTGCCGGAGGAGCCACCTCCTGCCCAGGCAGCTGGCCCTGCTCGGGTGGGTCCGTTCCCTCTCGGGCACATCTGCACGCAGCTGTTTCCCCTGGAAAAGCAGCGGCACCGAGGGAGAACCAAAACCAAAGCAAAACCAAAAATTCTAACTCATTCTAACAGTCTGACTGTTAGGAAAATTAATCCGCAAACACCAGAGGTTTATGTCCAAAAAGGAGACAGATGAGTTCTTTTGGCTTTATTCGAATAAAGGGAGAGGCCATGGGGCATTCCCCTGGGGTCTCTTGAATTTTTGGAGGACGCAGCCTCCCTTTTATCCCAATTTCCCAGCCGCGTTTGCATTCTCTCTTTCCCCACTGGCTGAGGTACTTGAGAGGTACAGACTTCCCAATACTCCTGATACCGAAGATTTCCCTCTAATGTATAACCCTCCCTTTTAATTTTTAATTCTTATGGAATTTAGGGGGTTTTCTTCCCCATTGTTTCTTTCATCTCTCAATGTCTAATTCCGTTTATCAGCAAACCTAAAGTTGATTTGTAAAAGCAAATATCTTTTTCCATTCATCAATCAATTGAATCCTTCCCATTGTTTCTTTTATCTTCCAGAGCTAGTTTTATCTACCAGCAGACCCACAGCTTGTTTGAAAGACAAATCCGCTATTCCTCTCACGACAGGTTATGAGTAGAAGAGTTGCCCATTTTTTTAAAAGGTTGCAGAGTTCACAGGTTCGGCCATTTGCTGCCAGGGTGGAGTTCTAAACTAACTATTTGTTGTTGTAATCACCTCTTGTTAATAGTTTTTCATTAACTACCTGTTGTTGATGGCTGAGAATTCCCCTTTTTTTGGAGTAACATCCTGCTGCTTCCTGGAGGATGGCGCCCGGTGTCTTCATCGGAGGGGACATCGGGGCGGGCATACAAATCAAGAAACCCCTCACCAAACCTAGCAAAACCCCCTAAAAACAGCGAGCCAACGCGGAATTGAGGGATCGAAGTGATGTCTAGACGTGAGGAACAGAATCCAGTGTCCGCTAAGACCCTTTTTACCCCTCACCCTAACCTAAAAGGTGTCGGCTGGACAGAGGACCTCGAATGTCAAACCGAAAAAGCGGGATTCTCCTGATGCTCTCATGAGGATGGAAGCTCCAGCATTGCCCACAGACCAGCGGAAAAAGCTGCGCTTTTCCTCCTCCTCCTCCGGGCTATTCCTGGGAGCAGCGGCGGCGTGAGTGCGATCCGTCGGTTCTTCCCACCCGAGATGATTCTTAATAAAGATATTTAGAGGAGAAAGATCTCCTGCCCTATCTGTTTCACCGACCATTCCCTTTGTGGCGAGCACATTTCAGGAACTGACAACAAACCCCAAATTTCCCACCTGGCTCTCTGCTATCCCGGCTCCAGGGACGGGACAGACCCAGCCCGGCGTCCCTGCGCTGGCACTGCCCGGGAAAAGCCCCGGAGAGCCTTGGGGACTTTCCCAGCCTGGCCAAAATAAGGTTCTGTCGCACCCCCTGTCCCAAACCCGCCCGGCCTGCGGTGCACAGGAAAGGGACGCGCCCGCACCGCCCGCACTGTCAGCTTGACGGCGAGCCCGGGTGCGAGGAGCGCGGTTTGTCACTGCTTTGTCACCGCTTTGTCTCGGGTTTGTCACCGGGGCCATCCCCGCCCACCGCTGCCGTGAGGGGGAGGCGGCCGCGACGCTTCTTTGCTGTTCCCCTCCGTGCTGGTTCCTCATTGCACAGCTGGGGGAGAGGCGGGGGGATCCTGTTTAAAAATAAATAAATTCTGAAAAGATCTGGGGGAAAAAATCAAAAAAATAGATAAAATAGCTGCCACAAAGGCTGTGGCCAGATTGATGGGATTTACTGCCTGTCTGCTCAGGGGTGGGGTGCCAAGGGGTGGCACGGATCCTGTCCTGAAGCTGTCACAGGCCCAGTGCGAGCTGCTCTTTGGCCCGGGTTATCCCTGTTCCCAGCGTGGCTGGGTGTGCAGAGAGACTGACCCAGCACGGCTGGAGTGCGGCTGGAGCCGGCCTGGTGTCATGGCAGAGGTGCCAAAGGCCCCAGAGGAGGGATTTTTCCCAAAGGCCTGGGTGGATCTGCACAGCCCCGGTCAGAGGAGCTCCCTGAAGTAACATTCCCCTCCCCTCAGCCAGGGCTGTCACACACGCTGTGGGCAGGTGGGGGTGGGATCCCATTGCTTGGATTTGCCTGGGATCCCAAACCTTGGCCAGAAGTGTGCCCCAGGCTGGGGCTGTGCCTGGTGGTGAGCTTTGCCCGGGATGTTCACTGCTTCACAGGCAGGCACTGAGCCAGACCAGGGGCACTCAGCTTTCCTTATCTGTGCTGATAAACCCCTCCTGCCATCCTTTGGCCTCCCACAGTGAGCAGGTTCACCATAGGCTCCAGGAGCTGCCGTAGCCTTGAACTCCCTGGTTTCAATTCCAACGTAAAGACAAACCCACTATTCTGCTGCCTTCACTGGGCACCCACCAAACTGGAAGGCGCTGGAGGAAGGCAGCGGGGATTGCTGGGTGTGAAAAGGAAAAAAACCCAAAGGAACTGGTGCTTTCAGGATGATACTGCAGTCAGGAAGTGGTTTAAGAAACAGTGTTGAAGTTCAAAGTGAGAACATGGCACCGGTTTTTCCTCCAGTGCTGTTATTTACACGTGGTTCTGGAGCATGACAATGTATTCCTGGTACAGAGCTGCCACTTCCTGCTCTTGCTAAAGACTCTCACACAGAGCAGAAGTGGAGGCAAATGTTGAAAATCTAACAAACAAATCATGAAAATGAGGACAGATCCCAGCTCTGGAAGGCTGCAGGATGCACTGCTCTGTAAACCCACGCCACGAAGCTGCTGGGGGACTACAGTAGCAAAGGCAATAAAAGGGAAGGATTCTCCTTCCTGCTCTGTGCAGGCAGCAAATGGCTCCCAAATATTGTGCACAGCCTGTGAAATCACCCAGACCTGAGCTGTGGTGTCTCCAGCTCCAGGCAAAAGCCAGGTGGAAACCCCTTGGGGAATGGGTGCTCAGAAACATTCTATTGTACTGGGGCTGAACAACAACGCCAGAGGCAAAGCCCTGCCTGATTCAAGGCAGAGATGAGCTCAGCCTGGAAGGTCTGAATCCCAGCTGCTCTGTGAGTGCCTGCAGGGCCATGGCTGGGCCATGCTGGCAGCTGCCATCACCCTCAGCATCAGCTCTTGGAGGGACAATCAGAAACACAGCCAGTTCCTCCAGCAGGGCGCTCCAGTGACTGTGCCACAAACGTGAACATCCCCAAACCACACAGACTGAATGAGCTGTCAAAGGGGAATTTCCTCCCCCTGCAGCCTGAACTCTCCTTTACTTCTGTTAATGACTGCACATGAAGGAATCCAGATGTTGAAAACAGCAGTCAGGCCAAAAAGCTGGCCCCGTGTCCGTGTGTGACACTTCCCCTCTGTCCTGGCTGGCTGGGCTGGGAAGGATCAAGAACCCAGCTGAGCAACAGAGTGCATTGGCTGAACAGCTGCCAGCAGCCACAGCAGCTCCCCAGCCAGAAAGCAAAATCCCACCTGGAGCAGGCAGGAATAATTGTTGGTTAAAAATAAATAGACTGAGCAAACATTGCAGCTCTTCATGGCTCTGAAAATCAACATCAAAATTTTAAGAAGGCAGTAAGAGGTGTGCTTGGAAAGGGGATTTGTAAAATGGTACCTTGGTCACCACAAGGGAGTGCCACCCACGCTGAGCCAGGGAGGATCTCGTGCCAGGGACAATTCTGCAGGGCTCAGTTCATCTAGTAACACATTTATGGGGATTTTCAGCAAATAGGTCAGCCTGCAGTGGGACAAGACCTTAATATCCCCTGGTGAGTCTCTTAGTCACCAGCCTCCATCAAAACCCTCCTGGTTGGGGCATTTGTGCCCAGCTGGGGTGATTTGTGCGTGGCTTTGAAGTCTCCAGCCCTGGTTTGGATGGCAGTGGCTCACCTGGTGCCAGCCCTGCCCTGGCAGCCTGCTGGCCATGGAGCACAGGGCTGAGACAGGCATTCTGTAAATGCAGGAGTAATTTGGCAGCTGGGCTCATGGCAAATGATCCTAATGAAAAGCAGCTGTCTCATGCCTGTAAATAGGATTGTCTATGCAGCACTTTGTCCTAATAGAGTAAAATCAGAAGATAGGAATTTTATATAGAAGAAGAGTTGCAGTCTCAAATCTAAGCTCTACTGACAGGCCAGCACCATTGCTTAGAGCAGGAGGGTTTAGAGACAGCCAAAAAAACCTCAGCACAGTAAATCAGGGTACCTCAAACAGCTTTAATACCCTCCCCTGCTCCCAGCCACTCTGTAAAACCCTCTAGCAAAAGACAGAATTTATATCACACAAGCCTCTCCAATCCCAGCCTCCCCTTGCTCTCCCAGGCTGGTTCCTCTGCCAGGCCCTTGCTGGCCTCCCCAGGCTCTGGCTGCTTTGTGCTGAATGACCACAGAGAAGGCCAGCTCAGCCTTCCTCCCTGAGCAGGCACTGATCCAAGGCACAGCCTGTCTGTGGCACGGAGTGAGTGGAACCTGGGGGACACCAGGATGGTGAAGGGTCTGGGGGTGAAGCCGTGTGAGGAGCAGCTGAGGCCTCTTGGTCTGATCAGGCTGGACAAGAGGGGACCGAGGGGAAACCTCAGTGGGGTTTCAGCATCCTCACTGGGGCAGCACTCTCAAGGGCAGTGACAGTGATGCCGAAATTCACCAGAAAATAAACTTTCCAACACAGTTTGAAGCATTAGAAATCTGGCATCCTCTGTCAGCACAGGACACACAGGACGATGTCTCCTTCAGTCTGAGGTGTGCGGTGAGACTTTGCAGCAGGGTTTTTATTCCATCATCATCATCATCCATATTCCTTACAATGTGCCTCCTAGCTTATACACAAACATCACTTCTCCTAGAACTAATTTGCATGCATCAGTCTCCTACTGGAAGGCCTTTTATGGTCCTGGAGGGTCATCTAGAGGGGTCTCTGGTGGTTGTACTCACTGAATCCTTCAATATTACACGTGGCCTTTCCTTCAACATATTTTTGGGCATGCAGTGTTGTTTCTTGTTACATAATTTGCCAAAAACCCACTACAGACCTCATTTTCAGTTTCTCCACACATACATTTCCAGCTACATTTATCATCCTGAGTGCATGCCTTTACATCCTTTCATCTTTTCTGCTAGTTAGTCTTTAGGCTCTGCCCAGCAACTTCAAGGGAGCTGAAAATTTCTATTCTTTATGTTATTTATCAACAGGACTTGAGGAAATGGTATGAAGCTGAGTCAGGGAAGGTTTAGTTTGGTATCAGGAAAATCCAGTGCCTGCTGTGTGTAAAAAAGCCCACAAGTTTTTCCCGTGCTCCTGGCTCACTCCCACTGAAGACCCCCGTTTGCTTTTCCAGGCTAACTCTTGATTCTGTAGCTCTCTCTCAGGCCTTTCCTTCCCAAATCCAGGGCTCACACCTCACACAGACTGCAGCTGCTACGTGTGGGCCCCTGTGTCTCCTTCTGCACCTTCTGCAGTTCACCTCTGTCCTTTTGGGATGAGCAAACCCAAACTGTGTGCATAGTGAAAATATGGATGGGCTGTGGATTTACTGCGTGTCAGCCCACTAAGATATGGGCTCCAGCTGCTAAGAGCACTTGGAGCTCCTCTAACTCTTTATCCTGCTTCTTGAATACCAAACTATTTTTCCTCCAAATGTATGTTTATAAAGATTTTCAGATCTTAACATGAACAAGAATCCCCTGGAGCTGAGGCTGGCATCATGCCGAGCTATATATCACTGTAAAAGACAAATTCCAGACCCTGGGATATTCAGAACAGACCAGAATAAAAGGAAAAGAAACTCGAGAGGAATTTAAAAAGAAGTAGGTGGGAGGGATGTTTAATGTAATGTTAAAGCAGCGCCAGGTTATTCAAGCAGATGCCAGGTGACTAAATGAAAGGCTGGTTGTTTTCTTCTGCAATTTGTGCCCTTTCCTTTCACAGATCTCCCTTCTGGGGATAGGAACAATAACATCAGCTCTGGAGCACCGTGTTTATCTGCTCACTCTCACAGAACTACACCCACACGGGTGATCTGGAGTCTGTTTGGGCCCCCAGAGACATGCAAGGTGTAAACATGCATCTGGAAATAAACCATCCACGGGTTTTTCAAAGCCACTGTGCTTCACTGGAAATCACGGACAAGATACAGACAGAGGGGGGAAAAAAGCCTCTAAAATATTTCTGTGCACCAGGTACAGGCAGGTGAAGGCATCATTTACCCCTTCAGCTGCTCCTCATGAGGCTGAGCCTGGCACCATTCCTGCCCTGACCATTCCTGCTGGGCTGGATTGCCAGGGGAAGGGCACAGCTGCTGGGTCTGGAATCCCACAGCCCTGGAACAGCTTCTCCAGCCTGGTGAAACTGGGAGAGGTGGTGACTGCATCACCTGGGCTTCTCCTGTTTGCTGCACTGCTCTGGGACACTGCCCTGCACATTCACTGGTCAGGAAGGTGGGGAGTGACTCTCCTGGGTTGTGCAGGAGCCTCCTCACAGGATGGATGTCAACAGGATGGAATACAAAGATGGATCTTCTCGAGCAGGCTTCCCACTCAGCAAATGTGGCTTAAGGGTTTCCTGAGCAGGGCTGTGCTGAGTGTCCCTATCCTCATCTGACCTTGGCAATCTCCTGCAGAGATCTGAGCACTTCCACGTCCTGTTTGGATGAGGGACAACAGAGTGTCACTGGATTCAAGCACAGCTTTCTCCATGGAGAGGTTGAACTGCAGCAACTCCCCTTGCTTCTCCAGGCAGGAGGCACAGAGAGCTACCCAACACAAAATAAAGAGGGAAATAACTCCATCCAATGCCCTTGTTCTTTGGAGTCACATGAGGCAAAGGGCTGAATCATAGACACAGGGAATGAAGGACTCTTATTATTATTAAGTGCCATTAAAAATTCCAGTACAAAACTCATCTGTGTAATTAGGTCAGTATCAATTACCCTGATAGAATGATTCAGGTATCTCCAGCATTAAACACCAGCTACATACAACAAACATCCTCAAGGAGGGAAAATCCAGAATGGACTAGCTGGGAACAAGCAAAAATAAATGTAGGAAAGATGTCACACTCTTAACCACCCACACAGAGCAGGAGGTCCATGTTCTCTCCTAAAACACACTCAGAGTATGGAAAAAGCACAGGCAAGCAGGAAAGGACCCTCACATGTGCTGGAAGTGCCTGGAAGTGGAATAAGGACCAGGCATCCTCTGAGATTCAGTACATTGGGTCTGTGCCAGTTCCTCCTCCCAAGAAGGCACAGGCACACATTTCACTTCACTTTCCAGCAGGCAGCTGCAACTCCATCACACAGGATGGCTCAGGCCACACAGAGGAGAGCTGGGAAATGTAACAAATTATGGCATAAGCAAATGCTATTTCAGTGTAGCAAATTGAAGGATGTCTGTTCCAAACTTAGATTAAATGTGAATATTCTTGAAAAGTCTTTAGATGCTTCAACTAGAGGTTCAAAGACAACCCCTCCATAATGCCCCTACTGTGGCATTCACTTTCTGGCAGCTTTGAACCCAATTTTTTCATATTTAATATTGTTCCATTTATAGTTAAAATGGATCATCTTGTTGTCCAGTGGGGAAGAAAGCACAGGAACTAAAAATGAGAAAGCTGGAGAAGAATAAATGGAAAATCAGCATTGAATAAGACCTGCTGGCATGTATAACATGAAGATACACTTCATGGAGGAAATAAAAACCCTGTTCAATGCATATATAACCACTGACTACCTATAAACCTCCAGTTTTTCCTGTCATGCTTTGTTACTAAAAGATCACCAGGGCATCAGGTTTAAGTTGTATCACTGATGGCTGTACCAGCAACACCCCCTGGGCTGGTCCAGTCCAAAAAGCTACTGAAGATATTCCCAGTTGTCACTCAAATTGTATCCAGGGAGGAGGCAGCTGACTGACAATCTTCTCATTCTTGGAGCACTGGAAGCTGCATGTTCATACTGCACAGGGTTTGTTCTAGAGCCCTTTGCCAGTGAAGGTAAAAAAAAAACCAAAAAAGACAAATTTCTGGCAGACAGTGCTGCTTCTCACCAACCACTGTGGTCTAAAGTAGCTTCTAATAATTAAAGGCTCTCATGAGCTCCCAGAAGTGTTTTGTTCTTCCTCTGAGGGGCTGGAGGGCCGATGGAGCCCTGGGTAGGTCCAGCTCTTCCTCGAGCACACATTAGAACAATCCAGGTTCTATTTTTATGGAGAAGAGATGACAGCTCTAAGAACAAATTCCCAGACCAGCTTCAACAAGGAGCCTCTCTGAAAACTGAAGGGCACAAACAAAGCTCACATCTCTTGAAAGCCATCCATTTCCCAAGTATCACAATGCATGGCTCATGTTTCAGCTTTCTTCATAAGGATACTCATTATCTGCTGCTGAGCATCATCCCTGCTGGCACTGTACCAAAATCATGCAGGACAGGCCTAAGGAAAACAATTCACTTGGCCTCTGTGGCATTTATGTCCTCATAAACAAAGTAGTCAACAAGTAACAAGATGATGAAACTCTTAGGTCCCTTGGGCAGCAGCCAAAAGCTGCTACATCTGAAGCAGAAGTCTGTTTTCTAACATATGAGAAAGATTGAAAGGAAAGGAAAATGAGACAATTTCCTTTAGATTTTTAACTTTAAAAAATTTCTCCCACTTCCCACTGTGACTAAATAAGATATCCACCAAAGTGAGGGTTCATTTTTTTTAGTTAATCTCAGGATAGTATTTCCTACCCTGGCAAGATTTTTTAACATCTGTAGTGGGGATTTCTTCCCACCCATTGCTCTGCCCCCATCATTTGTTTCTCAAAAAGAATTTGTATGTGTTTGAATATGGGACAATAAGAAATGCAAACAGACATGCAAATTTTGGAAGAGAAGAAAAGCACAAGGGGTCTCCAGGGACATAAACATGCTTCTGCTTTCTTCAATGTTGCTGAAGAATAATTCAAATCTCAGTTTGAATTAAAGTTTTGCTTTAATAGGAGGCTCACAGGTGAGCTTTCAGGTCTGATCTGCCAAAGACAGGTGAGAGCCTCCCCACTTGGCCAAGCAGTTCTATAGACTGAGCATAAATACACAACTATTTCCAGCTCTACCACAATCTAATGTTACAGGATTCCAGGAAAGCAAGAGCACAAAATATTAACTAGAATGATCCTACAGGTAAGAAGACAGAGAAGTGGCTTGAAGGATGATGTTTTCTCAAGTCACAACTCAAATTTATTGCACAAAGGAAAGGTCCGTGTTCTTAAATCTTGGGACTTCCTTTCAGCAGGACTTTGAAATGCTCAGCACACACAGGCATCCTGGCTGATCTGCCAGCACAGTGGGGATGTAATGTCCCCAGAAAAAGGGAAAATTTGGGTTGTCACGAGACATTGACTTTTCTGGAAGAGGGGGAGTATCAGTGATAGGAGTAGTGAGGAAAAAAACATGACACATTTAAGACAAGTGAGGAAACACAAATGAATCATCTTTGCAGAATTCAGGCAAAATTTATCCAGAGGGATGGAGGAAGAGGGGGAAAGGACACAAAAATACAGCCACAGCAAATCCAAAACTGCAGCTCTGGTCTTAAAAATATAACAGGAGATGTCTGGGGATTATTTCTAATCCCTGTAGAAACTCTCTCCAAATCTGTCCAGAGCAGTTTTGTTTAAAGAAATTGCAATGGCAGGGGCAGTAGAAAAGCCAACTCTAAAATCAGAAAATTCTCAGCTTGTTTGGCAGCTCAGCATCTTTCCTCCATTTACTCCCCTGTTTGAAACAGATTGAAATCAGGCTCTGATAGAAATGATTTTCTAAATTTTTTGTAACTTTCTCAGCAAACCTTGAGGTTTAGTGGAGGGGCAAGCACAGTGTTCACCAAGAGGTGAGAGAGATGAGGGGACAGAGGGAACAAAAACATGTGACAAGGCAGGAAAGATGGATTCATTTAGATGGAGAGCTTGGCAGGAAAGACTGCAAATGACACAGGCTGAACACACAGAGGTAAATCAAGGAGCTTGGAAATTAGGAGGCTGATTTGAATTGTCTCCATATAAAATTTGAAATTCTCAAATTTATCGTGATTTATCTGACAGAAAACTCACTGTGCATTCATCTGAAGCACATAGCTCATGTCTAAAGTCTTTAGGCTTTAAGGCAACTTATATATATATATATAACTGCAATAACATGAAAATACAGAAAACTGAGCAAAAATTGAGGTCACAGGTTCCATACCTACACAGACATTTACAGAGCCTGAAATGATGACTGACATCCCAAGACTAACTTAAGCCCAGCTCACCAGGTTGAGCCAGGTGTTATTAGACAGGGAACAAATGTTTTCATTGACAAATGGAAATGGACTCTCTATCTTTTGAAAAGGCTGGCCTGCAAAGCCCACAAGGTGCTGCTCAGCCTCGGCAGAATCCAGCCAGAGCTGTTTAAACACTACTTAGAGCAGGCTGAGCCAATACAAATATAAATTGTGATTAGCAATCAAATACCTGCTCTGAGCACAACAGAAAAACTGACCTGCTCAGTATTTCATCACTCCTGACATTTTGAAAATTTGCTTCCAGAACTGTGGTTTACTTTAATTCTCACTCCCACTCCTGTTCTCACCTTCATCCAGCAAGGAGGAGGGCAACAGCTTTAAAAAGTTAGAGGAAGAGAAAGAAGAGAATTTGAAGAGTGTTTTGTGCCGGGGCTGACTGACAGCCCTTGCTCCATTCAGAACCACCTCCATGATCTCTGTCGATGAAAGGGATCCATTAAGCAGCTCTCCCTGCCCCATTTGCTTGCTAAGTTGGTTTCATGACTATTCTGAGAAGGAAATAGTTCAGCGCAGACATGAACTCATTTGGATTGGTGCCCTCAAGCAAACGCAACTGGAGTGGAAATCTTACACATATGAGGTGCAGCAAGGCAGAAGGGAAAGGAGGCCGAATTTCAGGGGATTTCAATGCTGGCTGCGGGCTAGATGAGAACAGCAGCACCAGATAAGGGCTGGATTGCTCACTGCTGCATCACAAAGCCCCACATTCAGCATTACCTGCAGGAGGAGCCTTGCTGACTTGCATACCCAATGCCAACCTTCCAGTGAATTCGAATGGGCCTCTTTCTTGTGCTTTCCAGCCAAAACCCTTTTTGAAGTTTGGCTTTCTGTGCTCCCAACATTGAAAAGAAAAGGACTGCCAGGAATTCTCTTATCACCAGCCCTGTCAAGTGCTACATTTCACACAATCCTGCATAACAAAACTGGTAGGGGAGGAAGGGATCCAAGTGTAAAATGCAGTCAGGCCAAGGAACCAGCTGGCAGAAAACAGGGACTCCATCCTCTGGAAGATAAACCTTATAATTTGTGCATTAATTATAGCTCATTTACCTTCCTTATCCTGTGTTTTCTCCTCCCAACTGGATTTTGAAGCAAAGGCCTGAGCCTTTATACAAACAAGCTAATGGATTCTAATGGCTCACCCTGATGCAGCATTATTTAATCATAGCAGCACTTCATTTTCCCTGCTGCATTCAGGGAAGAACAAAGACTGCATCCACACTCAGCTGTCTCAACCAAACACATCTTATTTCAGTTTCCAAATTCCATTCTTTTTATTGTAGTCAAAGTTTCTCTTGCCTTCATCTTAGTAGACTCCTTCCCTTAAATTTCAGTTGTATTTTTTCTTAAATTAAAGTATTTAACAGCATTTAAGAAAGATACAGTAGAATGTAGCAGTTACAGGTTGTTGCACATACTTTTTAAGGACTTTTCACCTTTTGTATCCCAGCTGTCTCCAGATCCCAATCCCATCGTGCTTTTGGATGCATTGTGTTCTTTTATCTGTTATTTATTTCCCTTACTCTTCACTCCACACACTCCCAATTATTTGCCAAGACAACTCTTTCTCCTGGGAGTGGAGCAGGCAGAGCCACCAGTGCTCCCCCACACCTGGAGTAAACAAGTGGTCTGGCAGATTTCTGCCCCAGCACCACCTGCTCAGCCTTGTCCTCTGCCCTCCCTCCTGTCCCTTTGAGGGTGGAGAAATTTGGGAAATGCTTTCTCACAGCATTTCTCCTCCCCAGGTGCCACTCAGCCTGTTTTTCCTTATTATCAGGCATGTCCCACGCAAGAGACCTGGTTTTTACCTCATGGTTGCCAGGAAAGGTATAAATTAAATAATTAATGCTGGCACTCCACCAATCACAGCCGTTTCACTTAACATCCCATGTGCACTCCACCCTATCTTACTCACACCATTTAATTCCTGGGCTCTTTTCCTATCCCTCTTTTTGCTGCAATCCTCCTGTTTGTGTTTGATCCTCCCACAGACCTCAGCAGTTTTATTCAGTGCTCACTTGTCTCTGCCTCTCTTTCCTCTCCAGCCTCCACTCTCCCCTAGCACCCTCCTCTTCATCTCTGCCTCACCTTTTCTCTCTCCCCCTTCCTCCTTCCCCCACACCAAGACTTAACACTACCCTTGCATCTCTCACCATCAGCATAACTTATTTTCTTTCACTTGGCCCAAATCATGAATATTTAAAGAAACAGGGTAGGAAGTCATTCATGTAAAACCTGCAGCACTTTCAGAAAGGTGTCACTTCCCATGACAATGACAAAGCACAAGGGTCAAACCTCTCAGCACAACACCAGAGCACAGCCTGTCGTTTATCCATGCTGGGGTCAACATGATCATCTACAGAACAAAGAGGTGGAAGACCAGAACACCTCACCCCTCTCCCTGGACAAATAAAGCACCCCATTTTTTCCAGGTATACGAAGGAAATGAAAAGGCAAAAAAGAGCTGTTGCTGCCAAGTTGTTTCAATCAAAAATTTAAGTGCCAACTATTCAATCCACTCCTTGACTCCTTTCAATTGCACCAGCAATGGTATTGTACAGGCAATTATTTCTGTACTTACTGTTTGTCCCAAGGCACTTAATGTCACCCTTGCTTTCACCAGAGTTGTCCATCTATTCCAGCACCTAATAAATATTGATACAGCTGTGACATTTTCTTGATAGTCTGCTACACAAGCTTAGAGAAATCAGTCAAATGAAACCTTTTGTTTCTGAACTCGTGAAATGCAGAGTGCAACTCCTCTACAAGTCAACATGAAGCATTACCAGAAATATTTAAATCACATTTTATTTTTCAAGTTCAAAAATAACAATTAGCTTTATTTACCACGTTACACATCTCAGATTTAAAATATCATGCTCTATTTAAATATCCGAGTGACAACACTATACAAATAAAATGTTACACAAAATATATTTAAGAAAATGTTTTGGTCTTCAATCTGAACAATAAATAGACAGGCACTTCTACATATACAAAGAAAGCGACCACTATTTAGAGTAATTCTCCTAAGCAAGATGTGGAAATAGAGAAGATCTGAGTTTCGAGGACACATGGAACTCTACATGAGGCTTCATGCAAACTTCAGTTTGGTTTGGAGTTCGAAACTCTTGGGATGTGCACAATTCTGGATTCACCGTCGCTTTCCAGGAGACCCGAGCCACGCTCTCGAGAAGCAATGTGCAATTTCAGTCATTTCCAGCAAATCAAGCTACCTGATCACATTTAGTGCCCAAACAGAAAACAAGGACTGACCAGAGTAGCTTTTCACACAGATAACAGGAGCAACAAGTCAGCTTCAGTATGTAGGCTTGAGGCAGAGCAGCCCTACCTGCCCAGCCCTGAAAAAGCCTCATCTTTTTCCTTACACATTTAGCTCTTGGGGGCATTTCAAGCAGAATTATGGGGTTTTTTGTAAAAAAAAAAAAAAAAGCTTCATCTAATAAAAGGGTAAATCCTTCAGACACACGTACACTTTGCACAAAGGATCATAAGCGAAGGAAAAAAAAAAACTGTTCCAGGGTGCAAAAGAACTGAAAACTGTAAATTAAATTTAAAAAACCAAAATTTGAAGTCTTGTAACCGTCGCACATCTAAAAGTAAAACTGCATTCCCCCAATTTGTGTATTTTCAATTTACACTGGTTTCCACATACAAACACCACTCAAGGGAAAATTGTTTTCCACCATCACAATTGATGAAAGATGCATTGTGGTAGGCAATCCCTGTTTCCAGTACAGCTAACCAGTCACTGACAGCTAGTTATAGCCTCCAAGTCTTTTTTAAAATTAAGACCAATATTGAAACATAATGACCACCAGGACCACCAGTGGAAAAGTCAGGACCAAGTCTTCAAGGCATCCCTTCAAATTTTAGTATTACTCTCGATTTCAGAAGTACAGGGAAAAGTTTACAGCAAAAATTCAACTATTAAACAGAGCTTCAGTGATCCAAACTTGCAAAGTTTTTCGGACTTAAGACACTTATGCACATTACTTTAACAACTTAAATGTGGGTCTTGCAAGCGTGTCCAAATCTTAATCATTTCTTGAGGTTTTCTACTATGCACTAACATTAAGTTTGTGTAGGAACAGATGTTGTTTCTGTATTTCTCTTCGATATCAAATGTTTTGAAGCCTTTGTGTTTTTCTGGAGCAAGCCCAAGCTTCTGAAGGCACATTCCAGTATAAACATCATCGATGGGGTAGAGGAGTACCTGCTCAGATGCATTATTCAGTCTCAGTGCCAGATCCCCAGAGTACAGGAAGCCACCGCCTCCTGCGTACGGCGGGTACGAACCTTCATAAACGCTCTCTGGGATGTAGTACTTCAACTTTTTCTCTCTGTGAGGTCCAGCATCTTTGATCACGTCACCTATAAATAAGTCTTTGGCTTTTTCCTTTGTTAAGCTCTTCAAGTAATCCAGGATCTGATTGGTATTCACAAAAACATCATCATCACCCTTAAAAATAAACTGGACATTTGCGCAGCTACTGCTGACCCACTTCAGAAACAGCACCTCTTTCAGAGTCAGATTGAAGAAAGTGTCTCTGTAGTTCCAGAGGAGAATGTCATGGTGGGTGTCACTCTCAAATTTAATCATGTGTGAAAGGTCAGGAAAATGATCCTCTGGTGGGGTCTGCCCAAGTAAGAAGACCCTTCTGACTATCACATCCCCTGATTCTATTTCCTTGCCCCAGGATTCCCTAATTGCTTGTCTTCTATCAAAATGGGGTATAAGTGACTTAATAGCCAGCAGCAGGAAAGGTTTCTGTTCACACTTGTTTGGCTGATCCATTAGCAATGAGTAATTTCTACACCTCAAATAGAGGAGGAAGTCTTTGAATCTGTCTGGCAAGTTTGCAAAGTCACTCACCTCTGAGTGCACCGAGGGGTCAGGGTCACAGGAATTGAGGACACTCAGGTTAGAAACCAAGTTCTCTTCCACAGTCATATTGGAAAGCAAGGACAGAATAGGGTTGTAGAGCAGCTCCAGCTTCTGTTGCTGTTTGTTCCAATAAGCTTTGTGAGGAGTGTATTTCCTCCAGAATCTGCTACGTGGTATAACAACACGGCCTTTTGCATTCTTGTCTTGGCTGCCGCTCCTCGAGACTTCCACAATCACATAAATACAAATGTTTACCATCATCAGAATTCCCAGCAGCTTTAATCTTCTGCGTCCAACACTCATTTCTCATATCTAGAAATAAATGCAAAAAAAGATTTTTAGCTTTCTTCACAGCAAGTTCTTGATCTCATTAAAAATGCAAACTACTTTCAAATGCAAGTTAGTAGCCTAAAAACCAAGGTTACCTACACCCCCGAAGAAGCAAAGGCTGATCTGTCTCTAACACACACACATATGGTTTGGGGTTTCATCACCAAGCTGGTACAAATGTGAAGTTTCCATTTGCAGCTTAGGAAAGTTACACAGCTTTTCATGGTGAGTTTAAATTAGCCAGCAGTTTCTGCTTCTCATTTAGATCCCCTTTAAACATTTGACTGCATAATAATAAGAATCTGAGCCCTCAGCTTGGCAGACTGAGAAACTTTTTTTTTTTTTTTTGCTAGTAAGGTGAGCTGAAGGGTATAGAATAAATTGCTATATGATAAGGTCAGTTATTTTTAAATTAGGTTTCAAGCTTTTATACTTGCACTCTCACACCTTCCAACTACCTAAGAGGCAGAGCCAAGTTTTAAAGCACACAATCAGTTTCTGACAATTTCACTTGGCTGCTCCTTGGAAGAAAGGCTGACAAAACTTGCCAGCTGCATTGCTGATATTCAGACAGAAGAGAACAAGAACTTGGAATTTTTTTCCCCTTCCAACTGGAAAAAAAGAATTCAAACAGTAAATGAAAGTAGAAGTGTAATTATTACTAGGAAGGAAAAAAACCTGAAAAGAAATAAAAAAGGTGAGGTCTCCCATATATGCAAGACTTGGAACAGCATGTGTATATCTGTCATACAAAAAGTTCCATGATCCATCTTCAGTTTTTACTGGGGAAGAAAATGGATCAATCCCTCTTTGTTCCACAGCTGACAGAACGCAGGTACAAGGCACACAGTACAAGGAGCACCATGAAAACAGTCTGTTCTTCTAGAGCAGTGCCTACCAAACTGTTTACTAGCCCTGGGGTACAGCAGTGTACAAGCTCCACAAATAATTCAGCATGAATAAGAAGGTTACAAAGACTATGCTGAAGTCACATACAGAGCTCACTGTCAAAGACACTTTCATGTGCCAGGAATATAAATGATTATTGGAAGATCAGAAAAACCTAGTGCAATAAAGAACTGGTACTGAGTGCTGGGAACCCAGCTGTGAGCAGTGCCTCAGGCCCTGAGGTCACAGAGCAACAGCAGATGGAGGCAGACTGAGAAGTGCACCTTGTACTTGCTGCTGTTTTCTTTTTTTCAGCCATCCCCAGACACCTGAACTACACTGACCCTTGGTCTCCTATGGTTTCATCAGTCCTACTTTGTTTTACTCCTCAACAAGTTAAACACTGAACTTCTAAAAATTAGGAAGAAAGCAGCAAGTAAATAATCAGTAATCTTTTTTCTCTTATTTACCCATAACCATTATTAAATCCAAAAGGGGGTGTGTGGGTGCTTTTCTGGAACTGAAATCCAAATCCTAGAAAACACGGTCTCTCAGAAAAATGCCTGTGCTTCCTCAAGTATCTGCATATTTATCTGTGTATAGGCTCGGGCCAGATCTACTTTATTTCACATTCTACTCTCAGTCAGCTATGAAGTTTCTGTTCTAATTTTAAGGTAGTTTTCCTCTATACCTCAAAGACAAAACCATACTCGTGGTCAGTCATCAGCCATCATTTAAGATAAACAGCTGAACTGTTCAGAAAGCACTGGGTTTGGTCACATAGACTTCAAAGAAACTTTATCCTCCTCTTAAGCTGCCACTAAAACCAGATAAATAAACTAGTTTTCTAAATTTATCTTTCACAAGACACAAAAATACTGAAGAAGGAGCAGTCCCCTGTTTTGTGCTGTTCCACAGAGCTCAGCATGAACATCAGGGCTTCTCTGCCCTGTCCTCAACAGCATTTCCCACTAAACAACAAATGAGGGAGTATCTGATCTATGATCCTGGGACCCCAGAGACAGCAGGGTGACTGCTCCCTCCTAGGAACAGCCAACTAACAAGAGCTCAGTCAAAGCTCGATTCTTCAGGATATGCAGCACCACACATCTCAGCTGACACTGCCCCCAGCTTACCAAGCTGAGAGTATTCAACACCTCTAAGGCATCTGGGTACTTGACCTGAGACTCTTCTGACACAATGAGACACCATTTAAAAAGAATTTATTTCAAACACTTAAAAATCCTTCAGTCGACTATGACTGCAGTCCCCTGCAGCAAATGAGACAGGGATCCTGGGCAGAAAAATCCCCATTTACTGTTGGGCTTGGTGGAGCTTTTCAGTAGAAAAGGTATAAGTCTGGTGAGGTGACAGTGGCTCCATCTCACAGAGCACAGTAAATGGTGACAGTGGCTCCATCTCACAAAGCACAGTAAAGGGTGACAGTGGCTCCATCTCACAAAGCACAGTAAAGGGTGACAGTGGCTCCATCTCACAAAGCACAGTAAAGGGTGACAGTGGCTCCATCTCACACAGCACAGTAAATGGTGACACCACCACAAGCAAATACTCACAGCCTCTACCCTGTTCCAGGCTGTCGATGCACAAGCAGCTGAACCAATCTAATCATCTGATGTAAAAGCCCAAGGTAAAACACCCAACTTTTCCACCTCCTTCCACATAAGCCATGGCCTTTCACTGTAAATACCTTTCTGAGGGCAGGAGTTAGGCTGTATTTTCTAAGTGGGCTGAGTACCACATCTACATTATCTGCCTGCCAAACCCAAGCATTACAAGCCCATTTACTTACTGGGGCTGACAAAAGATTAGATAATCCCTATGTCCTGCAGGTATCACACCTACCACCCTACTGGTCCAGGACTAAACTAGCAGGAATCTGGCAAAGCCAAGCTGCAATTCAGGGATCTATCAGACATCACCACCCTTCTCTTTTTGCAGAGACTGTAACTGGTGCTAGGGAAGACTTGGATGTTCCCATATAACTTCAGTTTAGGGCCTGATATCCCCTGCAGCAGCTGCACATGCAGCACCACTTCTGACAGTGCCAGCAACAGCACGTGCAGTAGTGACACTGCTGCTTCTGAAATGAACTGGTTTAGCTACTTAACACATCACAAGCCATATGGAGTCCTTCTAAACCTCCTGTGAGATGAATCAGTTGTCTAACAGCTCAGCTCTGTTCAGTGAGTCAAGAGATTTCTGGTCTGAGCAAGAGCAGTTTTGGAGTGAGATGATGTTGAGAGCCCCGGGCTGTTGTAACGAGCCCGTGCTATTTCCAGCTGTAAAGAACTTGAACGCTGTTTATTTTCTAACTGCACACCATCAAAGCTCTTTTCCCCCTCAGAATTACACAGATTCCCTTTCATAGGACAGCAATTAAGAAAACCTTAAGAACAGGAGAATGTTGAACAGATACCCGTGTTGCCCTTCTGCAGAAGCAGAAGGTTACCACTGGAAACAGTCAATGTTTTCTGTGTTCTCCACCAAGACAGCCTGAAACAATGTTCCAGCTGCAGCAAAGTAACCACGATGGCAACACGCACTCAGAGCATGAGCAACTGCACTGAAATTCAGAGCAGCTGATGTTTGTCTTAACATTACTTTTAATTATTTGCATATACCTGCTTTGAGACATCTTTAGGCATATTATTTAGCTTTGGGAGAAATTCTAATCTTCCAGTATTTCAATACCAAAGGACACCAGTGAAACTCAGGCATGGAATTTCAAGATCCGAATAAATATAGCAAGACTAGGGAAGGATATGCATATATTTTCCTAAAACACAGCCCAAGGCATAAAGAACTAAAAAGAGTTTGAATAAAGGCCAAAGTAACTTCACATTCTGTCTCCCACTAGTTATCTTCAGCACATTTTTGTTTAAAAACCCCTCAGAAGCAACACCAAAAAAACCAACACCCCCACATACACATCCAAGAGAACCAATGGTAGTGAGGCATTTCTCTAGTAGTGCTCCTCTGGTTTTCTGTAATAAGCTTTTAGAGGGCCAGACTTGCATTTGAGCAATGCTTACTTATGTAATTGAACCTAGTCTGACTTTGTCCAACCATTTTTTTGAATCACTCTCTATTTTCAACTTCTGTGAATTATCCTGGTTCCTCAACTTTTCCCCACACCAAGAACTTGTAATGACTCACTATTCTATTACCACACAAGGAACCCTCAGAAAGCACTAATTATTAATTTTAAATGTATGACATTATTTTCTCTACATACATTTACCATACAAGCTACACGATGAACTTTCATCGGTCAGCCCTTCCCCTCCTAGATGGTAATTTTTGATACAACAGTAACAACGACAAAAAGAACTAATTTAGTACTTTAATTTAGCTCTTTAAAAATTAAGTGGAGATTTTTTTTGGAGTTATAGATCTGTGGATTTGGGTATGAGGTGTAAGCCATTCTGCACAAAGACCAGTGCAGAAATGGCTTACACCTCATGCAAAAAATGAAGTCATCGTGCACCCCACACAAGGGACGGCTCTCAAAGCAAGACTGCACTTGCAGGCTCTGAGCTCACCCAAGTCACAGCCACAACGGAGCAGAGGGAACACGTTCCAGCAGGGCTCCTCTCCAGCCCCAGCCACGAGTGACCACATTCCTGCACGGCTCCCCGAGCCAGCCAGCCTTCATTAGGTGAGAGCACCATCCCACCAGCCTGCCAGGTGCTGGCTGAGGGCAGCTGCTGCAGGAGCAGGGCAGACAGCCCTGCAGCCATCCCTGGGCTCTGGGAGCACGGCCCTCACATCTCTCACACTGCCACCACCTGCACCAGCAGGGTTTTGTTGTCCCAGTCTTGCTTCTCCAAGCAATCAGATAACTCACATTGCTCACAGCAGTCACATTCCAGTGAAACTCCACAAGTTAACTCGTCAAAAGCTGCTACAAACCAGTGGGGAAATCCCGACTGCATTCAGGTTTGTGAAAGCTTCATAAGAACCCCAAACTCCCTCCCTCTAATACCTACTTGATTTGTGCCCCACACTACTGATGTCAGGTTTCAACTGTGCTATTAAAAGACTAAAGAGTTCTTTCATTTACTGCTGAATGCTAAGTTCTGAGGAGCAGAATTCCAGAATCTTCACAGTAAGTTTTACTATGTTTCCTGCAACCATCTGGACTAATTTCAGGTCTTCCCCTACCGCTAGTTCCTTCAGCAGAAAAGAGAAGCTACCAGAACATTGCCATTTAAGGTGTGCTATTTAAAATAACATCTATGAAACAGAAGCTTTGTTGGCTTTATATTGTGGTTAGAAATACTGCAACAACACCCACAGAGTCTGCAGGGTCATCTTTGCATCAAGTTATCTTTACAAAGTCATTCAACAGTAAAAACTTACTTTTAACTTCTTTAAAATCACCCTCCATGAAATTCCTGCTTGACAGAACACTTAGAGAAGGAAGAGATACCATTGGCTCACCACTGTCTCTAACTGAACTCTTCCAACTCCAAACCAAACTGCTGAAATCCCCAAACCTTCAACCAGAGTAATCCATTTTTTCAGTCATATTTAAATAAGTAAGCTACCAGTAAATCATCAGATTATCCCAACCCTGTCTGTATTTTAACTTATCTGCAGGTGTCTCTCACAAAAGCTCTGGATTTGGTTGAGAAAATATTTAAATATGGTGCACCTACTGAATTCACTACAAGTTAGACCTAAATATTTTTTAACCTGTTAAAATTAAATCCTTGGATTGGCTGAATGTTCAGTTGCATATTTGAATTTTTGTGTTTCTATAGATGATCAAGGTATACGCAAGAAAAGGCCATTATGAAAAATATTCTGTAATCTCAATCCTGGGTTTAATGGATATTCCAGTTTTTCTACTGGTACAGACTACCTGAGTTTGGTCATGGTTTTCCACAGGGATGAGCAAGCAATGTAGTTGCACATGTACACCACACCTCCATAAGTCAATTTAAACAATGGCAGTGTCTCAATAAATTAGTGCATCATGCTAACATCACCATTCTGCACTGGCATGCCTGCAGCCACACTAGACAGCTATGAAGGTGTTCCTAACTGCTCATAAAAAAAAACCAAACCCTAACTAACAAAAGACTTGTGATGAAAAAGGTTTGGCTTCTTTGTTTAACAGTAAAAAGTTTGGGTTGTTGGTCTTGAGTTTTTTTTTTTCCCAGTAATTTAGATTTCACACTGACAATCAAGTGCAATATCTCAGCTCACTATAAAAATGAATATTAAAGTTTAATATGCCAGTAGTTGAGGGCCTGTGGTAGCAGATATGACCTGTTTTTCCCAATTGGTTTATGCAGAAAATTCCCGTGTCATTCTAAGGTCAGTTCAAGCTTGAGAATGATGACGTTGTAAATTTGTTGGGAATAACCCAGAGCTGCCAGCTTCTGCTTTAAGAAGAATTTTAGTTTTCACTTGACAGGCATCAGCTTGAACGAACAGTAAATTATAAAGAATCAAGAGAAGGGGTTTAACCAAGTGTCAGCAGAGAAATATTTCTTGGAACAAAATTAATTGTCATTCATCACATCAATTAGAAGTTGGGGAGCACAGTTCCATGGCAGTTTAAAACAGTTTCAGTCATAGCTGACTCATTCCTGTAATTTATTCCTTCCCCTGCATACATAAGCTGCACAGTCCCATTTACCTTTGCACTGATTTGATTGTGGTGAATCATTTCAGCTAGCTGGAGGACGATAAAGAGCCGACAACAAAGCAGCAATTAGGGTTCAGCCAGCTCCCATCACCCGCTGATGTGCGGCACAAACACCAGGAGTGGGGCAGGAGAACGGGAAGGCTCGCACAGGCCAGGCCACAGCAGAGCCCACCTGCCACCAGCCTCAGCTTTCATGGGCCAGGACACTGCTGCTGCTGCTTCCCACCTTCATCCAGCCATATTCCCACTGCCACCAGCCTCAGCTTTCATGGACCAGAACACTGCTGCTGCTTCCCACCTTCATCCAGCCATATTCCCACCAGCCTCAGCTTTCATGGACCAGGACACTGCTGCTGCTTCCCACCTTCATCCAGAGCTCCCTCAGGCAGGGCCCGACACAACCAGCACTGCTGCCCCAGAGCACAGAGAGCCGGGGCCACCCATTGCACTACAGAGCGCACCCCGGGCCCGAATTTCTGTGGCACTTTCTGTACCCAGGTCGGGGCAGTGACCGGCCCAGTGTAACCCACCCACACCTGCTGTTTGCCATGGGGTTCCTTTCAGCTGCACCTTATCAGCCCATAATTACTAGAAAGCCAAGGAAGTGGATAAGGAAGCACGTTCCTGGCAGACACCCCGTGCTTGGATCAGTGCTAGTTGTGGCGAGAAAGAATGGATATAACACACTGCAAACCTGACTGATGCTTTCAGCAGGCATTAATGAGAGAAGTCTGCAGGACAGACAACTCTTTTACTTCTTACTTTTGTGCTGTATTTGAAATACAACTCATGATTTAGAAAACCTACACAAAATGCAGATAACCATAATTTCCACAAACAAGACAACTCATCTGCTCCTGATCTCTTCCGGTTTTATCTTAAAACCAGTAATTAATCCTGCCTTAACTATATTCCAACCACCTTTATGTCTGCACAGAGAGCAATCATTATTTAGTCAACTAACAAAACCATCCTTCAAGCACCATACCTCAGGCCATGAAAGTTCTGCCTCTGTTCGGTCTCCTGCCCACCGTAGACACAAAACACACTACTAAAAACTATGCTTTAAAAACAGGAACAGTGTGACTTGGAACAGCTGATGAAGTCAACCCCTACCCCTGGTTGCCACTGTCCCTTTGGGTTAAAAATAAACGCTGGGTTTCAATTTGACTTCCCCAAACTGCTGCCTTTGTGTGATGGGATACACAACTGGGAGGGTAAAATTCCCAGCCATATTCCCTGCCAGTGCTATGTGGTTACTCAGAAGTCAATTCAAACCAAATTCATACTGAGAATATTCATCTCAGAATTCTGGGATCTGCCTCTGAAACTACAGTACTTTGTGGAGCTAAACACGCATTGAAGAATGCAAAACCTACTATTTTAAAATGCAAATACGTGAAAAATACTTTTGCCTTCAAGTGGTTTTGGTTTCAGGTGTAATTAACATTTACAGGAAAAGTTCTTCATCTTTCTGAATAATTCATTTATAGTTCAGAAAAATCAGTGGAGTTGTAATCAGAGAAGTTCATTGTCTTCCTTCAAAGCTGTAAAGCCTAAGATACAGATCTCGTTCCAGCCTACCAAGTTTATGGAAAAGGGAACAATTTCTCCGGCAGCTTTAGGCAGCTAAAGATGCATATAAGTATCAGGAGGATTTTGTAAAGGATCTTTAAGCCGGCTAGGCAGCTAACTCCGGTTCTGTTAACAGCAGATAAGCATCTAACCCGATTAGAAACTTCTACATCCGAGTAGCACCTTCTGTACCTGTTACCTGCACACCAAAGTGAGCATCCACAAAGCTTGAGAGTGGTTTGAGAATCAACTTAGGGCTGCTCTGCATGGGTTTTAATTGTTTTTATTCAAAAGCAGATCAACAATAAGTTTGCAACAACAAGTTCCATCCCAAAGACAGCTTCCCATTAGCAGTGTCTAACTTTCAAATACCAGACTGAAAAATATAATTGCTCAAGTGAGATAAACCAGCACTACATTCAGGATTCAGTCGGGCATTCGGCAGCAGCTCTCCTTAAACTCAGTTAAAAGAATCCCACCCTTTCCCAGGCCATGAATTCCCATATTTGCGTGGCTCACTGTGTTACACTGTGTATAACCCTGAAGACAAGCAAACAGAAGATGTTATTTCTCAAGGCCCTTGTTTCCTCAATTCAGTTCACCACCCAGCTGCACGAACAGCTCCACCAGCACAGACACTGCTCCAGGATACAGAAACATGCTCCCGGGATCCAGCACACAGCTCGCACACCTCGGGGGGCACACAAACCTTCAAGTACACCGTGAACTCTCCTGTAAATCCCATAGCGATACGCAGGTCGTCTGCTGCTTCATAAACCACTGAGCCTCGGGGAATTACCCTTTTATGAGGGAATTAGTCATTCCCAGCCACAAGTCAAGATTTCTTGCTCATTTGATCCAGATAGCTGGCTTACAGTTGAAGGGATTTGGTCAATTCACTCTCAAGACTAACTCTTCTGAGTGTGCTTAAGATGAAGCAGCTGCTAAATTTCAGAAGTTATTTACAAAGAGGAACAAAACTGTCTCCAAATTAAATGCTTTTCAATTCTTACTGCTGTATTTCTCCTAAACAACAAAGCTTTCTTAACCAACTGCTGATGGAAACTGTTTCATCAATTCTCCCATGAAAACTCTCAGCACCGCACCCATCACACACAGGGATTCTTTTCCTTACTTAAATGCTAATTGCCTCTCACGAGGCACCAATTCAATCATTCTTCTGTAAAGTGTCACAAGACACTTTAATGATCCAGTCTTTCACTGGGTCTTACACGAGCTGGAAACTGGGGGAGGTTTATACTTAGGCACTTTTGAAATCCTAAAAGGCTCAAGGAAATGAGGAGGAAGATACAGACAAAGAGCAGGATCGAGTCCCAGGTACCTGTCGGTGCTTCCTATGTAAAAGCAAAATGTGACTGGACGGGTCTGACATTTATTCATTCCACAACTTTTGGTCAGTGATTTCTTCACTCTATGCTAAAACGACAGGAAGAGCCTGTATTTCACCATCATATTTTCTTTCTTTTTTTGCTGTTTTTAAAGCACACGAAGGGTGCTTGCTTACATAAAGGGATACAACAGTGAACTGATAAAAACATCTAAATATATCTCTGTGGGGTCAGGACATGGCAGAACAGGGATAACACATTAGGAATTTCTGTGAACCGCACTCACAGGCACAAATTCTTCTCCAAACCACACGAAGCACTGTCCCGTGCAGGACTCCAATGATCCCTGTGGGGATCCCTGCTCCAACTATGATTCCATAATAAGCACTCACATGAACACAGCCCATGACACACCAGAAACATCAAACACTAATCCCATGACTGCACATGCACCCAATGACCCAACCTTCTTCCTAAATTAACTGTTAACATTCTGGCTAAAAATGTATTAGGGACTAATACTGCATATACCTGAAAAAACAAAACTTTTAAGTTTGAATTTAAAAAGGAAATTCATCCTATTTGCTTCAAAATTACTGCTGCATTTCTACCATAAAGTAATAGAAAATGTAATAAAGAGATATACTAAGGAAAGAATCCCAAACCAACAACCTGTGAGAGGGCCTTCAAGAAACATTAACATGAAAACAAGAAGTTCTTAATATTTTTATGAAATATGTGGCTTTGCTATATTCTGTGCATTTTACAGAAAAAGTTCACTCTTGCCCATATCTTCCATCCACCCTATGGCCTGTTCTTGGCAAGTTGGAGAATTACACACTTTAAGCTCTACCTACAAGACACCTCCCAGCCTCTACTATGCCGACTGCAAATTCTTCAAAAAGAAGCCATTTACGCTTTTATTACTGCAGGAAGCGTTACCAAATCCAGTAAAAGATGAAGATCTGGAATGTCAGCCTGGTGCATTTCCAGCAGAGCTGCTTTAGTCAGCTACTTGGCAGCACAAGGCACAAGTCTGACAGCACACAGGAAAAGTCCACCAAGTAACCAGCTCTGAGAAGTTTCACAACCCGCCTGAAGTCAAGATTTTGCAAGACCATCTGACACATTTGTCAAAAATTCAGTGATCTGTGGAGAAAGAACAAGGTACCAAAGAGCTTGGTTGAGGATTTGAATTGATACCTTTCAATTATTTCCTGTCCTCTGGTTAATTTGGAGCAATATGACCATCCAGGTTTTGGTCAAGTGCACCGATGAGAAGCCAGCCCTGCTTCCTGGCTGCTGTGACAATGACAATATTGGCTGTGGCAGGAGTCACGATCACATCCTATGTTGCAAACACGATCAGCACTGACACAGCCTTTTGTCACTACCATTCTTCCCTCTTTCAAGTGGAATTACACAGCCAACAGGAAAAACCGCAGGAAAAACCAAGCCGGATCCACTGTGAATGTAGCTGCACCAGGTGGCAGTAAAATGACAATTCCTCAGAGTCTCGGCACTCACAAGTCGCCATGGAGCAGCACTCCTCTGAAAGGCTTGGTTCTCCAAGGAATCTTTGCCAGGCAGGCAAGAAGATGAAGACCCAAATCCTGCTTTTTTCCTCCCCCTCTACATACTCTGTGACTTATCCATACAGACAATTGCCCAGATTTGCCAGCACAGAATACGACACCACTTTATCCACTCTCATTTCTCATCAAACGCTGCTTTTTCTCTGAGCAAACACCACTGCTCCACTGATCTCCTCAGCAGCATCTTCATCACTCAGAAGTATTTTTAAAAATTCAGGATCAGCTTCCAGGCAATAACAATAATTTTTTTGACTACCAGTGACAGTGTGTTGGTTAGGAACAAGCTCTGGGGAGATTAGTGAGCTTTACCTATTATGAAACAGGGCATCAGGCAGCCAGCTAGCACTCCCAGCCATCTAAAGCATGACCTTCAAAACAAGTCCCTTCAGCTGTGCTACCTTGCTGCATTTTCCTCATCGTGGGGAAAAGAAATGAGCACAAATCCAAGCAAACCCCCTTACAGGTGACAAGGGGACAGAATTACTTTAAATACATTCTACTTTTTTATGCTCTCTCCGTAGGTTCCCTACAGCCATACAGCTCGGTACTGCACAACATCTCCTGTAGAAAGTCACACGTTCAAAGCAAGTAGCAAAACCAGGGTTTCTTTTAAGCCAAAATACTTTGACTCTGTCTGACAATATTACATTTTTAGGTACAAGACAGAGATTCTGTATTTTAACCCACCTCCACAGCAGTGTTGTTTTTTAAAAGATACCTATCTTCTCGAGCTGTTTACAGCCCCGGGAAGGGAAAAAAAAGGAAAAAAAAAAACCCAAACCATTACAAATTAGATCTGCCGAATGAGAAAAGCTGATTCTCTGTTCCGTTTCCTCCACGCATTTCGTAACAGCTCAGCGCTCATTGAGCTCCTCGGGTGGTTCCTCAGGCACCACGGCCGGTTCCCGGGCGGCAGGGCAGCCTGTGCCAGCAGCGTGGGCTCCCATCCGAACCGAGCCCCGAGCGTGCCACTCACCCGGTGCCACCGGCCGCCCCCGCCCCACCCTCGCTGACAGCACCCGAGCCTGCCGCCAAAAGCGGAACTGCAACAAGAACACGAAACGGCTTCGAGCAGCTTGGGAAGGGAGCTGGATTCCGGGCTGTCTCTCTCTGTAAGACGGTGAACAATAATTTACCAGAAATTCCCTCAAAGGACAACGCTATAATCATGTTTTCTCAATAACTCGCAGATGACATGGCCAGCATGTAATTTTGTGCACGCATCTTTCTACGGCTAGACTAAGCTTCTTCTGTGCCCAAACCGAGTCTTGCTGTCCAAAATATATTAAAATTAAAAAAAAAAAAAAAAGGTTGGGGGGAAGTAGAAAACCCCACAAGGAAAAAAAAAAACAACAACCAAACCACGTAAGCTCTTATTTTGCATAGTTAAAACTAACCATGAGTATTTAATAATCAACCCCAATAGCACTGAGCATTTTGGGAAGTCGGATTAAAGGGTTACTCAAGTAACTTTCACCACAAATTTTTGCAGGATGACGAATGAGTTGCGAGCTGCAGTTTAGCCACAATCCCTGCGAGTAACCTGAAGTCCCCTCCTGACGGGGCACAGGATGCGTCAGGAAGTTTGACGGAAAAAGCATCGCCTCGCGAAGGAGCACATATATTCAGGCGAACTCCAGCAAAAACGCCACTTTCTCCCCTTTCAGGTGCACCAAAGCCCATAGTTTAGCGCCGCTGCCTCAGCACTCCACACTCCAGGATCCCGAGGCGGATGTTGATCATTAACCCGCTGGGTGGCAGCGGGCTGCGAGGTGACCCCAGGAGCGCTGCGAGTGTCCCCGCTCCGCTCTGTCCCTCCCCTCCCGCCGGGAGCGACTGCAGCAGCCCCGGCACTGCCGCAGCCCCACGGCTCGGGCTCGCTCCGGAAAAACCTCACGGCTCCGGCAGCACCAACGCCGCCTCCCCAAGGTTACATGAACAAACCAAAATAAAACCTAAAGAAATAAATTTAAAAAGCGAGGACAAACATACGGTGGGCTGAGCTGGCCTGAGTTTCATCCCTGCCCAGCAGACTGCGCCTCTCTCCCGCCGCTCGGGCTGCAACATGTGCCGGCTGCCCGCGCTGCCGGGCAGGGACTCCGCGCCCATGTGCTGTGACCCCACCCTGCCGCCGCCCGTCCCCTCCCAGCCGGGGAAAGGGAAAAACCCGGCCCTAAAAAAACCCCCGATTCACACCTCCGGCCGTTCGCCCCCGCGCCGCCAGCTCACAGCGGTCGCTACGCAAACAACCGAGAGGCGACGGGCAAGGAAAACCTCACGACCGCACGACGAGCACGGGAGGCAAAAATTAAGTTAAAACCCGGGGTTTTTTTCGCCCCCCGTCCCTCCTCAGCCGCTCCGGCAGCGCCGATCCCCGCCGGCCCGCGGGGGCAGCGCTGGCGGGGGCGGCAGCCGAGCCCCCCGCCCGTACCTTGCCAGGCTGCCGCGGGGCTCCGCCGGGGTTCTTGCTGCCGCCGCCTCCGCATCCACCATGCTTTGTCCGGCCGCGGGCTGCCCTCGCCGCGGGCTCCCACCGCCCGGCTCCGGCCTGCCGCCCCACCACGGCCCTGGCGGCTCCGCGCCGCCGCCCCGCTCCGCCGGCCCCCGCAGCAGGCGGGGGCTCCGCACCTGAGGGCGATGCCGGGGCGGCGCCGAGGCGGCCGCGGAAGGGCTCGTCCCCCGTCCCCGCGGGACGGCACGCACCCCGCCGCTGTGTCCTCAGGGCCGGCCGCGCCTGAGGTGCGCGGCTGCGGCGGGCGGAGCGGAGCCGGGGCCGCGGCGAGGAGGAGGAGGCGGCGGCGGCGGGGGCGGTGGAGCGGCGGCGGGGCGGGGGCGCGGCCGGGCAGCGCCTCTCACTTGTTGCCCTGTGGCGGAGCCCCGCGCGCGCGCCCCGCCCGCCTCCCCGCCCGGCGCCGCCGCGCGCCGCAGGGGGCGGGGGCGAGGCGCTGAGCGGCGCGCGCCGGCCCCGCCTTCCGCCCCTCCGCCGGCGCCGCGGGTTGGCGGAGAGCGAGGCGCGCGCCCCGCGGGGCCGGGCGGGGCAGCGGCCGGGGGGTCCCCGCGCGCGCCGGGGCCGTCCCTGCGGTTGGCGGCGGCCGCGCCCTGAGGGGACCGCGCGGGCGGGCGGGCCTGGAGCGGTCCGGCCCCGGCGGGACACGGCGTTCGCCCCCCCCTCCGAGCCCAGGCTGTAGAGCTGGGAGGCATTTACCGCAGGAAAGGTGTCTGTGTTCATGAGGAGCGAGGGGAAGGGGGCAGACACCGCTGCCTTGCCCTGTCCGCCTTCCAGCCGGGCCAGGGGCTGCTCCCTCCCTGTGGGAACGGCCCCACACCGGGCACCCTCCTCCTAAGGGTGGCCCCGGTGACACCGGCTCCTGAGCCAGCCCCGGTGACTCCTGGCTCCTGAGCCCCTGTGGCACCGGCTCCTGAGCCAGCCCCGGGTGCTGTGTCCCTCTGCGCGACGCGGGTCGCCGGCCATTCCCTCAGGACAGTTTCCCCTCGTGTTTTTTTCCACACGGCCTCAAGCGAAAGGGGAAAACCCCTCAGCTCTGCTGAGAAACGCCGCGCTACATCACTTTTTAATGTTTCTTCTTCAAAGAAACCTTGTTCCTTGCACCTGGCGCAGCTTTTCGTGGAAGTCTTCAAAGATTTTGCTGGAGAGCCCAGGGAGGAGAAGCAAAGGGGGTTTTTAGGCTGTCAAGGCTTCCCTTAGTAAAGAAGTTCATGAGAATTTCTGATTTTGGAAATTCGCCTCGCAGTGGTACTGAATTGTGCATGACTCATTCATTAGTAACCTCTTTTGTTGTTGTTGTTTGCTTACTTGCTAGGTTGATGAGCCTACAAATGCTAGCCAGATGTCCCAGTGGAAGCAAACCAAAGGAAACTCTCAAGAACCCGGGGTGCTTACAGGAATAAAACATAGAAATGTGTGCTGCTGCAGCAAAGAGGGCACGTCTTATCGTGGACAGATCAATAGCAACCAGCAGACAGATTTTCAGTTCCCACAGACTGTGAACCTCTCAGCTTTTCGTCCTTCCCTGGATGAAAATTAACACATGCCATTTGCTCCTATTTTTAGCACCTGCATTCTCAATCCAGTATAAGGAGAGGCCCGACCAAAGGAATTGTCTCAACGTCACCTGGCACAACCACTTAAAAATTGTTTTCATTGCAAAGGGAGGGGTAAGTATGTCCCTGTGATCCATGAAAACACAGGTTGTTCGCTTCCATTTTACAGCACTCATTTTCACCAGCATTCAGCAGCTGGTGTGCACAGCCCTAAACACAACCATTTTGGGAAGCAGCATCAGTACCCACTGCACATCCCCAGCTCCCCATACGCTGTGTGTCAAATATGGCATGTCAATAGGAAAGCTGCTGCAGGTCTCTTGGAGCTGCTCTAAAACCTTCACTCAGAAGTCTGGAAGGAATGTCCCCATTCACAGTGCATTGGTAGGGACGTTGCATATTTCATCCCTCTTCAAATATTTATGTATGTGCTTCACGTTTGAGTAAAGCTGTCCTTTTCATCAGAGCGGGAAGATTACAGCAAAGGGAGGAATTACCCTAAATTGGCAAACATCGTTGTCTATTAAAGTAACACAAGGGTTTGAGAGGAGAATTGAGTGTCTGGCAGCCAGGAGCTTGGCTCCACTGCACAGGAGATTTTATAATGATATGTTTTGAGAACAACTGTAAAAAAAAAAAAGCCAGAAATCTCCTAGTGCAGTGTATCCCATGGCACTGGGTGCTGAGGAGCCTGGAAAAACACGTTGAAGCTAAAAGGGCTGGTCTATGCTGAAATGGTCTGCTGCCTTTGGGGGAAAGGCATTTCTCCCTCCTCCCAGTCCTACACCCAGGCCCTGCCTGCTCCTCTGTAATCATAACTGGTCACAGGGCTGCCTTTGGGACCTTCGGGGGGGGAGGTGTTTTAATCCAAATGTATTCCTTGGTCCACTCAGCAGGCAGGCCTCAACAGTTGTCTGAAAGCAGGAAAATACCTGAAACCAACGCTGGCATTGCCCAGAGCACATTTCAAACCACTGCCTGGCTGGGATGGCCCTGCTGTGCTCAGAGCAGCTGTGCCCTAAAAACCCCAGGGAAGGTGAGGTAGGGGTTCATTTTGCAGCCCTGCTCTCCCAAGCAGGTCACTCAACCTTCCCTGGATCCAAATCCATGCAAAGTCCTAAGCCCCGGGATGGTTCTCGCCTGGTGCTGCCAATTTACAGGTCAGCAGGGACCACATCTCAGCACAGATGTGCAACCCCTCCTGGGTGGCTGCTTGTGTGGGGTGAAACCAAGGGAGGCCTGGAAAATGTGTGGGTAAAGCTGTTGTGCAGTTTGCTTCCATGGAAGCAGAAGCAGGGTTTTCAAGTTTCAGGTCTGTAAATCCAAGTTTTGTGACAGACACAGCAGTAAATCATTGCACCTTTTTTTTCCCTCCTGAGAAAGAGAGCAAATCCTTTTGACTGCAGCAGCTTTAATTTGGTCTGAATCTGGAATAACATTTTTGGTGCATATTCAAAAGCAGCACCTTCACTCAGCATCATGATGCAAGTGATGAGATGCAGTGTACAGCCCAGAGCAGCAAACATTTCCCAGGAGCTGGGTACTGGGAAGTCCCAGGGCGTCCGTGTCACATCACCTGGTGACACAAATTCTTGTTGCCCGAGTTTTTCCATAGGTAGCATGGCATGCACAGTAGCCAGAAAAGAGAATCTTTTAAAAGATTCAACTTTTTTTATCAAGTTCAAAATAGTTTCTGGGATCTTGTTTAGTTTGGTTTTGGTTTGGAGGCTTTTTATTGGTTTTGGGGGGTTTTTGTTGCTTTCTTTTTTTTTTTCCCCTCCCCCAGGCTATTTATTCACAGTATTTGGGTTCACTGTAATAAAAGCTGACCTGGGGACTGCTGCGTTTACATCAATGGAAGCGAGCTATGTACATTGGCCTTTTCTCTAACATTTGCCTGTTAATTAATAATTGGTGCATTGCCAGGAGCAAAGGAGAAGTAGGAATGAGATTCAGGTTATAAAATCTTCAAGGTTATCTCGCCGTCCCTGCAACAAAGCAAGAGCGAGAGGGATGGGACGGAGCCGAGGTGCTGAGAGAAGGGGATGGGCCGTGGGCCACTCGCCCCAGGGGCCATGTGCCGCATTCCCAGGGGGAGCCCCATCCCAGCACTCCCGGAGCTGCGGGCACGTCCTTCCCAGCGAGGGAGAGCAGCAGGAGCAGGAATTTCCCTGTCTGCTGCCGGGATTCCCGGTACCTGCTTGCAGCCACCCTTGGGAACTGGCTCGTCCCCCACTGCAGCTCAGCGCGGGCAGAAACACGGAGCAGCTGCTTTCCCTGAGTCTGGCTTGGCTGGCAGTGGCTGAGGTTATGGAAGTGCTTGTCCCAGAGCCCTCACACTGTGTCCAGGCAGTGGCTGAGGTTATGGAAGTGCTTGTCCCGGAGCCCTCACACTGTGCCCAGAACATGCACCCACATTTCCCAGCCTTTACTCCAAAATGTGCTCCCACCCCTGTGCTGAAAACGCCGCAGGCACACAGCTACTGAGACATCTCCTCCCCACCTGTGAGCACTCTCTTGGCTCTCCTGACTCAAAGCCCTTCCATAAGGCCAGGTCAGCTGGAATTCATTTTCTGAGCTGGACCAAAGCCTATCCAGGATACCGATCTGCCTGATTTTGTGGACAGATTGGTTGGCTAGAGGACACCTGGAGAGCACAGGACAAACCCGAGCATGCTTCTGTGACCAAAGGGGATGAGAACAGGAGATAAGGGGCTAAAATTTAAATAATGACTAGAGACTAAGGATTGTGGCATGCAAGCACTTCAGCAGCAGTAAAAAAAAAAAAAAATTAAAAGCAAAGGTGACATGCAATTCAAGCTGGAGCATCTCCTTTCCTCCAGGAATGAACCTGGTTTTTCCCACCCAGAAGTTTGAGCCTGGAATTCAAAGAAGCAAAGAGCCTTTCCCAGGGTAGGCAGGGGCTGTCAGCGAGGCTTGCCAGCAACATGAGCACATTTCAGTGGTCTCCTCACACAGTCATCTCCCCACCCTCTGCCCCTGGCACACAGGCCAGCCAGCACAGCAGGTGCTACAGAGGCCTTCTGCTCCACTTCCCCTTGCTTTTGTCTCTTGGTGAGGTGGGGGAGCTGTGGCTGGCAGGTTCAGCTTTGGCAAAACCACTCAAGTCAAAGAGATTGTCACATGTGCTTCAGAACAACACTTTTTCTCCTCTGGAGCACTGCAGCTTTGCTCTTGCAGGCACAGCAGGACAGGACAGAGACTGTGGGAAGGAAGGTGCCCCTGCTGTGCTGTGTGCTGCCATTTGCAAACTGTGGGCAGAGCTGTGGGCAGAGCTGCACTGTGCTGGTGTTGATTCACATTGGCCAAGAATAATTACTCCTGAGCTGCTTGGATTCAAATCCGTTTCCCTGCTCTGGAAGGACGTACCTGCCCTTTTCAGACACAGGCTGCAGTAACTAGCACTGTTTGCCTCCATGTGAGGCTCCTTTTCCTTGCAGACACAAGGCAGACACAGCAGTGCAGAGGGCAGGATGCCAGAGGACGGAGAAGAATCCAGTTGAAATTCATTTTCTATAATAGCAGAAATTGGACAATAATTATTTTGCAAAAAACAAAAAAGGCACCTGCTCTATACAAACCATCTTTTTTTGAGTCCTGGAAACATGAGCTCCTTGCACGTCTCCTTACCTCTGTTCAGAGGCATCCCACTGCATTTTGCAGCAAGACCTGAAGAGCTGCAGAACTGAAAAAGCTCCAGCCAAGACTCCTCAAATGTGAAGAGCCAAAGTCACTTTTCTCCTTTGTTTACACCTAGGAAGAAGTGTACTGGACCCACTTCAGCTAAACCCCTTCTGCTTGGCTTTTACTTTTTAGCAGATGCACTTTAAGCACAGCAAAATCCCAGATGAGGGAAAACTGCCAGTCCTCACACGTCACTTAGATTTTTCCAAAGCATCTTGATTTCAGGCACCTCCTGGATGAGACTCCCTTGGACTGTCACAGTGCCAGCTTGGGTAGCTCCAGTTAAAACCAGCCCTGGGAGGGTGCTGGCATCCAGGCTGGCTGATTCTGGGTGGCAAAGGAAGCTGTGCCAACACCGTGTGCAGGAGGTTTGCCAAGACACTCCCAGCCCTGGGCAAAGCTCTCAGCTTTGGGCACAGCTGCTCCCACAGTGAGATCTGCTCAGCCCATGGGAGCTGCACACCAGTGGCAGAGGCACTGTGCCACCAGTGCCTGCTGCTCCTGGCTGAGGGCTCCTTCTCTGCGTGGCAGGAGCAGAAGGGTCACCAAAACCAGGGTGGAGAGAGTGCTTGGGCTCATTTATATGGTGGCAGCGTTGGGGTGGGACCTGCCTGGGCTGTTGTGGAGCACCCTCCAAGGCACTCATGAGGCTCTATCCAGAAGGGATTTGTGCCAGCCCTCTGGGCTCTCTGTCAGCAGAGCAGTTACAAGCTCTGGGTGCAGGGACCTGTCCAGCATGCTGGAGCCCAGCCTGGGGCCTCACTCCCAGCTCCCTGTCCTGCACCATCCTGCTGCCAATGGCTTCTTCCACCAGGCGCTCATGACTCACCTGGTTTCCCCCAAGACCTGCATTGTTCTCCTGTAACCATTTCAGATGGATTTGTGCTCCTAAAAGCCACCCCAGAGGCCACAGGCTGCTTGCCATGCCTCAGTGCTGACTTAGGCACACTCACACATTACTGCCCAGCCCATCCAGGATGCAGGATGTGGCCCCCAGCACATCAGAATTACAACAGATCAAAGGAGGAGATCACAAAGGTTTTCTCCTGTTATTGTAGGATCTGCAGATAATAAATAATATAATAATCATTCAGAAATAAAAGGTAGGACAAAGGGAAATTAAATAATCCACATATCAAGTTTTAATATCTAGCTTCATAGCCACAGGTTACTGAAGAATGACATGGAGGGAAGATATATCCTACATTAGGGACTGGGATCAGCAACATTATTGAATTAGATGAAGGGTTTTCCCTGTGCTGCTTGATGGAGATGAAGGGTTTTCCCTATTTTGCTTGATGGAGAAACCCCCCTGACATGGATGTGCTCACTATAAATAAATGAAACTTCAGAAACCAGCAGAGATGAGACCTAGCCTTGTAAATCATAAACCACTGCCCCGAGTACGGGGTCTCTGCAGGTTTTGTGCCTGATCCCGTACACATTTAGCCTCCCCCATGTGAATAGTCCTCTGGAGTTAATGGAGCTGTGCTAATTTGGAATGGCTGGAGATGAAGCCGTCGGGGTTGAGGGTTTCAGGCAGCCCTGATTGCAGCATGCTGCAGTTACAGGGCTGTTGGATGACTCAAAGGTGCTCCCCTGCCCTGGGATAAAACATCCATGGCCATTACACCACGTCCCCAGCAGCCCTGCAATGCAGCCCGGCTACAGCCCTGCAGGAATCCTGTCCTGTCCCCCAGCAGACACCCAGCCCAGTGCTGCAATGTAGAGCTAATTTCTGTCTTTCGTTCTCCCTGGTATGTACCAATGGTTTCCAGACAGTATTTCACTACTGTTACACTGCTTGCAAGCATCTTAATTTAAATCCCATTATAGATGCACCAGGGCAAAATGATCTGTCCACAGCTGAAATAATAAACTGGAGTGAAAACATCCTTGGGCTGTGAAGAGGCTAGAACAAGCACTAACTGAAATGTATAAACTTACATAACATTATTTACAGAAAGGAGCCCAATTGTCAAAGGCCCTAAGAGAGCTGGAACATGGGAATGTTTGTTCTCCTTGCAAAGAATAATTAATTATGCAAGTTTATAAATTCCAGTTGCTTGCTTGCTCATCTCCTGATGTGCCTAAGGACTGCCTGGAAGGTATTTACAGTTCCCAGCCACTGGTTCTAGAGGCATTTTTTTAACCTTGTACTTCTGCATGCCATTGCCTCACAGGATCTTGGAGCAGGGATTTAACTCTACACACCTTGTTCCTCGGCCACAGAGAAATGCAGATCTGTTCTGAGGTTCTGCAGGAGTGAGTTTATTTTAGGGAGATGCCTGGAGGAGGCCACCACATGTTTTTCAGAGGGTGGTGGGGTGGCTGCTGCGTTCTGTGCGTGCAGGGAGAGCCCTGAGCCACGTGCAGGTGGCTGGGATCAAGCAGACACCTCTCTCTTTCTCTATCTCTGCCTGGGCCACCCATCCACTCCTGAGGTGCCTTTGCTTATTTGTCCCTTTTGCTGCCAAGAGCAGAGACGCCATGAAGGCTCTCATGCCCTGCGAGGTTTGATTTGCCAGGCAGAAAAAGTGCCACTAATTACTAAATGCACTATGCAGTTTCCCAGCAGTGCTGTGCTCAGCCAGGGCTGCCAACTGGCCAGAAAACTCAGGAGATGAGGCTGCCTCCCAGGCTCCTCTCAGAAACACTATGGATTTGGGGTTTGTGCTGTGATTGCTGTTTTTCTCCCATCCACTCCTGTAAAATGTCACTCCTCGAGGGTCTGAGCCACTTGGTGGCATCCAAAAATGCCATTTATGCAATTACCTGTTTTTATGTATTCTCCAATACCATCCCATTACAAGAGCTAATGGCTGAGAGCTGGAGTTCCAGTGCTGCTGGCCACCAAGGCAATTAAAATGCAAGTACCAAGTCACCTGTGTGCAGAGAGAATAATAATCAGGAAAACATCTTTGGGGAAATCTCTCTTGTACCTCCAGCTCACAGATGCCCTCTGCCAGCTCTGCATTTCAGGGACCTCCCATTGCTGCAATAACCCTGCAAATGCCCCAGGGTCAATGCCCACAGGTGGGATCTCCACCCCTGCCATACCTTCAAACCTGTTTTCCTGCAAATTCTTGCACTGCAAGATCTGCCTCTCTACCACTAAAAGGAAGGAGGAAGGGCAAAGCATTTGGGGACTTGAGCTTGGGGCTGGTCAGCCCCATGACATCTGGTGGGAAGCTCCACAGCACCAGCCACAATTCTGTGCTTGGACAAGCAGCTCAGGTGATATCCCAAAATAACACTTCCCAAGTGGCACTGGCAGTTCAGAGGTGAGGCTGCAGCTGTGTCCCTCTTGCCACCTTTCCATGGGAGGTGACACACACCGTGTCCTCCTGTCCTCAGGGACTTCTGTGGCCCTGGGGAATCACCCACAAGGTTCACACTACTGGGAAAAGGCATCTTTGGTGTTGTGTGTGCTATTTGAGGAGAGGGGGCCTCTTCCACAGCTTTGGCAGAGATTGGCCTGGATGGGTGGGAACAGCTGGATTTTGGTGCACTGATGGTGACAGCTGCCTGTCCCCCTGTGCTGGCATCTTTACCCCCCAAGGCACAGTGAGGGAGACCCAGGAGCACAGCTCTTGCCTCTACATTGGATTAAATGACACTCCCAGCCACACTTCCCTGGGATTTGGGAATAATTTTTGAGGAGGATTTTAACAGGCGTAGCTTCAAGGCAAGGAGCCCTTGCCTGTTTTTCCAGTCTGAAGCCACATGAAACGCAACACATTAAAAAGCCATCAGTGGCTGCTGCTACAGGACCACTGCATTCCCCTTATTCAAAGGGCTCCCTCTGTCCCCAGCACTGAGGACCTCTTCATAAATATTTGGAATGAATGAATAAACTGTTGAAACTGCCCAGAAGGAGAAGAAAATATTTCTGTGAGCAATCTATGGCAACTGTGAGTAAAACTTCTCAGATACTTGCACACCTACAAATGGTCAGTAAATACTTAAATGAGGAAACCTCCTCTGAAAAATGGTGAGCAATTTGTTTTATCAATAGGTAGCAAAGAATTGACACACAGAAAAGAAAATCTCTCAAAATATCAATCAGTTTATTAAAAAGTCCAAGCACAGTAAGATGAGGAGATTATGGGCTCCTGTGAAATCCTTCCCATTGTGTGAAACACAATGAGAGCATACACACTATTATTTACACTTGCAAAAGGGCCTGTAAGGAAAAAAAAATTAAAAAAAAAAGGGAGACTAAGCAACCTGAATAGCCAGAAAGCAAATCAACACCAACATAAAAATGTCAATAATTTGTTTTTAAAATTTTTAAAGTTTAATAGCAATAAAATGGTTATAAAAATAGTAATACAATTAGAGTAATAATAATTTGGACAATTTGGATTAGGACAACATGAGACAATAAACACAAAGAGTTATGGACGTCCGGGTACCTTTTTCTGGGCAGCATGAGCCTGAAAAAGGACCCAAGGACCCACGTTAACAGAGGATTAACCCTTAAAAACAACAGCCTGTTGCATATTCATACACCTCACACATGATGCATAAATTCCATTCAAACACAGGATTCTGTCTGGTCTTCGTCAACTTCTTCCTCTGAACCCTAACGGCGCCCTCGGGGTGGGAAGAAGTTCGTTTCTTCTGATAAGAGGGTAATAAATAATTTTTCTCTGAAAGATTTAGGTGTCCTGTGGCTGCTATCTCAGTGCAAGTCCTTTATTTGGAAAAAAAGTATCCCACATAGCATAGTTTCTATTTTAACATTTTTTTATAACCTAAAACTATATTTAACACACTACTTAAGAGAATTAATACAGCATTACTTTCTAACACAACACATATAATATTCATTTTAATATTTGCAAAAAGCCAGTAATAAAATACACATTTTTCACAGCGGGGCAGCCGCCAAGTGCCGCTGCCGCCGGGGCTGGCCCTGCTCAGCAGCCACCGTGGGACAGGCGGGATGGAACCCAGCCCCTGGTGGGAACCCAGCCTGCCGCAGCCCAGGGTCCCAGCAAAGCCCAGAGCAGCGGGGACAGCTTCCTCAGCCTGAGGACACTGGAGCCCGGCAGGAGCTGCGTGGTTGTGTCCCTGCTCCTGCCCTGGCTGCCTTTGAGGAGCGGGCAGGAAAGCCCCCCTCAGGTGGGACTCCCTCCTTCAGTCCTTCTTCCCGCTGCTTCTCCCTCCCTGCCTCCCTCCCTTTCCCCCTCTGGCCGTGCTGGGCTGCTCGTTCCCTTGCTGTGAAGTGACGCCTGCCTGCTTCCCTGGAGGAAGGAGGAGGAGGAGGAGGAGGAGGAGGAGATGATGGCTCTGGTGCCACACTGCTGGCCTGGCTCAGCAGATGGGCACGGGAGCTGGGGCCATGGCAGGAAGCACAGTGGTCTCCAAGGCTGGGTGAAGCCCCAGTGGCCAAGAGGGCTGTGCTGGGATGTCGGCTCAGCTGGATCCATGCGGGATTCCAGCGGCCACGTGTGGTCCCAGCCAGTGCAGGAATTGCCTGGCCATGCATTCAGGATGAGTCTGGTTTACATCTGGGCTTGGGGGGAGGATTTATGGAATCTCTCCTGAACAGGAGCTGCCATGTGCCAGCAGCACAGAGATATTTAGCAGGATCACAGATAGGAAGTGACATCCCAACAGAAGCCATGGGAGCTCGTGCCTTCTCTCAAGGAAGCAAAGCAGAGCAGCACTGCAGGCCCTGTCCCCTCCAGGCTCAGCCAGAAGTGGCCACCAGGCTGGAACAGCGCAGGCAGGGGCAGAGGGATGCACACACACAGAAACCTCCTCAGCAGGAAGGCACAGCCCTGCCAAGGAGCAAACCTGCCCTCGTGCCCCAGCAGCAGCTGAGGGAAGCATAGCATCCCCTCCCCTGCCACATCAAACCTGGGGAAGGAGGAGCAATTCTGCTGCCCAGGGACTACCAAGGACTGAGCAGTGTGGTCCTCAACACACTCAGTGCTTTTTTTTTTTTCTTTTTTCTTTTTTTTTGTTTTGCACAGTAGTTTAGTAAGCTCCACCAAGAAGGAAATGAGGATGGTTAGGTATCCAGGGGAGGGAAGATTAGGAAAAGAGAGAAGCATCCACCCATAAAAACATACCACTTCAGACCTCAACTAAGAAAGTATCCAATTATTTCTTAAATTTCCCCTAGACTTTCTGCCTCAGCCTCTTTGCCTTGTTAGCCATTCCACATATTTATTATTCTTTGCATGAAATAATACTTCCTGACATCTGTTCCCAGTTTGTTTCTCTTTAATTTCCATTTATAGCACATTTTCCTATCCTCTGACCATGTTAAAATAAAACAATAAGTATGTTTGACACAGTGCAAGCTACTTAAGATCATGATCCTTCCCTGACCCTGATTTTTTTTTTTTTTAATATGTCCTAAAACAGGGAAAGCACTTGAATGAAGTGAGTTGAGAAAGGCAACAGAGAGCTCAGATAATCACAAAGCACTCGTTTCACAGCGGTGCTGCAGCCAGAGACTTGGGGAGCAGCACGAGGAGCAGTTTGTGGTTACAGCCCAGCCCCTCTGACAAGGATCAGCTGAAGGCAGCTGGGTAACAGAGGTGCTGGGGGCCCCATGAGACGAGAGGGCAGAGCCAGGAGGCTGTGAGAGAAAAGGCAGCAGTGGGACAGGCACAGCAAAGGAAATGTTAATTCCCTGTGCAGGGACACAAACTGGCTGGAGGGAGGTTTCCCCTTCTGAGCAGGCAGATGGGAAAAGGTGCCCTTCCCTTGCTCTGAAGAGATTTCGTGTCCAAGTGCAATCTGGCAACTCCACAAGCAATAAATTCTCAAGGAGAAGCAGTGAGGAGTGCTTTAGCTATGGCACGAGAACATTTCGTGTTGTCATCTCTATATTGGTACAAGCCCTCAATGTAATTATAGCTCAGGAGGAGGTTGCTTATGAAGCAAATATAAAATGGCAAGAAGCAATGTAGCCTCCAACCAAACGTGTGTACGCACCCTCCAGTCAAGTGACAGAGCAAACCAGGAGCCAGCATTGTCACCTTTTTAGGGACCACCAGGCAGCTCTGCTGCAGGGAGAACCTTCCATCCTGCTCTGTCCAATGCTGGCCTGCCCAGGCTCAGCTCCTGCTGAGCCAGCTCAGTGTGGTGGCACTTCCTGCTGTGACCAGGCTGGCAAGGTCACAGCCCTGAAGGGAAACCCAGGGAACTGGAGACCCTCCTGGGAGCCTCTGTCAGGGCAGGGGCAGCAGCTGCTCTGCAGCTGGGTGTTCCAGCACAGATGTGGCACTGCAGCAGCCAGGAGCCATCCAGGCAGTGCAGATCCTGTGCCCCTGACCTGCCTCTGGCAGATTTCTTCACTCACACAAGTGTTTTACTGATAAGGCCTCGGGCTGCCTTAGGGCGTTTTCCTTTACCCACATTCCGAGCTGAGCTGTAAGCACTTAGAAACCTTGGGTTCCATCTGAGGCTTTCTCAGGTCAAACCAAGGCATGAAAAGCAGGACTGAGAGCAGCCAAGTTCAGCTGTGCTCTGACAGAGCACTGGCCCCTCAAACACACGTGCAGCTCCGTGCCAGGGCTGCACCACTACGGCCCAGGAGCCAGAAGGAGATGAGGCTGGATGGTCTTTGGGGAAGCAGATCAGACCCCATACAGACACCCCAAAATCCCACCCTGTCCCTGACAGTCTTCTCCAAATGCTCCTTGAGTTGGGAAGGGACCCACAACAATCTTTGAGTCCCAAAAATCCTAAATCCCAACACCTGAGAGTGTTGTCCAACCTCTCCCTGACCTCTTGAATCATCCAGAGCTGGAAGGGACCCATCAGGATCAAAGTCCAGCTGCTGGCCCAACACAGGTCACCACAAATTTTTCCCCCAAATCCTCCCTGACCTCCTGAATTACAGACTACCCAAAGCAGCAAGGGACCCATGAGGATCATCCAGACCCTGCACAGACACCCCAAAATCCCACCCCGTGCCTGGGAGCATTGTCCAAACACTCCTGGAGCTCTGTCAGCTTTGGTCACCATTCCCTGGAGACCTCTTGAATCATCCACAGCTGGAAGGGACCCATGAGGATCATTGATCCCACACTTTGAAGGCACCATCCAGAAAAGAGTTGGATCAGGTGCTCCACACATGCAGGACTGTCCTTTTGGAAAACCAGCACCTCCCATTGCCCAGGAGATGCTCCCCTGATTGTCCCCTGGCTTCTGCAGCCAGCTTGGCCAGCCCTTGGGAACCACGGAATCCCTGGCAGCTACAGAGGTGTGTTTGTGCCTCTTTTCCCTGAACTCCCTGCGCTTCATCTGCTTCCCTGGGCTTCAACTCTGAGCAGACACAGCTCACAGAGGGGGATGTGTCCTATGAAATCCATGGTTTGGAAGCACAAACATCAGCTCCCCCTAATCTGCCTGTTTCTTCTGCTCATTGCTCCTCTGCCACAATTGACTAATTTACCTTTGCTCCTCATGCAGCCCAGTATCCCCAGCATCTGGAAGACTCCAGAAGTGACTGAGGAGATAAAGAGAAAAGCTGTGCTACACCCCAAGGCCCGATTATGCAAAGCTTTGTGCAAACAGTATTGCTGCTGCCTTGGAAAACAGGTTGGGAGGAGGGGATGAGAAAGCTTCACAGTGTGATGTAGCCCATTCTTGGGGTGATAATCTGGATTTAGCCAGCACCCCCTATTTTATGTGCTGAAATAGGATTTATGAAAACATACCAAGGGTCATTGTTTGGTAAGTTGCAATCTCTTTATTTGATTAAGTAGTTTGAGTCAACAAAGTCATACTCTCCTCTATTTCTGACAGCTTCTTCAGCATCTGGCTCACCTTGGCCTCATCAAACTCCAGGCAGAGAAACTCCGATTCCTACAAAAGAAGAGAGAACAATATTTGAGAAAAACAATTATGTTTGATCCCTGTGCAGAAGTTTGCTGAGGAATTTGACAGCTTAACTCCATTTGTCCATGGACTTTCTTGCATTTTCCTGTCTGATTAGGAGCACTAATTTGTATCAGTGATAAATATCCAGGCAGGACCTGCCTGAGGCAGATGGGTTTGCAGAAGGCTGCATAAGAAAAGTGTGAACAAAATCCTGGAGTATGTCTCAGAGCATTCCTTGATTAGGAAGCACTGGAAAAGTCAGATCTCAAGCAATCCATGAGTTAACCCCTGAGGCTTTGAGGAGACCCAGACCCTTGCTGAGTGAACCATTCTGCATGGACACCAGCAGAGCCAGACAGCATCAGCCTACCCTGAGCAGCTGCTGCAAACTGGGACTGCAGAGCCAATGCCTCTTCAGCTCCTGCTGGATCTCCCCAGTTCCAGAATCCTTGCTTTTCCAGACCTGCCCAGAAAAGTCCAGAGCAGGCTTTCACACAACAGCCTGTGCAGGAGGAGCAGCTTTTCTCACCAGCCCAAAATAATCCCAGTATTTGTAACACACTTCAAGTCTCCTTTCACAGACGATCCAACGAGAGCTCTCTGTAACCTGACCTCTCACTGCTCCACGTGTGCCCCAGCCAGGGGCTGGTTCCTGTCCTGGCCTTTGGGAAGGAGCGGCAGTGCCATGCTGTGCAGGGACCTGCTCCTCCATGGAATGGCCTCCAAGGCCAAGCTCCTGGTGCCTCCTCAGGCCACAGCTCTGCACCCCGAGTCATGTGAGCCCATCCACAGGCCAGGGCTGCCCATGGAACCTTTGAGATCTGCTAAAGCTGATTTCATGGCTTAATCACAGGGGAATGTGAGTGCACAGGAGGAGATGGGAGCGCCTGCTTCTGGAGATGTTTTTGCCTGGGCCTAAGGCATAAGGAGGAATTTTTTTTTTTTGTACCCCTCTTCAGGTTTTGTCAGTCAAAAGGAATGTAAGTAGATCAAAACAAAACACTTTGATTGCACAAAACTCTTTGATTACACAAAGACACTGCCACTTGGTACAAGTGTAAGTGCACTCAGGAAACATTCTTTTAGCTACACAGCAGCTAAAACTCTCCCATGAGGGCTGGATGGTGTCTGGTTATCCACTCTCATGTGAACCAACATAAAACCTGACCCAAGAGGGCTGGAAATCAGGCTGCTCAGAACTGAGCTTCAGTTTTATTTAATGCTTTGTTAGTTTATCTCCCCCATGAAAAACAGAACAAAAAATAAGATGGAGCCATGAAATACAGAAATCCTTATTCCTTCCCTAAGGCATCCTCCAGGAGCAGGACAAATGGTATCCCTGGTCATCCTCAGCAGGAAACAAGGCATCCCTTCTGATCCTTCCTACTGCTAAAAAATTATCCAGCCCCGTTGGAATAGAACAAAACCAAAACCAGTTATGGACTCGAAGTCCTGAAGCCCAGCAGTGCCGCTGCCCGGGCTGGAGCCGGGGTTTCAGCCGAGCTGGGTGCCCAGAGGAAGGTGTGGGAAAGGATCCCCATTTCCTGCAGCCGCCTTGGCTTTGTCCCCCCACGCTTTCCCACCCCTCCTCCCCTCCCACTCCCGGGCTATAAAAAGGAGCTGCAAAACAAAACATCCAAGAAACACAAACTGCCCCAGCCTTGAATCGGGTTTTCGAGGAGCTGCAACAACAGAGTGCTGCAAAAATATTTATATGAGAGACTAAAAGAAGCAAGACTTTTTCTGTCTCAGTAACTATACTTAAAAACCCCATGTATTTTTAGAAAACCAACCCTCACAAATTGAAAACTTGAAAAAATTACCATTGTTCTCTACTGTATCAGTTTGACCAGCTACTTAAAATGCTTTCTAGCAACTTTGACACACGTTGTATTTCTAAGTTTTAGCCACTACATTGGAACAAGAGAAAGGAAGCCCTCAGAATTCGCATGTCATTGCACTCATATTCATTTCCCCTTGATTTGGAAGATCCTACAACAACATCGAGCCTTTCACAGCCACCAGCCAAGGCGCCAGACCCTCTCTTAGAAGCTGCCTCAACTCGACGCGGTGCTTGTAAGATCATTAGGGGTTCTTTGTAAAGGAATTATCCCAGCTTGAATTACCGGGAAAGCTCTTGAGACGGTGCGAAAGCATCAGCTCCGGGTGCCTGTGTGCAAACACAGCCAGCCAGCCGAGTGCCTCTGGATTTGGGCACCCAGGGAGCCTCTTCCCGGGGCAGTGGGAGGACTGGAGGGGTTTGGGTGCGATCCCTTCGGAGCAGGCAGCGCAGCCATGGGCTCTGCAGAGCCTGCCCGCAATGCAATCGCACTGCTCCGCAAGAGATCTCATTCTATTGTATTATTTTAGGTTTTGCCTTAGAGTAGGATGGTTTAAAGATTTAGCTTCCCCTTGCATATGTAAAAACCCAATCTGTAATGTCACCAAAACCTGCCTTCAAAACAATCTTTCATTGTGATTAAGAACCTACACTCATTTTCAGCCTCCTTTTTTCTAATTTTTTTTTTTAATGAACAGAGCCAAAAAAAAAAAAGAGTCAGACTTCCAATCAAAAAGTAGGAGAGTTCAGAAGTGCTGCCTTTTTGGACATTTTGGGCTTGGCTTGTACCCAAGCACAGGGCTCCGGTTAAACCAGAGATGTGTTAGCACAGATGAATCTCGGATTGTTCCCATTACCAGCAAAATAGGCTGAAACACCAAAGGCGGTGGGGATAAATAAAACAAGGAGCTGATCCCCAAGGCATAAAACAAGGAGCTGATCACCAAGATATAAAACAAGGAGCTGGTCCCCAAGATACAAAACAAGGAGCTGAACCCCAAGACACAAAACAAGGAGCTGAACCCCAAGACATAAAACAAGGAGCAGAACCCCAAGGCATCAGCGAGCCGGGACTCGGAGCCAGCACACAGCGAACGTGCCCGGGAATTCACAGCACATCAGCTCCCCCAGCAACACCCACGGGCACAAACAAATGTCATTTTGGTTCCAAGGCATTAATTAAACACAAAAGACAAACTGCTCGTTTCAGAATAAATCTACTGCTGGTATTTTTCTGTCCAATTTTGCAAAGAAGTGTTAAGAGATCACTTCTCTGGAGTAAAAGAAAACACCTGCAGGTACAACCTGCAGTTGCCAATAGTCTGGTTTATCTGGTAATGTCAACTCTCCCACTTCCTTCAAATTTGCTAATTCCATGTAAATACTATTCCAATAAAACTCCTGCAGGGACTATCCTGTAAATATTATCCCAAGTCATAAATGTAATTGTATTTCAGCAGGAAAATCAATCACAGAATTGATGTGATGGCTTGGGTTGGAAAGGACCTTAAAGCCCATCCCTGGGCAGGGACACCTTCCACTAGACCAGGTTGCTCCAAGCCCCATCCAATCCAGCTTTGAACGCTTCCAGGGATGGGGCATCCACAACTTCTCTGGGGAAACTGTGCCTCACCATGCTCAGTCAAGAATTTCTTCCCAGCATTTACCCTAAACTGACTCTGTTTTAGTTTAAAACTGTTCCCCTTGCCCTGTCACTCCATGACTGTCCAGAGTCCCTCTCCAGCTCTCTTGGAGCCTCCTTTAGGTACTGGAAGGGGCTCTAAGGACTCTCCAGAGTCTTCTCCATGCTGAACATCCCAAAGTGTCTCAGTCTGGCTGAGATAAAGGAATTATCCCAGCTTGAATTACCAGGAAAGCTCCAGCCCTGGCAACATCTCCATCACTGTCCTTGGGACTCATCCCAGCAGGTCCATGAGGTTCACTGGTCAGCAATGGTCAGCTCTGAGCTCCATCCTCATGGCTCAGCACCACAGCAGGCTTTGCCTGAGCCAGTACCTGCTCAGGCTTGCATGGAACATAAATGCAAATCTTAATTCAAAAAAAGAAAAAAAAAAGAAAAATGGGGGAGGGAAGGGGATATTAAAAAAAAAATCCAAATGCTCTCCCCAATACCAAAAAAGGCAAGAGAAAAGAAATTAAACACCACACTCCCTGCCCCCCAAAATCTCAACATAACCAGAAATTCAAAATGGAAATTAGACACTTTTTAACAGTGCAAGGACACATTTTCCTTGGAAAAGGCACATCCAGAAGTCATTTTTGCAATGCTGCTGCCAAGCTCTATCACAGAATCCTTCCTTCACTGCAGATTTCCTTACTCATTACTGTGGGAATTTGTTACTGTGCTGCCCAGTGGCACAAAATAAACCCTGATAAATTCACCCCTGCACTATAAACTTGCTTCCAAACCTTTCTGTGGGTGGCCGCTCCCTGACACCTGGTGCTCACCATTCCCAGGGCTGCCTGGCTCAGAGGGACCTGTCCTGTCACATGTGCAGAGCTCTCTGCCATCCCCTCTCCCACTCAAACATCCACTGCAGGAATGTCACAATACACAACATCCACCTTGCACGAATGGTCCAAAAAGAAGAAAAACCTTGGATTTTAGCTTGCATTTCCTTCTTCAAAAATCACAGTAATAGGACATTAAACTGGGTAGTTCCACTGGGTGGAAATATTTTATGTCAGAAGTTTATGAGAGCAATTTATTTTTGCCATTTAGATTCTTGTCTTAGGGACATCTGATAGATGGTAAAAAGAAAACAAAACCACAAAAAGTTGCCCCAAACCAATGCAGAATGACAAAAGTGTGAGATGCTGCATCGATTCTTCCATCACATTGCATCAATCGTGATCCCACTGAAAACTTCTCAAGTTATTTTTATATTCATTAATATTCTGCAAGATGTACTGGGGCATATGATAATGACAGCAAAATCTTGATAATTCCACAAAAAATGCAACGAATTGCAATCCATTGATTTCACACTCCCACATATCTGACAATACTAAGTTCATTATTTTTATTTCAATTTAGAGCTATTTTTGCTAGATATCTAAAATCATGCCCTTCAAAACCTCTAATGTAAAGTGCAATTCATTTCCATAATACTGTATAAAATAAAGCACAAATATTTGTAACTGTGAGAGCCTTTTAATTCTCCATTACTTTGATATTACATGAACCAGGAACCTCTTAAGCAAATTATTATTACATCCCCTTAAAAAAAAAAGCTAACTCCATTGCAGATTTTTAATACTTTTAATGTATCATCAAGCCTGTAATATCATAGATTAAGCAGATTAAGGATTGCAGAAAATGGAACAATTCCAAAGGATAAAAGTAGATCCCTGATACTGCATAGCAAATGTAATGTCATTCCTTTTACATTATCAGCCTCCTGAAAATATTCTACCTCATATTTTATATCCTACATGAAAAATGAGCATTTCTGGATGCAGCTTTAACCTGCTACTCCCTGTGCCTTTTGGAGGTGCAGCTTCCTTTTCAAGCAGTGTTGAATAAAAACAAAGCCAGACCATAATTTAATCAGTATAACTAATTAGAAGGTAGAATACTCTGTAGCTTTTATACCTTTCACATTAAAAAGCTAACAAGAGTAACATGATTCTTAATAATTAACAAGAAAAAAGAACAAAAAGGACAATATTTTTATGAAAGCCTCTTCCTAAAGCTTCTGTTGCTTTCAGACTGGAGATATTAGCTTTCATTGCTTTCTGTAAATCTTCCAATTTCTCTTTTTGTTGAAAATAAAATCACACTGATTCACACCTGTTTCAGGTTTCTGACCTGATGCATTCCCCACATCCCACCCTGAGTGCCCTGCCCTGTGTGCTGCCCCTGCACAGACTCATCACTCCAGGGTTTCCTATCCACTGTTCCCCCCAAAACCCTCCCACCACAGTGTGCAAGCACAAGTGCAGGATGTCCAGCCCAGGTTTGGGATGAGTGATCCCTGATTTCTGCTCACCCAGGGCTCACACAGCTCCTCCTGGGGGATGTCCCTCAGAGCCCTGGCTGATCAGGGGAGGCAAACACTGCAGAGCTGAGGGCAGCTTGCTGTGGTTAGAAAGGAAAGGTTATAAAAGCCACAGCTCTGCTGGAACCAACACAATGCACAAAAAGGACCTGGTAATGCTGACAAAATGCAGATTTCATTCTCATCTATGGATGACTCTTTGCAAGGTCATGCCTGTGACTTTTTGTGTGGCCTCACCTGATCGATTGCTGTTTGCTGAGCCTGCTCACCTGGTTCCTCCAACATCTCCAGCTACCTCAGGCTCAGGATACCCCACAAAATCTGCTGCAGTCACAGGAGCTTCACAGACCAGAAAACCCTTCAAGGCTCTCCCTCACTGAGGAGTGGTGGAGGTTTGACTCTGTACAATGCTGCACCTGCACTTTGGAACATGCTCAGCTTAGGCTAAATCCTCCTGGAACTGAGCTGTTGGACAAAACTCTACCTTGGGGTATTCAGAATATCCTAAATTTTTAAGGCAATTCTTTCTTATGAGGGCATCAAGAGGCACCTTTCTGACCTAGCAGTCACCTTGAGCTTACTATTTCCATTGTTTACCATTTGCTTTTTTCCTCAAAACCCCTCTGTAATGCCCCCTGCATCACAGCACTTCCTATGATAAAATTAAAAAAAAAAAAAAAAAAGAAAAAAAAAAGAAAGAAAAAAAAAAGAAAAAATATATTTAAGGAAAAACCTGAAAAGTATTTTTTCCCCTCATACTCCCCCCAAAGCAGTTTGGGGAAGGATCCAGCCTGGCCTGGGAAATACTGACCATGTAAGCAGGTCACAGCTGAAGGCCACTGAACACAGGGCTGGGTAATTCCAGCCAAAGGCACTGCCAGAACTTCTGCCTTCTGAGATAGGAATGGAATTGAGACAGGGAACAGAAAGTGTTGTGATCTAACTCCTGCTACAGGAATGAAAAGTGAAACCTCTCTGTATCTGAACTGTTTCTAAAAAACAATGCAAAAGCAGTCACTCCTCTGAGCCCTCCGTGCCCCTCCAGACACTGGTTTGTCAAAGCAAGCACACCAAATGCTCCCATTTGAATTCCAGCATCTTTGAAAACACAGCTGAGCTCCAGCTCTTTCAAACCCTAAAACAGTGAGTGTGGAATGTTTAATCTTTAACAGGAGCATTTTTCCTGTGCTGCTTGGCTGGCCTGAGGTAAGTAGGTGTGATGGCATACCAAATAAATCAATTAACCTGCTCAGGCTAATGACACTGTCTTGGAGACCCGGTATGCAACTCTGCCTGGCTCTGGAGCCAGCTGCTATTTAAACAAAGGTGTAAGCAGAGCTAAAATCATTAACTAAGAAATGCATGAAGAGGTTTTAAAAGGAAAAAAAACCAAACCAAATAAAACCAGTGTTATCTGCAAGCTTCATCAAACTGTACACGGAAGCACATAAAGCCAGCATAAAAAACATATTAAATTACCTTTGTATCACTGTGAGATTTGAAACAAAACATGTATTAAAAACTGAACTTAAAATAAAAACTATATATAACTATATAAGAATATATACATATGTAGTTTATACAGTTATATATATTACATGGAAAACTACATAAAAACTATTGAAACCCTCCATTTCTGGCAGGGCATCAGGCTCTCTCACAAGGGTGCCAGCGAGGAGAAAGCTCCATCATCACTTATTCAAGCCCTGCCTGCTGTGTCAGCTCTCCACTGACAGAGGCTCTCAGTGGAACCACTGCAAGGTGAGGTGCTCTCCTCTCAGAGTCCTCTGCAGGAGACCTCAGAGGGTAAATGCCCTTCCTCACTGATGACCTACATTTTTCTACCTTGTTTGACAGCTGTCCTTGTTTTCTCGTGCAGTGTTTTGTTTGGTTGGTGTTTTTAAGGCTGCTCATGGAGCTGAAATATCAGTGTACAGCTTTCCCTATACATGTTTTATGTCCCAATAATTAGGCTAGCCTTTGTTTTTTCAGTCTTGTAGCTCTTAATTGCAGTGTGAAATTAGTCTAAGAACAAGAGTCCTCATCTTCTGCTTTTACACTAAATCCAGCTTTTCTAGTGAGAACATTCTTTAGATCTGGAATTAATTTTCACCACACTAAACATTTACCTATTACCTAATATGGGAATCATTCAGCATGGCAAAAAAATTAAAATCAAACATCACTCTATCATAACCCCCCACACTTTCTCAGAACAAAGTTTCAACTACTTTATGTTATTATTTACCATTTTCTTAAATGTTTCAGGAAGTACCCTATCACAGCATCAAACCCTCCCTGCCACTGGGGCATGTTTTTGTAACAGGGTATCCCCAAGACCAGGAACTTGGTTAACTCCTACGGACACAAGGAAATTTCTGTGCTTTGAATGTAACTTTTTATTTCATCAAATCAGTGTCGACCACATTCCTCTCTGTTACTGCAATAAACAATACCAGGAAAACAGGAATGAATTCAGGGGGGTAAAAATTACTTTTATACCAAACCATCAACACAGTTAAAGTAATCTACATTTAGAAATAACCCCACAGTTAAAGAATGCACTAAAAACCTGACCAGAGAATTCCTGACCTTTAGGAGGCTGTGTGACTTGGGATTCTGGCATTTTCTGGCTGAGAGTACTGCTGGCTTGCAGGCTGAATAATTTGGTTAGCAGCCCCAAGACAGATCACTCTTGCTCCTCTCTCATGTTTATGTGTTACATAAATGACTCAGGAACCCATTAATGTCCTGCTCAAATATAAAAGCTGAGTAGAAATGAATATCCTCTGCCAACCCAAGTAATTCTATAGTTCTGTAATACTGGGATATTGGGACACAAGACAGATGATGGACTTTGGACCTGGTTAGCACAAGAGATTTGATAACAGGATGCCTTGGCAATAGCAAACAGAACTTTGAGGATTAAATCAGGATTGCAAGAAGACTCAACCAGACTGACTTACTAGAAAAAGAAAATGGCATCAAGACTTCTGCAAGCAAGACATGTTTAAAATGTGTAAGTTTAAGTGATGATTAACCCAATAATTGTATAAAACATTACTAGCCTTCCTAAAATACTATATAAGCATTTGTACTTCACAATGAATTAGAATTATTTGACCACCACACCGAGTCCCTGTCTCTCTCTTCATCACCGATACTGCAACCCCAAAACAATTTACTTCCCATGAGAGCAGACAATGCTGGCTCTTGTTGATGGCAAAGGCCAGAGGATCTTGGCTTTTCCTCTCCAATCAGTCTTCAGTCAAGGCCATAACTGGTTTTCTCAGAGAAGAGACCAAATATTAGAATTACTCTCAAACAGCATTTTGGAATAAGATATGTTTAAAACCCTCCTTTCTGAACCCTGCACATTTGCCCTGTGGCACCTGGATTGCCAGAAACAAGAGCACATGAGGGGCAGGTGGCTCCTCTTGCTGAAATGCTTCAACACCCAGAGCTGAACTAAAAGTACAAAGGTGTTTGTTTATTTTGGTTGCTGCAAGTCTTGCAAACAGTGAGTAAAGGCCATGGAAACCCTCTGCTGATTTATGTGTCTTAATGGCAACAGGTAATGCCCTCAAAAAGCCCCATTTCAAAAAGTCCCTATGTTCTTCACCTAAGCTCTGGGATCAGCATGACCCAGCTACAGCAAATACGTTTTGTGCCCACAAAATGGCATTTTTCAGAAATACTTTTTGAAGGGCAGCTGTTTGAGCCCTTCTCTCCTTGTCCTGCTCACAGCAAGCAGCAATGCCAGGCACCCGTTTGCTCCAGGGCATTTCACCATCAGAGAAAGAAGAGAGACACAAGGCTGGCACAAGACAGGCACACACACCCCCAGCAGCATCCCCATCTCCTCCCAGAAACATTATCCCTCTGTTCCTGGCACACTGATCCCACACATCTGGAATTGCAGGCAAATACACCTTGAAATGGATGGTGAAAAGTCACTGGCATTTGGGCAGAACTGCTCATCTAAAAATACATAAACAGGGTACCAAAGGCTTGAAAATATGCCTGCAGTCCAGCATGCATTCAGCTGGGCTTTCCTTCTTAAAATATTTAACAAGACAAAGCAGTCAGACCAAACAGGCTGTTTATTTTTGCTGCTTTTACGGCATTTATCCGCAACCTTTCTGATGATCTGAAAATAGAACTTACCAGGACAAAAGGATCTACTCAAAGTTCTGTGGCCACTGCAAACACGTCTCCTCAGTGGGACCAAAATAACTATATTTGTTTCTTTTCTGCAATTTGAGTGTGTGAACTTACAAGGGGACAAAAAAGCCAAATAAAAAAAAAAAAAAACCCAGTCTAAATAATTTTAGGTTTTTTTCCTCATTACTTTTAGAATGCAAACTGCTGTCTTTCAATTCAGCATGAGAAAGCTCCCACAGCAAAGGGGGCAGCCACGTGTTCAGAGTCCAGCCTGGTTTACAGCCCCTCCAGCACTGCTGCTCTTGCTGTTCCACAGCCTGGGACAGGCATCACACTCAGATTTATCAGCACAACAGCAGCTCCTGCTCAGTGTGGTGCAAAGTCTGCTGAAGATACTGAGAATATCTGCACTGACCTCAGTGACCTTCAGATCAAATGCACAGAAATATCAGCATTGTGTGCCAGCAGGGAGACACCAGAGGAATACAGCTCTCTTCTGAAAATATAGGAAAAGCTCCAGATTTGCATTTCTCTTTGACTTTTTTTTTTTTTTTTTAACCACAGAACATGTCCTTGGTATTATTTGCTGCATAATACATAACTCCTTTTTATTTTTCTTTTTTTTCAGCCTCTTTTCTTGTGTAAGGTGAAAAGCAAAGGCTCACAGTGAAAGCTGAAGCTGGAGGTGTAACCCTGAAGGGACGAGCGTGGGAGGACATTTCTGCCTGAGCAGAATCTCACTGCAGCCAAGGGACTGCCTGCTCTGCCCACACAGCTCCCCTTGCCTCAGTTAAAATTACAACTTTGTTTTATTCAGTCTGGGATTTCACAATTCATTCTAGAAATGAATGTGGGCAATAGAGCCTACACTCAACCCCACACCTGGATTAATCTGTTTAAAGGTCTCATCAGGACAGATCAGGACACCAATTCTCAATATGATCCCCAAACCAGCTTGGCCACAAGGATTGTTTTAAGGTTGGAACTTCAGAGTCCTCCTGACAGGCATCATGTTTGAACCATATTTTTTTCCAGAAAGATAAAATGTTTGAAGAGAAGTTATCTAATTTTGGTTGACCTCCCATTCTCAACTGAAGGGCAAGTGGTACTGAAGTAGAAATCATTTCCATAACTGAGTTGCACAGCAGTCATTTAACAATTAATAAGCAATCCACTCAGCATAGGAAAACTGAATAGGAAAATAAACACATGAGAATCAAAGATACCTCTGCAAAGAAAGGCTTCAGCTCTTCCACATCAGATATTTAATTAGTTGTCTCTTTCTTTTTCTCATGGTGAACAAGGGGGGAAGAAGGCAATAAAAGACCTTAACCACTTCTCCTGAGGAAAATGGAGATGATGTGAATGGCTCATTTAGCCTTCTGTCTCTTTGTTTTGTTATTCTCCACAACAGCAGTTTTATCCTCCGTGCATTTTTTTACTCTCCACCTGTCTTTTTGGGCCTGCACCCAGAGTTTGGACACCAGCCTCCAGCAGAGTGGGCAGGTGTCTCCTCGTGGTAAATCTGCTTCTCCTGGAGCAGGAAAATGTCCCATTTGTGACTGGCTCCCCTTGGCAGATGTAAGGTCACTGCTTGTGCTGTAAGGCTGTGAGAAATAGAATGTATTTCAGCTCCTCCCCATTCCTGGGATCAGGTTAAAGATTTCCTCCTGGGAGACCAACCCAAGCACAAGGACTGTGCCTGGTGGGCCTCATGCTGGCCTGGCACAGCGTGGCCAGCAGGGCACAGGGACACCACTCCTGTCCCCAGCACCACCCCTGCCTGCTCTCTGCAGCTCCTGAGTGGGAGAAGAAGTCACGAAGCAGCTCTCAGGTAAAAGAAAACAGAATGCTGCTGTGATTTCAGGCAGGGAGATGAGATGGAGAAAATGAGCATTACACAACTCCTAAAGAAGCAGGCAAGGGGAGGATGATGTGCAATGCTAAATGCTCTTGCCTGGTTTTGGACAGCTGTCCTGAAGTGGAACTACAGTAAAATCTGTGAGTGGACCTGTGTCTCTAAAATGCATGTGCTGCTTCTCTTTTCAAGCATCAAAACACGGCACAGGATTTTTTATCCTGCCAAGCCAAGGGGGTTTGTACCAATGGCTGCTCTTCCTGCTGCCCTCTTGACCAAAAGGTGCTAACAAAGCCAGGACAACTGTGCAGCATTGTGATAAAAATAGCTGGGTTTGGTTTAAATATCTTGCTTTTCAAACCCCCTGCCTCGTGGGAAGCTAAGCCTGTGAAAGGGCTGGGAGGTAGTGGAAACTGTATGGAAAGATTTGGATTATTTTGAGGGCTAGTAGGAAAAAAGGGGTCTGCATATAAAGGCAAAAATGCCAGTGAGAACAGGGAATGTCTGTTTGCCCCCCCTGCCTGCCTGCAGGATTTTCATGTCTCCCCTGACCCTGCTAATGCCTATTACATCTTTCCATGCCTATTATATTTTCTTTAATGTTAGGAGACAGGAGTTAGGACATATTTTGCAGCAGCAATAAATAATTCAATTCTCAGGTTTATTTCCTCCCATTCTTTAAGCTTGCTTTTATCTGACCCCCTGCTGAATGCCTGGCAGGGATTTTCACTGACCAGCCAACCCTTGCACCCCTGGTTTTCCCTTCCTTCTCAAGCCTCTACAACACACACAGACCTCAGGGGGGTTTACAATACCCAAATGACTGCTTCTCCAAAAGCATCATTTCATCTCCCTTCTGGAGATTTTTTAAAAATAATCATACATTAATTAGCAAAGCTGGGTTCAAGTCATGCTAGCTGTTGTCTGTATCCACCCCAGAACTGTTGGGATTAAATTCCCAGAGACTGCCAAGGCATCTGCAGGGAGAGCAGAGCCCAGGACACTGTGCAGGCACAGCACCTCGGGGACCTGCCTGCTCCCTGCCTGAGGCAAAGCCAGAAGTGGAGCTTCATTTTCAGAAGGGCCAAACCTGCTCAGAAATTGAAAACAAATTTTGATAAACAGCTGTAAGGTTCTTAGAAAAAAGGTGGCATGCTGGGTTCCCTGCATTCACTCTGCTCTGCTGTAGGCTTGGTAGTATAGTGGATATTATAAAATGTGCCTTAATTTCCTTGGAGAAAAGGATTATTCTGAGATAAAGAGTGCTGGGAAGCAGCTTCACATTTGGAATGGCCTTTCATCCCACAGGCCCAATTAACATTTCTGGAAATAAGCTGTAGAGATGTAAAGACATTTCTAAAATATCAGCCTGAGTTATGAAAAAGGTATTGGTACTATGGTGCTCCTGAAATAACCAGGGAGAGAATTTGGCATTTCTGACCTCCTTTGATTGGATCCCTAATAAAGAAGTTCTTGAAGAGAACTCAGCATTACCATTTTATGGGTTTGTGCTACTTCTGTATGCAGCCACTTGACAAAGGACTGTAATTAAATGCTGATGAAATACCTTAAATTGACATTACAGACTCCTCATTTCAAACCAATGCAGTGGCAGTGTTTGGTTGTGGTTTGGGATTTTTGTGTTTTGTGGCAGCAGAACAGGGGAGGCACCACGAGCATCCCCTGCACCTAAAAAGCAACAAAAAAAGAATAACTTTCAAAACAGTAACTTCCATTATTCTTTTAAAGAAAGCCAGGCAGTCACACCAAGAAATCTAACACATTTTGGGTGTGTTATAGAACCAGAACAACACACCCTGGCTGGAAAACATCCCAGAGGTGCTTTCCAGAAGGAACACTGAATCCACTCTCGGAATCCTGTGCTACTGCAAAGGGATTACTACAATTTTCAGGCTGAATTTTAAACAATAAAATAGGGACAGACAACATCAGATTGGGATTTCTGTTTCTTAACCTCACTGTGTTTTTCCTATCACACCATCTTCCCAAGAGCTGCTCCAAGGGGAGTGCAGTCACAGACCTTGGGCTGGAAAGAGTCAGGGGTCAATCCCCAGCAGCAACTTCAGGGATGCACCTGCACTTCAGGCACTGAGGGGCCCTACACCCCTTGCCCTCACAAGAAAAAACAAGTAGGGATGAGAATGGAGCTGCCTGTGAAGCACTTGAGAGGAGCCATGAGGGATTTCCCTTGCTGGAAACCTCTCCCAGAGGTTATCCCAGGTGGATAATGCACTCCCCTCCCTCCACTGTCCCCCAGCACTGCTCTTTAAGAACGTGGCTGAGGAAATTTCCATCATGAAATCTCCAGAAAAGCCAAAATCATCCAGAACAGGGGACTCCTTTTAGTGCTCCCACTGCAGATGAACCTAAAAAATATGAAGTGGTCCTTGCACTGCAGGGGAATTAAGGGGGAGGCAAGAAGGTCACTGGCCATGTCAAAAATCCCACTCCTGACAGCATTTTTCATCTGGACCAGACCTCAAATGCAACCCCTCTTTTCTTGCTGGTTTTTGGTTGCCTTGGATTCTGTGCCTCAAAATGGTCATGAATAGAAAATGATAAGGAAATACATCTCCACTCACTCCCACCACACATTACACTTCCTTTGTGAGCAAAACTACCAGAACTTGTTCAAAGTGTGGAAAAGCATATTTTTAACTGCTACTGAAGATACAGTGAGTCATTAATGATCTGGGTGCCAGGAGACCGTGATTTGTGAAGTCACTGCTGCTCATTATTTCCAAAAGACAATTAGTCAACATGAAAAACGAAGCTCTAGAGCTTCCAGGAATTGGATGCTGTTCTTTGGATCATTCAGGAACAGGATGAAGATGTAACAGCTGTCTGGACCTTCCCCTCACCCCTTTAAAAATGGGTATAATAACTTGAGATAAGCTCATCTGTAAGGGACAACAAAAATAAGAGATCCCTTTCAGGAGCTGTGGATGGGGAGGATGGAGAGCTAGAAATGCTGAAAAGTTATTCATATTTACTGACCTGGCGGCATTAAACTCCAAGCTACCTACTTTTTATTTTTAAACAAGAGTCTTAAGCATATAAAAATAATAGCCTACGATAGATACTCATGCTGGAAATAAGTTCAAATAACAAAACCCACAGTGGTTAGAATTGGACTTAGACTTTCAAAAGACAACACATTGAATAGAGACTGTATGACCAGAAACAGAACATTTGAAGACATTTTCTTTTCATTAAAAAATGAATCACCATACTTCCCCCCAGCTAACACCCATTGATCTAACAATAATGAGGGGCTGGCATTTGATGTTTTATTTGATGTCTACAGATTCACCCACCAGCACAAAACTACTGCAGGAGCAAAGAGAGCCTGGCACCTAGGTCTGAGGCACCAGTAGCACTGTGTAAAGTTCTTTAGTCTCAGAATAGCCACATCCATATGGGCAGATGCACTCAGCTCAGTGAGATTTATTGCTATGAGATAAAATGGCCAGAAAAGCAGCTTTCCTGATTTTTTGTTGTAGGTAAAAGCTCTAATCACTGTCCTCTTAGTTTTCAGCTATGAAGGGCAAAACAGAGTTGTTGGGTTGTTTTTCTCCCTTAACAAAACCACAAACAAACCCCCAAAACCACAAACCAAAATTTTTGCTTTAGAGACACCCATGTGTGACACAGCCAAAGGTTACAGCAAAATATTTCAGGTTTCACAACTCCAAAAAGATGCTCCCATGCTACAGGCACTGGGATTAAATAGGAGGGGGCTTAATACCAGCATGTGCTACACTCATTTTGAGTCATGTCCCCTCTCTCCCTAATTCTGCTGTTCATTTCTTGGGCCTGTTACCCATGGGTTGAGCATCCCAGAGCATGCAGCAACACAGCACTGCCCCCCAGATGCAAACCTAGGGCACCTAATACACAAGTGCTGCCCCACAGGCACCAGTGGATATGCTACTCAATATTTACAGTTCAGCTAAAAGCAGCTTTGACAAAGCCATTTTTCAGCCACAGGTACAAATGTTAATGATTAATGTGCTTTTGCATGAAGTGGGAAAGAGGAACAGATGTAGCAAAAAGAAAACAATAGTAGGAAAAGGGTTGTTGGGGAAAATATGGTGTAGAAGTTGAAGAATGGAGGAATGGTCCATCCTTGGAGGTAACGAGTGCAGAAGCTCAGTAAAGGAAGGAGGTACAGTTTCACTCTGGGGAGAAGACAACTTCCATCAATACAAATGCTTTCATGGGTGACACAACAGGCCAGCAGCCTTTGAAGTGAAAACAGATATGTTCTTGCTGAGGGAGATGTTTCTTGCCCTTCACAACCTTTACAACAGACATAATTACCCAACACACACCAAAGGTTTCTGGCTGAAGAAATCAAAATTAGCATGTATTTTCTTCTCTTTCCTTTTAGCAAACAATCAGATATAACAAGGCACATAACTGAGCACTCTGACACTTCCTGTGAAGGACAACACAACTTAGGATGGGAAAGTAAAATCTGAAGCAGCCTTTAAAGAATATCTGTCTCAGAAATATGCTTCAATACCTTAGCATGATTTTGAAGGTTTGTTATCACAAAAAGCCTGAAACACAATCAGATCTTTCAGGAGTTTGGTTCCCTGTGGTAAAACACCATGTCTGGCTGGGGAGCAGAGGGCTCCTTCTGGATTCCCCTTCCTGAGAGAGGGCCAGCAGGAAGCTACCACTTCTGACTGCATGAGGAGAGCCATGGCAATGAACTGCTCTGCCCGAGATCCTTCTCACCTGCTTCTTGGAAGTTTCCTCTTCCTCAACCCAACAAGTTGTTTAAATTAACCTGTCATGTGCTCGAAGTGCTTAGGAAAGCACAGTCAGGAAGGATGTACAAAGCACCCCACTCCTATGAGGAGAACAGTAAGACAAACATGTATTTTAAATATCTAATCAAGGACTGGGTTTATTACCAGAATTTTATGTTCTGCAGTATCTGAGTGGTCTGCACAAGAAAGCAAACATGTTCAATTCAATAATATGAATCCCGTTGCAGCAAGGAAGTTCTTGCAAAGCTTTTCCTTTAATGCCTGAGCTGGGCTGGTTATTTGAAAGAGACTCCAGTTCACAGGGCAGGCGACCACGCTGAGAGCTTCAAAACCTGACATTCAGTAATCCATCAGCAGTCATTAGCCTCCCATTTAGGCTCTAATGCCCTTTCTGTTCTGCTCATGGATTACCCAGTTCTGCTATAAAATTGCAGAGATGACATAAGACTCCTGTTATACAAAGCTGTATCACATTCAGCATGGGAACAGTTTGTGTAAGGCTGCAAACCTGTTGCATAAGCTTTACAGAGAACCAGGTTGTATGTGGATTTTATCTTGCTCAACGTGTCTAGTCTGTAATCCAGTTTCCAAAAAACATCATTATAGTTCCTTCTTGAAAGAAAAAAGACCCTGAAAAGGTTTGAGATGAGATGATGCTACCTATGAATGTTTATATTGGTGATGCTTTAATGTTTGCATAAATGCTCATGTGACACTTGCTTTTTATCCTTCAAAGTGAGCTTTACATGAATTCTAGATGTATTTACCTTCCATTAATAACAGTACCCATAAATCCACACTTTTTCCTTTGAAATAAAAAAAGCATTTTAAAGAAGCAGGGAAGAAGCTCACAAATCAATTGCCTCCCACACAAATCAATTTCCTCTGTCAGATGACAACAACTGGACTTGTTTTAAAGTAAATTGACTTGTTTTAAAGTCATTGGTGAGCAAGAGATCAATACAAGCAGGCAGCTCACAGCCTAACTCAAGCTTGGATGAATTTTCAGAGCTGCAAGATAGCCTTTGTGTCCTAAAATTCAGAGGAAGGTGAGAGGATGTGAAAGACCCAAGATTAGGACCAAGGAATCTTTCAGATCCCCAAATTCACAGAAAAAAAAACTGCATTTGAGACTTGCCACCTTAGAAATTGAAGGCAGCAAGCAGTCCTACCTACCCCTCCTCCCACCCAAAATAAGGAAAAGTCAGTGTCTTTTGAAGACCTTTGAAGCTCTCCATGCTGGGAGAGGGCTGATCATTAATGACCAGAAGAAACACCAGAACTTAAAGCAATGGGACTGGCTCCCATCTGCAACTCCAGGCATTATTCCTGGAGTCTGATGGAATTTTTCATCTTTATTTCAATTTTTTGGTTTTTTAAAGGGATGCCATCCAGGCATCCATCAAGAACAGAGGAAAGCACCTTGCCTACAAAGGCTTTTCTCCTGGTTTTCAGTTTTTTACAGCGTGTGCTTCTGAAATGAGAGCTCTAACCAGAGCTCCTTCCACATCCATCAAAGGCCAAAGTACAATCCAAATTTTGATTCAAATCAAAACCAAGACTGCAAACTTCTGCTATTACATCCTTGATTAATTCAAGGCTTGAATATTCTCAGTAGAGCAAGGGTGAGTGTGATGCCCTGTGCTGATGTCCAAGTGCCTTGCCCTGCTGAACGTTACTCCAGTTTGGAGCTTTAATGAGCAATAATTACTTGTTTTTCTTAAGCCTTTACTTGCACATCTTGGAAAATCTAACAGGTTAAAGGTGCACAGAGCAAAGCACTTAATACCCTAATCAATACAGCACTCAGTGTGCTAACCTTCAACAGGCTGGTAGTACATTTATCCTTAAAGCATCATCTGGGAGGGGAGGGGAGGGGAGGAGAGGAGAGGAGAGGAGAGGAGAGGAGAGGAGAGGAGAGGAGAGGAGAGGAGAGGAGAGGAGAGGGAGGAGAGGAGAGGAGAGGAAGGAGAGGAGAGGAGAGGAGAGGAGAGGAGGAGGAGGGGAGGGGAGGGGAGGGGAGGGGAGGGGAGGGGAGGGGAGGAGAGGAGAGGAGAGGAAGAAAAGAGAGAAGAGAAGAGAAGAGAAGAGAAGAGAAGAGAAGAGAAGAGAAGAGAAGAGAAGAGAAGAGAAGAGAAGAGAAGAGAAGAGAAGAGAAGAGAAGAGAAGAGAAGAGAGAAAGAGAAGAGAAGAGAAGAGAAGAGAAAGAGAGAAGAGAAGAGAAGAGAAGAGAAGAGAAGAGAAGAGAAGAGAAGAGAAGAGGAGAGGAGAGGAGAGGAGAGGAGAGAGAAATCTCCTGGTTTCATCTGAGAAGAGCACTTGGGCTGCAGCCCACTGGCCCCTCCTGGTCCCAGCCAAGGACTTCACCCCTCTGCACATATGAAATTAGATTAGGGTCACCAGAAAGCTTCAGCATTTGCCTTTTATAACTTTGTTTATTGATACCTCTTAAGAAGTTTGTCCTAAAAAATGCAGGAAATGGAGGTCTATGGAATCTGCTAATGAAAGGTTTAATTGAGGCTGATGCTGCGTCTGGGTTGGGTTTATTCATTTATGCTGCTGAACACTGATGAGCTCATCAGCAAGTTATGTAAAACAATCCATATTCTGCAACATGAAAAGCAAAATTATTTTCAGCAATCCATGTGAAAAAAAGAAAAATGCATCTCCAAAGCCCTTTCAATTTTGCTCCCTGGGTGCATTTGTTTCAGCAGCTTCACTATCTATGTCCTGAATCTTCTCACAACTGTGATCCACAAAAAAATGGGGACAGAGTAACTAAACACTGAGTTCAACTTACAAAACAAAGTTGTTCACATTTGCTGGTAAAACAATCCCTATTCCTGTTGGACTGAACTTCAAAACACCTCTGTTAACTCACACCACAGATAAAGCTCTAAAAATAGCTTCTTGCCCTTAAGACCAAAACAAATGATCCAGTTTAAAAGGCATCATTCCCTCCTTATCCTCTGAATGTTAGGCATGCCAAAGGAACTAGAAACAAAATTAGTGGGTTTATCCTCTATTTTCCTCAGAACTACCAAACTTACAGGCTTCTGAGAGAGCTGCAGTGCAGAGGAGTGCAGCAGCCTCAGCTGTACAGTATGGGGAAGGAAGGACAGAAAACGGTTATTCACCTCCTCAGGTAGGTGAAAGTGCAGGATGAATTACAGTCAGCAACTCCCCAGGCTCATCCTGAACTCCTGCTCCTGGATTATCAGCTGCTGACACTCCCCCCAAGGCACACGATTACAAATATTCCCTCTGAAGCTTGTCATTAGGCATTCCAGATAAACTCTAGAACAACCCAAACCTGGAGATATTTTAAGTAACAGATGACTGTGAAAAATACAAAGTGAATGTAGGAAAAGACCATGACCTTAATGAGGCTTTTCCTTAATTCATCCTTTCTTGAACAATCTGTTTTTCTCCCAAGTGTTTTTAAAAGTTAAATAAAAAGGTTTAGAAGGTTAGTAGAACCTGATGATGGTTTGTTCATGCCAAACATGCCACATAAACTTTTATTATAGGTGTTTTTTCTAAGAGAAATTACAGAGCAAGCAGAGATGGCTTAAATTAAAACAATGTAAAATGTAAGTGATTATTTACATATGGTTTAAGAACTTATGGGAGGAGTGGGAAGACAGCTGGACAAATATTGAACACCATCAATTTCTCCCTCCTTTAGGACAAAGAGCACCCACTCTTACCTAATTCTAAGAACAAGTATTATTTGAAGAATTACCATTTATTTCTGAAGCAAAGCTTAGTCATCAACTAAGCATGAAATATCACAGTATTTTTCTAAATATGCAATGAATTCCAGATTTCCTGAACAACAGTAATAATTAAATATTTTTGTATTTTGTAAGATGTAACACTAAAGTAACAAACCTTATTCTTAGAAATAGGCACCTTCATTTAGAATAAAACAGAAATTAATTAAAATCCCCTCTTAGAAAATGAAGCTTAGCAGCTCAGGGATGGGTGATGGACATCTCACAGGGGTAACCTGAGATCACAGTACATGTCTGCCCAATAAACTGGTGTGTTAAATCAAAGGACTGCTGGTGCATAAGTAACTTTATGAGGGAAAAGCAAAGCTGTAACTGCCAATAAAAGCCTTGCCTCACAATTGATGTGTATTGTCCAAAAAACAAAGTCCAAACCAATTAAGTTTATTTGAACAGCAGCTGATGTAAACCTCCCACCCTCAGCGGTGAACGTGGTGCCCTGACGGGGTGAGGGCCTCAGGCACGTTCACCGGGGCGAGGGTGGAAGGTTTACATCAGCTCACCGGGGTGAGGGGCTGGGTTCACACTCGGAGCTTGGCTTCAGCTCACAAAATGCCCCTAAAGCTTTGCAGGTGACCGTGGCTGAGGAACCACAGGGCATTCTGACACCGGGATGTGCCGTGGGTGGCTCCCGGGACAGCTGCCAGAACTCTGGAGCAATAGGACAGCAGGCAACGCCTTGGGAAAACAAGCCCTGTCCCTGGGAAAACACAGCCTGCCCCAAAACCTTCCTCAAGGACCCATTTGTAAACAGTCAGGCATCAGCATCTCGAGAGTTAATGCCCCCCATCAGATGCCAGCCCAGCAGCAGAGCTGAGGCAATCCAAGTGCTGCCCAGCTGGGCCAGCAGCACTCCACCAGACAAACAGCCTTTCTTGGCACATGGGACTGCACAGCCACTGCAACAAGGGCTGCAATCCAGTGCCCAGAAAACAACAGGAGCCTTGATCCTTCCCACATGAACATGAAGAAATAAAGCGTAAGGCAAGCTAAGCTTTAGCCATGGTTTCATGGAGAAAAGCCTGAAGGTGCTAAACTGAAACCCTGAAAATGAAGGAGATGCTGTGGTGCTTCCTCTCCCCCGCTACTCTTTCACCAGGCACTGAGCCAGCCACCGGGAAAGCTGAATTTGTAGGGAAACATCTTCCTGCTAGAATGAGGAGAGACTCCTCTGACCCCCAGCTGCCACAACACCAGGCAAAAGGGTTTCTCCTCCCTGCACACCCTGCAAAACATCATTCTGCAGAGGTAATTCATAAATTCTTTAAGCCTGGTGTGGAACTCACCTCATGCAGGCACAAACGCTATGATAAATTACACTGTGTGCACAGGGGACAGAAGGCAGAATATCATGCCAGAAATAGCCCTGTATCCATCATTGTTTACTGTTTTTCTTTCATTTTCATTTCAAACACACTTTAGAGATAAGCATAAAAGACATTTTTTCCTCTTTCCAGGTCAGGTACAATGAACTTGTCCTGAAAGAATTTAACCTTGTTCTCCAGAAACGCTACAAAAACAAAGTTTTCCTCATGCTGAGAAGAACAGAAAAAAACCCATAACTTTAAAATCTGGCTGCTGTGGGCTGAGCTCTCCTGTTCCAAAGCCAAACCCTTTGCTCATCTTCACCAGGCTGCACCCAACAGCCACAGCTCAGCACTTCAACACCATCTTCTGCTCTTTTTTTTTTGTCTATGTCAATACACGCAACATTATGATAACACAGACAGCTGATAACATCAAAATGTGAGTATTTGGGAAGTTTTTTTAAGTTGGTATCAGCCATAGAGCAGGATTTGACCAGACAGCTCCTTTTACAGAAAGCCACACAATGAAATACAGAGGTTTTCCCTTAGCCATGAATTATCTGATATGTAATTTCAAAGATAAATAGTTACAAATTTCCTAAGAAGCAAAGGCACTCAACTGTTGCTGGTTTACAACAAATATTCTTGTAAAGGAATATTAAAAATATTACCAATAAAACCTTGACTACAATTTCCCTCTTGTTGACCTATGTATTTCCTGGAACATTTTTTCAGGCAGTTTCAGAATTCTGAGTATCAGCAGGGCTGCTCCCTGGCACAAAACTCCCTCACCCAAGGAGTGCACAGGATAAACAGGGAAAGCAGGCTAACTTAAGCTACAAGTTCAAGACACAGAGGTCAGCAGGCATTCCTGTGGATTTATCCCTGGTGAAAAAACTCCATAGATAGTGCTGGCTGCTTCCTGCTCAGACAGAAAGGAATTCATGTTGCCATTGTAGGTGAGGCTTCAATGTTGAATAAATGGTTGGTTTTTAGAACACACTGACATTTTCCAATGAAAAGATAAAATAACCTGGGTTTAATTTTAGCTGTCTACATGGTCATGCTATCAAATCCAGTCCCTCCTGCTCCAAAGACCACACAGTCAGCAACTGGATACATAACAATTTCCTACTGTTTTTTAAGATAGAATATCTAGGTAATTTTATTAACCTTATGATAAATCTTTTATACTGTAATGGGTACTCACTGCAAAAATATTGGTATGATGTTAAATTTATTCCATTTAATGATATTAAATTATTCCATATTTTTAAGATATAAAAATACACTTGTTAAAGACTAATAAAGGCAAAACAGTCTCAAGCAAAAGAAAGCTAAAGGAAAGCAGAATTAAAGAGGTTTAATTGTTTTTGCAGATATGTTCACATCTTTGGTTGCAAGTCTAGAAAACTATTCAGAGCCACTCAGAAATATTTCTGTGGGCAACAGATGATCAGTTCGTGGATGAAGATTTTGCTTAATTTAGAGCATTAGAGCATTAAACTCTCTCTTTTTTAATCTATATAAAAGTATTTTTCTATTATTTGTATAACAACTTTTATAAATGTGCAATCCTCACCAAAAATTGCACTCACCTTGAATTTCCTTCTTGTTTTAAAAACTGAGAAGTCAAAGTGTAAAAGACACAGGAGGGAATATGACACCACGGCAGCTCTGGAGGGGAACAATCAGCAAACTCTCAGCTTTTACTTAAGGATAATGTTACAGGCACAGCTGTTACAATGTCACCGAGTTAACAGGAGACAAATACCTCACTAAAAATCCCTTTGACAGCAAACCCTTTCTTTTCACCCCTTCTCAGCACTGCCAACAAAAAGATTAAATGGTGTGACCTCCGAGAAGAGGCATGAGAAGGCTGCCACCCAAAGCATCGGTGTGTGCGGTTTTGGAGGGATCAAGGGGCAGGGCAGGAAAAGATGATGAGCAGAAATGTTCACCGAGGATGGACAGCATGGGTACCACAAACAAACTTCTCTTTGCTGCATCACTTGAACTTGGAAGGTGGCTTTTGGAGGTGCTGGCTGAGCAACCACGAGGTTTTTACAAATATTTGTGCAATAAACCACACAGAGGAGCATTCACCCCAAGCCCCGTTAGCTGCAGTGCTTAAGGCAGCCTTTGCCAGGCTGAATCTGCCCTCCGAACCCACCCCAGCCACTCCCTGGAGAAGCCTCTCCCTCCACTGACCACACAAGGAACCTACAGAGACAAGACTATACACACACCATTCAGAAGCAATTCTGACTGCCAAAAATTAGGTGGGGAATAAATCTTCCCAGATGTCACCCTGTACTTCTTGGAGGCAGCTGTTTGAATTCTGTGTTTTGTGTTGTTTGGTTTTCTTTGCTGTTTTTATTCCGACTGCCCATCAGGTCACATTAATTTTGTATCCTCCTAGGGAAAATATCTCTTCCAAGAATACCTCTGGCACTTTGGATACAAGCTCCAGGAACTGTTGCCACTACCAACAAACCTGAAGAAACAGCCCAGAGGTGTGTATCAGGATCCATAGCAGAGGGGGAAAACCACCCTGCTTGCAGATGGAGACTCTGTGGGTCCAGCCAAGCTGAAAAAGGGTAAAGTTCTGCCATGCCTCAGGAGAACAGCATCTGTCAGGAATCTCACTGAAACTTGGGAAACAAATCCTCTCCTTCAGCTGCTGAAGGGAGGGAGAACAAGCTAAACCCTGAGTAATTCCACTCCTTTCCCTGTAATTCACATTTTCTGACACCATCCCAAGCCCCTGTGCAGCAGGGAAACAGGCAGCCCAGTGTATAGAGGCTGCACTGGGGAAGATGAGCATCACATAGAAAAGCTGGAATTCAATTCCTCATGGAAGTAAATAAAGCCCTGCAATATTTTCATGATTCCTGCTGTAACAACACCTCTTTGAGGTAGTGATGTTGCCCCATTTCAGCTACATCCTCAGTGAAACACAAGCCATTAGTACAACAGTAATTCATCACCTCCAGCCTTATCTTGCTCTCTGGACTCTTTTACAAAAAACAAGGCCAGCCTTAGAGACAGACTTCAGCTGAATGAACACAAAACCCCAGGGATTTGCCCAGGAAGCTTGACCTCAGCTAGGTGTTGCAGGGATCAGCCCCAGGAAAAGCCTGTGGCCCTCTTTTTGAAGTAGGAGGTAAAAAACAAACTATTTTGAATCTCAGATCCTGAGATTAATAATGAATAACCCTCTCAAAAATCATCAGAAGTCTCCTTTTACTTCAGATGCTGAAACTTAGCCTTTGTCAAGCCAACACAAGTTATTTAGATATTACAGAAGCAGATTTCCTGTGTTTCGATATTTATATTTGTAAAAGTTCTCCCAGAAGAAAGCTCTCCCACTCAAAGATTTATTTCCAGCCCCTGCCCCAGTTTCCCAGTTAGTTTAGTTTCTGGTGCTTCTGGCCACTTGATCCTTACGAGAGCCATGAATTAGGAGAAAAAAGAAACAATTATGGCATGCTTATAGTTTGTCATGAACTTGTTTGTTGGCTTTCTCAAACTCCACAGCCCCTCCAAAGAAAGCTTTTTTGGTTGCTGAAAACAAGATATGTTTCAGGTTAGGAAGAACTAGGAATCCAACCTGACTGGCTTAGAGACAGCACAAACCCTTGCCAGCAGCATCCCTCACAGGACACTATCAGCTGGATCATGGCACTGACCACTCTCACACCCCAAGGAGGAGGATCCTGCTCTACCTGGGACTCCAATATGGTTCTGGAAGCACAGGAGGCTTTGCCATGTTCTGGGATCACAGGGAAGGGAAATTGCATAGCCCTGGTGCCACAAGGGATCCTTAAAGACAATTCTGAGTCGGTTCTGCTCTTCCACCTGTGGCCATGGCCTTGAGGTCTGTGTGCAATGCATTCTCCATGTTTTAGAAAATTGTTTCAAGCCCAGAACAAGACTGATAAGAATTGCTTCCTGAACAAGTTAAAGGCCAGGGAACTTAGGAGAATATTCTTTTGTATTTCTACTTTCAGAGAGTTCCTTACCAGTGTCCATTTGAAGCCCATGTCCAGAAGCAGAGCTCCATCTGCATTTCAGATCAGCACTTTCACACAGCCAGATTCCCATGTCAGAAGCTGCTCCTGTGCAGCTACAGCAGTACAAAGGAGCAAGGTGCTGATAAGCACTAAGCAAATCACTAAAAATTAGTTTCTTCTCAGGTAAATAGCATTGACATTGTAGTGGGGATTAGATATGCCTCTTTTTTCAGCACCTTGGAATCAAAGCAATAAAAAACACCTTACAAAAATGATTTGACAAGTACATGCAGGCAGTGTGACAGTGTTTAAGATCACCATGGTACCTGAATACAATGCTGTTCAATGATGACAGTGACAGCAAGCCAGAAATCTGGAGGTTTTTCAAACAAGACAAACTCCAAGCTCCCTTTTAGATTCTGATTTCCTTGGGTGGAAAAAGAAAGGGGAGGCAAGTGCACAAAAAGAAAAAGTGATGATGATGATTATGTTGAGTTCCTGGGGGCTGAAACAATTCCAGGGTGATGCAGTTTACACTAATAAGCAATTCAGATATGTAAAAGCAGCATGTACTCCCTCTCTTCCCCTTAAAACATTTTCTTAATATAGGAATCATTAGAAATTAAATGCTAGAGGAGAAGCAATATCTTTGAAAACACAAAAATACAGTACAAAAAAGCATCATTGTAAGGTTAGGATTGGGCCCATCCATAAGCATCACATGTGGAATTAACCCAGAGAATGACAGAATGGATTAGGTTGGGAAAGATCCCTGGGATCACTGAGTCCAACCTGTGACCCAACACCACGGTGTCAGTCAGACCATGGCACCGAGTGCCACCTCCAGTCTTCCCTGGAACACCTCCAGGGACCATGACTCCACCACCTCCCTGGGCAGCCCATTCTGAGCCTTATCCACCTTTTCTGTGAAGAAATTCCTTCTAAAAATTCCAGAAAATTCCTTGGAAAAAAGTCAACAGCTCCTCCCAATTTAGTTCCATCAACAAACTTCCTCAGTATCCCTGAAGATCTGTGTCCAAGGTGTTTATGGAGATGTGAAGAGCTCTGGGCCTGAGTGAAAGCCCACTGGTGCCAGGTTGCCAGCCTGATGTCACCCATGCAGTGTAACCCACTGAAATAACCAGACCTCTATCCTTGCAGGAACCTCAGAAGAAACAGGCTCAGGGTATCTCCAGGGCCTCCTCCACCCTGGAGATTTCTCTCGTTCTCAGTAATTGGTAATTCACTCCTGGCACACCCACACACAGCAAGTTGGCAGAGGTGCAGCCTTGTGGGTTTGAACATAAGTTTCCTAAAAAAGTCCATGGGCACGTATGTTTGTGAGGGGGTGAGCTACACGAGCACCTAACACATTGCAGTGACTCAAATGGGGAAATCAGATAAGAAAGAAGGTAAGAAGGAAGAGGAAACAAAGTGAAGAGCACAAAAAGCCAGAACAGCTTGTTTTAGCCAGCTGTTTGTGCAAGTTGAAGGCTGCACATGAAACCAAATACACTGAGAATTTATTAGGGGCATGAAGATGTGCCATTAGCTTTGTAAAGTGTGAGATTTTCAGCCCATGAACACAGCACAGAACTTACAGTGGCAACTGTAAGATGCAACTTCTTTAGTGGTGTAACATACCCATGATCATAAACCCCTTTTTTTTTCTATTTAGGTTCTTATGCTATTACTTTAATACTCAAAAATACCCAGGCAGGACATGAAAATCTCCTCCTGCTTAACCAGAAATCCAGAGTGTATGGGTAAAGCACTTTGCTTCCATAGAATTAAGCCCACATCTTTTCCTCTACATCTGATTCATTGTTTTTCACCTGATTTGTCTCTAATTAGTACCAGCCAAGACTAAAGATTAAACACAAGCCTGAGAGATAAAGGTTTGCTTGTACAGAGGAGTGTGAAACCATGAACAAAACACATCTTTATAATTTCAAGTATAAGAGATCTCCACATTCTAATTTTCAGCACAAAAAGTCATGTTCCATCCACTTTGGTGACCCAACCCCTGCCTTCATCAAAAATACCATTGAGTATCAAAAGGATGCTGGCATTTGCATTAACAATGCTCATACTGTGAAGCATGTTTACCACTGAGGAGAGGAAAAGAAAAAAAAAACTTATTTCCATGTGCAACAGATCCATTTGTTCATATTTGTCACATTGACATTTTCTGAAAAACATTTCTCAGAAAAAGCCCAGGATTTTTCTCCTGGGAAGCTGAGAAGCCTCAGAGAAAAAGGAAAACAAATTCTTATCTCATTTGCTTCTCCTGTGTTGTGCTCTCATATGTGGAATATGTTTGGAGATTGTTTACCAACAGGTGGTTGCTTCATTGGGTTCATGTGAATTGTTCTGACTTATTGGCCAATCAGGGTCAAGCTGTGTTGGGACTCTGGAAGGAGTCACAAGTTTTCATTATTATCTTTTTAGCCTTCTGTAAGTATCCTTTGTGTATTCTTTAGTATAGTTTAGTTTAGTATTCGTTAACATAATACAGTATCTTAAAATAATAAATTATCCTTCTAAGAACATGGAGTCACATTCATGGCTCCTTCCCGCCATGGGGCACCCTGCAAATGCAGAACATATTCAGTTCTCAATAATGGTCTGAAGAGGGAGATTAGTGCAGGCTACAAACAGATGACAGATGAGGTGAGGGGGGGACAGGGGAAGAGATAATGACCCTTTGGTTTGCTGATGTTCAATGAGGCATCTGAAGACTTCATCCAGCCCGTGCACAATCGATTCTCTCTGTAAATCCATTAAACCCCTTGACAGCATCCTGTTTGAAGCTGGGCTTGCCACATGATTCACTGCTCCGAAGGGGAAAAGCCATCAGGAAGAAGGAGCAGTGTCCTCATGCACCCTGCAGCCACGTGTCCTGTCACCAGCGGGAGGATCCGCTGCTCCAGACTGACGGACAATTCTAACTGACAGGGTGAGCACATCTCCACTGCAACTACAGCTCACTTAAATGCAAACAGGCTGCTTACTTTCAACTGCCCTCTGCCCAATTCTAATCAGCTCTCCAGGGTAATAAGCCTTGCTTGAGTTCACATGCACCTCAGCTAGCAAAGCTGGTTCTCAGCATAATCATCATTATGAACAAAATTTTACAGCTTAGCTACACAAATGTACCACATAAAGCTCATTACTTCAGACATATTAGAAGAGGCAGGTGCCAAGTAATTCTACTGTATTCCACCCTTGTTTTTAAAGCTCTGTTCACTAAATCCACAGAATTTTACACAAGGAGTTTCACTAAAAATTCCAAGTGAAAATTTCATACACTGCTTTAAAAAAAAACAAACACCAAACCACACATAACCGTAAGAATACAATCTGTTCACAGCTTCCCAGAAAAATCAGCTGTGATGCAGAGCAAGAACCACTCACTGTTTCCATAACAGCACTGGGGTTTAGTGGGATGATGTAAAGCAACAGCACAGGGAGACACCCTGCAAACCTGAACCTTCCCCAGCACAGCCTCAGTGCCTTCCTGTGCCCATGGGCAGCTTTAACCTGGGACCCTTCGTGGTCTTTTGCTGTGTTGCACAACTCCAGTAAAGGAAAAAAATAGCAGCTCTGCAGATACCAAACAAGGAACCAAGTTTGGGAGTGAGGATGAAACCAAGGGAACAAAAAGATGGCAGAACAGCAGCCTGAGGGGCAGAAGGGAAAAGAGGAGAAGCAGAAGAAATGAAAGCAGAACCAGCAAAGAAAGACAGGAGGGAAAAGAGGAGAGGCAGAAGAAATGAAAGCAGAACCAGCAGAGAAAGACAGGAGGGAAAAAGAAGAGAAGCAGAAGAAATGAAAGCAGAACCAGCAGAGAAAGAGAAGAGAGAAATGGGGCCTCACACACAGCAAGGCAGGCTGTGCTGCTGCCAAGGGGTGACACCTGCAGCTCAGGACCTGCTGGACTCTGAGCCCACTGCATGATTGCTTTCTCCTTTAGCAAAGCCTGAGAGGGATTGACCTATTGATTAGAGTGCATGCAATATAACCAAATTACGACATTTTACTAGGTGCAAAAAGTTACTGCTTCAGAATTGAAAATCTGGGAAAAGGAAGATGTTCAGAGAAGGACAGAGGATGAACAATACCTGGAACTGGCATGGAGCACAGGTCTCTGGGGAAACCACTTCAGATAAAAGGCAGCATTTGACGTAGGCTCTAACAACGGGAAAAGGAAAGAGAAGCACTAAAAGCCATCTCCCAGATTTTGGATGGGGAGGATATTAACAATCTGCTCCAGTATACCTCCATTTCACATATTCTCTGGCTGAAAAAAAAAATCCCACTAATATTTTCTCCAGTAGCTTAGAGATATTGAGTGTTCTGCCATTATAATGCATGAAGCCATTAAATAAAGTTCTTTGCCCACAGGTAAGTGTTCTTGTATGCATACAGGAGGTCCAAGCCAACATTTGTCTAGGTGATAAGTCACTGTATGTTCCATATTTTTTCCAGATTTAGCCAGAGGCTCCTGGGGCTCAGATGTCCATCAGTGCCATGGCTGCACTGTCAGAGGTGAACCCTGGCAATACCACAAAGGCTTTGCACTCTGGGAACTTGGGTTGAGGGTTTTTCACACCAGCCACCACAATTAATGGAAATCCTTTTGTTTATGTTCTCCACCTTCTGATTGTATCCTTGAAATGGGAATTAAAATACCATCATAACTTATTATAAGTATTCATTTATGAGTTTTTTACAGCAGTAAGAGGGGGTGTGTGGGAGCCTCCACAATAATAAATACAATTGAAATAAACTACAATGAAATTAATAATTTTGTATTCAAAGCACAGCGAAAACAAACATTAAACAAAGAGAGAATGAATGAAGAAGACAAATTACTTAGCAGCACCCTTTCAACAAACCTCTTATTATTCTGGGCAGTGAATGAAACAGAGTCAGTGTGGGAGAGAAAACAAACACACGAGCAGAGCCAAGCAAAGGGCACAGAAGAAAGGAGGGCGCGGAGGAGCTGCCTCGGGCAGGGAAAGCTGCCAAATGGGGAGGGCAGCAAAGGGAGAGGCCTGGTGACAACTCCCTGTCTTCAGGAGAAAGCCCTGTCCTCTGACAGGACACAGGAGGGCTGCTGGACACTGCTGTGGGGCTGCTGGACACTGTGTCACTTCCTAGGATGGGACATGATGAGCCAGGCTGGCCTAGGGCACAAGTATCTGAAGTCAGTGTAAATTCCTGGCTGGCACAAATCTCATGTTCCCTGTTTGCACATGGAAGCTCTGGCCATCCTCAGCCCTCAGGCCACCCTCAGCCCTCAGGCCAGGAGCTCTGCCTGCTGCCCCAGGGAAAGGCAGGAGCTGAAACTCTCCTGGGAGCCAGAAGAGTTCCTGGAGAGCTCTACACGGCGTCATGCAAATGCACTAAAAGGGGTAGAAGGAAGGAGCAGGCTTGGAGCACAGCATCTCAGTTCTCTCTCAGCCCCTTCCAAAAATCCTCTTCCAAAAAGCAATGCCAGAGAACAGCAGTATCTCTTTGAAAGAAAGTACTTGCCTGCTCAGAGCAAGAGCCGATGGTTTAGGATAAAATACCAAGATTTGCTGAACACAGTTTTCTAACCAAGTAGCTTCTGCACAAAGATCATGGCAAGCCAAAATCTTTCAGATAGGCCAAAGGCCACTGAGATGTGACAGCACCACCTAACACCCACGTCCCTCAAACTGAGTTCTCCTCCAGCAGCTCTGGAGAACAATCCCCTTCAGAGGTGAGCGAGTCCTGTTGATCTCCAAGCTCTGTGCCTGGAAAAACAAGCCTTGCTTTCCTCCCCTTTTTCTCCTCCCCTTTTTCTCCTCTCCTCTCTCCTTCCTTCCCCAGAGAGCAGCTCCAAGGCCTTCAAACTGGTCCATTTGTCCATCATTTTCCAAACCCTTGCTCTCAGGTGCAGGTATTGTCTTTTTTCTTGACTTGGTGTGCTTGCAGAGGAAAGTGCTGGGTAACAAAGTGTCCCTGTCACACCTCCTATCCAGACCATGCCATATCTCAGTGCTCCTGGATCACAGCCTATCCATGCTGTTAACTGTCATGCAAAGCATTTGGTGTGCTTAAACCTGCAAGTGCTTCTGCTCAGTAAATTCAGTGCTTGTTCAATATGACTTTTAAAAAGAAACTCACATTTAAAGAGGTTTTCTTTATAATTTCATTTATAACTTGCATTAATTTTTAGCCCAAGAGTTTTGATTTAATGCAAATACAGGTCTCTCACCCAGCAGCCTGCACTTCTTTGGCTGACAGTTTAATGACATTCACTCAACTACACTTCCCACAATGTAATAATGGGAGGTGCTGCATTTCTTTTCTGCTTTTACTTCTTCAAAAATGAAGGCTGAGGCAGTTTGCCTCCACTGCCCTAAGCTGAGCAAAGTGACAAGGTTTTATCCATACCACTCATCTGAGAGGAGTTGTCAAGCTGCATTAATCACCAGGCAGTTCAGACAGAGCTGAGGCTGGACTCCATCTCACCAAACCTGAGGCTCCTAGAGCTGCCCTAGTAATGCCTGCTTTCCTTTAGAGTCCATGCTCTTTGAGGGAATAGTCCAAGGCAGACAGATTTATCATCCCCTCAAGCAGCCTGGGTTTCTCCAAGCTCCTCTCTGGTGAGCTCTGGGGAGCACCAGGATGCAGACAAGCTCATTGCTCAGCTCAGTCTTCAGGGAAAAGGAGCAGAGCAGGTGAATCCACACCTCTCTCACCTTCTCACAGCAATAGCTATCACAAAAGCCAATTCTGTCAAGTGGCATGTCTCTTTGTATAATCAGGATGTTCGTAGGCAGGAACAGGTTCCAGTCTAATTAAATTTGATCAGACTTGAGCTTTCTCCCAGACAGCTGCACTTCATAGCTGTCTCAGAGCATCATGGTGATATTTACTGGGAAACATGAGAGTTCCCTTTCTGTAAAAGCAGGTGGTTTACAATTAGCTGCAGACAACTCAAAAGGATTGCTTAGAGCAGAAATGTAATTTTCTGAAAGGGGTTATTGGTGCTGACCATGATGCACTGCACTCCTGATCTGTCACACCTCATTACTTCAGCCCAAGGAGGTCAGGCCAGTGTAACTGGCTCTAACTGGCTCCGTTAGAGACTCTCCTCAATGCTGAGCCCTTTTAAGATGCTGCCTTCCAGGCTGAAGTCTTCCAAAAAAAAGCAATTATCAAACTCATTTTCTCAAGTCCTGTGGCGTATTTACAGGTTAAATGGAATGATTTTTTTTAATAGTCCTTAAAGCACAGCTTCACTTTTGAGGGTGATTCAACAGAAATGGAATCAATTGACTGAAAAGTTTATTGCCTGTAAGCATTCAAATACCACTTCAGGGCTTTAAAAAAAATCTAGATATTATAGCAGCTTTGCATGTTCAACCAAGATTCAGAAGCTGTCTAATTCTAATTCCAGTAGTAATTTGTATCTCATTTAGTTAGGCCACTGCAAATTAAATACAGGGCAAGCACATCCCTGATTTGCATTGGTGGAGCTTGGCCATATTTGAACATGAGGAAACTTTTCTCTTTTCATCTTCTATCTCCTGTCTAACTCTACCTAATGCAGTCTGGGAACTCAAATTACAATACTACAATCCTCACTAGGTCTCCACTGATACAATTTATTACAATTCAATCACTAGGAATGTGACAATGTGTACAAGGAACACTGATTCCCAGCATAAAGGTTCTTTGGTTGTGCATAGTCAGGGTAAAAAACACCACAAAGTTATTTCTGTACATAAAACAAGAGGTTTTGTACTCTCCTTGTGATTTAGAAGGGGAAAAAAGTCCTGAAAAATCGGTATCAAGTATGGCTACTTCTAAAATTGGGACTGTATTTCAAGCATTTATTAACCAAATTAGGCATATGCAATTTAAATTATGCTTTCCTTGTCATATTAACATATTAATGAATCTACATCAGTGAGTTGAACTAAAAATATATTGAAGATTTGCATGTCTGATTATCTCTGTGGAGTTTTGCAACTGATAATTTGAAAGGAGGACAGGAAAAAACCCCCTTGTGTCAAGGTCTATGCAAAATTACAGCTGCAAGAGGTTTCTTAATCAAAGGATTGTCTTGTATCTTTTGTAAGTTAGAATCTCTTTTTAAATGAAGAGGATTTGCTCCAGGAATTATGTTCAAAGTAGTCATTTCCTCAAGTAGTATATAGGACAATGATGTCTTAACCAAAAGCACTTGCCAGTGATCTCCTCCCAACCATCTCCTTTCAGAGAAAAGCAGGGAAACTTATGCTTCACCCCAGTGCCTCTGAAAGTATTTTCAAAACAAGCAAAAAGAAAAAAAACTGGACCAGATGCATGCAAGGAAACAGAGAAAGCTGTTTTGAGGATGAAACTGTCAACACCAACCAACTTCTTGTAACTACTGAATAAAAAAAAACACCCAACAAAAAAAAACAACCCTGAACAATAAATGAGTTTATTTGTTGAAGATGTGAGTAAGTCAGGACTGTAGGACTGTTGCTGTTCCCAGACTTACAGGATCACTTCAGGCAACTCAGCCAAGCTGTGGCTCAGCTCACCACATTTCCCACCAACTCTAGACAAAATAAGCAGGCAAGGAACAGGACCAGTATTTCAATCGTGCTTCTCATTGCTGCTGTCACAAAACCATGTAGCTGAGAAACTTTCTAGAAACAAAAATTACCAGTGCTGTTAAAGCATCAAGATTCCCCCATTCCTGCAATCTGCACAGATTGCCACCTCCAGATCCCCTTTTAGATCATCTCCATACCAGATACCTTTCCCACCCTTCTCCAGATGAACTCCACAATACAAAACTCATCTAACAGCCCTGACTCTCATTTTCTATTCCTCCTCCATTCTTGGAAGAAAAATTGGCACTTCAGAGAAGTTATCTTCAGCATTCAAGGAGAGCTGCTTCATTTCTGTTCCAGAGATCACTAGCTAGAATTTTAAATGGTGGCTCTTTCAACTTGTATGCTTAAATGAGCATTTTTTCAAGGCAAGACAGAGCTCTCAATTTCTTTTGCTCAATTTTGCCCTCAACCCGTCCCTTCAACAAATTGATCCACACTAAAAATAATGTGGGTGAAAAAAAAAAAAAGGGTGGGGAGGGAACAAAAAAAATTTCATTTGGACTCACTCAGCCACTTTCAGCTCCATGAACACGTCACTGCTGGGGCAGCACAAGGCTGCAGCAAAAGTCAGCAACTTTTCAAGTCCACCTGGCAGCAAGGAAAAGACCTGACACCAAAACCACCCTCTCAAACCCACATGTGATCTTCTGTGGCAGCTCCATTTACTGCCTGTCTTTCAGTCTACACTTTGACAAGATGAAGCCAGCATACCAAGGAGCAGACAAATCCATTTAACATAGAGGCAAGTGAACCTGCAAAAAAAAGGCTTTGTTTCCTACAGTGTTCATTCACTCCCTTGGGAAGGGGCAGGAGCCTCTCCCAAAACTTCTCTGCTGGCCTCTGGAAGTCCCTAAGCAGCACTGCTAGTGGTTTGTAACAGCAAGAGCAACTGCAGCAGGAGTGAGAGCCTGCTTTTATCCAAACAGGGGCCAGTATCCCAAGCCCTTCACATGCTGATTGACTGCATTTCCGTGCAGGGAGCTCACAGCACCTCAGCATTAATGCTCAGCTACCAACTGCCAAGGACAGCTCTGCCCACCAACAGATTCCAGCCAGCTACCTGTGGAATCACTCTGTCAGAGGTTTTGTAAACAGAATGGTAAGAAGAAAAGGAAAGGAAAAAAAATTATGCTTATCTTTTTTTCATTTTTAACTAGGATGAGTAGAGGGATGGAAAGCCCTAGTTTGCAGAAACTAGAATGGAAATACCTGATCCATGAAAAGATTACACTGAGAATTAGCCATGAACTGAAGGGATTTTGCTTTGTCACTGTGGGCTGTGTTGTTTCTTGCTGCATCAATTCTTGCACAGCAAAAACTGGAGTCCATCTTTTATGAAAAGCATACAAATATATACATAGATACACACATATATTTAAGATAAAGAGAATACAAAGGATTAAGCAGCAAAAAGACTTTAATGCTCTACAAGTGTTTCTCCCCAGTTATGTGGTAGCTTTCTCCTTTTGTATCTTCTAATACCTTCTCCTGCAGTAGCTCTTCCTCATTAAAATAAATTAAGAACCTGTTTGCTCTTACTTGCACCTGGAATGCCACTCAGAGATCTCAAAAGAGATCATGACACACCTGAAAGGATCTCCAAAGCATTTCTCAGCAGCAACATGGCATTGTGTCAAGAAGGGCAAGGCTGGCTAACTGGCAAAACAACAATTTTAAATGTATTTGGCCAGGCTAGGCCTGTAAAAACAAGATGCATTGTTAGCCAATGCAGTGGGCATTTATGTTCACAACAACTCCTCTTTTCCCTGAGTTTCCTAAGAACAAATTACTTGCTTATGTTGATATCCAAGTCCTTTGAAGAACACAGATTGACACCACCACCAGAGCTAAGTTACAAAGAAGCTTTGATTTGCTTTATACAGGCTCTCCTGCAAAGAAATTTCCCCCTTTTTAAAATGCTTTTCAAGAATCATGCAAAACTTTTGACTTCTGTTAAAAAGATGCTAGTGGAGATTACAGTTTTTGATCCTTCAACTACATTTGACCTCAATTATAGACGGGCTTTGCTGCAAGGTCATGCAGGCAAATGGTGCCAGGCTGGCACTCTGTGCAAATGCAGTGCTTTGATTTGCATGTTTGCAGACACTCTCCACACAGCCCCTAGTCTGTGGTGGTGGGAACTGCACAGTGGGACTGCCTCTGATTATTTACACAACAACAGAGCAAGTGTCGCACAGAAACTGCTCTGCACCCTGCCCCAAACAGAACAATTCCTCTGGAGAGGGTGGGAGATGCAATTTAGGGTCTCTGACTCTGCAGAGCCAACCCCAAGGAAAGGTATGTGCTGAAAAACTTTTGCTGGGACAATTTTCAACAGCCAGGTCTGTTGACTCCAGCTGCCCCTGTCCCAGGTTTGTTGCACTCTGTTTCTCAAGGCTGCAAGAGATGCTCTGGAGAACATTTCATCAAAGCTATCCCACATTTTATTGCTCTGTGTGAACTGATTGCAAAATATTTGTTGATATCACCAATATTATATATTTAACAGATTGCAAGTCCTCTATCAGAATGTGCAAGACCTGAGAAGGTAAAAATTTCAAGGGTCCGCGACTGAATCTGAATTTAGGCAGATGAAAGGCAGTAAGCAGGCATCACTGCTGGCTTCATACAGCTTACCTTCAATTAATGCAGAATTTCCTCTGTAATACCCTGAGCTCAGCTACAATCAATACTTCTATCTCAGTTAACTTATTCTACTTAATTACTTCAGCAAATCCAGTTCCAGAGTAAAGACAGGGAATATATGAGTATGTGTGCACTTGCACATCCACATACACAGGGCACAAATAAACCAGCATGGAAACTGTCAGCACTACTGATTACAGAATATCCTTGCTTTGTATAGGATATATACCTGAGGTAAAAAATACTGTCAAATATACCCAGTGGAAAAGTGACATTTTGAGTCAGACAGTTATTTAATACCTCCATTTAATGCTCTTATCTCCTTAACATACTTACTACACTTCCACATCCCAAGAACCACAAATAACAAAATTCTCTTCTTGTTCCCCAAGTTTCTCTCCACTCCAAGAAGGTGACAAAAACTGACCTGTCAAAGCAAAGGGCTACAGAGAGTGCCATGCAGAGGATTAAGTAAATAACTGAGTTAAGTCAGTCAACTGTGTTCGTTTCCTCTCTGTGGAGTGACCTGCTGCCCTCTCAGTTTTTTATTTGCTTTTGCACTGTACTGCTCTTATGTAACTGTTCCCTCCAGCTCATAAATTTCCAAGGTGAACAAAAGCTCAAATGATTACATTCAGCTTGGCCACAAAGGTGATTTTTTTCCAACTGACTTCTACTTACCAGATTCCATCATTTTAATCAAATAAAAATATTAAGCCCATTGGAGTTAAGTTGATTAATTTGGCTTATAAATGCTCATGCTTTTCCCATTTTTGATGGGAACATCATTTCTGATGATGTTAATAGCTACAAAGACTAAGACAGATTATGGCTGGAAAGGAAAAATGGTTTGGTGGTTGCTTTTCCTTCCTCTCTGCAGGCCTGGCTGGAGTTATTTTGGTTTGGGTACCTGGAGCTGCTTTTCATCTCCCCACGCATCGCTTTGCCCACACCAATACAAAAAGCAATCTGCCTTTTCAAACAGCTCCTACATAAAAAAGCCTGGAGATCCATTATCTGGGGCTATTTTCAGCCCTATCTCTGAAGCAGCCTGACCTGGAGCCACACAGAGGCAAAAGCAGGCACAGCCATAATCCCTCCTCCCTATGGCATGAGTGTACTCCTGATGTTCTCTCGGTCTGACCTCTGCAGCAGTGACAGCTATGGCTGGGGAGAACTGCAGGTGACAAAAGCCAAGAGAAAAGTGGCTCAGGAAGGTGCACAAAACACCACCACATCCTCAGCAGTGTTCAATGTGTACTCCCAGCAAGGGATAGAGTTTTATAGAAGATAAATTCTAGGATTTTTTAATTATGTCGTGAAAGCGTGCTCATGTGTGAATGCTAAAAATAAATATAATTTGTTTATAGCACAGATGATAGAAATTTCAGCCTAGATTCGTGTAGAATGGACATAATTAACAAGTCAGAAAAAAAATTAATCTCCCACAAGTTTACTTTGAGACCTACTTTACTCCTCCTCAAAACATTAATTTAACCTTTATAATCACTGCAACTAAAACCTGATGAAACATCAAGCTCCAGACCTTCAAAATACTGGAAGCATTTTATCTCCAACTTACAGCACATGACAATTGTCTATACTCCTTATGAACTCTTTCCACTCATGAACTAATAGAATTATTACCTGAATTATTAGTAGTTGTATTAATTTCTCTGAATTACCATGGTCTGGGCCCAGCCACCAGCAGACAGTAGGTAAACTGCCAGCTGACAGTTCCTACTTTTTCAGCATCAAGTATGCTGCTGCACTGGCAAAGGTGCACTTCACCTAGCAAGTCCTTTCATCAGAAAGTATTTTATCTCACTGGGGAGAGTTTAAGGTGACACTCAAAATATAATCATAAGTATTGAATATACACTTTTCACTGAAAAGGTTGTTACTAATGTTTGCCTGTTCTTTAAAGAAAACCATTTGTTTTTTGTGAAGATACACATCCCTGGTGATTTCAGACCAGAGAAAATACATGGAATGAAAGGCTGCTGTTTGCCCTTACTTTTAAAGAAGCTATCCTAATTCCTTACCTGGTATGTAGCTTCTAGTATTTGCTACATTGTGGCATTTACTTACTGTATATCATTAACTGTTTGATCCCTCTGGCAGGTAGAGGCTTTTAGAAAAGGAAAGAGGAGAGAGATACAATATTTTGGGAAAAAAAACCCTTTAGTCCATAATCCTGATGTGATTATTTCAGGTCTTTCCAGGAAGAATCCTGCAGGAGAATCCCAGCTTCATGTTAAACCAGGGCAACAAATACTCTTTGATCATCAAACATGCTTTAAGATCCAACAAAGCCCCAAGAGAAGTGATATTACATGTATTACTGGTAACTTAAACACTGGAAAGAAATGTATGTGGAAATACCCATTCTGTAAATAAGCCAAAGCAAAAAGGTGAAGAACAAATTCTCAGCTAATCTGTAATATCTGATCAGTCTCAGACTGATTAAACTGCAAAATATATAATGCAAAATATATAATTTTACTTTCTTTATATAAAGAAAGTAAAACTTATTAGCAAATCAGCCCACAGGAAGAACAGCCCCAGGGGAGCGGCAGATCTCACGAGGAAAATAACATGACAAAATCCAGAAAACAAGTTTAAATATAATATTTGTGCCAAGCCATGGCACAAAACCAGTGCAGTAACTCTGTGTCAGTGGCAAGGACGGGTATAAATCTGGGACTGGAATGTGCAGGGAAGCCAACACTGCACAGCAGTGGCTCCCACCATGTGGAGCAGGGCTGCTGCAGAGGGGCAGCAAGGGCATGGAGGGAGGATGCTCCAGCTCACTCTCCATCCCTCTGAGCAGATCCTTGTCTGCCTGAAATTTCATGCCAAAAGAGCTTTACAGACATGCTCAGAGAGGGAGAACAAGATAAAAAAGGACATAAAGGAGGGGACAGGTAGCTAGAGATGTTTTAAGAGAAAGCCAGCAAGGTAGATAAAAAACCCAAGAGGAGAAAACCATTGTGCCAAAGAAAAGATGGAAAAAATGGACCAGCAGGGATGAGCACTGAATATCACAAGATGAAGGCAAATGCAGGCTAAAGTGCAACTGCTTTATAATTTTATTTTTAGTCATACTGTTAAAGAAAATGGGCTTTCAAAGGTGATGGCTAGCATGTTCATCTGCCTTTAATCTTAATATAGACCTGCTAGGATCTATAAAGACTACAACACCAGCATAAAGGGAACTTTTAATGTTGCTGTAAAATCTTTACTGAAGAAGAGTTCAAACTCCAATTTACAGATCTTGAATCAAATTTTTCAAAGTTCAGAGCGTGGTATTTTCAAATGTTGCTCATCAGAAGTATTTTCAAGAGCACTTAGGAAGAAGGGTTCATTTTTTTCTCTTACCAGTAATGGCAAGGCTAGCAAGAATTAATGCATGCAAGTTGTGATGGATTCTCAAACCCAAAAACATCTCTCTCCAGCCAGAAAACATTTAAAAATTTGACAAAATCCAAGTAAACTCAGGCTAGTGGCATTTACGAACCAGTCACTTCCAATTAATTCCCATTCCCAATCACATCAGGTTTCACACACAGTCTTCCCCTTGTGAAAGAGCTGACTAAAATTCAGAGAAGGCAAGCAGGAAGCAAAGTTATTTATTGAAGTAGCAGCAGCAGATGCTCCACCAAGCAGCCTGCTCTTCTGCTGGGCAGAGACCTAACTCCAACCCTGAGGCACTGGGAAGAATCAGAGTGACTTCTGGAAAGGTACATTTTCTACAGAGCATTTCTTTGCTTCTGCTGAACCATGAAATATTCATGTCAATTCATTACATATCAATGCATTTGTATATTCCCCTGTTATCATGTGTCCAAATGAAAACAGTCTGTTGTGAATAATTTACTCCTGAATCATCAGCCAGCTTTCTTCTTCAAAGCCAGATCTTCATTATTCATCAAATCTCATCTATGGCTGACAACTGTTTAGAAAATATGTTCTCTTCTAAACTTAGGGAAGGTATCAGGATGTGTGTATTTGATGTGCTACAAAACTTGATATTTAGAAGAGATATGCTAACAATAAAGTAAAAATACTTATAAAGACTATAAAACATGACAGTTTCAAGTTAGTGGGCTGGATCCAGTGTGTAACAAATTGTTCAACCTCCAGTAGGAGTCTCTGTGACCGATCTTTCCAGGAGGTCCCCAAACCCCAAACCTCATCCCATCACAGGAGCACAGAGCCTGATGCAGAGTGCCTCAACCCAAAGATTTACAGCAGAGAACTTATTCAATGCACAGCCAAAGGCTATGTGAAAGCAGAGCTCCTTAGAACAAATGTACAGTGACTCAAGAGGTGACAATGCTAACTACTCCATGGCTGTTTCAGTAAGGACCAGTTTAACTCACACCAGGCTTGCCACAGCTCACTGGTACCTTCAGGGAAGGAGGCAAAATTGTGTTTGATGGCAGCTCCAAAAATGCATTTGCACAACATTTCCCTTTGCAGCATGAAGGGGCATTGCTAAAATAACTCATTTTGATTTTATTGTGGGGCTCTTTGGTAAGAGACAGTACAGTGTCTCAGAAATGTTACTTCTCCATCCCCTGACTCTCTCTGCAGAGAGTGAAAGGAATATAAATGTCCTTGCTGCTTGATGTTACTGTAAAATCCATTACTGGGGGAAAAAACAGTTTCAAAACAGGAGTCACTAACTACATAATCCCCTTGTGAAACACAACAGCGATTCTGAGTTAAGGATGCACTTTTTAATGAATGTAGGTATTTCTGCCATTTGCTCACTAATGTACTCCGTGTACTCATTATAATGTGCTCCCTTGTAACCTTTTTATTCAAAGCAACCTTTTTTCCATTTGCTGCTAATAACACAATGGTTTTCAATCTCAAGATCCTGAGCAGAAAACTCCACTTCTCTGAGGTCAGGAAAAAACCTGAAGGCACACCCATTATTGTACTTGTCATTGCAGAGAACCACAAGTGAAGGAGGCTCAGGGAGGATCAGCTTCCACTGACTGCAAAGGAAAGTGAACCAACAGAATGATTCAAACAATACCTTCTGCCTCTGTAGGATCTCAGACATTATGTACCTTCATTCTTGTCTTGGCTTAGCCAAGTTGGAATTCAATCATTCCTATGCACATGTATATTCCAGGTGTATGGATTGAGGTATTCCTAATTCAGGCACTCTTGCTATTACAATACTATGAAATACAAGGAACCTTGCAAAACGTTAACTATTAACATCAAAATTCCCAAATCAGCTCATGGCATGATTTGCAGTAGCTACTGCTAAGAAATGAGGTTTTGAAATTTACTAAAACATCACAGAGAGAAAAGATACCAAACTGAAACACATTTCCTGTTAGAAAAGAACAGCAAATGTGAAGATGGGAATCTGTGCCTTCAGCTGTACAATCCTATGGACTATAAAGATAAAAAAGGAAGGCAATGTTCAGCACTGATAGAGCCATATATATATAGACAGATATCTTTCAGGTAGATAAGGCAAGATTGCATAATGTGACAGGTAATAAGTAACATAAGAATGGGTGTTATGTAAAATAAAAAAAGAATCTTTCCCTTCATTTGTTCTAAAATGTAATTTGTGAACTTTACTCTTTTTCAGCTCCTACTTTGCGTATTTTAACTAATTTTAGTGTTGAATTAAAAGAAAAGAAGACTAATTGAATTTGCAGTGCATGGTATACAAACAGAATTATAAGATCATGTTAGATTTCTACATCCTCTGAGTTTACAAGCTTAATGTAAAGAGAGCTGTCAATACATATGTCATATATATATATGTCAGTATATGTGTTATATCTTCTTTATATGAAGATAAGGAAAAAAAAAAGCAAAAATTGCATTCACCACCCAGAATGTTTCTTTGTATCCAAAGATGGACCCCAATTTCAAATCCATTTAAGGGCCAGTGGTAATGAATCAACAGGCTTGATTTGGAGGCAGTGAATTCAGCAGTAGGTAATATACCTCAGTGCATGTGCAGTTACATCAGGTTTACATATGTTGCAAAAGGAAGCTTACCTGCCCATTTTTTCCCAGTTCCATTTCAACTATTGCAACAGGAGTGTTTATCTGATCAACGTGCCTCAACTGTGCCTTCAGGTCCACTCTCCAGTTCATGTTTTTCAGGACATTCTCCCAGCGGCTCTGATTGATCAGGCTCTCGTGGATTTGAGTCCGGTGGTTCTTCCAAAATTTTGCAATGACTGCAGCCTGATCTGATGTGATGCCACCTTGCTTTTTGGTTTGGGCAGTGAGGAAAGCTTCCAGCTGATTCAAATCCATGTCTGCTGAAGCAATTGACTGTAGGAAAATAAAGGGAATAAAAGAGAAAAGCTTGCTTAACTGAGGACTTTAAGGACACATCTTTAGGGTTTGACAAATATGGGATTTTAAAATGGTTGCACAAACAAACCAGGTTATGCAAATAACCTGACACCTTTCATTAAAACTCAGTTTGCAAGTGTTTACTGCTAATCCCAGATTCTGCCCCACAGCAGCTGGAGGGGAGTGGGCTGGCTGCAGCAATGAGCTGGGAGCACCTCTGGGAATTCAGCATTGTGTGGGGTAGCAAGGAGGCTGCTCCCTGTGTCCTGGCCCTTTCCCCACTGTGCCACAGACATTCCCAAATGGACAGTGCCACAAGCACTGTGTCAGGTGTGGCACTGCACTGCTGCCCTGCTGGGCCAGCAAACAGGAAGGCTGGGACACAGAAGGTGGGCTCGTGGGCTGGAACAATGAAGGGACAGCCCAGACCATTCCAACACCCACAGTTTCATCTGCCACCTCCACACCACAAACAAGGAAACAAAACTGGTAAGTGCTGCACCAGCAAAGCAGGGCCTGCAGCAGCAAGAGCACGAGCTTCTCAAGGGAGAGTCTAAATGCCAAATGCAACTGCATTTTTTTCATCTGTATTATTCAATCCATAAGGCCCAAAAAGCCTTAACAATGCACCTACAGCTTCTTTTAGAGCACTGGTGGACTTTGTCAGGCTTTATTTGTATTTTGCAACAGAGTGGAAGGGGTCATTTACTCCTTGTCCCTGTGCAGCAACAGAAGTAGTAGTAGTAGTAGTAGTAGTAGTAGTAGTAGTAGTAGTAGTAATAAACAACTATAATAACCATTTTTATATAGATATCCAGTTTTTTTCAACTATTTTTTCAAAACTGATAAACTCACAGCCTTGTATTTGCATTGCCTCAGTGGGACTAGCTGCTGCTATACATGGCCACAAAGGGAGAATGGGAGGTAGAAAAAGGAAGCCGTGGTTAAACTTCCTCATTGTCATTTCAAGCAGATGTTTTTGCTTCATTTTCACACAAAATGGATGCAACTTCTCCAAAATGAGCACACCACCTCCAAGCACATGCTGACATGGAGCACAGCAAGGTGAAGTGCAGCCAGTCCTTGGGATTTGCCTCTGTTTAATCTTCCCTGATGTGATACAGCTACAGCTGCATTCCAGGCACTGGGGAACCACAGCCTCGTTCCTTTAGCCAGGGCTGTGACATTGTGTGGCTTTGGGCTGCACACACACTGTGCACTCACACTGCCTGTCTGCACACTGGGCAGTGCTAATCTAAAAATGGAGGTGTTTGTAGTGTTTTTTTTTACAAGGGATGAGCTGCCTTGCCTTGCTTTCACAATAGATCAGCTGCCATCTGTTATGTGATTGAGAAAAGAAATGGCAATCAACACTAGGAGTAAACCCTCGGCTGTATTAAGGCTCCAGCTTAACAGGAGCATCTGTGATTTTATTACAAAATCTGAGCTGCCTAGTGCACCATTCTGGCTTTTCTATAGGGCATTTGACATATTGGTACATACTGCTTGCTTTATATCAGAAATATTTAACTTAAAAGGTAATTATCCTGTACTAACTCATTATGCTGGAAGTGAAAACAGCACTTTTTATTTCCAGAAGAAAAGCTATTCAGACTTACAGTCCTTTCCTACAGCCACATCTTACACTGTCTACTAACAGCAGTGTGGAGTATTTTCTGCTTCAGTATTTTTCACATCACTGCATCTGTGTTTGTGTGCTGTGTGACACTGCTACTGCTCGTGTACTCCTCCTGTGCTGGCTGATGTGAACGGGGGAGGAGGGCAGGGAATCAACAAGCACAGAGCCCAGCACAGAGCCCAGCACCTTCAGCAAGCCCCAGCAAGATCCAGTTCAGATGCAGACTTTCTTCCCAGTTCAGCTGTGCAGAAAATTGCCTTCTGTTTTATTCCTGTGCAGAAACCAAGAACACAAACTGTGTCCTCTGCACTGAGTGAAGCCAAAGGTGCCATGGTAAAACATCTCATTTGTGTTAAATGTTAACCTAATGCAGGTTCATGGTGATACCAGGCACCCCTTTTCTAGGCTTGACCTCATAACCTTTGAGCATTTCACATTTGCAATCCTCTGGAATTTTTTTTTAACCTCACTCCCTTCACAACAACCCTTTTTGCAAGATGCAGCAAGATTTCTGGCAGTGCCCTTCTAAGCTGATAAAAAACTGCAGACACAAAGTTCTTATTGTGCTTGACACGTGATATAAATCTGACTTTGAAGTGTATCCAGACAAGGAAGCTTATGACCAAACTGGAAATTTTAAGCATAAGGAACACAAAACAATATTACTAGAGCATATACAGGACAGTTCAACCTGGCTATTTGGTAAAGAACATCAAGAGATTGATTAATTAAGGTGTGGTGTGAGCTACATTTAAAAACTCTGCACCTTTATGTATTATAAGCACCCTGATACAGTTTGCTACCAAAAGAGTGCCACATAAAGCCAGAGGAAGGAAACCATGTGTGATAATTTGCCATCATTTCTACCTCCCTCATATACACGTGCACAGGTGCACACAACAGGGACAGTTTGATACTCTACACATAAAAGAAACTGCACACAGGCAAGAACCCAAAAGGCAGCAATCATACTGTACTTTGGTGCAGTATTTATCAGATAATGCATACCTTAAATAACACAGCCTTGTAATCCAGCATTCAGACTAGAATCTCTCCCTTCTTGGAAATATGACTACTACTTAAAAACTCCTTTAAAAAATTAACTGGAAGTGGGTACAAACAATCAATGAGTTATATTTTGGTACAGCTGCATGAAGATTTTAATTAATGAAGACATATTTTCTTTGAAATTCCTAAACAAATCCCACTGGCTATAATGGTTTCCAAGTCACATAAGAGCAGTAACTCATTATAGTATTCTTTTTTATCTTAACTTGGAAACATTTCACTGTGGACAAAAAAAAAGACTATTTAAAGTCTTTGCTGATCTTTCTGGTCTCTTGTTGCATGAACATTTACACAATCTATTATTCAAACAAATTTAGTTCTACTCCATTGCTTATATGAAGGGCCTCACTTCAGAATTTTTTTAAGCTTGGGAAATGTTTTATTTTAACTTGGCAAAAAATTATACTTCAAATTATATTCTGCATAGCATTACAAACAGTTCTTTCTATTACTTTTAACAATGCTCATTTATTACATAGAATACCCAATTATAGAGGACACATCTGATTGGTATTTCTAAGGATTGATTTAAGTTAGAATATGAGTGGTTCTTCTGTGCTTATATCTGGAGAGAGATGAAATATATCTGATTAGAAGTCTCCCTCTCATGCTATTAAACCCCAGGAGCTTCAGATGAGCATTTATCAGCCCCAGGACAATGACAATTATCAGCTGTTATTCAACTCCAACTGCCATGGTGAGGATTGTTTCACTGCTGGAATAAACAACACATGCATAGTTTAGCATCCTAACTGGAAAATTCTCAGAACTTAAAGGTATTGAAACCTGTTTTATCCATCTGCTGCTACAGCTGAATCACTGTCAGCATTGCTTCTAAGAGTGAAACATCTTATTAATGCCAATTTCTTAGCCCAGACAGACCTTAAAGTGCAGAATAATTGTCACATCTTCAGTCACTGTACTGTTAGTGACACATCATTATGTTATAGAGACTTTATACTCTCAGATAATTTCAGGTTTTTTGGTAATCACATGTAATTTACCATTTCAACATAAAAATCTTCAACTAACAAAACCCAGAAAAGCTCTCTTAAGAATGTATAGAATCACAGCTGTTCTATGCCAGTGCCAAATGTAAATTAACTTTACTGTGACTATTCACTTAAATATCTAAGTAAGAAAAGTAAGAAATGTCTATTTCAAAACTAGAGTCTGTAAAACAACAGCATTAGATATTAAAAATTTCCTCACATTATGTATTTTGTGATTTGATAAAACACTTTTTCTTTTCCCCCCAAGAAAGCACAGCTTATGGACAGTATGTCATTGCAAGCACACAAAATCCTTTCCTTTCCAGAGGCTGAGCAGATGCTTTTGAACAGCAAGAAACAATTTTAGTCATACTGAATTCTCCTTGTGTTCTCCTTCAACACAAACCCACTGTGTCTTCAAATACAATTCAGCCAATAAAAATAAGACTTCAGATACCATTTCCTTAATGAAACAATATTTGGTAATCTGGAGAGTTTTGTATTAGCCTAATTAGATCCATCAGACATGTGCCCTGGTACACAGAACAGGAAAACAGACTTAAATTCATTATCTCTTCTGAGAAATAAAGCCTGACAAGCATGCAGTACTAGTGAGAAACAACAACTGGTAAAACCCACTGGGAAAAAAAAGAACACATTTCATTTTCAGAAGAAAAACATGACTTGTCAACCATCACAGAAGAGCTCTAAGAGCAGGGCACAGCAGCACGTGGAGGCATTTCCTCCAGCTGACCCCCAGAAGTGCCAGCCTGCAGCACAAAGCAATCCCAAGCTGAAGGAAACAACAACTCAGTGCCATGGGCTGTGCTGCTGAACTCGCCTCCTCAGGCTTTTGGGAGGTGGGGTAGGAGGTTATTCCTGCACCACAGCCCCTCTCATTCCAGTGCTTTTAGAAACAGAGCCCTGCAAGCCATTTCTGAGCCGCCAGGAATGCATGCAGGGAGCTGTGGAAGCAGCTGCAGACAGGAGGAACGTGCCAGGGAACCTCGCTCAGCTGAACATCTCCAGCACACAAAGCCCACCCTGGGTAACACCAACGTGCATCTCTCACTCATCAGCCTCAGATGAAACATTTCCTGCATCTGGGGGCAAACAGCAGCTGCCTGCAGGGAAGAGAAGCAGCTCAGGGCAGCACAGGAGTGCTGCTGACACTGTGCTATCAGTCAGAGTCAGCTCAGCGTGTTCCTCTGCAGAGAGCAGCTTGTGACAGGAGGAATCCAACATCTTCCCAACCCTGTGGTTTCTGGGCCTTCCTTTGTATGCACAAGCCTGACTCTCCCAAGGGCTGCTGAGATGTCCAGCCCTGTAATAAACGAGCTGTTCCCACAGATGGGCCCTGGATAAAAGTCCAGAAGACTTTCCCACGTTTCTGGAGATAGTGGAGGTTTGCAACTAGTCGGTAGGTTGTGCCTCACAAACACTGTTTATTACAGTCCAAGAGCTCTCCTGAGAATCAGAATTAAGATAAAATTAGATACAACAGCCTGCAGCCTGTCTGCACTTGGAAATGGTGATCCATCTTTTGGGAAAAAAAACCCCAAAACTAAAGGCTTCTACATTCCTCACAAATTTCCAAGTCAGAAATCGCAAGTGACCCTAATACATTCAGTATTTATATCACAAAGTAGAAAGATTTTAACTCATCTTAAATCTTCATCGAATCCATGGGGGATCACATAAATTCTTTTATTTGCATTCCATACCATGTCCCAGTATTACTTTTATTTACCTCTTATGGGGCTGTAGTGAAAGCAGCAAAAACAGTTTGCTAAGAGAAAAGAACCACTGAATCTGTGAATCATTAAGAGGTTAATAAATACATTTATTTAAACCCTGTAGCTTACTTTTTTCTAGTATGTAACAGGTCTTCTGCAACAACTATTTTTTTATTCCAACCTTTTGGTTCCTTGCCAAGGAGGCACTCACCAGGTCAACAGAGGTGCAGCAGACTTTTAAATATTTTTAAATTTGACTTCTGATTTTCATCAAGCTTTCTTCTTGGATGGGAGAACTCACAACACACACCAACACAAAAATTATGGAACTGCTACTGCAGATGGGAAAAACGTGTGTGTGGATGATCAAGTTTCAGGCAAATTGAAAATTACATCCTTCCTGTGTTCCTGATCTTATTAAGCTTGATTCCACACAGACTTGTCAACTGAGCACATGAGAGGAAAAAACTCCTCTCAATGGGTCACTTCCATGCTTCTTCCCTCACTCCTCCATCTTCACCCCCACAATTCCCAGGCTCCCACCAAGCAGAAATCCCCTAAACACCAACCTATTTTTTTTTGCACACAAGCTCACCAAACTATGTTCTTTGTTAAATTTTTTTTTTTGCTTTAAAGTTCAATCACAGGGGAGTAAATACTCAGCTATTTTTGATCTAGCTTATAACTGAACACAAAAGAGACCTCAGCATTAGTTTTTAAAAGCATGTGAAGCGACCACAATATTTTTTCTCCAGCCTGCCCCTGCCAGGAGTCTGTGCAGCTGCTAGAAATGCCCTGTTTGAACCCACAACACCATAAAACACCACTTCCTAAATTTATTTGCAGAAGGTGTCATTTTACTGTGGTGTGAAGATGCATTTGATGACAAAAGAGGATGAAGGGCTGATGAAAACAGGCAGCCACCAGAGGAGCCGCAACCTGAGCCGTGTTCCTGCGGTCACATCGCCTTCCTGGAAGCCTCAGGTGGCTCCCCCACCCCAGAAAACATCTTCAGCTGAAGGGAAACTGAGAGCCACCAGGATAACTCAGTCTGCACCTACTCTGTCTACAGAGGAGACACTTACAGCACTTATAAAACAAACAATAATAACAGAAACAGAACAAGCCCACCCACGGATAACATCACTCATAGGTGGATATCCAAACTGCCTGCAGACTCAGATTATGAGGAGATACTAAAAGCTTGGATTTTAAGCAATAAACATTAAAAAAAGCACCAGCCCTTCCTTCCTGTGTAAGTTCTCAAAACATTTGTATTATTTAAAATAGAAAGAGGAAGAGTTATACAAGCAAAAAGGCAATGGAGAGTGCTCCTCAGAGAGCACAGATAGGCTGGACCGGCTGGAGGGAGATAAAACATGGAACAAAACAAAAGTTCTATTAATAGCAGATGTACTTGCAACAATAAAGGTGATATATCAGGATTAAAAATATAAATATACTGAAATTAAAAATACAAATATAAATTGTCTAACCTGACCTGTACTCTACTGAATTACAGCAAAGAAAAAAAAATCCCAGACTTCGTCAATAGTTTTCTCCCCACTCAAGTTCAATTTTTTGCTGTGGTTTAGGAAACATTTTGCCTCTTGGGGTAGAGGGAAAGAAATGTCATATTCCCAGTAGTTCTTAAAGATGCAACTGTATTACAGAGAAGTTTGAGAGGTTCAATCTCTTTCAAAATGAACGTGCACACACATGTGCTCCCTGAACTCAGTTTCAGCAGAAGGGAGCTGTTTTCTTGGAGAACTTACAGATCTTTAGAGGTTACATTACTCAGTCTAAAATGGTTTCTTCTCCAGCCCTGAAGGAGCTGGATTCAGAAGCAAGAACCCTCATCAGATGAAAGCTGTTTAATGGACTATTGCCAAAGACAGAGAGGTAAATAAAAGGCAGAAGAAATCCAGATAGGACAGAAAATAGCAGATGGTAAATTAAAAAAAAAAAAAAAATCACGAGAGGGAGTAAAAGCAGGAAAAGAGAGACAGACACAGTGACAGTCCTGGAACTGGTGACATGACCTGTCATTCCCTTAGGAGACCACGTGCTCAGCCCTTTCTTCTTCCCCTCTACTCTCTTACAATAAAAGTGATCTCTGTTTATCAGGTTTCTACAATCATTCTGGGAAAATTACTTGCTGCTGCAGACTACTGCTTCATGTCTAATCTCATTTCACTTAGGGGAGTTAAAAATAGAAGTTGGAGCACTTCTTCATTTTGAAGACATGGAAAAAAAAAAAGTTGTAGCCCTACCCTGAGTGCAGTAATGGTGCAGACATTAGCAGAGCTTGTTGGAGCTTTGCAAGCAGTGATCCTGTCAGTGAAATCAGCACAAACTTGCTTTATTAGGAACCAAGCACAGAAACAGACTCAGTGTCGTGAATTAAATTTCCACTTTACTCACAGTACCTTGATTGTCTGCACAACAAGTTAATGGTTACCTCAGCTAATCTGTCCCTTGGCTTGCATTTGGACATAAAGCAGAGATGCTCTAGCAGTGAAAAACATGAGCTCTATGAGCCTCATCCCTCCACTGCTGCCATATATTCTCTTTTAGTGGCAAATTCTGACTCCAGTCTCTCCAATTCCCAGCACTATTGTGCATTACCTGCTATTGCCACTCTAAGCAGCAGCTGGAGTTCCATTTCCTACCTGGAAGAAGAAGGATTTCTGCTCTCCAGCCCAGGCTGGGAACACACCCCTGCCTCAGCCACAACCCTGTGTTTAGGAGCAGCACACAGATCAGCCAGGAAAGGAGACAAGCTTACAGACTGCACTGCTTCACAGGAAGCAAGCACAGTGCTCTGCCAGCTGCTCCTTCAGCACCTACTTTGACAACTCATGTTACATGCTGACAGAGCTGACAGGTGAGAGGGAAGCTTCCATTCTCAGGATCCCAGCCACCAGGGCTTCCTTTCAGCACAGGGAAAATTGTTTTCCCTCCTGTCAGCTCAGTGAAACATAAAACACGTTCCCCAAACCAGCAGCAGCCTGGTGGCTGCAAACAGCCAAGTCTTTATGAGGAGAAAGGAGCAGCAGGTCAAACTCCTCAGCACAGGATTCCCAAGTGTAAATCCTCCTCTCTCCATCCCTGTTGCTGGAAAACATCACCTGATAGGAGCAAAGGCCAAAGTAGGAAGCTAGGAAGAAACCATCTCTCACTTCCCCATAAAGATCTAGTTGCCATTTCCTGTATCAAAAATTATCTCTGCACTAAATACAATTAACATTAGGGAGAGGAAAAGCTAATGATGTGATGAAACAGCTAAGACATCAACCAAAGCCCTCTCCAAGAGAATCCCATCAAACACTAATGGGATTACCCCAGAGAGGGTGGTTCTCTGTCTCTATCAGGTTGGGCTGCTGGAATCATCCATCAGTAGAGCTGGCCAAGCCATCAGGTTTTCCCAAGCTTGTAGGAACCCCTGCCCAGCCCTGTCCCTCCCCAGCCCTGTCCCCCTCAGCCCTGTCCCCCTCAGCCCTGTGCCACCCCAGCCCTGTGCCACCCCAGCCCTGTGCCACCCCAGCCCTCTCCCATTCTAGTCCTGTCCCTCCCAGCCCTATCCCCTCAGCCCTGTCCCTCCCAGCCCTGTCCCATTCTAGTCCTGTCCCTGCCCAGCCCTGTCCCCCTCAGCCCTGTCCTCCCCAGTCCTGTCCCTCCCCAGTCCTGTCGCCGCCCAGCCCTGTCCCATTCTAGTCCTGTCCTCCCCTGTCCTTTGCTGCACACTCACTGCTGTGGCTGGCAGAGCTTGCAGGGACAGCACCAGTGGGAATTGCTTGCTGCTGAAAATCTGCTTTTAGATTTCACATTTTTAGGCCTCAGCTGTTAGAAACTTCAGCAATCAATTGCTGCAAGACACTGCAACCCTTGGCATCAAACTAATTCAATTAATTTTTCCTGTGGCTTTTGTCTTTTAGTCAATTGGGGGCTACTGCTATTCACTAAACTCCCTGTCATTTGTCCACACGAACTGGACAACTTCATTAGAGCTTTCTGCTCATTATGAGACTTTTTATAGATTTCCTGACATGTCATAAAATGAACAAACCCACTTTCCTTGCCAAGCAAATGTAAATCATAAATGTACCATTTTTTTCTTTGACAGAAAAAGGGAGCTACAAGCATTTTTCTCACTTCAAAAATGTTAAAAATTTGAGCTAAATGAAAAAATAAAAAAGGAATCACAACTAATCCAAATACATAAAATATTTCTGCCATGTGTGACTGTGTAAAACTAAAAGGTACTTATACAAACAGCTTGTCAGAAGAGAATAAAAACCACTCTTGAACCAGAAAAGGCAAAAGGAGTCTGAGAGAACAGCACATCTGACGTGACAGTCTGAAGAGAGACAACAAAGCCATGTGTAAATGTCAGACAAGGAGTAAAAATGTCTGTTGATTACTTGCCTTTCACACAGATACTACTTCAGTGTGTGCCTGTATCTTCAAAACATATTTCATAATCCTGGCATCACAGTTCAGAGAGACTGCAAGGAAAGGAAAGGAAAAACTACCCACCAAGCTGAGGTAGAAATCTTTTGGCAAAGATCCCAAAACATCTCAAACCAAAAAAAATCTAACCTTATTTGGAAAAAAACCCACAGATTTTGCTCAAACTATATTTGTATTGCCACTTTTTACTGTTAGGGAAGAGAGAGAGATGTGAAAAAACATGCTTTCAGAAACCTATTAACATGCACAATGACATGACACAATGACAAAAATATTTTTTAAATAGTTAGAAAAACACTTAAGGCTATAAACTGTTTGGACAAGTTGGCTGTTATGTCACATTTTCTCTGAATAGAATATTTTATGTCTTGTTTTCATGAGATTGTTGCAGTCTATTTTTACTTAGATGAAATCACATATAAACCAGCATTGTAAAGAGGTAAATACAGAATATGCCAAAGAATTAGAGGGATAAAAAATGTATTCCAAGATGACTGTCACCTTTAAAAATTCAACTTGCAGTCCTCAAGCACAGCAGAAAAGCAGATACTGAACTCCAGTGGGAACTGAGAATGAGGAGGGAGTCCCAGGCTTGCTGTACAATTCTAAAACTACCAACTTTATAAAAGATAGAATACTCTGAATTAGATCTTAGCTATCAACCAGAACCAGGTGCTCATGCACAGTAAACAAAGGAAAAGGCAAGTCCAACTTACTTTGTTCAAACAGTCCCATTTTTAAATAGCTGGGTGGCTAAAATAAGTAAAGGAAGATTTGGTTTCCTTGTTTATGACTGGTAAATCCAATGGTAAAAAAATATGGAAAACTACTGTGCTTAAGCTTCAGGTGTTAAGAATACAAACCAAAAATGCCTTCCCCTCAAAACAAACAAACAAACAAACAAACAAGCTGCCAAAACAAAACAAACCAAACAAAAACAACCACACAAAACCAACCAACCAACCAAAGCTCACAAACCAACCAAGCCAGTTTGGTTTTCCCAATAATGAACCCTTGATCCTTCACAATGCAGGCCATCAATGTTCCACTCATTCTTACTTACTCCATAAATGAATCCTCTCCTTAAAATTCACAGTGTAAAAGCATACATTTATAATGATAATTATAGAATTAAAAATGAAGTATTTTAGGCCCTGCCTTTAAATAAAGTGACTCAATTCACCTTGTTATAAAATAAATCATCCCCCAGGGATGATCTTGGAGCCCTCCAGGAAGCTGCAGCTAATCCTGACTGCCCAGGGAGCTCCTGGGGAAACACAGGAGCCACTCAGCAGCTCAAGCTGTCAGATGTTCTCACCTGCCAACTTCTGTCCCATTGGGTTTGAGGACTAAAACATCAGTGGAAAAGGACTTCATGTAACATTTGCAGTGCCTGGTATTTTGTGCCACTAAAGCTTTTCCTTTTTTTTTTTAAATTAAATAAACTATTGAAAAAACAAATGTCATCCAAATGCTGAAGAAGTCAGGCTCCATCATATTTGGTCACCAGACTGGAAGAAATCCAGAGTACAAGCTTCAAACTACAATAATTCTAGCCACACTAGCAGATTCTAGCCATACCATACAAAATTTTTAGTCTTCTCTTCATTTTTTTCTTTCTAATAAGATGTTGGATATACTGCACCCAGTTGCTACACACTAGCACAGTCAAAAATCTAAATTACATCATGCCAAGATTGTAGCTAAGTGTTAAAAGGAATTAAAAATTTCAGATGTTCAGCTTGTAAAAAGGTTGAGTTGTGCCATCCAAATTTCCTTTTCATGCACTCACTGTGAACTTCACTCAAGTGCACACCACACTCCTGCATCTCTGACAGAGTGCTAGTCAATGTGTTAACCACACTCTCTGAAGAAAGAAAGCAAGACAGTAAGGTCTGTTTTCTGCTCAGCTGTGTGGCAGCCTCACATGAGCGCAGGGAGGTTGAAATGAATATTTTTACTTCCTTGACACCATCAGTTGTCTCCTAGAGCAAGCAAGAACTCATCTTCCTTCACACCAGTTGTAAGAGACACCATTTTTAGAGTAGCATTTAATAAAGAATAAAATTTCAGCACTGAGCCTTTCCTTTCTTCTAGTCTTTCTTTATGCATCAAACTGAAGACAAGACAACTCAAGTTCTCCCCTTTTCAGAGTCCCACATTTAAAATAGGAAAGACAGCTCAGAAGTAGTCCAGAAAATCACAAGTGCAGTGAGATGATGGCACTGAGCTTCATTACCCTCTCCATCATTTCCCACACACTTTGGAGAGCAGGGAATGGAGCCTCAGTGGTACTGAAATAAAGGCCCAAAACTACATGTGAAGCCTAAGGGAGTCCTTCTCCCTTTTCAAATATATTCCATACAGCATGTGTTTGATGAATACTAATTAAGTATAGTAAAAGCATTTAATTTGGAATAATGATCTTCAAAGGCAAGATCTGACTCCCTGTTCTTCAATCAGAGTAGACTCTTGTTCAGGTCAAGAGAAACACTGTAGGGATCAGGTTGGAATAATGAATTTCAGCATAACCAATCTATTTCCCTTTCTGTGCATGGGAGTGTCTGTGTGCACACACCCCTCTCTATACACAGAATATGCTGCTCACAGACACACATGTGTGTGTAACTTATGAAATCACAACTGTAGGGTTTAGGGTTTTTTTTGGTTTTTTTTTGAGAAATGAGGTCATTAATGATGAAAGTGCTACGTACTTGCAGAAGTCCTACAAATGCAACAAACTAAACCATATATTTGGATGGGAACGTGGGAATCAGCAGGACACGAAGCACTGCCACCACCAGGGAGTCCAAACTCCTCAGCAGCTGTTCTAGAAGTCCATTACCTGGCAATTGGCAGATTTAAGATCCAGTAGGGCATTCTAAAGCTCAGAGGTAGTGCAGAGGCATCAGACACGAGAGGAGCCAGTGCTGACCTGCCTGCTCTAGAAACACACGGGAGCACCAACCTCCTCAAGTGGGGCACAGCAACCAGATCTCTGCTTGCAGAGATGTAATCACCACTGTAATTAGGAGACAGAGAGAGAGACAGAGATTTCCTTCTTGTTTGGGCAATAGAGAGTCCACCACACCTGTAACAGATCAGTGACACAGATCTGATGACGTTTCTTTAATCTACCACTTTGCCGTAGCTAAGCTTAAAAAAAAGAAAAGAAAAAAAAAGCACTGCAAAAGGTCAGATAAACCATTAAACTTCAGGTGAGCCATTTTCACTGAGGTGGCACAGTCACAGAGTATCAGCATGTCACAATCCCAGATGAAAGGAGCCTTTCTGTCTCAGTTATAGGAAATAGCACTCATTAAATGGACAAGGTAATTGTGGGAGCCCTTTTGTTTCTGTCTGCCTGGAGGATTTACAGAGGTAGCTGAGGTTTGTAATGTACAGGCTCCTTGTTCACAGCCTGTTGTTTAAAACAGTGCTTGTGGTGCAGAACAGCATCACCTCCAAACCCCAGAGCCACCAGCACACCAGCATTAACACCACCTCCTATACATCTCCTCAGGAATCACAGTACCGTGAAAACAACACTGCAAATGTGAGAGGCTCTGACAACACAAATCCCAACTTTTGCAACTTGAGAATTCACAAAAAAGTCATGAAGAAAAATCCCTAATGATGCAGGCACGCTGCTCTTTCTAGCAGACATACCTAAGCAACAAATTGCTGCTGCAGGCAGTGGAGCACTGATCTTATCACTCCTGGCAATGTTCTTCAAACCTGTCACGTTCTGCACCCAGCCTTCCTCTCCACTTCACTGTTTTCAAGCATTTTCCCCCTCCAGTTTATGTGACCTGCCAGCTGTGCCAGCTCCCTTGTGAAGTGAGCACATGCACACCAACCTAAAAGCCAAAATAACTCACATTAAAAACAGTGAGAGAGCTTTGGGATAGTGCCCATGCACATTTTCATCACTGCAATTCAACAGGTGCTAGTTCCAGAAAACATGACATTTTTTACCCTTCTAAGACAATGCTGAAAAAGGGGAAAAAAAGAAATAATAACTGTGGGATTAGAGTTTATACAAGAAAATGTATGCTGTAACACCAGACACTGGTGAGCTGGCAACTGAGCTGTGCTCAGATTAGTGAGCTACATAATAGTGGTGTTTAGCTAAATTAAAAAAAAAATAGCTGTGATTTTATTTAGTTGTTCCAGGCAAACATTAATTCAGAAAATAATGATTTTCTCATGTATGTCCTATTATAACACTACAGACATTCCCCTCCTCACAAAATTCTGTGCAAAGTTATTAATACATTTTCACTTAGCCCAACAACAAACAGAATTATCCATTATATGCTCAGTCATTCACTGGAGTGAAAAGTATAACACTACCTGGGACACATTTCTGGGCAGAAAACAGGGGGACAAGTACTTGTTTTCCTTTTCCCTGAATCAAGAAGAATGAGGTTTTAAAAAGGTTTTATTTTTAGTTGGTAGATGCAGGCACAACTGCAAATCTAAGTGGCTGAAAGCAAGCAGTCTCTCCTATTAGCTCTTCCAAAATTATTTTATCTCAGACTGAAGCTGCTCTCCATCTCAGCCTTCCAGAAGTTTGGACAACTGCAAAATGCTCTGGAGCTCATGACCCAGCCCACACATTTGAGGAATCACAAGGTATCTGAGGAGAGAGAAGATTGGCAACTCTTTTCTCTTATTAAAAAATGCAAGAGGTTATTTATTTTCCCTCAGTTAGCAGAAATTGTTAGCAGAAATGTTTCTGTTAGCAGAAATCCTTGCTGCAGAAGCAAAGGCCTTTATCCTCCAAAGCTGAGGGAACCTTCCAAATGTTCTTCTGCTCTTTTCCCATGAGGGCAGGTCCCTGTTATAAGTTGTCTCTTCCATGTCAAACAGGGGTAAAAATGCTTTGGAAACCCCTCTTGAGGTCACAACAGCAACTTTATAGGGAAAGGGCTGCAGTCCCTAGCAGGAGGGTGACAATCTTTAGGGACAATACATTTATATGCTGGATTTCAAGCTCTTATTATTATTTATATAATGTTATTTAAAAATAGAAATATATTTAACAATTAATATAATATAATATAATATAATATAATATAATATAATATAATATAATATAATATAATAATATATAATAATATATAATAATATAATACAATAATATTAGATTATTATTATATTATTATAGAATAATATAATTAATTATAATTAATATAATTATTTATATAATTTAATTAATATTATTAATTATTAATTAAAATTATATAATTTAATTAACATTAATTATAAATTACATAATTAATTATAATTAATCCAATATATAATATAATATAATATAATATAATATAATATAATATAATATAATATAATATAATATAATATAATATAATATAATATAATATAATATAATATAATATAATATAATATAATATAATATAATATAATATAATATAATATAATATAATATAATATAATATAATATAATATATTGTCTATATACCATTCACATATCAGGATATTTATTACAGATGATAACTTCCTCAGTATTTGTCCAAAAAAATAAGAAACAAACAGAACAACAAACAAAACAACTTACAAATAAAATATAAGTTCTACTCCTCATGCTGAAACGTTTATTATTATTTAGCCTACGTAAAGTTTGTTCCAAAGCAGAAGACTTTAAACGCAGCAGGAAAGGATCCCGTTCAATAAATGCGAGAGGTTACTGCCACCAAAAGGAGAACAGCGGGATTACTCCACATGGAAATGAACTATGACCGGTGGACTAATACTGTAAATTAAACTTATGTAAGAAGCAGACAAATTTAGTGTCTTAATCAGGATGAAATAACCTTTGAAAAACGCCAAAAAACTGGGGGTGAGAATTCACAAAAGCTGCTCTCCCCAGCTTCTCAGTGCTTTGCAGCCTTCAGGGACAGGAGGCTGGGAAGGATGAAGGCAGAGGGCAAAAAACAATTAAATGAACATTGAAATCATATGTTCTCCAGGGCCAGCCTTCCTAGGGCTTTGTCCTGCCTTCCAGGATTCTCCACACCAGAAATCAGATTTTTTTTAAAGTCAATTTAATAAAGAAACATGATTTCATTACAAAATAAATGTGACATTTTAGAAAGAGGTTGGATGATTCATGCATATTCAGCAGATGAATGGGCAGCAAAGGAAACAGGTGGAAGAAGTAGATCATAATGACATCTTTCCTAAACATAAACCCAGCACTACTCTCTGTATAATCCAAGGGGAGAAAAATGTAAATTTTTTACTGCTACAGTAAAAATGACAGACTTTTTATTAATCCACATGCTTTGCACAGGTGGAATGCAGAGAGGTACTGGGAAGTCCTTCACCTTGTTTAAGCTCAGATCAGTGAAAGCAAGAGGTGATTTATGGCCCAGATCCATGTTCACTGCCTAGAAGACACCAACACAAATTAAGTCACAGGGGCAATGAACCTCTGCTTCCAGACTTTGCCATCCTGCTGTTTGCTCCCCTTCCTCCACCACCCAGAGGAAGGACAAAATAAAACCACAAAAAGGTAACAAAGACAAATTTTCCCCTGGTTTTTGTAATTATAGAGGTTTTTCACAATCAAGTATCAAAACTGGAATAAATAAGCTCAGAAATTCACATGGCAACTGACAAGGAAGGGAAAAGGCAGATCTTGCAGTAAGTTTTGCTTCTTCAGGTGCTGAGGAGACACCAGCACCCAAGAGGGGCATCCAAAGATGCACCAAGATGTTGTAAGCACAGAGGTCACTTTTGAATTTTGCTGCTAACAGCAAATACAGTGTGACACAAAAACCCTCCAGGTTTCGAGTCAGGGAGATACTAAAAGGGGAAGATCAGTTTAAGCCTCCCTACTCCCAAAGCACAGTCCCAGTATCAACCATCCCCCCCAAAACTGGCAGGTGTGAAGGAAAGAGGGCCCTCAGAGTGACCAGAAGGCCAAGGGGCTCTTTTAGGATGCTCTAGAGCACAGATCCTATAAGGATCCATAGAACTTGGTGTCACTTTCACTAGAAAAAAGCCCACAGAGCCCTGAAGGAATCAGTTTTTAGGATTCCACTGCAGGCTTCTCGGGGCACCACATGAATCTGATCATTAAGTAAACCACAGAACCTTCATAAAGGCACAAAGTGAGTGACATGATCCTCATCAAACTCCAAATCTCTCAATTCTGTTTAAAACTACGGACCACGTTTATAAATGTGGCCAATCCAAGCGTGCATTTACCCACAAGGTGGCAGCGGCCATCCAAGGATTCAGCATCTGGAGGCTCCCTGAGCCCATGCAGCTCTCGGGAACTACACAATGCTTTGAACGGAGACCAAAAAGCTCCACTGTGGGGAAAAAGACCTCTTCCCTTGCACAAAAACCAAAATCTGCTGACTAAGTAAACTGGCTTGCCTCATGATTGGTGGTGCCTTTTGTTTTACTTACAAGAAAGCTGCAGTTCTCCTCAGAGAGGAACAGGTTCGCGCTCCCGGGAGCACAGACCCGAGTGCCGCCGCTCCCTGCACAGCGCGGGCCTGAGGGGCTGCGGCTCCCGAGGGGCTCCCAGGGAGCCGGGGCACAGGACGGCGGAAGGAGCGGAGCTTTATGGGATCCAACGTAGGGAACCACGGAGCCCCGCACAGCCCCATCCCCAGCAGCCGCACCCTGTGCCTGAGAGCAGTGTCCAAACGCGGTCCATAAAGGAACCACGGAGCCCCGCTCCCGGCCCCACACAACCCCATCCCCAGCAGCCACACCCTGTGCCTGAGAGCAGTGTCCAAACGCTGTCCATAAAGGAACCAAGCCCCGCTCCCGACCCCGCACAGCCCCATGCCCAGCAGCCACACCCCGTGCCTGAAAGCACTGTCCAAACGCTTCCTGAGCCCTGCCAGGCTGTGCTGTGCCCTGGGGAGCCCGTTCAGCGCCCAGCCCTGTCCCGGTGCAGAACCTTTCGCTGATATCCAACCAGCCCTCCCGTACACAGCTCCAGGCCGCTCGGGGATGGAGCCGGAGCTGTCACCGCGGGCAGGGCAGGGCAGAGCTCCGAGCCCTGCACCCCGAGCCCCCCGGAGGAGGGGATGCCGGACACCGGCGGGAATGCTGCTTCCCCCGCACCTCGGCCCCTTTCCCCCCGCCGCCGGTACCTGCAGCAGGCCGCCCATCTTGGCGCGCAGGGCGCGGAACTCGTCCGGCGTCGCGTCGGGGTAGAGCTGGGCGCGCAGCAGCTCCTCGGTGATGCCGGCGGTGCCGTGGAAGGCGGCCTGGGCGATGCCGCTCAGCAGCGCGCTCAGCGGCCTGCAGCCCTCGGGCGGCGGCGGCTCGGGCGCCGCCATCGCGGGCAGGGCGCGTCCCCGGTACGGCGGCCGCGAGGGGCCAGAAACGCTCCCCGAGCCAGTTCCAGTTCCATCAACCAGAAGCTGGCAGCAGCCAGCTGGGTGCGTACAATGAATATTCGCTTTTTGAGCTGCTTTGGGCACGGAAAATACTCCACTACTCATGTAGGTTAAGGAAAGGTCCACCCTCTATCCTTTGCTGAAAGATACAGGGTTTACCATTAAAGACAGGGCCAGTTAAAACAAAGGTACTAATAAAGACCAAGTGTTTTCTCTGTGCACCATTTTATACAAGTTTCAATATAAAGAAAACATTAAAATACTTCATCTATACAAACACACTGTCACAAAAGAGACGGTGTGCTCTTCTACAGAAAGTTTTCTTGGCTAATACAACAATAATACAGTGGTATTATTTACCTCCTGATTTCAGTCATTGAAACCCTTCATAGTTGTACTTTTTTATGACATAAAAGAAAAATCACGTTGTTCACAAAGAGAAAATATGAGTTTATGATCAACTTGACCTGTTCTGCCTTGCTCTTTCTTCAGTAGAGAACAGGCAAATAACAAACTGTCCTTGCATGAGGGGGAGCACAGAGTACATCTTGAAGCTGGAAGCACAGGAAGAAATAACAGCAAACACATCTAAAATTTCTTCCACTGTCTCCATTCATTTGGACAGTATTTTAAATGTCCTCTTCAGCCAGTGGTATTGGGATTAAACAAGATCTTTAGAAGCTCTATCTGGAGATATAGGAATTTCTTTCAATCACTAGGATGAGAAACTGAACTCCATTTGGGCACAGGCTCCTCACAGCACCGCTGACCTTTCTCAAAAACCCTGAGTACAGTTCATCATTGTTCATCTTCAAAAAGAAAAGGGAGCAGGGTAGGAACTCTTCATGGTTTATCAGTATCACTCATGGAACATAAAGCAAAATTTCTCTCTGCTTTGAATTTCTGAAGACACTGTCCCTCGATGACATGCTTCCTTCTGCTGCAGCCTGAGGTGAGTCATTAGGTCCTAATGGGCAGTGCTGGTTTATTGACAGGCTGAGGTACAAACTTGCTCTTGTGTTGCCTTTTCTTCTCAGATCCCAGTGTACTCAGTGCCTTGCATGAATATGGCAAAAGGAATCTGGTGCCAAGTGTGTGTCTTGACTTCAAAACCAGCATAAAATTACTGAGAATGCACATGGCAGCAGCAAGTAACCTGTGTTTTTACTAATTATTTATTTGGTTTTGTAAACAACCCCATTTTTTCAGGAAATTAAAAATACATCAAAAAGTCTGTCTCTACATATATACACAGTACATGTTCAAATTTCACTTCATTGTGATGCCATGGTTTAAGCAGAAAAACAAAGAGTGCTTTGATCCAAAACTCAGCTGCAATACCACCACCTCTGGGGGCACAGCACCTTCCTGCCTTTCCAGGAACACTTCACCTTTGATCACCTGGACCACTCCACTTGTTCTTGATCACCTGGACAGTTTTCCTGCCATAGTGGTAATAGCTGTAGCCAGATGTCACCGTTGTGAAAGCTGTGATGCACCTTTGGGGAAAAGAGTTCCTCTAAGTCATGGGGGTCTATGGACAATAGAAAAAGTGCCTCTCTTTTTCCTTTTTCTTTTCTTTTAGCATCTGTTTATAACTACAGTCAGGAACTATGCTCCACACAAATGCAGCTTACAGTTTATAAGCTGAAATTCAGGGCTATGGGGAGGATTAGATAAACAAAGGCTCTGCCATCCAGGGGTAAGCAGCGTGCTTCAGTGGAACTGCATACCAGGAGAAATTGTCACCACACCAGCACTTGCTTTAGAGAAGGGAAAACAAAAGATTCAGCATTTGCAGCCTATATAACTTTTACCAACTTGAGAACTGACAGATGTGAGAAACCATTCCTTGGCAGTGTGAGCAGGGAGCATTCAAACCACTCAAGACTCGAACTTACCATTTTCACCAAGTCCCAAAGCTAAAGAACAAATTCCTGCTTCAGCCTCTTTCGTTTCCCTCCCAGACCACAGGTATCCCCAAATGAGCAGTGCTCCTGTGAAAGGCTGACACCACCCTGAGGTCACTGCCACAGCCCTGCCTGCCCCTTTGCTCCTGCTGCCCTCCCTGAGCACTGCCAGGGAGTTCCTGAGAGCATTCACACTACACCCTGGCAAATTACACCCAGAGGCAACTCTAGATTTTGTCTTACCACCAGGATAAAAAAACCACAGACTGTTAAGATCAAGGTTCATTCATAGTTCCTTAAGCACTTCTTGGTTTGGGTTGGTGGTTTTGGTTTCTTTGGTTTGGTTGTTTTGTTTTTTTTATTTCCCTAGAAGAAAAGTAACACTGGATTTTGTACTACTTTAAGTTACTAAGTAATTCTGACATCTGCTGTTTCAGAACTCTTTGTTCTGAACTTTTGCCAAACAGCTCAGGAAAAATAACTGCACTCTAACAGATGCAGCCAGCTGCAGTTCAGAGCTCAATGAGAGCAGAGGGAACAGCATTTTTTAAGGAGAAAAGTTCCTTTATGCCTGTTCTTATCCCATCCCTCTCCTTCCTTCCTAAAGTCTAGCAGGAATCACCATTTCTCCATGTGCTTTTCAAACAGGCTGCAGAAACCTGGATTTCAAGACAGCAGGTACTGTATAAAGCAAAAATAAGAATGGCTATTATTGCTGATCCCAAGGTTGCTTGCTCAAGGACACTTCTGGCATGAATAAATGAGGAATCCATGCAGCCTTTCTTCCTGCTCCTTTTTTCTCCACTGATCTGGATTTATGTTTTGCCTGTGTACACCATGCCTACCCCAAAGACTTGTTTCTAAGCTAATATGCCTGGATCTTATCTAGTTTCATTAAGTACCAATAAATATCTATCTCTGGTGTCATTTAAGACTAAAGGTGTAAAAATTCAAGCATATGGGCCTATTGCATCTTCTGGGCACAGAAGATTTTTTTGTTCCACATAAATTAATCTTAATTACCAGTTTCCTTAGGAGCACATTAAATTATCTGGGGAAAAAGATGTAAGATATCAGTTACCATAATGTTTGCAGGTATACGCTGTCCACATAATTGAAAACAGGTGCTGCTAGAGAAGCCGCCACCAAAATCAGCTGAACTGCTGTGTTCATCTGAGAAAAGCAAAACAGGAACTGTGAGCAACTTGAAGGAGTAAAAGGAGTACCAACACACACTTGTATTACTGCTTTAAGGATTAGTTTACATAAAGAAAATTTATTTAGAGACTTTCTTAAAATAAAGCATCTTACTCTCCAAATTAGCATGTGCTCTGACACAGCATAGCTGAAAATCTTTCAGGATCCAGGTATAGTTGGTACTATTTTGAAACTGTACTCAGCAGCAGTGGTAAATTATCCCCACCCTCCAAACCACACAATGCTCCAAGTACCCAGGAGTTATCTTTTGTAACGAGTTATTGCTCTTACCTTGCTGATAAATGTTGGTTTTAATTGTGCAGTAGCATAACAGGGGTTAAAATACCTACTCAGGGTTCTCTGTTGGGGGAGAAAAGAGGGAAAAAAATGCAGCCCTTGTACCTTCAATCTGATATACCTGTTCACATGATAAAGAAAGAGCAACTGTAGCACTGAAGAATTACACTGCTCTTTTATAAGACTTATTACTACAGCACACACAGGAAAAAAGTTATCAGTAGCTCTGACTTATCTTTACAAACCATATTTTATTAAAACACTGCTCTGCTCTGAAATCTATTTGGCAAAAGAACAAGCATTACATCTTGTAACCATCAAGCCTCAAGATGACAAATCTCTTGGTCACAACTTAGCTATTAATTAAGCTTATTCATGTATTTTTTGTTATGATTAGACACTTTTGATGCTGTGCACTCACCGGTGGAGAAAGAGTTTTGTATCGCACGTAAAAGACGGCAGCAATGAGCGCCGCGTCCCGCAGGATGATCATGGAAGTCAGGGGAACTGCAAGGCAACACCAGCCAGTGAAAAACTGCCCATGATTAAAGGTAAAACACAGCCAAAAGAGCAGGAAATTGGAAGCAAGATGAAATAACCACACCCAAATTCTCTTGAATGAGTTCTGTACATTACTGGGGATGTTTAACAGAGCTCCTGAAAGGGTTTAAGCTGAAGCCTTAAAACAATCCAGTCCATGAAAAACGTTATAGAGCTACTATTATTGCTTTAAAGAAAGAGCACCTAGAAATGGCAGTGCATGCCATTTTGTATGTGGCAGCACTTGCTTTCTGTGGGGTCCCTGTGGAAGTGCTTAATGGGAGCAAAGGGCAAAGCAAGAGTTCCAAGAGATACACAGTTTTCCTTTTAGAAACACCAGAAGTGTTGCTACAGGCAAACCGACCTTCCTTACCTCATCTAGAGCACGCAAATGACATTTCCTCACCTGGGATAAGGTTTGCACAAGTTAGGCTCACATAGAGCACACTGATGAGGATTTTATCTGCCAGGGGATCGAGAGCACTTCCCAGTGCTGATTTCTGATTAGCCCAGTTCCGTGCAATAAATCCGTCCAACTAGGAAAACCAAAATTAAATTGTTCTCTGTTAGAAGGGTATGAACCATAACAGCTCATGTACGCTACTTTAGAGATATTTAATGAATGACATCAGGTAAAACAGCGAGTTTAACTAGGATAAAATGTCATACATCTTAGCTGATACTTGTATCATTTAACAGACCAGCAGGTGCACAAGCACGGAGTGGCCAATGCCCACCCAGGGCTGGTCAGGGAGTCCAGACATTCCCCTTTCCTCCATTAGCATTAAGTCCCCTTCAGGCACCTGCAAATTCCCTTTGCAGCACCACAAAGGATATACACAGCATTCCTAGAAACTAACAAATCTAAAAACAAATCCTAGAAAACAAAACATCTGTTTTGTCCGTTTCCATTCTGCACAGGAGTCTGTTCCAACGCCCCCAAAGCCCTTCCAAGCCAACATACCAGGTCTGTCACGCCAGCCAGGACAAACACACCGAGGGCAACGTTGAAATTCTCTTCAACAATCAAATAGCCCAAAACTGGCGCCAGACCCATTCTCGCCATGGACAGGATATTTGGGATAGTCCAGGGATTTTCATACTGTAAAGCAAGAAACGAAAAAACTTCAGGGCAGGAACTCAAACCCCGCCTTGGCACGTAACAGAGTTTTAATCGCTACAAATACTTTTTCCGCTTAACTAGCCAGAAAGCCGGCAAAGTTCTTGGAAGCAGCGCGCTGCTTTGGCGAGGCGCACGGCCTCGACCTGCTAAACATTAACTTTGCCTCGGGCAGGAGAGCGCCGGGTGTGACACGGCTTAGCCCGCCCGGCTTCCCCCGCCCGTCCCCGCCGTCCCCCACGTACCAGCTCGGCGTAGGGCCCCGCCGCGCCGCGCTCCTGCCGGGGCTCGGGCGGGGCGGCCCCGCCGCTCAGGAGGCGCCAGGCGGCGGCGGGCGCGCGCAGCAGGCGCGGGAGCCCCGCGCAGGCGGGCACGCACGAGACGCCCCCGCCGCGCCGCGCCTCATTTCCCGCCGCCGCCGCCGAGCCGGGCCGGCCGCCCAGAGGCCTCGCTCCGCCGCCCGGCCGCCTCGGCGCCGCGCCGCGGAGGAGCCCCCAGGAGCCCCTGCCCAGCCAGGCGGCGGCCAGCATGGCGCGGCAGGAGCGGCGCGGGAGAAGCGCTGCGGGAGAGGCGCTGCCCGCGACCCCTACGCGCGCGGCCGCGCTGCCCGCGGGAGCGCGCGGCCTCGCGCCATCCGCGCCGCGGGACTGAGCACGGCGCGCCAGCCGCGCGCGGCGCGTGTGCCGCGAGCGCTGCCGGGGACGCGCGACCTTTTGCGGCGCTTTGCGTCAGCCCCGCCCCTCCTCAGGCCGCGCGCTTTACGGCAGGCAGCCGAGTGGAAGGGCCGGTCCCGGGAAAGCGCTCCCCGGTGCTTTTCCACCGCTTTCCCGCCTCAGGCTCTCCCCCGGCGGCCCCCGGGCGCGGAGGGCGATGCCCATGGCGGCCCGGTGGGCGGCTGCCCGGGCTCACCCCGCTCCCCCTCACGGCGGGGCCGCGCCGTTCTGGGAAAGCCCTTGAGGGAGGAAGAGGAAGGTTGGCTTTGCCTTAAGAAAGTTCCCAGAGAGGGCGAACGGTGTCTGGAGCTCAGCCCTTGCTCCGGGCTCTGGCCTGCCCGCGTTTGCTGTCTCAAGGAGGAACGGGAATGAGTTCGCTTTCCCAGCTGCAGTCGCTTGTTGGCTCCCGGGGCGTGCTCCTGTCCCAGCCCTGCACTAAGCCAAAATCAGTCTCCAACACTACTGCCCTTTAGCTGATAGAGCAGACCTTGCCCCTTCAGAGCTCCCATGTAGAACTATGATTTTGTACTTAAAGCATTTCATCTGGCTGACCAGTCTTCAGTTTCAAGTATATTTGGTCCCTGATGTCCCTTAAATAACAGGGTGAGGCACTAACTTTCAGTATTTCTGCTTTTTGTCGTCTATCATATCTTACCTGAGAAATGAAAGAGGGAAAACAAGTCCTGATTTTTTAAAGTATATTTTTCTTTAGGGAGGGCGTGTGAGTGTGTGTGGGTTTTTAATTCTTACACAGAAAGCTCCCAGCTGCTGTTTCATTGCACCAGACCATGGCTCTGATTTCATCAAAGTCAGGAAGCATTCAGCACTTCACCCCTGCTGAACACACGTGGTTCTGTGTCAGGAACAGTTACACAGAAACAAACAGAACCTGTTGGTGTTGCAGATCCTGTAAAGGCCATTAAACAGCCTTGAACAACTCATATTTCTCATATATAAAGTTTAATGCAAGTCAAAATCCAATCCCTGCTTTACAAATTAAATATTGTAATAAGGATATTCTCTTAAATCAGACTTGGATTTCAAATAAAACCTTGGCTTCAAAGACCATGTTTCAAAGCAGAAAAGTCAGTTTCAGTGAAGTGTCATTTGGTAACAGCTATCAAACACTGTTGTCAGAACCTACTGGAAACATTTCTAGACTTTAAATGAACCACAATGCTGAAAGCACAGCTCATACCATCCTCTCATGGAAGATTCCTGGGCTGGAATTTGTGGGTGCAGCATCTCTTTCAGAAGTCAAGTCCCTTATGGCACTGCAACAGAATAAAACACAACTTCCACTCCTGGGGGATGGTGAGGTCCCATTTGGAACAGAGAGCTGTAGGATGAGCCAGGCAGCAATTCCATGTGCCAATTTGTCCTGTTGCAGCTTTCCAGTTTAATTTTCTGCAGGAGAATCTCCAACCCAGCAAACCCCAGTGCTGTGGCAGGTGCAGCCCAGCTCAGGGTGTGCCTCCCTGCTCCAGGTCAGCAGTGCAGAGGGACAATCGTCCCAAGGAAATCCAGGAAATCCATCACAGTGACTCCTCTCACATGGTCTGGAGCTGATAAACTCTTGAACCTTTCTTCAAAAGATAACCCTGATCATTCAGGGATCCAATAAAGCTTTCAAAATCAGATACCTGGGAAAATAAAGACAAAAATACCAAATTGGAGAATGACATCTTACCTGATGTAAAGCAACATAAGCCATTTGAAAGAACTCAGTGAAATGAAGTGGGCTAAGAATAGGTGAATTTCCTTGCCAAACTGTTCACCTACCAGAGATCTCACACCATCAGCCCCCCTGTTTGCTGCTTTAGTTACACACTGGTTTTACTGCAGTGTTACACAGAAGCAGCAGTCTCTCCTTTATTACATGAAGAAAGGGTGCAGCTACATATGTGTAAATTCCAGTTCTGAAACAGAAGTATCTACCACAAATGCATGATTTCTACAACTCTCCCTAATTTCCAGGTATAGAACTTTGAATGGGCAAAAGTAGTTTATATAAAAAGGGAGAATTAGAGTTAATTAAATTAACTTCAATAAGTAGTCAGTGGAGCAAAAAGTACAGTTAGCTATCAATAGTTCTGTTTGCTGAAACCCCCACAAGAACAGACTGCAAATCAATTACAGGACAGAATACATTTGTGGCCATGTGTCCTGGATGATGTTCCTTTCAACATGCAACTTCAGGATATCTGAAGCAAGAATGAAAACCTAAAGGCATATTTAACCCAGAGGAGGTGATGTGTGGTGTTACATTTTAGTTAAATGGTATGCTCTGTGTCACCCCTCAAAAATGTACAGTTTATTCCAAGCCTGTGATTCTCTCCTGAAGTTTCATGTATGTGTAATCCCATTGGCCCAAGTCTTATTCTGCACCCACTCTGAATCTCCCTGTTAAGCTGTGCAAGGGAGACAAGAAGGTCTTAGCCCCTTTTCTCCCTAGGCTCTCCCTCTCTCCCCCTTCCCCCTTTCTCTCTCAGAAATCATGCTGCTCCCAGGGCTGGGACCCCCAATAAACCCTCATCTAATTAGCACGCTCAGAAGCTGTGTGGAGTCTCCTTGCCTGCCTGCTGCTGCCAGCCAACTCACAGCTTAGGGGGACTCCCCATGGATCCCCCAAACAAACAGCAAGAAATGGCAACCCTGGGTGGGCAAAAGTAGTCCATATATGAAGGGAGAATTAGGGTTAATTAAAATAACTTCAATAAGTGGAGCAAATATACAGTTAGCTATCAATAGTTCTGTTTGGCTGAAGCCCTCACAAGTACAGAATGCAAATCAATTACAGGGCAGAATACATTTGTGGCCATGTGTCCTAGATGATCCTTTCCACATGCAACTTCAGGATGTCTGAGCAAGAATGAAAACCTGAAGGCATATTTCATCCAGAGGAGGTGATGCAGAAACATCACTGCACTGCTGAAATAGAGCACAGACACCACAAGTCTGAACTTGGGAACAAAAACAGATGTGTCCTCTGGGGAGGCAGAAGGAGTGCAGCACTGAAACCATCATTGCCTTTCACAGATCAAGCCAGGATCTTGCTCAGAGCCAGCCTCATCAGTGGGACCAGCCCTTACCAGTGCAAGGAGCTGCTGTTGCAAACAGCTGTGGGGTCAGTGGAGCTCACAGACACTTGAGGAGCTCTGCTCAGCCCAACAGCAGCACACTGGTTATGTCTGCATTGCAAAGAGGCAGCAGAGGTGCCTCTGCCCGTGTCCCTTTGGCAGCACTACCGAGGGTGGCCTGGCAGGGTGTGGCTGCTGCAGGGGGCGCTCACCCGCAGCTGCAGCTGGCCGGCGATGTGGCGCAGCTGCTGCAGATCGAAGAGGTTGTTGTAGGTTCTCTCTGCCACGCTGCTCAGGGCAGACACGAATCTCTTGGCCTGCGAGCGATTGCTCATCCCAGAGCCGTGCTGGGAGCGCTCGAAGTCCAGCTTCCCAAACTCATCCGAGTAGGTGCCCAGCATGCTACAAACAGGTTACAAAAAGAGATCAAACTCTCAGCAGGTCAGAAAAGCAAACATATGTGGATTTGATTCCCAAAATGTGATGCTTGAGAACTTTCAGAAGCCACATAGAAAACCACCCTCTATTAGGTCACTCTCTAGGGAACTTAGACTCAGCATTCATCCAAATCACTCTTGAACTTTAATTGTTCACCTGCACCAGAGAGTACTCACACTTCAGCAGAGCCTCACGTGTGCATTACTGTGCCCATACAGCCAGCACCACTGTGACCCCACAACTCACAAGCCTGAGCAGTTGTATTTGACTTAGAGCTGCTGGCAGCTTTTAAGGAGCAGCTAACAAATCCAAATAGTAGCATCACAGAATCACAAAATAATGTAGTATCACAGAATCATGAGGTTGGGAGAGACCTCTAAGATCATTGAGTCCAACCTGTGCCCTAGCACCTCAACTAGACTATAGCACCAAGTGCCACCTCCAGTCCTTTTTTAAACACATCCAGAGATGGTGATTCTACCACCTCCCTGGGAAGAGCACTCCAGTACTTTATTGTTCTTTTGGTGAAAAACTGTTTCCTAATATCCAACCTATACCTTCCCTGACATAGCCTGAGACTGTGTCCTCTGGTTCTGTCAGTGCTGCCCAGTGGAAGAGACCAACCCACATCTGTCTACAACCTCCCTTCAGGAAGTATCATGGTTCTAAGCCTGATAAAGTGATTTCTTCATTGTGTTTGAATATGTAAAGGAATCAAGTTTCAAATGAATAGCACTGTGATGCTTTAGTTATTTTTTAAGCAGTGTTTTCTATTACCTGTATTTCATTATCTCTATTACATCCTCAGCATCTTCCTTGGTAGACTTCTCTCTTAATTCCAGCCTTGATCGTGCCTTAAAACAGAAAAAAATATCCCACAAAGGTTTAAGATATATCATAACTGATGTGAAAAGAGGCTATAATCACTCTACAAGGGCTACAAGCACAAATTTTAGGAGCAGAGATAGAACCTAAGCATACAGGATTAGAGGATTTTTCTATTTTTTGTTAGTGTGTCACTGTGTCCTCCTGCACAGTTGCACTTTTAGGCTGTGGCTTGGAGTTTATTTGCTTTTCAAATAAAAAAGCAGTGTAGCCTTGTGAAGCAGCAGATCACAGACAGTGTTGTTGAGGTGCAAGGTGGGCAGCAGTTGCTCCTGCCTGCACCTGCTTTTTCTCCTTTTGGGGAATGTGATAGACTCTCTTTCCATCTCCTCAAGGGTGTTTTGCTTTATAAGAAGTCTTAAGGAACAGCAGCTCTTAAGCCCTTCTAAGTCTGATGCATTCTCACTTTTTTTTTAACAAAACAGAGAAAGCATAGTGGTGAGTAACCTGTAAAAAATGGTGGGATTTGGGTAATACCTCAGGAATAATCCCTTTGCTTCCAATCCCTTAAGCATTCCAGCTTGCATTTACCTCTGTCAGGCGAATCAGGGACTCCAGCTGCCTCGTGGTGATGGGGGTGCTGTCTGCCCCTTGGTTCTGTTTCCGGAGCTCCAGGTAGAATTCCTGGAGGACTTGTGCAGCCTCTGGAGACAAGCTGGGGTGCACGTACTGCCGAGCGTACCCCACGTACTTCCTCAGCAGCTGATGGGGAATGGCATCAAAGTTTTCTCCTGTTGAGATCTAGCACCATTACAAAGATTTAGATTTCTGTCACAATTATATACAATAAAAACTTTCATATCAAATCATCATCTTTATGCTTTATCTGGTGAAGTCATCACTATAAGGGCTTTGGTGCTGTGTATATGAATGGTGTACTTCAAGTCCCCATGCTATGCTCAGACATGTAAACACACACACTTGGCCATTTCAGGAAAAGCAGCCAAGGGTTCTCATCTTCATGGTAGGAAGTGCCAAATAGAATTTGCTATAAAGTTAAATCTCTTCTCAAAAAGAGAAAATCCCAATTCCCACAGCTCCAGAGAAGACTAAACCATCACTGCTATCCTGTTTCCAAAAGTGCATGGGTTTACCTCCAGTAGGAGTATTGTCCCAAGATCTGGCATTTGACAATATCAGTCCTCAAAGCCATGAAGTCTAATGAGAAACATGCTTCCTCTCCTATACTTCCCAAATCCATGGAGTTGCAGAAGCCCAAGGATTTGCTTCCACAGTGCTTTACTTGGATTCAACACACCAAATGATTACACCCAGCCCACTTCTGTAGCTCCTTACTGAAACCCAACACAGCAAATTTGCCTTAGAGCAGCAGCCCCAGGCCAGGTCTCACCTTGAGCCTCTCGAGCAGAGGTCGGTCCGAGGTGGCCTGGAGGACAGAGTGCTCCTGGCAGCTGGCCCGTGTCACCAGGGCGCTGGTGGCGGCGGCGCGCCGGCCGGCCCGCATGGCCATCACGTGCTCCGACAGCAGGTGGTCGTGGTCCTCGTTGGGCGTGTCCAGCAGGATGAACACCAGATCAAACCTTGACAGCAGAGCACTCCCCATCCTGGAGGAAACACAAGGAACTTGGTGTTGCGGTGTGTTGCAATGTCCTGTTTTAAACTTCCGGGTCCCTTCCCAGGTGTGCCTATACTCTCTCCCTTCCCCCTCGCCCCCTTGCTGAGTGAGTCCTGTCAATCAGGCTTAAGATTCCAGCAAGGCGTCCGTTGTGTGGTTAGTCAGATTCAAAAGATGCCCCTATGCCCAGAGGTCATTGGCCTGTCTAAGTGTCATCCTCCCTTGAGACCCTGCCCCTTTCACCTGGTTGGTAGCTCACCTGTCCCCTCCCCTTCCCCTGTTCCCTGAGCTTAAAAGGTTAATCAGACCATGCGGCCTCTATTCTGTTGGAGGAGTTGCCCCGCTTCAGACCTCTATAACCATGGAATAAACATCTGGATATAACCCTCCAGCAGAATCCTCTCCTTCTCTTCACCATCGCCAGAAGCTCTCTCTCCTGAGGTAAACGGAGTTCCTGACAAGCCTGGACTTGCACCAGTGCCCCGCTGCAATCTCCAGCAGCCAAGGTATCTCTGGGGTGAAGCACCACAGAAGCCGCCTTTGGCTCAGCAGCGAGGGTCACACTGACCCAGGCACAATCTAACTGGCTATATTGGGATACCTATTTCAATAACTTGGGAGTAGTGGAAAAATTATAGCAACTCTGTTCCACTTCAAACACAGGTAAAAGATCCTGTCCTGCTCATTCAGAATAAAGTACAACAGGAATTTCTCTCTCAAAAGCCACTGAAGATTATTAAAGTTTGTGTGCACACTCCAAAATTCTAGAAAGCAATTGTACATGAGCTACAGGACTGACAGAAGCATCTACTCCTGAATGTGAATTACAAAAGCAGCATTTCAGAAAGGGCTCACTTTAGGTTCTCAGACACTGTTTTGGCCTTGTTATAATGTCCTCCAACGGGGTTTGCTGCAGCAACAATGGATGTCCGAGCTGGCAGACTGCAAACAATGCCAGCCTTGGCCAGGCTGATGCTCTGCTGCTCCATGGCTTCCAACAAAGCCTGGTGCTGGTTTCCCATCTTATCAAATTCATCTATTCCACAAATGCCTGGAAGCAATTAAAACAGGACAAAGACTTATCAGACAACACATTAACTGAAGGACAAGCGTGTCCTACAATCTAGTGCTACATCAGAAATCCAACTTAGAACCCCAGGGACTGCAGGAGACATTGGAAAATCTCCATTTCTGCCAGCTTTGTTTTCATTCCATGGTAATGCAACCAAACACAATGAACTCAGCCTGACTTGGGGATGCAGCATTTTGGTGATTCATTAAGATGATGAAACAAGCTTTTTCAAATAGACACCATATCTCTTAAGTGAGTCCTTTTTCAAAACCAGTAAAAGTCCAGCAGCTGATATCAAGACAGATCCCTGAACAAAAAAAATCCTAGCTCTTTGACACAGTAAGAAGTCTGGTATATGAACTGGAGAACTGAAGATTCCCTACACTCTAGGAAAGCAGGAATTGCCCCCAGAGAAGCCACTGGAGAAGCTCAGAACTTCCCATGGTATCATACTTCAAACAGACATTTCTAGCCCACAGTTAAGCGAGCACTTTGGCTTAGCTGAGGCTCAGCAGCACACACTCTCCTGCCCCTTCCATATGGCTACACAGAACCTGTGGCATTCCTTGCATTACCTTGATCTCCAAGCACTAGGGCACCAGCTTCCAAGGCAAAATCTCCAGAAGTGCCATCTCTGGAGAGTGTAACAGTCAGGCCAGAGCTGGTGGAGGTATTACCACAAACATACACACCTCGAGGGGCGATGTTACACACAGCCTACAAGAGAAACAAATACTTTTTCCTTCCCCAAAGTGAAGAATTTCATAAGCCTCATCCTAGAGAAACAATTCAAAGTAACCCCAAATTTGTTTCTTTCCACTGAATATGGCCTAACAGTAAAGCTCTAACTCCTTGCAACTCCAAGACACATAATTCTGCAAAGCAGTAGGAGTAACTTTTCTTGGATAGTATTCCTTTTTAAAACAACAATGTGAAAAAACAAATCAGTTACTCTATGTTGGAGAGTCCTCATTCAACAAAAGAACAATTTTTTTTTGTAAAGATGCTTGCATGCAAATCCATCACCTTGGCTAAATGCAAATCATATTCTAATGCAACAAGTCCATGTTAGAAGGACTTTTTAAAGAAGTTCTAGGTGAATTCTGTCCCTCTTGCATTTCACAGTAACCAGGGAAAAAAACATGGAATTTAAAAATTACTCAGTTTAAGGGGAAAAAAATCTATTACTAATTGTCATAGTCAAGCAGAAATATCTGAGATCAAAGCCCAAACACAGCATCAGGTCCCTTTCCCAAAAAGATCTGTGCTAGCAACATGGAAATAAGGTAAGGAATGGAAGTAAACCTCACAGGAGGAGAGTCACAGGGTATCTGAAGTTGCATTTGTTCAAAGATTAATTACTTCATTTCACAATGGGCCAGCTAAATGAAGACAGGAAGGAGTGAAGCTCCTCACTGGGAAAAGGGTTGGTGACAAGAACTGTGTAAGGGCAGGACAGCAAGCCTGTAAGCCTGTCCTTGAAAGGCCAAACACCTGCTTTGGTGTTTAACAGGCTCCCTGGATGGCAGCAGAGCCCTCTGGATACTCTCCTGTACTTGAGGAATCCCACATGAAAAGACAGCTCCAGCTCAGTCAACCCTTTGGTCTCAGCACAGTTATCCTCCCATGGCTGCAAGTCAAGATAACAAGGAAATAAAGGAAAACAGAAAACAGTAATAAAGGAAACCGTACTTGCAACATCTGACTTTTTCCTAATCCTGGATCTCCAACAACCAGAACATGTGGATCTCCTCGCACTGGGATTCTGTTCTTGTCATCCACAAACTTCTGACATCCTCCAAACAAGGCCAGGGCCAGCCCTGCCTTCACAATCTGTTGTGGTAGAGGCCAACACTGGTAAGCATTCCATTCCATTCCATTCCATTCCATTCCATTCCATTCCATTCCATTCCATTCCATTCCATTCCATCCCATCCCATCCCTTCCTGGTGACCAGCACTGACAGCTCCCTAGAACTGCCTGCAATGACCTTGCCTGGATCTCTGAACTTGAGGGTGTAAGGCTGCCACTCCCTGGCACAAAACAGACTGTGAGCCACAGTCTGTCACCATGATACTTTCTGAAAAATCCCCTTTGCCCAGGATTTTCTCCTGGGAAGCTGAGAAGCCTCAGAAAGGAATGAAAACAATAATTATCTGATTGCTGCTCCTGTGTTTGCTGCTTTGGAATGTGACTTGGGCATTGCTTACCAACAGGTGAATGTTTGAGTGGTTCCATGGGAATTGTTTTTTCTTAATGGCCAATCACAGCCAGCTGTGTCAGACTCTCTGAGTCAGTCATAGGTTTTTATTAATCATTTTTGTTAAGCCTTCTGATGTATCTTCTCTTTCTTTATTATAGTTTTAATCTAGCATTCTAGAATAGAATATAATATATAATACATAATATGTAATACATAATATACTTTAATATAATATAGTATGATATTATATGATATATGATATATCAGCCTTCTAAGAACTTGGAGTCAAATTCTCATCCTGGGGACCCTCACAAACACCACAACAGTCACCTGTAAAAACAGCCCCTGCCACCTCCCCCTGTCCCAGATAAGCTGTGTGAATCCTTTAGGAGCTGAATGGGGCATAAACATTTCAAACTGGAATTACAAGTAGAGTTTTTAGATTATTTACCTCATGGCCATAGATTGCAGGACAAAGAGAGCTGGAATGCAAAGCACAGGGTAACATAAGTGGAAGATAAATCATGTATTGCTATAAATAAACACTTGTCCTCTCTCTCATCACAGAACACCTTAATAAACATCAAACTTTTTGGGCAGCTGTTGCTGAATTTCCAACAGAAATCAGCAGCATGAAATTTCTTGAAATTTTTGGATAAGCAGAGATGACTGAAACAAGAAAAGCTTTTCACTTGACTCCCCACAAAGACCAAGGAGAACCAGCTTCCCAGTGCTATCTGCACCTGTTCTTTCTTAATCAAGTGACTGCCTATAACCCTCCTTTTAAAGTGCTGGGTTTGTGTTCTTTGACTCCACTGGGAGGGCCTGAGGGACATCCCAGCTGGAAGAGTACTTTTCAGTCTGAACTGAGGGTCTTTCACACCCTCTGCTCAGTTCTTGCACCTCTTTCCTCTACTGTAGAAAACAGGAGGACAAAATGGTACTTGTAAGTTGAATTTACACGGTGAGGAACAAAATTAACTAATTGTTTTTCTACCTAGAGCTTTCTGTCTAAGGTTAAACTAGAACACAGGCAACTTCTTGAATCTCTAAACCACTCCCAAAGTCCCAACATTCCCACTGCAATACCTTCCTCCCAAGTCCCTTGCCCAATGAAATTTCTTAGATCTCTGTGGTTTCTATTACATGAGGCTCAGACATTTCACAGCTTTAGGATGAGCTGTCACATTTCTCTGAAGGTGTCACACTGATTCACATCTAACCCTAGACCCAGTCTAGGTCTGATACAACTTACTTCACAATCAGCTTGAACAGATTTTCCTCAGCTTGAATTTCTTGGATAGCATAGAGGTCTTTAAGGGAAAACTCCATGAACGATCTCTGAAAGGTCTCATCATCAAAATTCTTCAGTTTTTGTCCTTTACTGTTGCTGACAGAATTTGCCTCAATGTACAGTAAGAATATACACTTGTCATTCTTGCTTTTAGCAGCTCCTGTTAGAAAAATTGAGAAAGGATGATGGAGCATTTTTTCTATCAATTTTATTATTATAATATGATCTACGTATTATCTATAAATGGCATAGACTAATTCAGAAATATAATGAAAAATTATGCTCATATTTAAGTACATCTGCGTTTTGTAAAATTGATGCAAAATAAGTTTCTAGCTACATTTGTTCTTTTAAGTTCCCTCCACTTATGTACACAATAAATACTTTCCTGAAATTGAGGACACATGTCTAGAGAAAATTTTGTCCCAGAATAAATAATTTTTTCCAGTGATTTAAAATTATTATATTATTGTTGTCAAAGCAAAGTTGAATGTAAAATGTTTCCACTCAATATTTTGGGGAAAAAAAAAAAGATGCATGGTGTGGAAGCATTAAACATGTAGCACAGTAATTACTCAGTAATTATCAATGAATAATTAATCATTTTCTATATAGATGGATTACTGAGCAGAGAATGAAGTCTCAGAGTAAAACAGTCTTGCAGTTATCTGCAATGCATTCTTTCAGAGCAGTGCACAGCTATTTCTTCACTTCGGGAAAGAAAAGGAAAAAAAGAGTTGAAAAATTTTTCTAGGGAGACTAAACTAAGATAACTCTCCTTCACAACAGTGTGACAGTTCTCCTGATGTCTGAAGGAGATATTAAAGAGAAAATGCTAAGCAAATAATGCCCTAAAATAACTTTTCATTGTAAAAGTTTGGTAACTTCCAAAGAAATTTACACTTTATGGACTTATGGCATCAATTAAGGGCAGTGACTGTTCTTGTATAAGCACTACCAAAAACCCCACTGTGGGAAAAAGGTGCTGCACTCACCTTCCTCAGTGCTTGCCACCTTCACTATGCCTGTGACAGTGACCATGTCCCCAGGGACACAGCTGTCCACGAGATCCTGCACCAGCTCACACTCGATGGTGCGCGGGATCCGTCCTGCTTCCCGCTGGTCATCTGCCATCAGCTCCTGCACCCTGCAACACAGCGGGGCAGCTGCACACCCTGCAACACAGCGGGGCAGCTGCACACCCTGCAGCAGCAGCAGCACACAGCTCCAGTGCAGCTGCACACCCTGCAGCAGCAGCAGCACACAGCTCCAGTGCAGCTGCAGCACATAGCTCCAGTGCAGCTGCACACCCTGCAGCAGCAGCAGCACACAGCTCCAGTGCAGCTCTGGGCATTCCTCAGGTCACACTTCACTAAATGGGTATAAACCATGCAAAAAGCCCAGAAAAGCACCAACTGTGAACACGGAGTTGAAATGCAGGTTTTCTACCACTGATGAGCATGTTCATGTAGAAATAAATACAGTACATAAAGTAAAATGGACCCACATAAACAAAAAATTAAGAGGTCACACATTATAGCCCCCATGAATTCTTAATAGGTATTCCAACCCTGGAAAAGTCCATAACGAGAGGAACAGTTGAAGCTCTGGCTCTGCACCTGGAGCTCTCAGATTCCCTGGAAGCCAAGCCAAGCTTTACCGAAGAAGCTATGATGAACAGCGCCCTCTGGAGCTGCTGAAAACAGCACGAGTTTTCACATCAATGTCACTTCAAACTACGATTTTTAACCCTCCAGTTTACTTCCAGCTCATTCACGTCCAGTGGCACAGCTGACCAATAGGGTTTTCTAGCTGACTTGCAGCTCATTAAAGAGAATAATGAAATCATAGATACAATTAGAAATTATTGATAAATGCAGCAAAGAGCAAAACTGAGCATCTCTCCAAGAGTTTGGTAAGGACAGAAAGAATTTCCAGGAAACTATGACAGGGTAGGTTACAAAGTACACCAGCACTTGGATAAAACAACTCCTTTGTGATACAAATGTTGGAGAGTGCTTGCTACAAAAGAGCAAGATTATTAAAATCACACACTGTAACACAGGTGGAGCCATCCTGTCACTTTTTGAGTGTCCTGTCACATCACATTTTTGTGCTTACTTGACAGACTGCCAGTCCACTGTGGTGGTCAGAGGAGAGCTCCTGTCAGCTGTGAAGGAGCGGCCCCGGCACTCGGGAACAAGGCACTGCAACAACAGCAATTCTGACTCATTCCCAGCCTTTTTTAAAGTCCTGGGGTGAAACTGTCTTATTTGATTTAAAAAAAAAAAAATCCAAAAAAAACCCCTACAAAGCAACAACATTCAGCATCACTCCAGAAAAAAAGACAATTAAATTAGGGCTACAAATTCAAATTAGGATGTACAGAATTATGAGGATCCATCAAGCACAGACACCTGAACTCTGACACACAGCTGTTAGAGCAAACACAGCAGAAGTGTGTGATCCCCTCAGTGAACTGGTTTGAGAATAACCAGGCACTGTCCTATGTCTAATGACTTCTTAAGTCCAGATAATAAAAATAATAAAATAAATTAAAACAGAAAGTTTTAAACAAAAAAACAGTGTAAGCATAGAAAACAACCACAGCAAGCTGAGTCTTTTTAACCAGAACTGGTGAAATGGAAATTAAGAGAGATAATATATTTTTCAGGTTTCAGGGAATTTCTGTGTATTTTTGGTCACATATCCTGTTCCAGCAGCATACATTTTTTACAAGTAACAAGGGTCTGAAGTAAGAAAAGTTGCAAGGTATAATTAATTAATTCTCAATGTGTCAGTTATTTAATCTAACTTTAAAGACTTTTTTTTCCCCTTTTTTTTTTAACGCCTGCAGTGCTGATTTTTGTGAAAACACAGCAAAAAGCATGAAATGCAATGGTTTTGGCTCACCTTGGTGGGAAGGGTGTACTTGCCATCAGGGAGAGGAACAGCCTGCACATCCCCACAGGCAGCACAGACGAAGGCCAGGCTGGTGCACAGGGGTTTGATGTTGCTCACCCTCACCACGGTGCCACGCAGGGCGATGTACTTGCCGTAGCAGTTGGCCCTCAGGTTTTTCAGCTGGGTCAGAGGCTCATAGTTGTACACCCTGCATTAGCACACAGAAAATGAGGACAAAAATAATCCCCAAACCCATCCAAAAAATCCTACATCCAGAAAAAAAACACTTAGAAGTATTTTTTTGGTGAATCCATGGTACAGTTTTTGATTCTTGCTCTGGAAAGCAGCAGAACATTCAATATTCTCACATGAATCAACCTCAATAGCCTCAAACAGTACAGTTTGTTTATCCAGTGACCCTCTGGTGTAGCAATACATTACTTTAAGATCATCCATAACTGTCTCTTTCCATAGCTTCAGATAAAGCCTGGAATTTAGACTTGTGACACAGAAGGACTAAAGTTTTATTATGGCTCTGCCACCACCAGCAGGGAATTAAAAACAGTAATAAAAAAGAAAATATTTTTTAAAAGGTTATTTGAACTCCAATAGATCTTACACACCCAGGCCCTTGAAGTGTGAGATGCCATTACTTCTGATAAAGAAAAAAAGTTCTAAGGACTTGTTTCATTAAAAACTTCTCCAGTCAACAGAAATTTAAATAATTCTGCTTTTATCAATACAATTCTATTTATAGAATGATTGTTCTGCTTATAAGCCACTTCTCTACTTACAAGCTTTTCTAGTTCAAGCTGTTTGTTCCGTTTAAAAGGAGGTTTCACTTCACTTTTTTCTTCACAAGGACATGAAGTCACAGTGAAGAGAAAAAGCAGAATGCAGAGTGTTCTCCTGGAAAAAGCTTCCCAGAGCCCAGCTTTCCCTTAAACATGCAAGCCATGCATGGACACTGGCAAGGATTAGGCAGGAAGCAAACAGCTTTTCGTTGGGAAAGGAGAAGGGGCAGCCCCCCTTACCTGGCGTGGATGAGAGGCACGTTTATGACAGGCTCCCCCTGCAGGGGCAATCCCTCCTGCACCTGCAGCTCTGCTGCGTGCCTCTCCAGGTCCTTGGTGAGCACCTGCAGGGGACAGCAGGGGACACAGACACCCACAGGAATCACAACTCCCAACAGGGACAGACACATAGAGCTACATTCAGTTTTAGTCAACAGCTCCAATGATGAATACGAAAAATACACAAAGCAACGTCAAAATGTGATTTTGTGGGTCATACAGGAAGAGGAGAGATTGAAGGATTTGAGTTTTAAACAAACAGTAATTTGCCCTAAGAAAGAAAAACACAGAGATGTGGGGTTTATAACATAATGGCCTCTAAGTGCAACTGGTTCTTTTTTGTTGTCAGGGTTCTGCTTCCATGTATCAGTGTTTACCTGATGAATTGCCAGACCCATACACTGCAGTATTTTCTGAGGCATGTCCCTGAGTTCAGCAGATAGATTTGGTATTGATTTAGTCAGCTCTCTGTCCTGGATCAGCTCCTTATAATCCACGAGAATGCTTCCTTTTCTTTCTATTTCGTCCTGGGAAACACCATAAATGACAAAATACACTTCAAATTAGAAGTAAAACACCCAAATTATGTCCTAAATGTTTCAGGTCTGTGATGGAGGTTACTTTGATGGGGAAAAAAATACTAAAAATCAGTAATGTTCTTGTATCAACAACAGGTTGTTGGGGTGGGATATGTTTGGCTTGGTTTTTTACCTTGTCATAAAGCTCAATGCGCTGCATGAAAAACTTTTCAAAGGCTTGAGTCTTCTGGACAAAAGGAGACTTGTCATTGTAAACTAGTTAGAAACACACCACGTTAGTCACAGAAATAATTCTTTCCACTTCACAAAATACATAAACAGGTAATTTTTCTTCCATTGTTTTTCTGCACTGCAAAACTACAGAAGATGATAGATCTCCACAGGATCCCAGTAATGATCACAAAGGTTACAGCATATCCCAAGAGTGAAGTCTTTATGGCATTTATGTTTTCATAGATGAAATTTTAGTTGTTCTTTTTGAACTTGTAACTCTACTAACGCCATGTGTAATAAATTCTAGAAAAATAGGTTTTAAAATACCTTCAGAGAAATAAAGTTTCCAGCCCTTATACGGAATAAACTGGTCCATCGTTGATTGGACTAGGCGAGATTTTGCTGGGGGAAGAAAAAAAATAAATAACGTGGATTGAAAGAATACGGAAAGTGAAATTTTGCAAGTTTTATTCTCAGTGATTCTTTTGACCCCGGAGACAAGGAGCTGTAATTGCCTAGCACAGTGCGTTAGGAGAATAAAAGCATTATGGCTTCAGAAAGCAGAAGCACAGGGGCTGGCTCACCAGGTTCGGGCATCCTTTTGGGCTCTCCCTTCTGTGCTCTGCCTCGCCATCCTCCTCCTCCTCCTCGCCATCCTCCACGCCATCCCTGGAAGCCTCTGCCCCGGGCGCATCCCCTGCCCCTGAGCTCCCTGCTCATCTCCCGCTGCCAGACGCGACAGCAAACCGAGCTGAGGAAACAAATTGCACCAAAAGACGCTTAATTGAAACCGGTGCTGTTTCCAGAGGCACCCCGCGGCAGGCGGGCCCTACCGCCCCTAGCACAGCGCGGGGAAGGCTCGGACAGCCCCGCCACAGAGCCCCGGGCCCGGGCGGGCGCTCGCTGCCCTCAGCGCCGGCTCGCGCCTCCCGCGCTGCCGCACTGCGCAGGCGCGCCCGCCACGGCCCCTCCCGCGCGGGTCCGGCGCGTGCGCGGGGGCCCGGCGCGAGCGGCGGCGGCGGCCATGGAGGGCGGCCCGAGCGCGCGCATCCGTGAGGGCGACTGCGCCGTGCTCAAGCGGGACGAGGTCTTCAAGGCGGTGTCGGTGCTGCGCCGCAGGTGAGCGCTGCGCCCGCAGCTCCCGGTGCCGCTCCGTGCCTCCCGGTGCCTCGGCCGCGGTTTGCGCCTTCCACCCCCGCCGCTCTCGGTGCGGCTGTGGCGGGCCCCGCCGGAGGGAAGGGGGTCCCGGTGCTGGTCCTATCCCTGTCCCGGTCCCGCAGCGCCAGGCAGGAATTGCGGCCCCACGAGAGTCGTGTGACAGGCGGCGGGAAAGGTTTTAATGTTGTCTCGGTCCCTGTGGCAAAAAAACCCTTAAACCCGGAAGATGTGCTGGCCACATGCGGAGGTTTGGCGGTGCCGGTGGGAGCGGAGCCGAGCAGGGCGCCCGCCGCGGCCCGCGGTGTCTGTGAGGTGCTGTTGGGGATCGGTAATTGCCGGTGTCTGTGAGGTGCTATTGGGGATCGGTAATTGCCGGTGTCTGTGAGGTGCTATTGGGGATCGGTAATTGCCCCGAGCGCGTTCGTCGGTGTGCTGTGCGAGGGATGCCGGCGCTCCGCTCTGGCTGCTGCTGCTTTAGTGCCAGCAAAGCGCTCCCGTTTCGTTCTCCCGGGCCAGTTGGCACAGTAGGAGAGTGTAGTGAGAGTCCCTGTAAAATCTATGTATTGGGTAAGTGGGTCCCAGTTATTCTAAACGAGCTGCAGCTGCGAAGTCCTAAGTTGGGCAGCAGCTGTGGCTCATGAAGGTAGCTGGGATAAAAGGGGGTGGGCTGAGAGCCCTGGAGGAGCCCCTGTGAAACCATGAGGAGCTGCACAGCAGAGAAAAGCGGCATGGTAGAAAACCAGCTAGAAGGTATGGGCTTTAGAAATATGATTGTAACAGTATGGGACTCTAGAGATATGAAATACAACAAGATAACAACAGGAGAGCACCTGCAGCCCGTCTGGGAGGGCTGAAACCGCCGGGCACAGCCTGCACTCTCCCCTGGCACTTCTGTAGGACAGTAAGTCAGTGTTGGGTAATGTGGCCAGGTTATGCAGTAGGATGGAGATTGCAAGGTGCTATGCTTGAACGGCACTGGTTTGAAAATGATCTTGTTCAGTATTAGTGCTGAGTATAATTTGCATAATTACAGCTCATATTGGCAAGTTTTGACTTGAATGTGAGCGTGGCATAGCTCTGTTTCATTTGCCAAGACTGGCATTTCCAGGGATAGCAAGGCAGCATTTGTTGGTCAGCCTGAAAGTTAAAGGCTTTGTGGATCCTGTTTTTAGTGAAGGAAGATAAAATGCACACCTGCCTTGGTGCAATCAAAATGAAAGGGATGGTGAATTAAATTTCTTTTAATGAAACATTTCAAGGATTGCTGCTTGTTTTCTTCATAGCCTTTTGGCAAATGTTGTTTCAGAGGAGCTTTGCAAGATACAGGACCATGCTCATCTTTTTGCTACTAGCCTCCATGACCCAGCTTGGATTTAATATATTTTTTACTTTAAACAATTATGCTGATAGGTGTTATAGCTTGATTTTATCTGTCATTTGAAAATTCTTTTGAACTGGAAAAAAAAAAAAGTTCTTCCTATATGGTTTGTTTAAGTTCTTTGTTCTTTTCCTGACCAGTTTCAGTTCAATGTGGGTTTTGTGGTTTATTTCACTCTTTGTGCTTGTCCTGCTTTTCTTTGGGGATACAGATGGAAATGTCATATATAAAGCTATAGTTTAGGCTCAAGTATAGAGAGTTGCAGATACAATAAAAATAATGCTTTAAGTATTACTCACTGTTCTGTTATTTCAGAAAAATCATTTTTGAGAAGCAGTGGTTCTACCTGGATAATGCCATTGGACACATCTATGGAACTACATTTGAAGTAACCAGTGGTGGAAACCTCCAGCCAAAGCAAGAGGTGGAAGAGACAAGCACAGGTATCCCAGAGGATTGGCAGTTGGAAAAATATCTCAAATTCATTTGTTTCTTTGATGATACCAAAGAAATTGGGAAAGCTTTCTATTAATCATTTGTTAACTACATGCTACTTATATTCTTTCTGTCATAGAAGTGCATGGTTTTGTCTTGTCAGTGGTTTCACTAGTCCTGGAACAAATAATCTTTTTAATGTGGGAGAAGATTTGAGCCTCAGTCTGGGTGATTTTATTTACATTCAGTTTTACCTCACATATTACATTTCCTTGATTGGGCTGTCCTTTGCTAGGCCATGAAAAATGTGTGTTTAACCACGAGAAATCTGCTTTCTGTGACACTAAAATCATGTGTTTCTCCCACTTGTTTGGAGGTAGATTTTACAAATCTATATCCTTTTCCTTCAGAAACAAAGGAAGCAGGGACAGATAATCGTAACATAGTTGACGATGGGAAGTCTCAAAAACTGACTCATGATGACATAAAGGCTTTGAAGGACAAGGGTATTAAAGGACAGGTAAAAAATAAGGTTTTGGTGTCATTTCTGTGCTACCTTGATGGTTATATTGTAGTTTCTGAAAAAGGATATTCTTTTTATCTGTGCATAGATTTCGTGCTTTTTCTTGGTTCATCTGGTCAAGTCTTTTTTTTTTTGTTTTACAAAAATGCTAAAGCTGTTTTCAGAGAAAACTTTATGTAAGGTTGGCAACTTTGTCAGAGGAGAGTAAAGAATAAATTTTTGTGGCATCAGAATTCATAACAGATAAAAAAGTACAGCTCACATAATCACCATTTAGTTTTGCTTGTGTATAAGGTTCAAAGTACTGTTTCTGTATTACAGAGATATTAAAACTGTGCAATAATTAAACTGTCAAAGGTGTAGGAAAAGATTATGGCCAAGCAGTGAAGTTTTATCAAATGACACTGGGTAACAAATGTACCAGCAGTGTGCCTGCCACACAGGGCTGATGCTGGTTGCTTATCTGCACCTGGAAAACTCAGAGTATTCCCAAGAGATCAGTTCTGTTCTGTTAGAAAAGGGGTTGGGATTTAAGCCTGCACCTTTCATAAAGCCATTTAAAATTGTTCCTAAGGCATTGCAGCCTTGTGTTCTGCACATGCTGTCAGGCACAATCCTCTCTGCTCTTTGCTTTACCCTTTCTAAGAAAAGCAGGAAATTGCTCATGCTTAGCTCAAGTTCAGCTCCTGGTTGCATCTTGCTCTTTGGAGCAGTTTTCTGCTTTTTCCTGCCGGGTCCAAGGCGTTTGGAATGGTTCCTGTGTTTCCATGGTTGTGTGATCTCTTGGAGAAGAATGTGCCAATCAGGCTGACAGCTTTGATGGTTTTTGTTTTCACTGTCCATGGCAGAAGATCCCTCTGACTTTCCTCTGTGTCCTCAGCACCTTTCCTGTGTTTCCTGTGCTTTTATTAACTCTGCTTTCTGGACTGTAACTAATATTCATTTTGAGTTACTTTAGCAGCAATAGATATCCTTCCTCCCTGTGTGTCTGTTAAAATCTGAATTCCTGTTTGTGAATGGTGTGTCTTGGTGATGCAGGACACTTCCCTGTTTCCTCACTGTAAATTTTACTGCATCATAAAAAGAACCCTACAAAACAACCCAGACACTGAATTTATTTTTTTCTTAGAATAAAGCAAAAAAGAAAGAGATCTTGTTTCAAATCATTAATCACACACATTAAGTGTTTGAAGGAATAATGGCCTGAAAAGCACAATAGGAAGTGAGGAATTCTTGCACCACTCTGTTATTTGAGCAGGTTTTTAAAGCACAAGGGGAGCTGCAGTGTCCAAATTGAAAATACTTCTTTTTTTCATTTGCCCCCTCCATGTTTAATAGAACCCATAATTTTAGCAGTTAAACTGCTTGGATCACAAAAGCCAAAACATCAGCATTTTTGTTCTTGTGTGCTGGCAAGGAGAGTTCTGTGGGATTGGTTTGGTTCTGCTGGAGATCCCAGTGATCCCTCCAGCTGCAATCTGAAAGCATGAGGGAGAGTTGGGTTGGCAAAGGGGGGAGATTAAAACAGGGAGACCAAGAAACCAAAACTGGAATTCTGGGAAGACCTGGGAGCTAGAAAAGGGAAAAAATCAGGAGGAATATTGCAGGAAGTAATAAATGCTAAGGACTTAGACACTGTCAGGGAGTTGGTACAGCAGGGTGGCAAAATTTGTGAGACTGAAAAAATTATTGGAGTGAGGGAGATGTCTGGTGATTAACTGCATGGAACAGGGAAAAAAGGTACCCTCAGAGATGCTGGAATCAGAGAGACCCAAAGAGGGAGTTAGATTAAATGAAATATTACTGAATATTCCAGGATAAACATTTTCATTTCTATGATTTTTATGCAAAACTGTGTGATTAAATTCCTGCACATAGTCAGTGTAATGCCTCACTGGTCCTGTTGGTTAACAGAGAGTGACTTTGCATCAGTGTCAGGAGAAGTTCATGCTATACATGCCTCTACTGGAAGGAAATATTTTCAGTGCTTGTTTCAAAAAATACTGTCTATGAAATGAATGAGAAATAAATGCTAGCTCTAACAAACATGAATTGTCTCTTCCAAGGAAATAGTTCAACAGTTAATAGAGAACAGTACAACATTCAGAGACAAAACAGAATTTGCTCAAGATAAATACATAAAGAAGAAGAAAAAAAAGTAAGTGAATTTTAAAATGTGAAAAATACTTGGTAATTCCCTAAATTGCTGAGATTAAAGTAAGACCATGACTATGTTTTTTACAGATATGAGGCAGTTATTACAATTGTGAAACCATCCACTCGCATCCTTTCAACCATGTACTATGCAAGGGAGCCTGGAAAAATTAAGTGAGTTTGCATTTGGTTTCTTTTTTCAAATGACAACAGAAAGATAGTTTAATACTTTTGAAATACGTGCACTGTACCAAAGTTTACAATACTCACCTTTCTTCTCTTTCTCTTGAATGTGAAGATTATGATTTAATGAAAGATAATGTGATACTGACAGTTAATTAATATGGCAGCAGCAGAATTCACCATTTCCCTGACAACACCACCTTGCTAATGCCCACACACACAGAAGCTCTTTGATTTTCTAAGGTACCTCTTACCTGCTTTGGTTCTGGCTCAGTAACAAGATAACAGCCACTTACCACAGGCAGGAATTGTGGTCTTTCACCTGTCAGGGATTCAGAATCCTCAAATCTCCGGAGTTTACCAGCCTGTGGGTGACCCTGGGGTCAGAGTCAGATGGGGCCATGACTCCAGGGATCTGGCTCTGTTTGGTTTTCACCCACCTCTCCTAAGAGATACATTGTTACAGACAGTAACAGTGGGCTGATACATTTTTAAATGAAGGACTAGTAGATCTAAGATGCTGGGATTTAAAATCTTCAACTACATGTGATTTAAGGCTTCTCAAACCTTCTTCCTTCTCCTTCCAACATCTCTGCCCTTGGCTGCTTTTTACTATTGAAGATTAGTTGTAATTTCTGTAGCTTTCACTGAGTCTCTTCAGTGCACGTGCTGGGTTTTGATCCTGGGTTACAGCTGATGCTGGCTCCTGCAAAACAGGGGAAAACCACAGGGGATTCCTTATTGGAGCAGGAGATGCATCCATACCACTTGTTCTTTACAAAGCTGACATGCCAGAGAAAAAACAAACAAAGGTTGAAAAACCACTTTCTCTGACTGGCACAGCACAAGATGCCCACTTTGCCATGGGCACCCTGCTCCACATCCTGCTTTTGCTTTTCCTGGCTGATTTCTTGTTGGCTCCAGTTCTAGTTCTTCAGTATCAGATGTGCAATTATAATTTTCTGTGTGGTGACTCTGAAGGTCACTGATGCTTTTCCCAAATCTACCTGCAATCCAACTGTTTTTGGCAGGTTCCTGGGCTAGTGGGCAGTGTCTGTAAGCAAACTGATGTTTGTGCAATGCCTCTTGTCTTGCAGCCACCTGAGATACGACACCCTGGCTCAGATGCTGACTCTGGGAAACATCCATGCTGGCAACAAGATGATTGTCATGGAAACGTGTGCAGGCCTGGTGCTGGGGGCTGTGATGGAGAGAATGGGGGGTGAGCTATCCTGGGAGGGAGGAAACACACACCTGTGGGACACTGCTGACAGCAGCACTCCAAAATGCTCCCTCAGCTTTTCAAATCTGCTCTTGCCACCTCCAGGATTCAAGGAAAAAATTGTTTTTCCACTGGGGAAAGTTTTTGCATCAGTTGGATTTTTTTCAGTGCTTAAAAAAACATTTAGTTCCTCTCTTAGCATTTTGACATTCAGATCAGAAAAAGCTGTGAAGAGCTTGTATGGAGATTCTTCCCAGACACCTGGAAGTCCAGGAAAGTGAATGGCAGAAAACAGGAATAGTGCCACTGGAATTCTGACAGCACTGGAAATGTTGCAGTTCCTCTTGTTCACTGCACCAGATTTAGTGTGTGTTCTGAAAGTATGTGACACTTCCTTCAGCTTATTCTAGGAGAAGTTTGGCTCCTGATTTGTCTTTGGAACTCAGTTATCAGTTTCATTACTCTAAGACACCAGGTAGAGGTGATAATTAAATTCCAGAAACCTGGAAAGGCAGGAAATGATGTGCACACAGATGTGCTGTGGGAAGCACACAGGCATTGATACTGCAGATTGGCTTTTTGGCCATAGGATTACTTCCTGAAGTAAATAAGATACAATTTCAGTTAACTATTGAGTGTGTTCAACATCTCACAGCTCTTGCTTTAGGGCCTGGATATTGAAGAAATTCTTTGCCAAATAAGGCTCTTTAATTTAACTTTTGGGTTTTATCCAAGCAACTCCATAAATAAGTAACAAACTTTACAATTTTGCCTTTTAATTATTTATTAAATTAGTTTTTTCTAGCAATTTGTCACTGCTTCTATGAGCTAACAGCTCATATATTAGAAGAAAGAAGCTAATGTTAGCTTCTGAGCTAATGCTAAGTACATGTTTAATACACAAATATTCCATGAGTTACCTTGTCCTTCTGTGTTTCAGTAACTGTTGTCCTTTCAATAAAGGTTTCCTACCTTGAGGCATGTTTCCACAGCTTGTTAAATTTGATGGTTGGATTACAAGCAGGCAGCTTACTTCCTTTTTTTAAAATGGACCCTTCATTTAAGCATTTTAGAAAGAATTTTAGATTTTTAGGAATTCTGGCTTTCCAATGTGTTTTGATTCTTTCCCTCCCACAGGCTATGGATCCATCATTCAGATGTACCCAGGAGGGGGACCTGTTAGAGCTGCCACCAGTTGTTTTGGATTTCCCAAACCTTTTTTTGATAATCTTCATGAATTTCCTCTCAGCAAAGTGCAGAGTCTCCTGTCTGGGACATTCAGTACAGAGACTCTGCCTGCAGAGCCTGAGGAGAACGCCCTGGTGGAAGAGGAAAGCAATGGCCTGAGTGAGGAGAAGCAGAGTTCCCTGCAGGAAGCAGAGGAGGAGCCTGCCCCTGAAGCACCAATGGACATCAATCCAACAGAGGAGCAAGACACAATGGACATTAGTGCTGAAGATGTAGAGTTTAAAGAGAACAAAGAAAAAGAAAATAAAGAAAATGTAAGAATATTTCTTGTGGCTATTCACGTTTCACAACATCTGTGGACATAAAATTCTGCTGTCTGAACCAGCCCTGCTGAAATGCAGCTTAGTCAGGTGTTTAAGTGGAACTCTGGAAATTGTCTTTTGTATTAGATTAAGATTCAAAAACTGAAAATGCAGCCAGGCAATAATGATTTGATAGATAATTACCAGTTAAAGTGCCAACTGTTTGTTTTGTTGTTCAAAGGTTCGGGAAAAGCAAATGAAACAGTGGGAGAGAAGGAAAAAGCTGCAAGAAGCTGCAGCTTTGCTGAGAGAGAAGAATGCTGATGGGTGAGTCTGCTTAGAGCTGTCACACTTTGGGAATGGTGTTCCCAGTTTAGTGCTCTGAAACATCCCAGACCATGGGGGCCATGGGATGGAGCAGAGAACTGGGGGCACAAAAGGCACTGGTTGAGATTTTTTTCTTTCATTTAAATGGTTTGGAATGATCTAAAAGTCAACTAAATATGAGCAAATATTAAAAATGCAAAAAATCTATCCAAAGAAAGCCAGAACCGAGGTAGAATCTCATTCAAAATGACTCCCAAAAAATAACAGGATGCTAATTAGCAAAGTAGAACCTGAGGTTTTCATTTCATTGAAGTGAAACTAAATTTGTTGTTCTGGGTTTTTTTTTTTTAAATTAGATGTCTTTAGAAACTAATTTCCTTTTTACAAGGGAAAAAAAATCCAAGCTTTATTTTACCTGTTTTACCCAGGATCAGTTACTCCTGAGGAACAATTTAGCACAAAGATTTAATATCATAAATTAAAAACAAACACAATCAATGTATTCCTAGAAATTGAGCTCCAAAATAGTGTAAGAGCATTTGGTGGGTGTGACTTTGTCACTGTGCTCTTAGCAAATGCTGGAGTGATTCAAGGTAACCAGGTAACATTAATTCAGTTAATTTAATAACATATTAATTTGTTTTCCTCCAGAGGATATTGGTTCACTGGAAATGAAGCTGTTCTGCTTGAATCAATTTTACTGCACATTTACTGGTTATTTTCAAATGCTTGTGTATAATTTTCGGGTTTTACTACTATGAAATGTTTTAACTCATGCTCCTTGATATACCTTATGTAGCACATTTAAGTGGTAGAATTTATAAACGTGCAGAACCAGGTAATTCTGTGTTCTCTGAAGCACTGAAGAGCTGAAGGAGGTTTGTAAAAAGCTCTGCAGGTCTGTGGCAGTGCCTGTGACCATGGAGCTGCTGAACAGTGGCAGTGTCTGCCTCTGGTTGCTGCTGTTTGCTGCACCATCTCTGTAATTAATGTCTGTGCCTGACCTGGCAAAGGCAAAATTGATGTTTGACTTCACTTGTCATTTCCTTCCCTGTAAAACAGCACATTCAGTTGTTGACTCAGTTCAAGGAGGCTGTTAAGTATTTGTCTATTTGTTTTCAATCACTTTTATCCTCCTTTTGTCCTCTGTAATGCAAGAAAGCTGTAACAAATGACATTCCTGAAGGGATGAGTGATTCCTGGCTTTAGGAAGGCTCCAGCAGGATGGGGGTAAACAGAATTTATGGTGCCTGAGAGCACTGTCCCAGAGGGCTGATCCCCTTCCTTCAGCCATCTGCCTTTTATAGGCACTGCTCCTTGAGATCAGGCACCACAGAAAACTTGGCATGGAATAAGGAAATTCTTCAAGTTAAGGACTAGAAACAGACAGGGAAAATAAGGGTTTGGGGATTTTTTGCAGGGGAGAAACAGGGAAAGGATAGGGAAAAAGGTGCTTAACACTGGAGGTGGGGAGAAAGGTGGCACTTACTGGCAGAGTAAAGAAAAGCTGTTCATGAGGCAAAGGTGGGTACCAGCTTTAGGTACCTGAATTGAACTGTATTTATTACTGAATTTAGAAAATACCATTCCAGTTAAATTTCTACCTTCTGTGCTGTGGTGTGGTAAAACATTGTTTGTCCTGCATCTGTTGGTTCAATTCCTTTGGTGAGAGTTGAGGTCTCATGTTAGGCCACTGAGGGGGAAAAAGGAAGATGTTCATTGGGTATTTGGTATTCTTTTAAAGAAGACTCTAGAGATAGACTATGGCATTTTCCTGACACTGTGGAAGCAGAAATTTGTTCATAGGCACACGCAGTGTTTGGAGTTAGACCATGTCCCTCCCTCTGCCCCTTCCTGTCCCCCTCACCCAGTGCATCCCTGGTGCCTGGCCAGGCTCCCTGCAGGCAGCAACCTGTGCTGCCATATGAGAGCAGCACTTGCTTTTCCCGTGTCAGCCCTCACTTCCCTCCCTGGAGTCTGGCAGAGCCCCTGGCAGGGCCAGTGCAGCATTCCCAGGCACAGGGTGAGCCTTTCCTTTGTGCCTGCTTGGGTCATGATGCAGCACAATTCCTTTGAGGTTTGCATTGGAAATAAATGGTCTGCAAGGCCATGGCTGGCAAACAACCAAAGTGGGAACAATTGAAAAAGAATTATCTCACCTCCTTATCTCTGCTGTATTTACAAAATTGAACATCAATTTTTATCTCCCTTCTGCCAGGCAGGTTTAACTCTGCTCCAGTGCTGCACATTCCCCTGGAGAAAAAATGTGAATTGATGGGGCATCTCAGTAGCCTCTGTACACTGTGAAGGAGTTTAATTGGCCCCTTCTTTCTGCACAAGCACAACTTAATGGCTAATTAACTAATTATCAACCATTTCTTGCAGTGTAGTTCAGCAGTGACTTTTTTGGATTAAAACTGGAGATGGTGGTGGAGAATCTCAACTATCTGTAGATCCAAGTTATTGTGTGATGATAAAATGAGGATGAAGAACAAAATATGAAGGCTTTAAGTTAGCAAGGACATAATTTCTTTTTAAAAGGTTTTTAGTCATACCTTTTAAGGATTTGTTCTCTATTTAAATATTCTTTTTAATGAGGACTACTCAGTCTAAAGAGTCATGACTGAGGTTACATTCTAAGCAACATTTGGCAATCATAAAACTTAAATTGTATTTGCAAAATGGTCTTGGAGCAGAGCAAGCAACATGAAATTTCTTAGACTGTGAGAATTATTGTGGAGCCTGACACAGCTGAAGTGAGTGCTCCTGCAACGCTTTTAATATTCTGCACTTTGGGGAGCAATGCTTCAGCCTTTTAATTACACCAGTAGGAAGTAATGATTTGTTTTTACATTTGGGGACTTGTCAGAGCAATGAAAACATGCTGATGAGACACTTCCAAGCTGTAATTGATTGCTGTGCTAAGTAGGAGGAAATGTCACCAGGTGAGCAGGTTCCAGAAGCAGAAAACTAACGTGCATGAAACTTTTTTTGCAGCTTAATTGTAGCCAGCAAGTTTCATCCCACACCCTTGTTACTTTCTTTGTTGGAATTTGTTGCTCCTTCGAGGCCTTTTGTTGTCTACTGCCAATACAAAGAGGTAAATCAGGACCTTACTTCAGCTGTTACAGTTCAAGCTTGGTGCCATTCTGCTGTGTAACCTCCTCTTTGGTTTTCCTAAGCCATTATTGGAATGTTACACCAAGCTGAGAGAAAGAGGTGGAGTCATCAACCTGAAACTGTCTGAAACCTGGCTGAGGAACTACCAGGTAAGGATGGCAGCAGGGGGCTGCCAGAGCCAGGGAATTCTGGGGAGCAAAACCTTCCCTGAAAATAGGGGGGAGGTTGGACTGGCAGAAACCATGTCTGAGCTCAGGCATTTGCTCTGCCCTGGAGTAGGGGCTGTTCTAAAGAGCTTTAATGCTTCACTGTCACTGGAAAGGCTTTACTTGCTTGCATTTCATTAAACATTTGCTGAAATATTTGTAGCAGAGTGACAGGGTTAATAATTCCTAGATGTCCACACAAGGTGGGCCTGGCCAGGGGTCCTGTGTGCAGGTGCAACAGTGAGAGCAGCACTGCAGTGTCCTGGACACAGGTAAAGCCTCTGGGGCCTGCAGGGGCAGTCAGGGCAAGGAGGGGGCACAGCTGGAGGGACAGTCCCTACACAGAGGTGTGCTGTGCCTGCAGAAAGGTGACAGGACAGAACTGGAAATCACAGAATCCCTTCAGGCTGCTTTGTGCAGCAGCTGTGCTTTCTTGCAGAGTACCTCACTTCTGAGCACAGCATGGCATGTCATGAGTCTCAAACTGTGGCTTTATAATATAAATTTAGATTTATTTATATAGATATTTATTATATATATATCTATATATATATCTTTCTGCTGGCAATGCCATGAAGAAGTAACCAGTGAGACAGCAGCTGTATTAATATGGATTTCTATAATTGGATTCTCCTCTGCAGCTGCTTTAAAGATAAATACACTTCCCAAAGGGCTGTTTGTTGTGGCTGGGAAAAAAATGACATCCTATCCTGTAAGCTGAAATGACTCAACATGATGAGCACCCACAGAGTGGATTTTTACAGGTGCTGGCTGTGGGGTGTGTTCTGGGTGTGCTGTGTTGTTTTGTTTGCTTTAAAGGTGTTACCAGATCGCAGCCATCCCAAGCTGACCATGAGTGGAGGTGGAGGGTACCTCCTGTCTGGCATCACTGTTGTCTTGGAGAAGGACAGGTCTGATTCCAGTAACCCAGAAGCACTAAAGATGGAAGAGCCATCATCTAAAAGATGCAAACTTCAAGACCTTCCTTGTTAACATGTGAAGAATGACTCAGGGCTTAGATCTCAGGAGTTTAGTGAAACAACAAGTCCTTCCTGTGCTGGTGGCAGCACAGGGCTGTGCCTGTCGTGCATCTGTCAGAGACTCAGCAGAGCTGCAGGAGAGGGAGGACTCACCTGCTCCTTAGCAGTTCCCATCATCTGAATGTCAAGGAAAACCCTTGGGAGCAAGCATCCCACTGAACTCATAGGAATTTCAAGAGGGAGAGAAGATCAAGAGCAGACAAAGCCTCAGTGCAGACATTCTGTTTGTTTGTTGCCCAATCTGAATGTGAGGTAGTTTTTTAAAAGGCTGAGTTGGAATGAACACATCCAGCTCAGCTTTCCATTCTCCCACAAAGGCAGCAGAGGATTCCCCTCAGGATTGCATGTGGTGATCTGCTCCACATGGGACACAGAACTCAGCTCTGTTCTGTGATTTAAGAAAGTACAATGAATAGGAAAAATCATACTTTTTTTTTCTCCAAAGGAACAATAAAAAGAGGAATCTAATAGTAGAGATGACCCCATGCTTACAGCATGACTCCACATTTTTCTGAAATAAAGACAGAGGAGAAAGTGCATGTTCTTAAATTAAAATACTAAATATTTAAACAATGTCACTATTAATATTGTATGTCACTTTCCAGGACATTTTCTGAGAGTTGCTGTATGTTTTTAAGATATGACTATTTTGGAAACTGCTGTATGTATATTTATTTATTCTACTGTTAGATCTTTCTGATGTTGGGCTTTTTTTTAATTAATTTTTTTTTAACTTTGCATTTGCCATTTCAATTAAACTACAGGATGTTTTTCCCTAAAGAGAGTTATGGTTTTTTCTTACTTTTCCCTCTTTTGGGGAATAAAAGGGTCCAGCATAGGCTTGAGGAGGACAGTACTCTGCTGGCTGCACCCCATTACACCCCAGTGGGAGCTTGTAGGGCCAGGAGGGCTTGGCCTCCATTCTGGAACTCCCTCATCAGTGTCTGGACAGAACCTGGAGCTTTGGGATCTAGTGCTGAGACTCAATAAAGCTGTAAAATTCAGTATTTTGAGGAAAGTAATGCTCTTTTAGGGCAGCTTTAGCTGAAAATGGGTTGTATTTCATGGAAAGAAGCAGTTTAGGGTTCCCCTTGGGAGAACAGGTACACTACATCTTCAGGTTTTATCTACCTCTGCTTTTTGTAAACTTCCCAGTGTTGTTTTTCTACTTTTTGGGAAGTTTCTCTTCCCTTTTCTTCTCCTTATGTGAACAACCCATAAAAGGAGAGGAGGTAGATTTCACCATCTCTTCATTGTAGACAGCTGCTTATCCTAGATACTGTGACAATACAAAACAATGACATGGGAAAAACATATTTGCATAATGGAGCAGTTTGAGCAATAAACAATGTTGGGGAGTTAATTTGGGTCAAGGCCAAACTGGCTCCACTTCACCAGTAGTGACACTGACACAGTCTCAACCCAGTTTTCAAATGTGCCATAATCCTTGTAAAATGCAGTGAAAATGAGGAAGCAAACAAGAAATAAATCACTATTGAGATTTCAGAGTCCTTGTTCCCTCTCATGCCCATGCAAAGTGACAAACAAAATGCACAGATGGGCTCCTTGTAACTTTTAAGAGTGTTGGAGCACCACTGTTCTGTGGACAATCTACACACCTGACCAGCTCACTGAGATCACCCCAGCAGCCACATGAACAAGGAGAAGGTTTGGTCCAAGATCAATGGTTTTTATTATTGCAAACTCAGACAAATATATTCCTGAAGAACACTAACACAATTATCTCCAAAAGCATATTAAAAATACCTGCCCACATGAAAGGTTATGTTACTAAAATTCATGCCATTCAGGTCTCAGGAGCATAACAGCAAATTAAAGACACTTTCAGCTGTGTAAATCACTACACAAGAGTGGACAGGGAACAGAATTTCCTGGGTTTGGGGCAAACAACAATCCAGTGGCAGTGACTTTACCACACAACACGGGACACCTTCAGCCTCTCCTGAGGCTGTTGATCTTCTCTGCTATGTTCTGCAGCTCCAGATCCATGGTGGCCAGGTTTTCCAGCTGCTTCTCCTGGGAAAACAGAGCGTTTCACACATTGCTGTTAACGCTGGGAAATGTTTTGTTCCAGGGAAAGGAGAGGAAAAGCCATTTCCAAGGCAGATTCTGTCCTGCCACTTCCCAGTCCCTGGGCAGAGCAGGTGTTAACAGCAGTGCACAAAGACTTGGGAGATTGCTGAAATTCCCTGCTTTGGATTGAACATGGGCTGGGGAAAGCATCAAAATTTTAATTGTGAGAGCCGGCCCTAATTACAGCCTCATCTTTGTAGATTTAAAGCACCATAACCATCCATAGGTGGCCTCCTGCCATGTCACAGCTGCAGCTGCTGTCCCTGCAGGTCCCACAGCCAGCACGGGGCAGTGAGGGCACCGCTCCTCAGGCATGGAGAGCAGGAGGAGCTTTGTGCACCGAGCCTTTACCTGATGGCTCGTTAACACCAATGCACATCTGGTTAAATAAATCATGTGCAGCTCTGAACATTGCACGGACACACTGACACACCAGGAGGATGTGCCTGAGGGGAGCTAACTGATGGCTGTAGGCTCAGTTTTCCTGGATGCTGGAGCAGAACAGGAAGTCCAACAAAAAGGATTCACTACGTGGGAACTGCACATAGGAACTGGACTTACAGGTGCAGGTTCTGCTCTGCAATTCCAGCTGGGAAGTCCATGGGTAGCTGATTTCCCTCTATACATCCAACTCACTTTTCAGCTGGGTATTTAAAACAACCCGAGAGCCCAAGTGGTGCTTGTCAGTTTTCCCTCTGCTCCTGCTACAATGGCACCTTTGTTTTGTCAGTCTGTGGAGCCTCGAGGGAGAGGCAGGGCCCAAAGGGGAACAAAATCCTTCCCTTCCTGCCTTGCAGCAGACAGGAGCTGTGCCTTTATCCCACAAATTGTGCCCTGGGGTAGTTCAGCAAACTCAAAATTCCACTGTTCAAAGAAAGCAAATTTTTAAATCATTGAAGATCTACCACACCTTAACTGTGACTTAATCTTTGTGTTTTTCTGTGCAGTTTCCCAGCTGCCTTGGGAATGGATTTGGGAGTGTTTCCCCCAGCTTTTCAGACAAACTGCTGTGCACTTACCTCCTCTTCTGTCAGGGGCCTCTGGCTTAGGCTCCTTCTGTCACTGCCAGCCACCCGACGCTTCTTCAGGTCTTCTCCAGAGCTGTACAGCCCTGGGAGTTCAGCTGACTTCTTCCTGTAGTTGAGAAGTTGTGCAAGTTGATCCATCTTGTTGTACTGCCTTTCCACATCGTATCTGTTCGCTTTGCCAGGATTCCTCTTCTCGCTGCGCCTGTGCTTCAGAGCGCTCTGGATTTGCTTTTCTGACCACCACTCGTAGTCATTGTACTCAGGGAAAAGGCTCTTCTCACTCAGGGCAGGCCTGCCTTCCTCCCTGCCCTCCAGAAGCTGCTCCCCTGCACTGTCCCTCTTGTCCAAGTGCTGGCTTTTCCACCACACCAGTGGGTAGAACGGCCTGTAGGATGCTGCAGTTCTCTTCTCTTTCTCTGCAGGGAGATGGCCTCTGTACTCTTCTCTCTCTGCAAACCTTTCCTCCTCTTCATTTCCCACCTGGTCACTGCTGTGATGCTTCTTTTCCACCTCCTCCTCCTCCTCCAGGCTGTCCTCAGTGCTGTAGTGCCTGCTGGCCTGGCCCTTGTGCTCTCGGGCCTTCTGGGCCCCCTCCTGTTGCCTGTTCCCTCCGCGGGCTCTCCCTCCCACACGGCGCTGCCTCTCCTGGCTGAGGTACCTGGCCAGCTCCTCCTGGCTTCCATCAGCAAGGTGCATCCTGCCCCCAGGATGGTGGGATCCACTGCGCTGCCTCCTCTCCTCGTGCCACTTCTCACTGCTCTCCTCACTGTGGTGGTGCCTCTTGTTTTCCTCGTCCCTGCTCTCCTGGCTCTGCTGCCAGCTGAGCTCCTCACTGCCCCGCTCTGCAGGCCCCTCCTGCTGCAGCCCCTCGGGCCCACGCCTGCCAGGAGAGCCACCCTTCTCCTCAGACTCTTCCTCATGTTTCTGTCGCTGCTTCCACTGCTCCCAGAGATTGGCCTCCCCCAGGTGTGATCCCTCTGCTGGTTCCCCCCTCTCACCACCATGGCCCCTCTTCTCTTCACTGGAGTCACCTTCCCTGTGCTTCCCATGATAACCTTTGCCTCTGAAGGGCTCCTTTCCCTCCTCTCTTTCTTCGCTCTCCTCGGATGCTTCACGCTGCTGCTGGTGGGAGAAGCCACGTTCCTGAGACTCATGGTGGTATTTCTCACTCCTTCCTTCCTCTCCCTCTTCACCTTCCCGAATTTGTTTGGAAGGGCTCTGCATTCCCTCCTCCAGGTGCCAGCGGCCCCTGGGGCTCTGATCACTCCCACCACGGAACTCATCCACACTCATGCCCTCAGAGTGGGACTTCTTGGTGACAACAGCAGCCTCCACATCCTCACAACACTTCCCCTCTTTGCTTTCCTCCTCACTGTGGTAATTCCTCTCCTCCTCTCTCCCAATTTCCTGGTAGTGCTTCTTTTCTTCCACGTGAAGTGTCTCATCCTGAGCAGGTGTGTGGTGTCCAGCCTCCTCCTCCTCCTCGCTTTTACCTTCCTCATGAGCAAGTTTCTCCTCATCACCTCCTTCTGTGTACTTTTTAGATTCCTCTTCTGCCTGCCTCTGTTCTTTCTCCATGCTCCCAGGAGGATGTTTTTCAGTCTCTGCTGGGTCCTTGGGATGCCTCACTTCAGGCTGTTCGTTTTCACTTCTCTCTCTGTCATTTTTATCACCTACAAGAACAAAGGCAGCATCATGGAGTAATCCAACCCTCCACTGAAGTGTTATTTCAAAGACATGACTGGCTTCCCAAAGTACCAAGGAAATTTGGACAGAACTGATTTCTTAATTCTGTTTTCAAAATCATTAGTTTGCCACTATTTTGTATGCTTGCCTAGAAAAGGATTAACTAACTAATTAACTCCACTTAAATAGGCATTTTACAAGTTCCCCTGGATTTTCCAGAATAAATTTCCTTCTTTGTTTTTTTTTTGTGATCACATTTTTAGTACTGAGTCAAGCTAGCTCTCATTCCCATTAAAAACAATGGGATCTGGAGTTGTGTTCAGTTCTTTGAATGCCAGAGCAGGCCCATCACAGATGCTTATTCACAATAAAAATACAACCATCTATTCTGAGCTACCCAAAACACCAGAGATTCTTTTTTGTAAATTTTTAAAGTTTTTTTCAAAATTGACTAAAAAAAAAATCAAAGAAATCTGATGTTTTGCAATAGTTATGCTTCATCTTCTCAGGCTACCTAAAGAGTTTGTCAAGTCCTCTCAGATTCTCCAGGTGGTTCAAGGAGGGAGCCACAAGTGTCAGGCAAGAACCCCTGAGAATTCCCAGGTCAGGCTGTTTGTTCCCTGAGAGGTACAGACAGAAGGACACCAGAATTCTGGCACTGAAATTTGGAGGCACCAGTTTCACCAGCTCCATCACCAGAGAGAATCCATGCACCAAACTCCTTTCCTGAGTGCAGATAACGTTGTACTTACTCTTCTTCAGGATTTCTTTGCATTCAGGATTAATGGGGGGTGCATTGGGCTTAGACAGAGCGTTGGACAGAACCTCCACAATGCACCGCGTCACCTGGAGGAGACAAAACAGGAGAGAAACCCTCATGGCAAAAATGGACACTTTACTTCTGACCCAGCTGGTAGAAAAGCCTGTTGGAGATGAGAGTTCAGGCTGTTATTATTAATGAGTTTTGAGTAATCCTGTACATTTGGGCTCTGCCCCTCACTCCTGTACCAGCAGGAAGAGAACAGACAGGTCTTTTTATCTCCCCTTTTGTTTGCAGAGCTAAGGGGCTTCTTTTGTACCTTTTAAAATATTAAATACCCTACTCAGTACAAAGGAAAGTCAAACAACATGTGGTAACACACCCTATAAAATAAACAGGCACAACACACATTCAAAGGATGAGGATTATCCTGTAGGATCTGCCATATGAGGATGCTGCACAGGCAGTCTGGACTGCCAATACACTAAAACACCTCCATGTCCTCTGTCAGGGACACACTCCACACCTTTCCACCTCTGTGTGCTCTGAGTCCTGCCTGGTCTTTAGCACTGAACATTCAACTGGGCTGTCTGGAGCAGAGAAAATTGATTGATTTAGGGAAGTCACACAATGTGCTCTAATTCTAAGCACTACCAAAGAATGTCCTCTATATAAAATGATTTTCAGGTGCTGAAGTTGATGGTGAGAACAAGTGCTCCTGTTTGTGGGGGTACAATCTGTGGGGATGACTGGGAGGAGACAATGAAACATTTACAGAGCCATTTGTCTTTTAACAATTTCTGGTTATCACCAGGTGTTTGCTGATCTAAATGATCACAGCAACAACCAGTGCAGGGGGTCTGGTGTCAGCTCTGGGAGCAGCTGATGGCATTTATTTAATCACACAGGGGGAGATCTCTTTCCACAGAAGAAGAGGAAGGACTACAGCAGTGAGTCTGTAACACAGTAGGTAACTGTAGGCATTTCATCTTTCCTCAAAGCTGTCAGTACAATAACATGTACTGTGCAACATTTCAGATCACTTTTCAAGCAGCTGTACAATGCAGAGCTTCACAAGTACCACACTGACACAAGAGGCAGCTCCCATTTCCACCAAACACACTGAGGTGCAGGCAGGCATCTCCTGGCAGCTAAAGGCACTCTGAGTCTCACACCAGCCATCAGCTTTTAAAAAATTTACCCTTAGGAAAAAAATGAAGCATTGTCCTGAGAGTTTAAAGAAATGGGAAACACATCACTGGTATTTTCTGAGGCTGGTTTGACAAGCAGCTACTCACCATTTCTTCAGTATGGTCTTTCTCCACTGGAATTGTGCTGGCACCTGGAAGAAAAACCAATTATTAGAGATTCATTAACACAAGCATCACTGACAGGAGTCCTCAGTCAAATTGGTCTGATGAGGCAGCTTGGGTTTTGGGTTGGCAGTCAACTAAACCAGGCACATTCCACAAGAAATCTTTCCTTATTTGGATGGAAAAGCCACCTAAAATTGAGGCATAGCAGGAGAGAAGAGGCATGGTAACATTTGTAGCACTAAAATAATATACACCAAGAATAATCCCACCCACAAAAAATGCAACACCAAAGAAAGCCACGTTCAAATTCCAAAATGGAACTTTACTTCAAACCAGGTCCTTATGTAGCTGCACCTGTTAAAAAAAATAAACCCAACAACCAAGGCCTGTCTGCACTCTGAGAATCTTTTGGCTTCTTGGAGAAGCTCTAGGTGCTCCCCTTGCCAACAGCAGACCAGTCTTTAAGACTTTAAAGCAGCTACTGTCCCAGTCCTGCTGGAGAAATGTTGTCTCACTTGGAGGTGGCTCCTGCAAGGATGGTGAGAGCCAGAAGAGACAAGAAAATTTCCATTCCCTGAGTGGTCCATTATCATTCCAAGAAATAAGCAAAACCCCCTCAAATCTCAGTGGAAAACCACTCTGGAAGGAGGCAGTACAACCCATCCCTCACTCTCTGTGCCCTGGGGACATGTGGGATAACTCACACCTTCTTACACCAGTTCTACTGTACCTGGGCCAAGGAATTTGCTTTTGGAAAGAAACTACTGCCCATAAAACCTCCGTGCTGCCTGATTTTGCCATCACTGCTGCAATGTCTCCAGCTGGTTAATGAGCTTGGCTGCTGTGTGTTATTAATGAACTGTGTGTTATAAATGTGCTGTGTGTTATTAATGAGCTGTGTCAATTCCCATGCACCTGGAGCTTTCCAGGAGCGAGGTTAAGCCCCTGTGGCACCCCACAGCAGTGTGTGGAAGCAGGGCCTGTTGAATCCTGGCAGTGCAGGCCTCCCAAGGTGCAGAATCACAGCACACACACACACAGAGCTTGAGGTGCAGCCCTGAAGTTCTCATACGGGTCAGAGAGTCCTAAATACAACCATGACCTCTCTCTGGCTGGGTCAGTGAGAGACCTCCTGAAACAGATGAGCACACAGCACATCATGGAGATAAAGGAGGTCAGTTTTACTCTCAGCATCAGGAGAATGAGCACTGTCCCAAGGAAGACAGGAGCACGTAGCCCTGCACTATTTAAAGAACACAACATTTTTATTCTCTGTGCTGGCAGAGGAAGCAGACATCCCCTGGAGCACTGACTCAGAGTGTAATAGCTGAGCATCATACACTAATAACTGATATTTCTGTGCTCTCCCCCAAACACACATGCAGGGATGTGCTTCTCCAGCCCCCAGCCCTTCCCTGCCTATACAAGTGCCATCAGAGAAGGGAACCCACACAAGGAGAGCACAGCAGGGATTCCCCAAAAATAGCACTGCATGCCTCCCCCAGAGTGGCAGGTGGTGTGTGAGGGGATGGTGCAGCTCAGAGCCAAGCCTCTCCCGCAGCTCGGGCGTTCAGAGCTGCCTGAGGCGGCTCCAGCTCCTTCACTAACCCAGTATGCAAATCATTGCCAGGCTGCTGCAGGCAGGAGACAAAGCCCTCCCACCAAAACAAGTGTTAGTCTTAAAAAGAGATTCTCTCAGTCCCACAGGTGTTGGGGATGTTGCTATTACATCCCCAGGCTCCACTCACAGGTATGGGCCCCTTCATGAGCTCTTCTTGGGAGGCTCCTCTGCTCCTCCAGCCCCTGTGAAAACCTGACAGGCTCCAGGGCAAGCATTGATTTTGTCCTTTGAGTGATGCAGCCACAGCACATCTGCTGTGAGTGACACCCAGGATGGAATAAAGCACAGAGCAGAAAAACTCCTGGACATCTTTTCCTACCTCAGGCCACCCCCTGAGTGCTGTCAGTGGCACAGGAAGACAAAGTCAGGTTGTACCCACTGTCTTTGCTGTCATTCAAAAGCTCCCAAGAGCTTGATTAACAATGAAAGGCAGCATGAACAAAGAGGGAGCATCATAACAGTGTCAGGAGAACCAAATGGTATTGGACAAACCTCATATTAACCTGTCTGGAGAAACAGGATGAGGCTCCAATCCACGCCAGAGCCTGAAATAACTCCCTGAGGCAGTTGCTCTGCCAGGGCTGGGCCAGGAAGGCAGTGGGGAGCCAGCAGTGCCCCACTTTACCCAGGGCTGGCAGTGCCAGCTGGCAAGAGCTCCCTTGGGGCCACCTGCCACCCGAAGGTGCTGGCCAACACAGCTGCCATCATCCCCAGGTGTGCTCAGGAGGGGTGAGGCCACCACCCTGACAGGGACAGCGGGCTCAGGCAGCAGGACACCCACCCATGGCCTTGCAGGAGCACAGCAGGCAGGGCTCCAGAGCAGAGCAAAGGCAGAGCATGTGCCAGCATGGAAACCTTGCCCCTGAACACACAGCACGAAACAAACCACAGCCCCACGAGCACAGCTGAGCCCTGGCTCTGCTTTACCCTCCTGAACCAGCTCTGCCCAGGCAGTTGTGATCAGATTATTTGATTTTGCTTAATTGCGGAGAGTTGATGAATATCATGAGAAATGATAAATGCAGGACAAATTCACAAGGATTTTGCTTCCATCTCCAAGATTAGAACAGATCTTCAGGTGGGTCCCTGATGAAATCCCCACATGGCTTTGTTTCATCAGCGCAGATGACTCAGTGCAGTGTCATTCCTCACCAAAATGTCACAGTGTCTTCCTAGGCAGGATCACTGAAATTTAGGCATATTGATTTGCAGGAGTACTAGAAAGTTCTTGAAATTAATGTCTAACCAGTTCAACATTTGAAAGCACAATAGCCACAAAGGATGTAAAGTACTTGATCTGTTTGATCAGGTACTTTGATAAACAGGATAAACCTTTGATAAACAGGAAAAAATATTTGGTAATAAACCCCCATAGAATCTATGGTATAAGTGTGTGAGCTTCTCTGTGCTGGGGTCTCTTCCCCTCCGTATCCCACCCTCCCTCTTTGATTTCAATAAAGGCACTTGAAGGCAGCCAACTTCCTCACAGTCTCTGTGCAAGTCCCAGAAGCGTGGAGACTTCTAACAGACCTAAAGCCAAAAATACTCAACCCAGAATGACACCGACTCTTTCAACCAATGATGTAAGTATGCATAAAACACTACAGAGCCAAGCCACCACCTCATTCTATTGTGTTTAAGGTTCATTTCACCGTGGGGTTTTTGTATTTAATGCCGCGTGCAAAAAAATTAAAATCTCTGCTAGTTAAACCCGCAGAGCCGCTACTTTGCCATCACCTCCCGGCATCCAGCACCGGCTGGCACAAGCCCAGCAGCACCGCTGGAACGAAGCGGCACCGAGAAGTCTTTGTGCAAAGACCGGGATAAAAATAAAGGCGGAGCAGGCGGGGAGCTCTCTCCCAGCGCCATCCCCGCCGCCCCTTCCCGAGGGGCGACCCCGGGCTGCGGGTCCCGCACCCACCGCCGCCTCCCCGGAGCCAGCCAGCCCGTCCGTCCGTCCGTCCATCTATCCATCCCTTCGCCGCTCCCCGCCGTTCCCAGCGCTCTCCCCGTCCCCGCTCACCTGCCAGGGCGGCGGCCGTCAGGAGGGCGAGCAGCGCCGGCGGCCCCATCTCGGCTCGGCTCGGCTCGGCTGCGCTCGGCAGCTCCGGCGCGGCTTAAAAGGGGAGCGGGGGCGGAGGAGCGGGCGGGGGGCCCCGCCGGAGCTGCGTCACTGCGAGCCCCCGGCGCTGCCGCCCCCGCTCTCCTCTCCTCTCCTCTCCTCTCCTCTCCTCTCCTCTCCTCTCCTCTCCTCTCCTCTCCTCGGCAACTTTCTCACAGGCTGGGCAAGCCGAGCTCGCTTTCCCTTCCCCGGTAACCACCGCAGCCGCCCTTGCCCGATCCCCGACCAACACTTCCAACACCCCCGTACAGCCCTGCCCCGCCGTGCCCCAGCAAAGGGGAAAGCAGGGCTTCCCTGCCTCTTTCTCCAGCTCGGAGGATGCGGTAGCGTCCTTAGGTCTTTCCCACCGTCAGACGATGCCGAAGGGAGGAGGTGCGGTAAGCCATCCCTCAAACAGCTTCCACAAGGAATCACCGCCGCGCTTCCACACCCTTTTCCGATCAAAGCCTCTTCAGGTGCTGCTGCAGCCTTTCCTCCTGCAAGGTTTTTGTCCCTTCTTCTCTCCTCGCTGCTCCCTCCTCTCACTGCTTCCCCCACCCCCTATCCAGTACACCCAGACCCCGATGGGGAAGCAATCCCAGTGCTTATGGCACCTAGGGAGGGAATGGCACGCAGTATTCCCCAACAGTTCTACCAGGGAAATCACTGCTCTCAGCATCCATCTCCACAGGCAAACCTCTTATTTACTGTGATGATGCTCTGGGGAGCCAGAGGAAGCATACAGAGATCAAGTTTTACATCGTTTCCTTTAACAGCCCCTGCTGTCCCAATTAGTCCGTAGTGGAATAAAAAGCTTAAATGACAAGTTAAAACGAGGAAATCTGAATGCTCCACCCGGTTCCCTTCAGAGCCAGGCAAAGACCAGAACTCCTTTTGGTTTTCATTAACCCTCAGAGGGCCATCTCCAATTTTAAGTGTATTTACAGCTTTCTTTTTTGTTTGAGAGCCAAGCAGATGGCCCTCTAACTGCCAGTGCTCCAGGAGGACAATGGATCTGTACACCAAGCTGGCAGTTCCCTCTGTTATCATTCCTGTGCCATTCTATTGTCCATTCACAATGGCAGGCTGCTACAGCCACACGGCCTTTAGAGACACAAAACAGGACACAAGCACAGTGCTCCAAACCAACTCACCAGCAGGAAGCAGAATTCCAGCTCCATTTGAAGCCTGCTTCAGGAGACAGCCTGGAGGAGACACCAGGAGGCCAAGCCAGACACCTTGTTCACCTTGCATTCAGTTTGCCATTTCTGCAAAGTAACACAACCCAGTCACCAGGGCATGGAAGACAAACCACCTTCAACACCTCCCAATCTCCCTCCTCATGCTGTTCTGTACTGCCTATGCCAGCCCCATCTCCACAGGCAGCTGCTTCTTTAGGAATCTCCAGTCTTGGCTTTGGGAAGTCAAGAGCCTGTTTCAAAAGACTGACAAATTTCCCTGGCTCCAAGGCCCCCTTATCCTCCTCTGTCTGTGTGAGGATTCAGATTGGCCTCAAGCTCTTCAGCTGCTCATGAGAAAGAATTTTAAGTGAATCATTTGCCTTTTATGTATTCTCTGCTTCTGCAGGCATATAAGTAGCATGCTTTGCCATCAGTTACATCAGGGTCTGCATGGGAGCACCTTCAGATTTGATGAGGGTCGAGGTGACAAAGATTTGCAAATGTTGTAGGAGGCCTGTGACAGGAGTAGGGACAGAAGTGGTTGGAGTATATCCAACTCTGTCTTCGGGGCAGGATTCCAGAACAGGATCCCACAGACTCTTCTGCCAGCACTGGAAAACCAGAGCATCCAAGCATCTTGCCCACAGTTAATTAATTAAGTCAGCCTCTGTTCTCAAGGCACTGTCACTTCACGTGGACTTTTACAGCCAGGTATCAGCTGGGGTGAGTTTCTCTGCAGATCAGGAGAGAGCTGTGACTGCACTAAATCAGGATTACTGCAGGCAAAGGCACATTTCATTTGATCACTGTGAGTGGCACACCCCAACCTCCTTTCTCAGATGTGTCAGTACTCTGACTGCAGTGACATCCATGCCTGGCAATGTTGTGACAATCTACTGCTCTATGAATAAACACTATTTATCCTGTGGGATTCTCTCAAATACAAATGCTTTAGAAAGTTACACATTTGGCTCTTACTAGAAGCTGAAACTTCAAAGGATGACAAGCAATTTCTGTGCCTGAGCTCCTTCTAAATTGAGCGGAGACTTCATGAGGAAAATGAGGATTGCTCTTCTAATTAGGTGTGCTAGTGGGGATTATCTTCATTCTTACATGCCAATTAGTTTTCATGGCATTAAAATACTGCAGCCCATTTTATGAACAAACTCAGCTCCTTCATTCAGGAGGTGCTGAGAGGATGGGTCTGGAGAAAGACAATTGCACCTGAAGGCCACCATCTATCCAGCTTCCCTAACAAAACCAAAATCCTTTCAGAAATCTTGCCATATGCAATGCTCATTGCAACATAAGGGATGGTGGAGCTGCACAGCTGACACATTTTTGGGTCCTTCTCGCACAAAAGTGGAACAGGACTGTCACCACCTGTGGCCTTACCACATGGCACCAGTGCCCAGCAAGCTGAGCTGCAGCTGAGACCCTGTGTGGTACAGATGGGTGATTTCTGTAGCACGGGCAAATATCTTTTTTTAGTTTTCTGTATTTATATAGCACCTCACACTGTGGGTTTTATTCATGCCACATACACTTAGGCAGTGCAGAAAAAGCTGCTAGAAACTGACTTCCAGTCTTTAGTGTCAAAAGACTTTCTTCATTAAAAAATTCAAAGAATTTACAGGGTATTTTTGCTTGAGAACCTTAAAAGTTCGGTCCAACTCTTCCTGAATTGTCTTTCTTAGTCTTCTTAAAAAAAAAAAAATTTCTTCACTTGTAACCCTCTACTCTTCCATGCAGGATCCTTCTAGCTCCTGTTTTTCAGTGATGTATCTATTCCACAGAAATGAGGTCAAATATTGTATGGCCCAACTGAAAAGAGGTTTAAAATAAGACTACAAGGGATGTCATAACTATTAAATGGTATGAAAAATACATGCACAGACCCTGCTGTGGTCTTCTGGAAAAAGCCGTGTGCTCCTGACAGAAATCCTCAGGGCTTCTGGATACACTCACAGGCTGCAGAAGGAAAGAAAAGAAACCACCAAACCCAAAACAAACTCAAGCCCAAAACAGAGGTGAGAGAGGGAAGACCAAGTATAACCACAACCATTTATCCAACATCCCAGGTTTTCCACAGAACATTTTCCCATATACTGCTCACACACCTCTCTTCCTCCCCAGTCAGCCTTCTCTCTGTTAGATCAGATGGCAGAAAACTGGATTGTGCTGCAATACAAAAATAAGTTTAAAATTATAGGTAGATAGATAGATAGACAGACAGACAGAGATAGATAGGAAAGGGGAAAGGAAAGGGGAAAGGAAAGGGGAAAGGAAAGAAAGAAGAAAGGAAAGGAAGGAAAGGAAAGGAAGAAGGAAGAAGGAAAGGAAGGAAAGAAGGAGAAAGGAAAGGGGAAAGAAAGGAAAGGAAAGGGGAAAGAAAGGGAAAGAAAGAAAGGGAAGGAAGGAAGGGGAAAGAAGGAAAGGGAAAGGAAGAAAGGAAAGGAAAGGGAAAGGAAAGGGGAAGGGAAAGAAAGGGAAAGAAGGAAAGGAAAGGAAAGGAAAAAAAAAGGGGAAAGGAAGGGGAAAGGAAAGGAGGAAAGGAAAAGGGAAAGGAAAGGGAAAGGAAAGGAAAGGAAAGGAAAGGAAAGGAAAGGAAAGGAAAGGGGAAAGGAAAGGGAAAGGAAGGGGAAAGGAAAGGAAAGGAAAGGGAAAGGAAAGGGGAAAGGAAAGGGAAAGGAAAGGGGAAAGGAAAGGGGAAAGGAAAGGGGAAAGGAAAAGGGAAAGGAAAGGGGAAAGGAAAGGGAAAGGAAAGGGAAAGGAAAGGGGAAAGGAAAGGGGAAAGGAAAGGGAAAGGAAAGGGGAAGGAAAGGGAAAGGAAAGGAAGAAGGGAAGGGAAAAGGGAAAGGAAAGGAAAGGGGAAGGAAAGGGAAAGGGGAAAGGAAAGGGGAAAGGAAAGGGGAAGGAAAGGGAAAGGAAAGGGGAAAGGAAAGGAAAGGAGAAAGGAAAGGAAAGGGGAAAGGAAAGGAAAGGGGAAAGGAAAGGAAAGGGGAAAGGAAAGGAAAGGAAAGGGAAAGGAAAGGGGAAAGGAAAGGGGAAAGGAAAGGGGAAAGGGAACTTTGGAGCCTAGGGGCAATTTTTCCATACTGCAGTCAGCATGAAGTGCCACTTCCTAGGTCCTTCCCTAGTTAGCAACTTGCTGGCATTGCTTGCTCCAGGCAGGAAATGCAAGTGAGCTCCTGTAATTCCACAGGTAAATGTCTCCATGGGAAAGATGACACTGATGGGAACCAACAGGCACATCTCCTCCTAGAAGAGAAAGTTGGAATTTGCCTAATAATGTGGGCACCATTGGCATTTTTAGTCACAAGACTTCATTTTTTCTGAGCTGCCACTTCTCACCTGATTCCATGTCTGAAAATGATCTGCTGGACTCCAAGTCCAAACTAACCACTCCAGAGGAATTGGCCATCAAGATAAGATGCAGCTTTTGGATCTGAGCAGGGGCACAAGCAGCCCTGACACAATTACTCATGGCTTTATAAACTGGGCTATGACTAAACCTTCTCCCAGCCTCAGCTGTCACCAAATTGCCTTGCTGACAACAGAAGCAACCTCTGCAGCCCTGGGTGCCTCCTCCTCTACCAGGGGGGAAGTGAGGGCACCCAACCCCCTGACCAGACAGGAGTCCTGGACAATAACAGTGCCCAAAAGCTGCCCCACATCTCTCTGGGCTGCCTTTTGGAGGATTAGCATCACTGCAGGACAGCAGTTCTCAGGCAGCTGATGTTCAGAGAGCAGCTGGAGCATCTCTCCCTGCAGGTGGGCACAGCTGAGCTGCACACCCAGATGCTGCCCCAAAGAAAACCCTTCATGAAACAACCCCTGCCAATGCCCCCTGCCCTTTTTCCACTCACACTGGCTAATTAACCTCCTTGGTGAACTTTGAGGCTTCTGCAGGAGAATAAAAAACAGGATAGAAATTTCTTTCAGCAAGCAAAATGTGGACACTTAAGCCCTTGTATTTTGAGTACTGCTTGTCATTAAGCAAAAATTACTTTATTAGTTGCCTTTGCACTGCAAATAATTACATTTAGGCCATTAAATTGCCCCATTCAGTGTTTCTGCCTGCTTTTTGTCAACTGTGCATGTTCCATTTAATATTTAAAGACTGGGGCACTACTCTGGCTTATTTAGTAATTAATTTCTTTAAATATTTATAGCACTTTGATTCTCAGCAAGGGTTCTGTTTGGTAAGAACAATACTGTTCTGTGCTTGATAGTGTCATGGAAATTTCAGAGGCAAATTTCCATTTTGTAGCATAAAAACATATAGATTTCTGCAACAGACTGTAATGATTTCAGAGTAAAATTTTTATTACTGAACAATGTATGTGCTAAAAAAATAATTCAATTATGCCCTTGCAGATAATTGCAGACTGAAAACACAGTGTTGAGAGATCTATTTTATGACAGCAGTATTCACACAGCAAAAGGAAAAGGAATCCCCCAAGAAATTTTCCATCACCTTTGTCTGAATCGCCACTGGCACAAAGAACAAAACCCAATTGCAAGAAAAGCCTAGGAAAGAGAGAGCACAACCTGCAAAATGCAGGAGGATATTTTGCTAGCACCTTTTCCCCTTAGAATATCCTTTTCCTTTTGCATATCCCGATTTTAAGACTTTTAGGCCCTTTGTGTGAAATGCTGTGTGCTTATGAAAAAATCTTAATAGGCTTAAGCTTAAAGGCAGCCTTGGGAAATGAAAATAGCAGGAAGATGCTCCATCTGTGTAAATTTGTCTAGTAACCCTGATGGTGGGAATGTGATCCAAACAGGAAAAGAGACTCTGCTACCCTGGATGTAAGAAAGACCAAGCCACAGTGCGTGGCTTTGCCAGCACTCAGATGAGGCACACTGGGCCTGATGTTTTTGGGGAAAAATCAGCTGCAGAATCACCCCATAGGAATGGGAACAGGAAGAAGGGCACAGGAATCAGTCTGATGCTTGTCCAGCACACCTTGCATTTTCAGCCTAATGCACTGCTGCCTTTGGAAAGACTCCTCCAGCCCTCAAAACAGCAGTCTGTCTCCTCATGCCAGAAGGACATTTTTCCTACTAATTCACGTGCAACCAGGCTATTCTGGAACACCAGACAAGCAGCATGAACAGTCCCAGAGACAGAACCCAGCCATGGCACTTGCCTGCACTCACACCTTTATCATGTGGTGCTCAGCCTGTCCCAGGGACCAGCCAGACCCAGGGAAGATGCAAAAACCAGGACCGAAACCAAGCTGGCCTCACAGAACACGTGCTGAGCTGCTTCTTAAACAAGGGGGCCTGGACCACAGATGCAGAATCTCTACTCTTGTTTGAACCTCTAATTGCAGGGTTTTGAGGGAAATTGCTGTTAGAGACGTGGTGTAAATGCCCTCTGCCCTTCCACTCTTTCTTTGAAGCTCTCAGATACCCAAAACAAGATGCTGGCAACTTAGAAAAAACTAATTGGTGGAAGTCACACTGAAAATGTGTTGCATCCCCACCTCAGTATCCTTAATTACAGACTCACTCTGTTTCTCTGGCCAGGAGGTGCTGATTTTAGCACCCATTTAGCACCATTCCTGGCTCATCCCTCACAGCAGTGAGACTGGAAAACACTGGAAAGTGACACCTGCCTAAGGCTGACTGACATTTCCCATTACAAGAACCTACCTTCCAATGCAAGTGAAAGTTTGTTTGCCTTGTACTGAGGGTCAAATTTTCTATGACAGTTGTTCTTTCATTACAAGACTTTCCCTCCCAAGTCCCAGCATCTGCAAACAAACAGGCAAAGGCAATTTTAAAAAAGGTTTGACCTTTCTGCCAGAAGTTTTTTGGCTTTGGTTAGCTCCAGCTATTGCTTTAATCACATCTTTTTATTTCATGCTCTGTGTGCTATGTGCCAGATTTTACTTTTAAGGAAGAAATGCTGGCATATGCTGTTGCCTAACCAGTGTGTGGGGGAAAATAGTCATTAGGGAAAGCCTACAGAACAGGGTATTTTTAACATGAACTTCTGTGTTGTGGGAAAACATATGCCCCACACAAAATCACCAATGCTCAGTAATAGAATAGCCACATTTACACAGGATTAGCCACATTTACACAGGATGCATACTGCCTGTCTTATGGCAGTTTTAACAACATGTGTCCTGATACATCCAGGCACACCAAAGCACCATAAATTCCTGGGGGAAAATCCCCTGGGGTGTAAACAGCCCTGGCTCCATTCACTTCACTGAGCCAGCTCAGGGCTTGCTGCAGCACCTGTGGCAGGAGCTCAGCTCTCCCTGGCTGCTCTGGGCTGCAGGACTGGGTAGGTCGCTGGCATGAATCAGCACCTCCCACCAGCAGGCGAGTGGGAGGGAAAATAAAAATGCAGTCGGAGTGAGCAGCAGAGAGGCCATTGATACCAAACGTCCTGGAGCAGCTCCCAGGCAGGGAATGCCTGAACAGCAGCAGCACTCAGCAAGGATGGCACAAGAGCTTGGATCAGGCATTCATGGCAGGGAGTAGAGACAAACTCAGCCTGCCAGAGCTGGCCCTGGCTGAGCCCCGGGGCCACTCCAGTGGCTGCAGGGCATGGGCAGGGCTCAGTGCCTGCAGCAGCTCCCTCACCCCTCTGGGGATGCTGGCCCAGCTCAGGGGCCCAACACCCACCCCAAAGCACACACACACCTCTGACAGACCTGGCTGGGATGTGGATCTGGGCTGGGCAGCAGGGAAACCCCCGGGCCAAGGCAAATCCTCACCATGCCCTGTGCTCCTCCTGCTTGGCAATGGGGAATCAATTTTGGCCTTGCTTGTCCCACCTTATGGGACTGATTCCCCATCTTTTACTTCACTTACACACTTTGCTTAGGATCTTGTGGGATTTGGTATACCCAGAGCCCTGAAAGGTGGCGTAGGTTTTCTGGTGTTGTTCTAAGGCTCAGAGAGCTGCTCCTTGGCTGTGAGCCTTGAACAAACAGAAGGAAACCCCCCCTTGGATTTGTTCTGCAGTGTGAGCCCCCAAATGCCTTTGCTAAAGCAGCCCCCACACACACACAGGGGAATGAACAGAGGTGCCAGCAGCTGGCTTTGCCAGCCCAGGTGAGAACTCCAGTGCTGGGGAGGCCAACAAGCTGGGGAGAGAGGGACAGCTGAAACCACACAAGTGTCAAAACTAAGTCAAGTGCAAGCCAGGGAGAGAGGATGGCACTTCACCACCCAGGAATAAACTCAGTTTCTCAGATTAGTGCACAGGCTGGGGGGAAATGGGCAGAACATGGGACATTTCTCTGAGGGCTTCATACCACTCCTGGTACTTGCCATGCAAAATGACTGCTTTTTCCCTTGAGGAAGCCATGGATAGTCATATCCATGATCCACTGGAAGTGAGCAGTGCACAGAGCTGCACCACTCCTGATTCTGAGGGGTGCAAACTTCTCAAAAGACTGCATGTTTCAGCAGCACAGACATTACCATGTCCTCTGCAAGATGCCAGACAAGATTTGTAGATATGAGTCATAATCCAAATTTTTCAGCTGCATCCAGTCTGTTCTGCCTACGTTGGTCCTTAAAATTGAACAGTTTCATGCTCTCCTCTGCCAGTATCTCTCTTCATGCTCTTCCAGCAGCCACCTTTTCTCTGTTTTGTCATTCTGAGCTTCTTTGCCCTTCCATCAAAACCCAGTAGGGATGTCTCAAACATCAGTAGCAGCAGATCTCTCTTGAAGAGCAGGAACTTCCTATTTTTCTGCAAGCTCTCTTTGTGGAAATTGAATGTCTTTGGCTTTCTTTTTAATTTTTTTTTTAAGTTTGATTAGGAGATCAGATGGTTTTTAAGCTAACCTAAACCACTGACCAATTCATCAATAAACCAAACATAGCAATTGAAGGAATTCAGATGCAGACCTCTGGTTTCTCCATCTCTCTCTTCATGGGAGTTTACTTCCCTTAAAATGGCAGTTAAGGGGCTTTGCACAGCAGCTAATTTAACTGTGTGGAACAGCATAAACACTGGCAAAGATTAAAAGCAACAACATGTGATTCACAATGAAGACCTTCCTTTTTCCCTGTACATCCTCAGCAGTATCTCCCTACATCTGTCAAACCAGTGTCCCTGAGGCTGTGACAGATCTGTGGGGTTAAGCAGAGTGAGCTGGCAGAGGGGCCATGATGTTACTGTCACTACTGACAGCACACTCAGGAGCATGCTTGCTTTTTCCAGCTGTAGCTGTGGCTAAACTAGCTGATATTGCCATTCTCTATAGTTTTTGCCAGCAGGATGCTTTCATCTGGATTTTGATACACAAGCACCTGTGGGTTTGTTTGCTGCTACAGAAATGATGCTGCATCCCCACCTCTTTTTTTCCCCCTTAGCATTATTAACTTGAGTAATGCTGGGGGAGCTGAAGGTCTGCTCCAATATTCTGTGTGCCCTCCTGCACATGTACAACACCTCTGCCATAAAGCAAGCAAGCAACACACAGAGCAGGACCACCACAAAGCTAAATGTGTTGGTTCCATGATGACTCAGGGACAGGAAACTAAACCCAGGCACTTCCAATATAAATCTATTTAATTTCTCTATTTGCAAAAAGAAATTAAAGCAAGTCCTAAGACTTTGGCCATAACTTGCAGCCAGCTGGGCCCCCTCCTGCTCTGACTGAAGGCAGCAGCCAAATTTCCATTGCCTTTGCTGGAAACACCTGCAGAGCACAGAGCTGTGCCAATCTGCCAGGGGCAGCAAGGCAGGAATAGCAGCCCCATGTGGGACTGCAGCAGGGAATGTGACATGCAGGAACACAAACACCCACTCTGAGATCTGGCCACTGTGGACAGGGAGTGGGTGACAGGTTTGCAGCTGGGCTGGCAAACACAGGACACCAAATTCCAAAACTGGTGTGAGCCCTGTGGCTGTACTGGAGCAACCACACTGATGGTGACCTTTGAGAGCCCAACCACCCTTTCTGTCCTTCTCCTTTGCCCATCTGCTGTCATCTTAAACACTTCCCTTCCCCTGGCACTCTGTGCTTCCTTGCTCACACCCACGCTGCAGAATGGCCTCCCCAGCCAGCCAACAACATCACTACAGCAAACTGCTCTTCAGTCCACAGGCCAGGGGGTGGAAAACATGCACAAAGACATTTATCTGCCTGGCAGAGGCAGTAAAGCAACAAAGAAGCCACCGAGCTGGGAGGCTTCTGAGAGAGAAACCTTAAGTGTCTGTGTGGGCTCATTGCTCTGTTGCTGACTGACATCAGCCTCTTTGGGCTCAGAGAGATCCATTTCATTTTAAAGGGAACTTTCCCCCAGGGATCTCATTAGCACCACCATGAAAGTCAGAAAGGAACTGAAGGTTGTTGGGGGAGGTAATGGTGAGGAGGTAAATAGGACAGAAGCACTGTCAGAGAGCATACCCAGAGCTGTATTTTCTCTTTCTCATGCACACACACATTTTTTCTGTCAGAAAAACTCACTTGGCATTGCAGAAATGAACTGTGGGGTTATATGTCTGTAGGTAAAAACACAGAGCTAACAGGCACCCTGTGGAGACAAATATTCCAAACAAAATCTTAACTTTCCCTCTGCAGGGCTGGAGCACACCATGCCAAGGTTAATCAAACATTCTGTTCTAGCCAACAGCACTGGACAGCAATGCCCACCCAGGGGCTGAATTTGGCCTGGACCACTGTTACCCTGGGGTAAGGATGCAGGCCAGTTTAGAATCCTGGTAGGTATAAATTATCATGTTTGATGTCCCAGCAACAAGTACTGCATCAGTCAACACATCCCAGGCAGTTGCACAGGGGCTCCTAAAGCAGTGCTGCCCTCAGAGAGCAAGGTGTGGGTGAACCCTCTATGGAGCAGCTGGTGCTGAAGGTGGTGCTTGGAGAACAATGTCTGTCCAAGAAAGTCACCTCTTTCTGGAGTGAAAGCAAAGCCTCCATGACACAAACAAAGCAGTGTCTTGCTCACTTCTCGTGTGACACATCAGGGCTACGTTCTGCCTTTGTTTGTTCCAAGAGGAACTGCAAGACATCATCTGAGAGTCCAGGTGTCCTCCTCCTGTTTTCCAACAAGACTTCTCCTTCAGCTGGCTTTGAGAAGCAAGCAGAAGGGGGGTGGTTTGGAAAGATCTTACATCCATCTCTGTTCAAGACCAGCTGTGCCATTTGCAGGCATCGTGACACGTATTTTGTCCCATCTTTTTGCTCCAGCTCTGACATCTTCTGTGACAGACACCGCGAGGCAGCCTTGTAGGTCAGGTCCTCTCTCTCTGGCTGCTGTCTGCAATACATTTTGTAGAAGCCATCCAGAGAGTCCCTGATGCTGGGATCTTCTGCACCATCATGTTCATGCATCCAAGAGAGCACACCATTAGGTTCAGAGGGCTCACACAGCCCTGCTTTTAGGTAACAGCCCACGTTTGCTTCCTGAGGGCCTTCAGCAGAACCGGCTGCAGGAGCTGCAGATGATGGATTGCTCCCTCCTGCAAGCAGAGGATCAATGAAACTCATTAGTCACCAGGTCATCCCTGTGGCAAAGTCTTTTTCTGTCCCCCTCCCACTGCAGTCTGGCACACAGGCTCTTTGCATGAGCAAAGCAAGTGCTGCTCTGAACACAGCTGGGCTGCCCCAGGGCCTTCCTGCACAGGTTGGTGTACGATGGGCTGATCTGGGCACCTCACAGTTGTCCCAGCCTTGACACTGCAGTGACTGGACCTACATGGTGGTACAAATCTCCTGGCTCCTCTCAGTTCCACTTCCAAAGAGGTGGAAATTGGGCTCTGCTGCTCCTGGAGATGACAGCTGACCCACAAGGAAGTCTGGTTTGCAGCTAAGACACTTCTGCATCTGTTTCAGTTTTTTCCCTTACCCCTGGGTCTAATCCTTACTTTTAATAGTGTCAACTTTACTCCAGCACAATGTGCAGTCCTGACCTCCAGCTTTCAGCCAGATTCACAGCCTCCAAACCAGCACTGTTCTGGTGACTGCATGGAGTTTCACAATGAGGACTGCAAAGGGGGACTCTGTGCTTCCCCATGAAATCCCACTTTTGCAGCCCTGCTGCACTAAACGCTCTCCCAGTCCTCTGATGGAATTTTTATGGATAAAATTAATGCAAAGGCCAAGGACTTGTTCTTGCCTAGCTCTTCTCCTCCTTCCTTGCTGACCCACATCTCTGGATAACAGGGCTGTGGTTTTCTCTTGCTTCACAGCAATCAAGGGGATGCTTTGCACTAATTAACACAGCACAACAGGGACACTTGGCAGCAACAAGACCAGGACAATCAGCCAGCTTCCAGGAGGAAGAAATTCCACAAAGAGACCTTGAATTGGGCTCTGGTAGCCAGGCAGTGCCTCTGACTGCAATCTCATCTCCAAGCCCACTGCACCAGACCGTTTGCCAAGCACCTGAGTCACCGACAAGGAAATTTTCCAGGGCTCAGCCAGAGGTTGCACAGCCGTCATCTGCAAGTTACATAAGCAGGATGCAGGCAGTCAGAAAATAGCTTGGTCTTTTCTAATTCTGTGAGATATGAAGCAGAGTGCAGCCCTTCATTCTGGTAGGAGACCATGTTCAAAGGGAGTCTCAGTGTGGTGGCAGAAGGCTGTTTTTCTCTCCTGGTACAGAGAGCCACCCTTCCCTTCCTAAGCAGGGGTTCATTAACGGGAAATTAGCTGTCTGTGCAGACACACTGTACCTCATCTCTTTCTTCCTGTCCCTCCTTCCTATCTTTGATCTTTCTTCCCAATTGCACTTCATCTCTGATTATGCAATTTTAAATAGAACTTTCCCTCCCCTTGCAGTGTCACTTCCAATGCAGTACAAAGAAATCTTGGTGGCCTTCTTTTACCAGTGAGCTCTGGCATCAGCATAGCAGAGCAGAGAACGGGTCCATTTTTCCTCAGTAACCCCTCAGCCCATGCTAGGTTACAACTGAAGCCTCTTGCATCTCTGATAATTCAATCAAGTGGCAACTGGACTCCAGAGCCACTGGACTGTGGCAATTGCAGACCCCTGGGCTGTGCTGGCCTTTTGCTACCTCCTGCTCACAGCCACATTTTGTGACAGAGCAGCAGCTGCCTCCACTACACACACCAAGCCTGCATGACTCGGGAAAAGAAAAATTCTGTTGGTTTCATGTTGTCAGGGGAGACTTCAGCAATGCTGCTTTGCCTTTCTCCTACCATCTAAGTTTGGGTATTAGGAAAGATAACTCCACAGAAAGGGTTGCCAGGCACTGGAACAGGCTGCCCAGGGAAGTGGCTGAGTCACCAACTCTGGAGGTGTTTAAACAACATGTAGATGTGGCACTTGGGGACATGGTTCAGTGGTGGACTCGGCAGTGTGAGGTTTATGGTTGGACTCAATGTTTTTAAAGGTCTTTTCCAACTTCAGAGACTCTACTGCTTTTTATTCCACACTCAGTATGGCCCACAAAGCTGACATCCTTATGCTGAAGCACAACCCACCACAGAAGTGACCAGCAAGTGTCTCAGGGGTATATTCTGGAGTGTGATTAGTCAGAACATATTTCATCATCATTATTATTATTGTGAGAACAGTTTTCTTCCAGTTACTGGTTCAGATTTATGCATCTCTATTTCCCAACAGCAGGCCCTATCCTCCTAGTGGACTACTTTTCCAGCAAAGCCTTCTTAAGGCAAGACAGCCAACAGGGCTGGATGTCCCAGTCCTGGAGTGTTCAAAGCCAGGCTGGATAAGGCCTTGAGCAGCCTGATCTAGGGGGAGGTGTCCCTATCCATGGCAGGGGTTGGGACTATGTGGTTTTTAAGGTCCACTCCAACCCCTCAGCATTCTATGATTCTATGACATGAAAAGTTGGATGCAGAATTCCCAGAACCAATCTATACCTCACAAAGTGCTGCCTTTCCTCAGCTTTCCTGACAATTTCCCCATACATTCTCAAACTGTGTGCCAAGACTGATGTTTGAGAATACACCCCAACCTTTTCCTGCCTAAAAGTTACCAGTTAAGGTAGAGATCCTTCCTTGATACCCTCTAAAGAGCTGGTGCTGCTGTTGAAAGGTGCAAATCTCCTGAATGATTTATAAACCACAGGCAACAAGCACAGCAGCAGGATGCCTGCAGGGTCCAGAAAGAGCCTCTCAGCTGGAGCACACACAGAGCACACAAGCACAGGTTGTAGGCCAGCAAACGTGCTGCTAAAGGCAAAGACAGCATTCAACTCATCAGTCCCTTTGCCTCTCCGTGCACATGCACCCCTCAGAAAATCTGAGATTCTCTCATAACACACAGCAGTGCTGCTTCAAAGCCCAGACCTCTCTGGCCACCTCTCAGCAGCAGGAAAATGTAGTTTTATAAATGCCTTTGTAAAATCCTTCCATGGCAAACTTAACAACACAGCTGTCACACACCCTTGTGTTGGCTTGACCCAACACACCTACAGGGGTCAAGGCAAAGATGAGCAAGGCTGAAAACTCTCACTTCTCTGCCTGCAATAGGATTTCATCACAAGAGAATCTGCCTCATTATTTTTAGCTATTTTCACTCATTTTTACTACCAAGTATTAAAGGGGGGAAAAAAAGCACCAATAGAAAAGCCCCAAAAAACTGAAACAGTCATTATTAATGTCTATTTCATTCTCACATGATGGATAATCATGAGTAAGAATGTATATTATTTCATCTGTTCCTCCACTCCATGCTAATTGAAGTTCAGCATTTGCAACTAATTAGTAAAAGAGCTGGGGGCAGATAAAAGGATAGATATTCTTGTGTTTATAAACCTGCTGATGAAAATTTAAAAGCTCCATCTGGTACAAGCACATAACCCTACTGCCTGAAGCACAAAACCAAATCCTGCTTTGAACCTGGGCCACTTTCAGTGAGGCAACAATGCAGCAATAATTAGTTGCACTTACAGAAAATGTAGCTGTTTGAGTTTCTGTATAACTCTGTTCAAGCACAGTAAAGCTCTCACAGATTGCTTTATTTCTCTTATCCCACCAGCCTGTCAGGATCTACTGGGGTGACTGCAATCATGCAGAGGAAAGGGTCTGTGGCTGCCATGAAGCGCAGTAACAACAGAAAAATAAACACAGATGCTGTCCCCGAGAGTTTCTCCAGCCTGCTCTTAGACAATCCCTCCTTGCCCCTCCATCAGACATGTCCATATGGCATGGGAAAGCTCAAGGAGAGGTGATGCTACTTGGACTAGAGCAGAGCTGCCAACTGACCCAAACCTGTGCCTGTTCAGGGCTGCATCCATCTGCACAGGGGCTGAGAACAGGTCCCATGCTCCCTACAGGTATGGAGCACTTGAGACATCTGATGCATAGAAAAGCATCTTTCTGCTTTTTTTTTCTTTCTACCTAGCTCCTTTCCAGTGGGAGTGCCTGTATCACCAGGGGAGTGCAATTCCTCTCTGCTCAGGGAAGAAAGAAGAAATTTTAGGAGAATTTGGCAGGAGCTCTTTCTACCCAAATCTCAGAAAGCACTTTAGCCTGCCAGTAATCACACACCTGAGTACTCAGAAATTGCAAATCTAGACATTTGAGGACCAAATTCTATTGCTCTTGCTTGCATTAAGAACATTTCCTCTGATTACAACAGTTAAATGTGTGAGCTGCTGATCCCATTCCTTTACATGAGCTGAAATATACTTGCACTATAGGATTTTTATTACCACATTTAAATTGGAATAGCACCAAAAAGACAAGTACCAAGAAAATAAGTATAAATACTGCACAAACACTTATCACATTGAGTAAATGACAGATCCTAAAGCCTTTTGGTGTACAGTAGTGAATAATTGTAGAGATTACAATATCTCTGCCTTGCAGAAAACAGCTATTGACTTCTTGGGCAAAGGGAAAATGAAATTTCTGATGACATTATCATTCAAAAAGACTGTTATAAGCAAAGTAAATTTGTTCCTTGTGGGTATTTAAATTGTGAACTGAAAGTGAAAATAAGAATATAATAAGCCTTGCTACTTTGCTGTGTCCCTGGTGCCACACAAACCAGCTTTCTCCCTTTGTCATCTACAGTAGGCTGCAGCTCACAAGATGGGATCTGTGAGACTCTGCTTTACACATGACATAACCAGCTATATTCTTCATCTTCCAGCCCACAAGAGTGGCACATGTGGCTGTGTCTGACTCTGAGTGCTGGCCAAGAGCTCTGCTAATGCCAGCTGCTCTGACAGGAGACCTGGAGAAAGTGAAGGTGGGCAAAAGGCAGGAAAATGGGAGGAATTTGGGGATTGGGGCAGAAAAGGGAGACAGTGACAGAGGAATAGCACTGGCTATGGCCCAGTACTGAGGCAGGCTCTCTGCTTCTTTTCTTCTTTCTGCTGCACATTTGTGGTGTGAAAAGTTGTGGGGGGGGATTCAATTTGCGTGGAACGAGACGTAAGCGGTTATTTTAGGGAAGCATAAAAACTCTTCTCTTTCAGTCTAATCCCCTTAGGAATCTGAAATTCAAGAAAAATAAAAAGGCTAGCAAATAGTAAAGTGCTCTTGAAATGCAATATGCAGGCACAGTGCATTCCCCTAGACACTCTTGGAAATGTCACAGTGGTATTAAACCCTGCCCTGCTCTGAGAGCTCACATCCGACGCCTGCTGCGCTGAGCTTTTAATACAGCTGGGAAACTCAGCTCAATGAAAGCTTTCACTGCTTAAACACACCGGATTTAATAAACCACAGGGAAAGTCAGCTACAATATGAACTACAAATTAACACTCCTTATCTGCTGAAGGCCAAGAGATAAACACCACTGCCACCTCACAGATCTGTTCCTAAGCAACCAGGCCCCACAGGCCAGGGCAGGAGGTATGGGCAGAAGCAGCTCATAAACACCATCACTTCCAGCTGTGCCCCCAGAGCCTGAGGAGGATGACACATCCTCAGCCAGGCCTCAGAGCTATGGGCTCTGCATGTAACTTCACATCCAGATGTGGCTTTGGAAGTAACTGCCTGTGAACAGCGGCTGTAAGTGCAACAGCACACAGGGACTTGGTGTCTTTGCAACACAACACTGGGGTGCCTGAGATTTGATTTTCACAAGAAAGCTCCTTCCCTTGGAGCTCAAAATCATTCTAAAAATACAAACAGCAAATTTAAGCACTCTTCAAATAGGTATGCTTAGGGTGGTTTAATTTACATGATTCCCAGGCCAGTAAAAAACCCTAAAGCCTCCTATTTGTCTCAAACACTGCTTAAGACCTAAGGTTAAAGAGTCTATTATTTAGGGTAAATCTTCTTTGAAACATAAATAATAATTTTTTTAAATTTACATGGCTGAAAACATGAACTGTCAATTGGAGTTATTATCCAGCAGACGAGGGCATCAAGGGGCTTTATTAAACTGCAATTATCTGCTGCTTTCCTGTTACACACAAAGTCTTGGGAACTCAGCCTGACTCACCATGTCTGTGTAACACTACAGGCACCAATTTCCCAGAGGAAACTCTGATAAGGCTCCTTGAGCAAACTGCTCAGCTTCTAACCAGGCACTAGGAGAGCTCAGGGAAGTGAGTGTGAGAAGAGCAGAGTGAAGCTCAGACATCGCTGTGCTGGAGCAGCCTCTCCTTTCCCAAACACCTCAGTGGGCATTCCAGCCCTGACAGACAGGATCCAACACAAGCACCCCCAAGCCAAGCCTCTGCCTTCTCTGCTGGTGAAAATCAGAGCTCTCCACCCATGTCCAGTCCTTTATCACCACATCACAGCACTGCTCTGCCCACAGGGAAGACTCACCACTTGAATCAGATTTGACTTCTGTCTTCCTGCAAGCAGGAGGATTTTTTAGTAAAATGATGGATTTTTCTTCTTTTGATCTGTGACTTGCAGTACTGTTTTTTTAATACATGAAAGGCTCTAATTTAGCCCCAGATTGTATTTGTCTTTAAGCTCATCCTATTTCAGAATAAAAGTCTGGTGCTTGAAGCAAATGAGAAACAATCCTGCTACCTCATTTTCACTGTTTAAGATTTATAAAAATTTTATGGAGAAAATCTTGTTCTATGGTGACTGAAGAAGCTTTCTCACTTCAGTTACATTGCACAGGTGAAGCAAATGATAGTTATTTCTGCTTGTATTTTTTTCCAGCCTAGAAATTGTCAATTCCAGTCTTGTCTAGTCTCTTTTCTTCCCCCAGCTGATTCTGTAGTTAGCCCTTTCTGCACTGTTGTCTTTCTGACCCAAGAAGCATTTCCTAAGGAACTCTATTTTACTAAGAGCAATGAAACTCCAGAACTCAGAAAAGGATTTTCTATGCTCACCTCTTCAGCCAAGAACTGAGAAAGACCCTTGGGACCCTGAGTCCTCCAAGGATACCTATCCTAGAGAGCAAGAGGGTCTGAAGACAACATTTTCCATGGTTTCTTAAGTTAAAAGACATGCAGGGAGAAATCCTTCCTGTTTCTGGCAAGGCTCATAAAGGAAAGATACTGAACTTTTAGATATTTTGCTGATGTGGTCATTCAGAACTAAAGAAGTTGTGAGCTGATATTAAAAGTGGATTTGAAAACCTATCTGGATGAGAATTAGTGATCACAGACAAGACTAGGAAAAAAGAAAAAACCACCAAAAAACCAAACCTACCAACATGTGGGAGAGTTATTAAATCCCATTTTTCTGGGCTTTAACAAACCCTTTCATAGAGGCAAGAATGGGACCCAACAGGCAGGACAGTGAATGCTGTAAACACCACTTTGAGGATGGGGCTGACATAAAAAGAGGAAAACTGCCACTTATTGTGAAATATTCAGTAATGGCCAGTGGCAATGACAGGAAGCAGCCCTAGACTACAAGTATTATTGAGGAAGCATGGCTCTATTTGCAATCATTGAGAAGAAAACCCAATGCAATATCCTTTCTTTAGATATGAAATACTTTGTCTCTCATTCAGTTACACATTTTCAGCAATCAAGAGCACCAATAATCTCCAGCTAATGCCTTTGGCAAGAATAAACAGACAGCTCTCACTGGAGATAAACTGCTCAAGTCCCACCATCAGTTTACAAAAATTCTACCTTCTGCATCTCCTTGGAGAGTGATGTTTATGACAGTTTGCCTGGAAAAACAGGAAATGATGCTGCTCACACAGCTAAAACACAAGGGGAAAAGCCTGCCATGGCAGTGATCTTTAATAAGAAGAACAGCCTAGAAGACTGACATCTTATATAAAACTTAGCAAAATATTTGCTTTGTTCACAGACTGTGTGAACTTGGAAAAGGAGATGGGGTGAGGGGTTGTTCAGTGCACTCTGCCTTCCCTTGCTGTTACAGCACTTGAAAGTCCAACTCATTAATCTCAACACCCACAAACACACACAGAGGTTACACTGAAGAGATTCACAGGCATTTCAGCCCTGCACGCATGTGGACACCAGTGACTTGGGAATCACAGGCAGAAATGCAGTTTCTTGACCAAGAAAATCCTGCAAAGCAAGGTATTTTTCAAGCATCCCTCTTGACTTGTAGGTGAAATTATACTACTTGTAAATACTTTTGAGAACAAAAGAGTTATGACCTGTAATACTGTCATTGCTCATCTTCATGGGAAGTCTTGCACTTGGAGAGCTGAATCCTGAGGTGGAGGTGATGCCTGGGTACCACATATGATCTACTGTAAAACTGCTGCTGTGGGGAGGGGAAAACACTCCAAAATTGAAAAGAGGTAGAAAACAGAGTGAAATAAGGCAGAGGAAGGTGAAACTCAGTTAAATATAGCTTCCTCTCAACTTTTTACCCCTCTTACCTATAGACTTGTATGCCTCCTAGGTGCATTTGTGTGAATTTGTTCAACTTTGTACCAACTAACAATTAGGTTCAGATCTCAGACTGGTGCACTGATTTTCAGGAATGCTGAACACACAAATGCTCTTACCAAATTTAAAAAAAGCCACAGATATTTTAGCTCTGTGAAACACATTGCCATCTAAGTTTTAATTCTTCAGGAGCAGAATCACTGCAAGTTCTACAGCAGAAGAACAAGAGGGTACCTTGCAGTTATCAGATTTCAAGATCTCTCATTTTTGTCTAAGGCTAGAAGCATGAGGGTGGGAGTATTGCAAGAAATGCTTACAGATGGACTGATTCCCTCTAGATGGGACTGGAACAGCTCAATGTGTGCACTCTGTACCTCTTCAGATCAAAGGTCCTTACTTCCAGTCAGGATTGATCTTTCAGAAAGAACAACAGAGGAACATTTGCAGAGATGGTTTCCTGAATTTACTTGCAATAAGATGGCTTTGAAACCATGCTTCTAGTCTGTGTCATGCTCCTGAAAATATGCTGCACATCAGACAAACACAAAAAGGCTTGCTCTTCTTTTAGAAGCAGGGATAGAAAAATGAAACCAACAAATTATCTCAAAAAGCACAAACAAATAGCAGGTACAAAGGCAAATAAAACTACTGATATTCTGGTAGAAATCTGAAGGCAGAATGAGCCAGTCTCCCTGCAGGCCTGATGTGGCTGTGAGCACTGAAGAGGCTGTGCAGAGATGTGCCAGCCTCCAGTGCCTTGGCACAGAAAAGAGCAGACCCACATCCTCTCCAGCCATGGGGGCTGTAAGCCCCAAACTGTGACATCTTTCTTCTTCTGCATTGCCAGTGGGGCCTTGTGCACCAGACATTGATTAAAAATCAAAAAACAGACTCAAAAATAAGAATGGAAGCAAGATACCAATCTCCACCTATCAGTTTTCCACAGGCTAATAAATTAAATTGCCTGACACTGAAAAAATCAGTGTCAGATACATCAAACAGTCATCAAGGAAATTTTCAAGAGACAAAACACAAACTGTACAGACTACAATGAAAAGCAAACAAGATATACAAATTTAATAACCTGGGGGACATTTTCTTATTACTAGTCTGTGACATTTTGGCTTGCTACTTTAAAGGTATATATTAAATAAATATTTGAGCCATCTAGTTTTGCTGCAGCATTACTAAAGATCAAGTAATGAACAGAAATTGGACTACAGCAATAGGCACATTTATAGACCATTCACAAATGCTGGAGGCTTGAGAACCACAAGGGCTTTTCCTTAATTATCTACATGCTGTTTAGGGAATCACAGACAACCTCTTCCATCAGAACTAGCTTGAGACAAAACTGGGCTTTGAACAGAATTGTTTTGCCATTTAATCAACCAGCTTCCTGCAGGAATTGTCTGTGGCTAATAAACCAAGCACCTGAAAAGTTATAACCATTTCCAATTTCAGTTAAGAAGGATATTGGGAGTGAATCCTCAGGCCCAGGGCTGCACACTCCTACCCAGCCATGGCTGTGAAACTCTCTGTGCTTCTGCAGGGACTGAGAAAACCTCAAGTACAGAGCAGAAGGTCCTTGACAAGGAGTATGACTTTAGAAGCTATAAAGAAGAAAAAACACTGAGCAAGCAAGTCTCCATCCCCATGTTCTCACTCTGTCCTCTCAGCCAGTCACGAGGAAGGCTTGGCAATGCAGGCATCTCCCAGCTTGGCCCTCAAAGGGAAACAGCAAAAGGTTTCAGTCACTCCACACTTGTTTACATCCTTTTACCTGGCTCTGCAGCCTGTTAGTCCTGCTTTTTATGAAAACTTCTTATCCATGAGCTGATCTGGGGGCACCCAAACCTCTCAGTTCTGCCCCAAATCAAAGATTTCACCCGAATTAATTGTGGATACAACTCTGGGTAAACTATGAAGGCAAGTGAAAACCAAAATCTTGTTTACAAAGCACACAAAATAAACAAAAACATTGTCCATTCCATATTATAGTCACACAGCACCAGGATAGCTCTCCTAGGAGGCTGCACACACGTCAGGAAAGAGCCTGGGGCTGTGTGTGAAACAATTGCTTAGAGCTTTTTAGCAACTCCTTGAACTACTGACGAACTGTGGTTAGTGATAGTTACTGCAACCAAATACTTGTGAATAGAAAAACTAATTAATTCCTGCAAAATAAGGTGAGGAAAAGGACAGATACACCAGAGCAAGTTAGGGCAACTTCACTGATCCTTAATTAAATGAAATATTTTTCATCCACCTTACACCCTAAGATTGCCTAACTGAAAATAGCCACTTCATTCAAAAATAATCATACAAGTAGCAAGGTAGGGAAAGAGAGAAAACGTTTAAGAACATCTGATATTTGCAGGTATAAATATGTTGATCATTTACAAATAGTAAAGAACTACTCTCCAACTGTTTTTCAAGGTGATGTGGGAGTCTTTGTATGACTTTCACAGAGCAGGGAGATGAATAATGCTCGTGTTTGTTTAGAATTTGTTCTCTGAGGAGGGACTAGAGAGACTACAGATGCAGAGATGAGGAAACACCAGCAAGTTCAGAATTTGCAGTTTATTGATCAGACTCCCAAAACTGCACAGCTCTTGTTTTTTATTGTGAAGCAACCAATGTAATTGGGGCATTTAGCAATTCCCATTGCTCTCCTGGCATCTGGATGAGAACACAGGTGCAACCACATTTAAAAATGTCAGTGAATTAATGATAGTGATTAGCACTCCTGGTAAACATTCATATAACCATAATTAATAGTATTAACCATATTCGTATGGCCATTCACCTATTCAAACGAAAAAGCAAATATCTAACATGGTGAATTCCTGAAAATTTACATTCTTATTGAATGATAAAATTGTGTAAGTATGATATGTGTATGATATAAAACAGATCCTTAACAGTGAAGGTAGATTCCATTTTTCAAATAAAAATGAAAGTTTAGTAATTTACCACTGATACTCCTGACAGCTGTGTTCCAGCACAAGCTCAAGTCTCCTTGTTCATATTTGACACTGGTTGGTGGGTGGGATTTGACAGCCCACATAATTTAGCAGATCACACCTTGGGATAATTTTCTTTTAACTTCTTTTAAATCCCAAGAAGTTCAAGATCAGCTCAAGTATTTTGTTTTAAAAGGCCTAAAGAGTATGCAATTCAAACAGATTGGATTCTGTGATTGCAGCAAATACATCAATTTTATTTCTAAATAAAATGGAATTCTGAAAGAAAGGCTTCAGTGAACCTTTTCAGCTCAAGTTTTGGGATTTGTCTTCAAAGGCTACTTAAAAGGGTTTTTTTTAGATCACATGTGGGCAATGTGAGGACATAAGTAGTTAATCTGTGTTCCATTGCCTTGACAACCTGCTACCTTAATCTCTTTCATTTCCTCACAAGCCAGCTGAGAGCCTCAGCACTTTTGCAAGAGGACACTTCTGCACAGAATATAGACACCTGAGCCTCTTAAAGAAGGTGTAGCTGCAATACAAGAGCGTGCCAGAAAATGCTCATAGTCAAAAGTGATTTGGACTGGAACATTATTGAATTACAAAAAACGTGCCTATGTGCATTTCCCAGTAATAAAACTAAGTCAAGAACAGCTGTCAGAAAATAAAATTTACATTCAGATGATCCCTCAGCCTTGAGGTTTTAAAACCTCTGTGTTTACAGCACAGGAATTTTTTATTCCCTCCACTCTACACACAAATCCAGTTCCCAATTCCACATTCTTCCACTTCCCCTTGGCCACGGTCACCACTGAAGTTTAGTTGTGACTCTTAAGACAATGCAAAATATATCTGATGCTTCCTTGACCTGGATAAATGTTTAATGCATTAAGGGCACACAAAAAAAAGAAAAAAAATCGTGCCCTTGAGTAAGCAATTGAATCAGGATAAAATAAAGGTCCACTGAGAATTAAAATGAAACAAATATATCTACCTGCCTGCCCAGGGGCTTAGTGCCCTCTCTGCAGATACTGTCACTCTTTCTTTATAACAAAAAAATTGGAGGCCAGTCTGCAGCAGCGCAGCTTTGACACAGTTCAGAGATTAAGGTATTCCCACAGAGGTGGAGACCAAAGGTATATTTTAGACAGATTTTGGCATTAGATCACAAGTGCTAAGTCTCAAGCAGAGCGCAAAGAGCAAAATGAAGCCATCCTAAAGAAGGCATGCAAGGTTAATCGTCTTGTCACTTCTTTTTTAAGTCTACTATCACCACCCTGTCCAACAGAGTTTAAAACACTCTAGGGTTTTTTTGAGGTTTGGAGCTTTTTTCCCTCCCAAACTTTGCCTCAACACTTTGTGCTCCTGCCAAGCCATGAGGAAGAGAAGGCACAGGAAAAGTTGTTTAAATCTGCTCGTGGCCAACAAAACAGACATTCCAGGCAGCAGAGTCAATCTGCAGGCAGCAAAGGATCTGTCCTGGCGGAGCAGGGGCTGTGCAAAGCAGGGAGAAAGGCATCATTTGCTGCCTTGCATTAGGTGTCAGTGCCCGTGGCTGCTTTCTCACTGCCCATCTCACTGGGGTCCCTCTCCACCTGCCTGCACCTGGTGCACACATCTCACTGCCTGTGAGTGATCAGTGGTTTCTCAGCTATAGTAGAGAATTTTTCCTGATATTGCAAAAAATTAATTTAAAGAAAGCTTGAAATAGATACAAATAATGGCGTTTCTCATGATTGTACAAAGAGCCCTAAGCTTTTAAAGTGCAATTTACATGAGAGGAGACAAAAGGATTTTGAACTCATTAGCAAAAACCATCACAAGGAAAAGAAGTGACTGAAAAGAAATTACATCCTGGCTACAAGTAAATTGTATTACAGACAGCTAGCTGTCCAACAGGAACACTTTGGACTGTGATACACATCAAAATAAATCTAATTACCCCTAAAAATCAGAGAATCTGTAGGTTTATCTAAAAACCAGGAAATGAGCTTTTAATTGTTTTCACTGCAGACACAAACAAGAGACACTGATTAACTTACTGGGCTCAAGAGAGGTAATTATTTTGCAGCAGATGCATCTGTAAGAGCAATTCTGTGACAGCTCCAGATTTAATCTGTCTTTGTTTTATGAAGAGCATCTGCACAAATTACTTTTTCCCTCAGATCTTAGGTTTTGAGGTGAACTCTGCTCAGAGAGAATGCAAAAGTCAATTATAGCCCAGCATCAGGCTGATACTGATGCTAGAGACACATGCTGCAGACTGAGTCTAATGAAAAGCCCCTAGCTGAAAACAGAATTTAATTTCCTTTAAAAAAAACCACAAACACTCCCCAGTTTTGTAAAAATATTATGAAAAAAGATTAACAGATTACTGAGCACATATGAAAGGGAGGATATTTGAAAAGTTTCAGGAAACAAGCCAAGAAGTATTTTAATAAAATATTCTCTTACAGCTAATGTGCTATTTCATTCTGCAATATTAACCCAAGAGCAGAACATCTAGGTAACAATAATCTGAAATACTCTAAACCCACAGACTTGAAAGAGTGTTCAGCAAGAGATGCCAACATCTCCATATTAACTTTCCCAATGTAATTTCTTAGATCACTGCTGAGTAGAGCAAGGCTTCAACTCTTCCAAGCACCCATCCCCACACCCCTCATCTGCAGGGCATTTAGAGTCTGGAGCTCTGTGTGTGAGATGCAAAGCTGTGTTTTGTGTCAGGTACAAACAGACAACGTGTGTCTTTGTGAATGCAAAATGTGTGGACCCCGACAATGGGAGAGCTGTGAATTCTAATAATAACTGAGGAGAATACAGCATGGAAAAAGGCCTTTGAACCTATCTGTTGTTTGCAATTAACCCTAGTTGATTTAGGAGCATTGGAATTAAGGTGTTAAAGATGTTGCTTTTTGCTTGCATTTAATCCATAAAAAGCTCTGCAATAATAACCTTTTGAAGTATAATTTTAGAATATTACTTGTATCATTGAAACTATAGCTTTGGAATATATATAAAGGAAATATGCTTATCTAATGCCTTATTGAAGCAGAGAAAAGCAGCTTGAGAAAGGAAGATGAACATCAACTCAAGGATTTATAGTTTCGACCAAGGGAAGCTGGACATCACTGTTATGAGATTTATAGTCTTTGCAATTGAAAGGTGGACACACATCTGGGGAGCTGGACTTCGCCAGATGGGATTCGTCTTTCTTCTTTCAGAAACCGGACCACCACCATCTGGGGATACTCCTTTTGGGATACATCCCGAGAAAAAGTAAATCACAATAGTGTATAGAACTGTGACGTAAAAATTGGGAATAGAAACTGCTGAAAAAAGCTGATGAGTACCCCTATAAATACCTGTAACCCTCAACTATGGGTGTGCAGTTGGAGGGAAAACTTCCCCCACTGTACCCAACGTGTATTGCTCATACTTTACCATATTAATTAATAAATTGATTGCTGCTTGAATATTGGCCTAGTCAAGCTTCTTATTCATAACATGTGGAGACAGAAAAAATGCCTCAGGTTTTGTTTATTCTAATGAATCCCTGAATGAACTTTGTCCTCTACATCAAGTGGATGGGCCCTGAGCAGTAGGATTTCAGGAGCTATCCAGGGTATGAAGCTATACAAACTGCAGCTCCTTTGGATGCACATGCTCTCCCCAAGAGAGCTCTTTGTACCAAGGTATAGCTAAGGGGTTACCAGGTGATTTACTGCACTGCCTGTGGCTTAGTTTTTTGCCTTTAAGCAGGACTTAACGTGCACCAGAGCACATTTTGAACAGTGACATGTTTTAAAGACTGCACTGAGCTTTAGGGAATACTCACATGAATGTTAATGAGACCACAGATGCTCACACAAACACTCACAGAGGGAGGACAAGGATGGTTTTGGGCAAAGTGTTACAGAAAAAGACAAACCAAGAGTTAAATCAGCACAGTCACTTCTGTCACTTCATTTGTCACTGCAGCAGAGCAATCAGAGATACTGTGGTGTCCTGAAGACAAGTAAAATCCACAGGAACACACTGGTCCCAGAAATAACTGTTTTCAAATTGGCAATCAACAGTGTTTTGCAAATGGAAAACCCCAGACACATTACCAGATGTAACAGCTTCCAAAACAGCAGTGAAGCCTGATTGTTTTCTCATGCAATAATCAAGTGAGGCAACCAGATTGCTGCAGCAGCCAATAACTTACTGGCTGAGAAAAGCTACAGAGGTCTGCTTGAGTGGTGAGGAGAAAGGAGGGCCCAGCTATTGCCTGGCAGGGCTTCAAACAGCTTGGAAGGTTCAAGTAAATGCCTTCACTGAGGCTGCTAAACCAAAGAAAGCCTCCTGTCTTCCCTCAAATTTGACCACCCCACTGTTTTGGGATCACTCTTGCCTTAATACCTGCTCCAAGATCCCACAGGAACTAAGATGAGCAGGATCTTGTGGCACATTGAATTGCAGTATTTCTAAGGAGGCCAAATTTGGCTCTAGTTCCAATAGTACAGCCTGAAATAATGTGTTTATTTCCATGGCTTTGCTGCAAGAGCATCTGGCTCAGCTTGATCCCTACACACTCATTTTGCACCACTTTGGAAAGGCAAACTGGGGTTGTAGTCAATAGGTAAGAGACTCCTGGCAGATCCTCTCTGAAGGATTTCCTTCTGAAATCATATGAAGAAGTGCTTCTGGTTTGTTTGTTTACTTGACAGGAGGATCAAGAGAGGGGAAACCATCAGTATAACCCCAGAAAGCACAGGCTTCCACACTTCAACACACAATTGGGCAGAGGCATCTAGAAACAGCACAGTGCCTTTGTACAGGGATGGGGGAGAAAGATTTTGATAAACACAAGATGTAACAAAGCAGGTTGTTAGACTGAAGTATTTAAACCAGCCACAGGCACTTTTTAAAGACAAACTATTGCCTGAGAGATACCACTAGGTTTTATATCCCCTCATTCTAACTCTTCAGCAGCTGTAGAGAAAGCAGTCAATTAATCCATAATCAAAGGTCCATCTACAAATATTTAATTGCCAGGCACTGTTAATAAAAGAGAAGTCCTAAAGAATTTACATGATTGACTATTTTGTGCAGCATGTGGCAACAGCACAGGCAAACCCAGCATTTTGTTTTGTGCATGAAGAATCTCATTTGCCAAGAACACACCATGACCCTCTCTCACCACATGGTCTAACTCCCCCTGGGAGGTTTGCAGTTCACAGGTGATAATTATGGAGCATGATGCTTTTATTCTGAATATCACACCCAACTATCAACCTCATTTTTGCTTTAATCTTCTGCAAAAGAATGATTCTTCAAAATAAAAAAAATCCCAGCTAGAGTGACATCAGAAATAAATCACTGTCTCCATTAACTGTCAGCAGGTTGTTGAAAGCTAATAGCAATAGGTGATTTCTTAACAATGCAAACATATTTCCATTTATATTCCAAGATTTCTGGGCTTAAGAATCCTAATATTTCCTTCCATTCAATCCAAGACAGGCATGAAACTCACTGGCACAAACTCAGCGTCTCAGCCACTGGAGTTCACTTCTGGAATGCTGTCACAGGCTCTGCAGATGATTCACACACACACAGATGCTATCAGGCAAGTGCCTCATACAAAATAATAATTAGCAGCTGTAACAAACACCCTACCACAAAGCACTGGTGCAGCACAAAATGGATCTTCTCCAGTTATTTTATTTTGCAACTTCTGCTGCTTTCTTTACATTTTAATTGAGACTGCATCAGGAGAAAAATTAACCTAGAAATAACCTCATTAGACATCTAGAGAAGCAGCAATGTAGAACAATGTTAAATTCAGCTGGGATTGCAGATGGTAGCTCTGTAAATCAGATTCTCCTTCAATTCAGCTCTTCAGCACAATGTTCATCCTTTCAAGAAGTTGCTACTGAATGGTAAGACATCATGAAACAGATCCCACCTGTGCTGCACCACGGCCAGAAGTAGAGATGATGCATTTCTTTGCAATCTTAATAGACAATAACTGCCTAAATAATTGAATTCAAAATAAGTTTGTATTATGAATAGTACAGAAAGACGTGGGCTAGACTTTGGGTCAGCATATTAAGGATGAGTATTCCTTAGGTCTGTACAAATTACTGTAGTTTTGATTTATCTATCTATGGGTTATTAATTAATAAGGTAAAACATCACTGTAAAATTTACACATACACAAATACAACCTACACTGTGGACCCCCAAAAAATTTCTCCCCTCCTTCAACTCTGCCTTACCTGCTTCTCTAGTCAAACAATCCCCTTCTGCTCCTGATTCTGAGCATCTTGTCCAAGGATTTCTTTTCAATTAACAGTTCTTAAGAGATACAGTCTAGTGAAGGGAAGAGCTGTACCTATGACAGCATTGTTTTCAGCTTTTCCACCTGCAGAACAGGAATAGTCTTTTCTAAAGGGGAAAGGAAGGAGGTACCAGGCAGGATTAGATCAGCTTCAAGTCTGGTATGTCCCCTCCACTTGTGGTCTGTTCTAGGCGGCAACCTCGTGGTGGGGATATGTGGGTGTGACCTGACACTTGAAATTACACAGAGATTAACAAAAGCCTTGAAACACCATCAGATGTTTTCAATAGCTCAGCAACATTTGTATCAGCAAGAACTACTGAGTGAGCTTGCTCTTATTACCAACATCAGTGCAAAGTCACCTTTATTTCACGGCTAAACTCTTTGCCTCAATGATTTCCTGTTGCATTGAGTTTTAAAATCTAATTACCTGCTGTGAAAGAAGTGACTGATTTTGATTCTACTGCTTTTCCTTTTCGTCCAACAGACACAGAACCAACGTTCAGATTCCTGCTGAGATCATTACTGGTTTAAATTTAATTTTAAAAATAGAAAAAAGAAAATGTTTGCATCATTGAGCCAGAAATACACACATACAAACAGACCACTATGAGAGTACCAAAGCCTCCAGTGATCTAGAAGGCATAACAGTATACCTGTCTGTTTTCCCAGGCTTAGTCTTTCTGGTTGTTTTTGTCTCCTATTTGCAGATTAGGAAACCAAAACACCTAACAAACAAATTAACTAAAAAAACCCCCCAACAACAACAGCCACAAAAATCACACACACAAGACCCCAAAACTATTCCTGTCAGACACTGCAGCCTGCACTCCTTTAGTACTGACATGCATAATTTCATTACTCAGAGCTGTATAAAACAGTCTGTAGGCACTTATGGAAGGCAGGAATGCAAAGGGTTTACCTTCTTCACAAACCCAAATAACTTTTGGAGTAAGATAACCTCTCTGACACAGGCAGTGCTACATTTATAAAACACAGTGAACTTGTAAAACTCAAGCCCTCCCTTGCTTCCACCTGTACCCAGAGTGAGCACAAACAGAAATCCCTGGGCAGGCTGAAAGGAACAGCAAGCAGCCCACAGCACAAAATATTGTCATTTGCTTGCCAGTGCTTATTGCAGCAATAAATAACCAGCTGCCTGCCACCCTTCACAGAGAAACCCTTAGCATGGAGGCTTGCTGGAAAGACAGCAGCACTGCTCAGACTGACAGCATTCCATCTGTCTGGGAGGAGATTTCACAGGCACAGAGATGTCCATGCACATGAGGCCCAGCTCCTATGGAATCTAAGAAGGGAGGGCAGTGGGGTAGGGGTTGTTAAACTCATGAAATGAAGGAAGAAATCAGACGCAGGAGGGCTCCAGGACAAACCTTCGTGTACTGCAACCCACACTGATGCTGAATCACTGGGCTGTGTTGTTGTTTTGTTTCAAAAAATATTGTGGATGATGATGTGTGCTGTATTTTATGCCTGCAGTCTGCTGCTAAGGGGCTATGACTCACTATTTTTTATGCTGCAGCCTCATCAGTTGCACACCAGTGAGCTCAGTGAAGTAAACCAGAGAAAGAGAAGAAAAATGAGGCCTGAATTAAGACAGAGATCTAATTTAAATTCAGTGCCAGATGCCCCACAGGTAAGTGGTGATAGGAGTCTGACTGTGAGGCTTTAGGAACACTTCAGCTGGGCTCAATCCATGTGGTGTGGCACAAGCCAGATGTTACAGAGGGAAGCCAGGAAACATTGAGAGCAGCATGTGAATGTAAATGCAGGGACCAAATAACTGCACACAAATCCAGGGAAAATGGACCTACAGTGACCCCCACAATCCTGGCATTAATCCAAACCACGTCACTGCAGACAGAAAGGCCCTGCAGCCACAAGAGGGAAATGGCAGGCAGCACTGCTCAGTCCTTCATCCTCAACCCAGCTATGGAGCATCACTGCAGCACTGCAGGCACTGCATCCACCCTGAGCACATGGAACAGAGGCATCCTGCCCACAGCCCCCTGCTCAGCTCACTCAAACCTGCCATGGCAAAACTGGGTAGGAGCAATTTGCATCCTTTCACAGCAGCAAGCCTGGCCTCTACACTAAGCAGCATCCTGGGAGCACAGCTTCTCATTTAAACAACAGCAGTATAACTTTTCTGTTCTCCACCCTGCCACTAGGCACAGAGGATTCCCTGAAATGTGTTTTTTCTGTTGCCAGTTCACAGCAGCTCCTAAAGAAGCTTCAAATTCAGGGAATAAATTCAGAGGCAATAAGGGACCACAGCAATCAGGGCAGATGTATCTTGTTTTCTGTTGCTGCATTTTAACCACTGTCAGTACAAGGCATTTTGGGTGCAATAAACTCCAGCTGATTCTTCTACCACACAGTCACAGGCTACATCTGTGTGAAAAAACATCTGAATAACTGAGAGCTAAATGTAAGGAAAGCTTGCCAGTGAAAATGAAAAAGTCAGACCATGCATATTTGACCACTGGTGCCCAAAATTAGGGTCCACCAAGGCATTTTGTGTATCAGGACAGGTAAATCTGATAAATTAGGAGACAAAACACCTGTGTTTAGAATCAGACCAGGAAAAAAAAAAAAGTAGAAATCTTACTAATAGAGTTAAGAAAACAAGAGGTTTTAAAGAGACTTGAGGAGTGACATTTCTTATTTATGCATTGTGTATAAGCAGAACATCACAGTGCCCTCTAAACCACAAACACCACTCACAGCTGGACTGCAGGTGAGATGTCCCAGAGCATGTGAACAAAGGTGTGAAGCTCAGAGTTTGCTAGAAGCTCTGTACCCCATTTACCTGGGCTCTCTGCCCCAGCACAGCTGCATTTCAGGCAATGACACTGTTCTTCTGCTCCCCAAGTACTGATGCTAATGGGGGACCCCACAGCACTGTGTACCAAAGAATATCCCAGAGGGCTGGCACAGGCTGGCCTCAACATGGCATTCCAAGCCAATTTGCCCTTTTCTTCTGCCCCAGCCTGACATCCCCCATTATTTAAATTGCCATTTTTAAGGCACTTTCACAGATCTTTAGCACTCACAGCTAAGTGTCAGAGCTGAGACACCAAGGCAGGTTCTGCAGACAGCAGGGAAGGGCAGTGCTGGTTTTACACAACGATGTTGGCACAGGCATTCCATCTTTTGCCACTTGCTGGCTGCTCAGCACTGACACCCAATGATCCTGGGTCATCCTTGCATCACCTGCACTACAATAAAACCATAATACCAAGCTGCAAAGAGCAACTCTATTCTACAGGAAAGGAGCCAACATCTTGGGAGCCCCCCACAAAATTTAACATTGATAAAAAGATGCCATGAACACATGTCCAGGTAACAGGAACAGCTACAGCCCTTTGCAGCTTTCCACAGTGATTTGAATTACTAAGGATTCATGGCATGTACTTTCCTTTCTCCCTGGGAAAAAAGAAAGCATTCTGTGGAGGTGTTTCAGCTGTACAGAAGTTCTTGTCCAACAAAAGAAACAGAACAATTCATGCACACATGAGAATGTTTCACAACTGTATTAGTGCATTATTGAAGCACTTTGTTAGAAAAATGACTACCCTGGCTCACAGGCCTTGGGATTTGCTTTGTAGCTTCTCTTCTCCAGCTGTTAAGAAAAATTGGGAGTTTCATTGAAATTGTTTCCTACAAAAGATGCTTCTTTTTCTAAAAGCAGAAAGATAAACAGAACAAGTCTAACTGGACACTCTACAGGAGGGTCTGCAGGAGCCATAGTCCAACCCCCTTGTATTCCCTCTGTGAACACCAACTCTCATTCCCATGAGTTCCCTCTCATTCTCCTCTCTGGTCTTTGTCCCTTGTGTAACTCTCATGTCTGTCAATCTTGTAGTGAAAACTTCTTGCATGGTTTTAAAGCTAAAAACACATCCTAAAGGTATTTCTTGTTTTAGTTTTTTGGGTTTTTTTAAAAGAAACCAACCCTTTTTCTCCACAGTAGTAAAGTGAACTTCTCTGCCTTCCAACATTTCAAACACTGAGCACTGATTGTTCATAGATACACTGAAATCTGGTTCATATTATCCTTCTTTAGACACAAGTGCACACAAATTCTCCACTACAGCAGGAAAGCAAGGGACATTCTCCCAGCACTCTGCACACTGCTTGCTGAAATGCTTTCTGGACACCTGGACCCAACACAACACAAATAACCTTAACAATAGTCACTTCTCAATGGTAAGAAGCATCTATGAAAGGTTATCTTGGAATTCAGCACATAAAACCATCACTTGCCTGAAAAAGAGGAACTGCATTGAAGCTAACATGGTAACCCAAGGTGATGGGTAATGAGCTCACACACACATGCAGAATATTCTGTGCATCAATGGAGATGTCATTGCTATCCATCCTCCCATACCCTTCCAGCCCCACAGTCACATCAGGGATTGTTCCTGAGCTTCAAAATAGTGACAGAGTAAACCAAAACTTAGTGATTAAACAGCACAACCCCTTCTGCACAGGATTTCTGATCTCTCCCTCAACCTGACACTCTAATTTCCTCCTTCCCTTTGCTGAATCCTGCACTTTCACTCAACCCATATCTTTTCTATTGGCATTTCAGCACCTCTGCACAGAGCCACAATGATGCTAAAGGGAGCTGAGCTGGCAGTGAAGCAGATGAGTATCTCTGGGCTTCCAAATCTGATTGTGACAAGGAAATGGCCCAAGGCCAGCACCTGAGCAGAAGCAGGTGGTAAAAGCAATCCCTGAGCAAGATTGCACAGATGAGTCTAAACAAGGCATTTATCTGTTTCAGAAAAGAATGGAACTTGAAGAATTTCCTCTACAGCTTTGCACTAAAATAACTGTGCCATGGAAATAAGAATCTCTGATCTGCCTGCCTGCAATAAGCCAGACCCCCTGGCTTACAGCACTCAGTGGATCCCCTGCAGCCATGCACAGAAAAATGGAAGAGCAGCAAACCCAGTGTGTGAAACTGCAACCACAGCCATTAGTGCACTCTGGAGTCATGCTCCTGAGGGACTGACAAGGAATGTTATCCATTTGCTGAAATGCTGTCCTGTGCCATGGCTCCCATGCTGGCCACACAGCCCTGTTAACACAGTCTGTCTGTCCTTGGAAATTCTGGGGCCCAACTGGAGACAATTTACAGGCAAATGTGTCTCAGATAGGAGCTCAGTGTGGTGGAGACAGCCATCCTGAGTGAATCCTTGTTTTACAGGGTGAGGATTCAGTAACCACTCTGCTGCCTCCAGCAGCCTCAGCTGAGTGCCAACATCCAGCTGCTCCAGGATAGACCCCCCTCCACTGCTGACTTCCAGGGCAAGAACAGAGATCCTTGCTTTGAAAAGCCTGAGCAGGGCTGCAAAAGCAGCTTCAGGCACAGGAGAAACTTTGCACTACATATGTGATAAGCAAGTATTTGCAGAATGGGGAAGGCAAGGGAAGCACCCATACAGAAGGAACCCAAGCAAGGAGCAGCTTTTCAGACACATCTGCACTGTATTTTGCAGCCTCACAGAGCCAGTGACATCTGGCTTCCCAAAGACACCCCCATCCCAGCCTGATACCAGTCTGGCTTGCTCAGGAAGAACTCCTGAGGTCTTCTTTTACTAGCTTGGAAATTGTTCACTGTTCCCATAATATTTAATGGCATTGTAGTGGTTGCAAATGATGGCTGAATTTTTTATTATTCTCCTGTAAAATCCTTATTTAAACAGCTTCTGTTCCCAATTATAATTTTCCATCTCAAAGGACTCCACATCTGCACTTCAGAGGATGAAAACTGATTAATAAAGAATTTAACAAACTCTTGTCCATTCTTGCCCATTGTACAAATTCTTGACATTTATTTACAGGATTTAATTCCTTTTCATTTAAATGATTAATGCTCACAGGTAAGATAAAACAGCACTGGCCTGGTAAGATAAAACAACATTTGCACAAACATGTACAAAGCTGCCTCACAGCTACCTTAGGAACAATTACCATAATGACATTACTGCAGTCTGAATTGGATTAGGTCACAGCAAAGGACAAACACTGACAGCTGTGATGAGAGAACTAAAAGTCCAGGCTGGAATGACAATTTAGATAAAGGTAAGGAAGAAATGCCCCACTGGGACTCTGACAGCTTGGCAGAACAAGGTGATATTAAAAGCTCCCAGTCCCAGCAGAGGGCAGACAGGTCCCACTGTCTGTCACTGATGGTGTGACCCTGGCTGGATGCCCCCAAAGCCACACTCCCCTCCACAGAGGTGAAGAAATACAGCAAAAGGTTCATGAGCTGAAATAAGGACAGGGAGAGATCCCTCACTGAATACATCGTGGCAGATTCAGCTTGGGGAAATTAGATTAATTATTACCAATCACACTCAGAGCAGGGTAATAAGAAGCAAAACAAATTCTCCTTCCCAAGAGACAAACTCCCAAGCTCCCCTTCATGCAGAGAAACACAGAATCCAAGCAGACAACTTCAGTGCAGGAGTACAACTCCCTGTCTCTGTTACTGAAGCATCTTCTCTGTAGTTGATTTCTAATTATTAATGGTCTAATACAAACTGCTCACTTTCATAGAACACAGAGGTACTCTGAAGCATTAAAGTCTGAAAGGCAAGGCACACGTCTCAGCTTTTTCCCTAATGTATGCATAGTGCTCTAATTCTCCTCAGGACCAGTTTTCTTCCTCAGACTGTGTAGAATAAAACTCTGCCTTTTTCTGTTCTAGGATTCACTTTTGGCTGGATGTTTTATGTAACACATCCCTGACAAATTAATTTACACAAGATCTAAGACCTACAATGACCCAGTGGTTCCCAGTGCTGTCTTTTGTGTGCTGTGCAGTTTCCCTGTACTCCTTTTATGTCAGCTGGCATAAATTCCACCTTGCCTTTTCATTCCAGTACTCAACACAAGTGGGTCACAAAGAGATGCTTGGAGGGTTGGTGATGCCAAACTCACCAGAGCCATGGAGTCACCTACTGAAGAGCCTGTCCATAACTTCAGTGGAGCTGCACAACTTCAAGTCCACTGCCCCACATCATCCATACAAAATTAAAAGTGTTGAAATATTTTGCTTTTCTTTTTCCTCTTGGTAAGACTCGAGTCTAAGAAAAATCTAGTATATTGCTCATACTTGAGAGTGCACTTGATTAAAAACCATCACTTAAAAAACCCTCGAAAGTTGTAAGCCTGCCAGGCTGGTGAAATCAGAAATGGGTAACATTGAGCACTAGAGGGCAGCAGAAAACAAACCAAAACCGGTAAATCCACCAGTCCCCAGAAACAGGGACCATGTTCCTCACCACGGCCAAGGCAAGCACTGTGCTTAACTAATTTCAACACACTGGTTTAAAAGAAAATAAATTCTGTTGTTCTACGCTCTGTTTGAGACCACATAATTAGCTCTGTTTGAGACCACAGCTCAAACTGAAGTGGGTTTGCATGTTAACTTCTGCAGTCAATGAAAACTTCCCATCACCAAGCACCTGTGAACAGCACCCCTCCCTTCACCTTCCACGCAAACCAAAACCTAAAACATTCTCAGTGTGATCAATATTTTTTAGGCAAAGGAGACTATCAGACGTTTCTGTATCTGACCTGAAGCTCACTTATGAGCCCCTTCTAGCTCAGCTTTGGCTCAGTCTGAAAGCAATTTAAAACATCACACACCTTTTGGATTTATGAAGTTACACAAACCTCTTGAAGACACTATATATAAAAGTGTTTAGCCAAACAAAAAATTAATTTTGGAAATTTGGCAACTTTAGGCAGCAGTGGCAGCTCAGACAGCCAAGCTGTAACTTCTACACCAAGCACTGAGTTCTGGGCTGAACTGAACCTGCACCAGCACCACCAAGAGACAGCCCTAAAAGAGCTGCTGATGTGACCAAATACACTCCTTTCATTTTCAGCCTCTACATCAACACGTGTGAACAGTTCCCAGGCAGGAAAAGCAGAAGCCATGCTGGACTTCTTCAGTAAACACAAACCCACTTCTGCAAAACAGATTAAGTAACACCTGACGGGCCAGAGGACATGGCAGAGAGTATTTAAGGTAGAGAGCATTTAGGGACAAGTCAGAACACATGCACCAACATCAGCACCACTCCTCAGTTGCTAATAAAAGACACAGCAACTCACCACAAAGCTGGGCATGAAAATTCACTGGGAGCCCCTGGAACCCCTGTGAAAGCCAGGACACATTGCAGAGCACTGGATCTTGGCTGTAGCTGTGCTGCTGCCAGGAAGAGGAGCTGTCCCCACTTCATCCACACAAACACTCACATGGCTGCCCAGAAAGCTGGGCCAGTTCCCTGAGCTGATTTCCCACTGTGTACCAGCACTAAGGATCAACCAGGAATAGTAAGCACAGCCAGGAGCAGCCTGGGACTCTCCTTGCACCACAGAGGTCAGGGAAGCCCATGGAAAATAACTAAAGGTAAGCCTGGGCTCAAACTTGAAACAAAGGGCAGGAACAAAAGTAGCACTTCTGGAGAGGCAACTAAAGGTTGAACACCTCTTTAATTAATTTTGCTTTTTAAAAAAAGCCAGTCAGCTTTTAGATATTTGCAGGTCCCTTCAAGCCTACAGGAAACTCTTGTCATCCTTCTTTTATTTTCTCTGTTCCTGTGACACACCATTTTCTTCCACTGGGTGACCCTGTCCACCCACCCATTTGAGAACACAGCTTCTCATCACAGAGAAAAAGCAACGAAGGCAGAGGCTACAGGACAAACAGGGAGGCCCATCTGCCCAAGATGACAAGCCCCAGGAAGGGCCATGAAAGGAGATGGGACTGAGCATTGCCTATGCCTCAGACAGGCAGTCTCCCAGGCATGATTCCACAGCTGAACTCTCAAATGCTGCTTCCAAATTGAGGAGAATTTCTCCAGGGCTGCACTGGCAAATCCAGTTCTGCCTGACCACAGAGCATGGGCAGAGCCCAGAACCCTGTGCTCTGCCAATTTGTAGAGCACACCTGTTGATTATTCTCTAGCACTTCCTTAGGTTGCAATTTTTCCATGTAAATAGTATTTTTCCACTGTCCCTGGTACTCTCTGGTTCAGTGCCCTGATTTAAGGCTTTCCCACACACACACTTGAGTGCTGCCTGCCAAGTAAGAACTTCTGCTGGCAACTTCTCTTAATCCAGAGGAAGTGGTAATGTCTTCCTGGTGTATTGAGCAACTGAGTGATGCAGATTAAAAAAATGATAAACAATTACATTTTTAAAAACTATCTTCCAGTATGGGATAAAAAAAGTTGAAGAATATTGAAGTGTTTACTGATCCCATTTAATTTTCCATTATCACTTAGACACTTGAACTCACTGTGACAATAAGCTAAAGGTATGAATGGCTGTTGCAAGAGCAGAACCCTCTCTTGCACACCAATCATAAAACCACTTATTTATAAACCATTTAAGAGACTTAGTAATGTTCCTACAGGACTACTGCTTTCTTGCCTGGGGATGCCTGCTTTCAGAAGGCCCTGTATTCATGGCTAATGAGTACCTACCTTCTGCTATTAGAGAGGATGGAGCCCTTACCAGTCTCTAGACTAATAAAACCTGTTCCTGGTGCCTCAGGCAGTAGGAACACCCCATGACCATTTCCACCTCCTGAGGCACGGATGGTGTGGTGCTTCAGTCAGTCTCGGTCCAGTTCATGTGGCAGATGGCAGAAAACACAGCCTGTCCTGTCAGTCTGTTTCATTCCTACGGAAGCTGCCACATTCCCAGAGGCCTATGGGCCTTTTGGAAATGCTTTTGAATCACCAGGGAAGATCCTCATCCATCCTGCCCAAGCCCCAATCCCTTGGTCATCCTGTGGGGGTGCAACCCACAGCGACTCCCACTCTTCCCGCTTACACAACGCCACAGCAGCAGCTCTCAATGCCTCGTGACAAAACAAACAAACATGGGAGCTTCCTTTCCCAGGATACATTTGACAGAACTTGCTTTTCCAAGAATATCTGACATGGACAGACTGTTTCTAAAACCATCTTCCTGTCTCTTCTGCCACAGTGACCAAACTCAATGGGCTGGAACGCTGAAGTTGCATCAACAGAGAGAGTTTAAGTGGGTATGTGTATTGGTTTGATGTTTTGTGAGGAGAAAAGAACCAAGATATTCAGAGCATGAATGGTTATCCTGTGACACTTGGATGATTTCACTCCAGGAGCACAGAGGCATCCCACAGTTATTGCTAAGGGGTTTCAGTTGTGAGCAGTCTCTACAACAAGCAATGAAGGGGAGGGTTCATGGGCCTCATCTGCTCTCCTCAGCACACCTGGAATCCACATGGCACAGGGGGTGTTGGGGACAGCCAGGAGGCAGGATGTGGCCTCAGCATACCCTGGTGCTGAGCCTCAGCTGCCTGCTCCCCACAGCCCCACAAGCACTTCCCCAGCACTGTCATTTCCACATGTGCTGCTCCCACCAAGCCTCAGACATTCCTGGGGCTGCCAAGTGGTCAGGCAGTTATTCCATGAGTCCCATCCCACACAGCGATCAGGGCCAGCTGCCCTGAGCCACACTGAATGGTGTTTGAGCAACACATCCCAGGAAACTGCCTCACAGCCCCCAGGATTGCCTCATACCTTCACACAGGCCTTGTGAAACCTGAGTAGACAAATGCCTTCCAGCCTGTCTCACTACCAGAGCAGCTTCTCCATGCTCCTGTCCCATGGCAGTGGAAAAGGCTGGCTCAGGACATTCTTGCAGTGCTGGTCACTACTCTTAGACACAAAAACAAAGCAAAACCTCAAAACAGACATGCTATTGCTCCAGTGCAACAAGGATCACAGAATGTGATATGTGCTGTGGTTTAAAGCAGAGGTTAACAGCAGAAGATTCCCATCATTATTAAGATAAGACATGTGACCTCCTGGTCTGTGTGAAAAACCAAAGCAAGGCTTGGTCTCTGCTGTTGGCAGATTCCATTACAGATCTGGATGTCTCACACCTAGAGCTGAAGGCAAATGCACAGGCAGCCAGTCAGATTCAGCTGAGAGAGGCCAGTTGGTAGATCCCCCTGCTCACCTGCCTGGCACATGGGCCATTCCCACTGCAAGTAACTCCCCTGTTGAATTTCAAGCTAATTACTTGGAAGCAGATCACAAAAAACCATTTTAGAGTAAGAAGAGGAGCCAAATCCTACTTTTACACTCCTTAAAGATTCAAAAGTAACCAGAAATGTTGTCAGTGACATTTTACCCACTCAGGTGTCTTGACAAATCCTCTCCACACATCATTTGTTGAGCAGAACTTATTTTCCCCCCCAATATTAAACATAATCACTAGAACCTTCATTCCAGCCAGCATGCATGCATGGCAAGAAGTGCCACATTTTGATCTCACTTTTCTTGCCAGCTGTCCCTTATCTTCTCAGATAAACAATTTATACCATTACTTCTAAGAATCTGGAGTAGTGGCTGACCTAAAATGCTACTTCTGCAGAAGCCAGTCCTTTTTCAGGTGAGGAGTAGAACTGAAGCAGTCCTCACCACACTACTGTCATTAGCACAAGCAAAGACTCAGTTATGATTATTATTAAAGTAATGGAGTGATGAGGCCACATCCTAAGCATGTGGTGAGCACATGAAAAACACAGGGAAAAGTTTAAAAACTCTTCCTACTGACTGTGGTAATTTGTGACAGTGTTTACTCCTGACGTCTGGAGGACATAATTAGCTGTCCTCCTGAGAACACATTAAACATGAAGAATATTGCAGCACATTAGCAGCTGACAGCATCCTCTGAGCTCCTCTCCTGTGTCCCATCAACCCACAGTTCCCACTGTTTGTGTCCAGCTGGAGCTGTGCTAAAATTGTGGTTTATGACAGGCAGGTGCACCAGTATGAGACTGCAGTGACTCAGTCAAGCAGCACATTGCCCACACAGCTGAAGCACTGGCTAAAGAAAGAGCATGTGGAGAGGCAGAAGCTGTTACCTGTGGGTGGAGAGGGAAAAACATCCCCAGAAGGATAAAGCTCCTGGCTGTTCTCAGAGCTGTGTGGAGGCACAAAGTGCTCTGCCAGGTCACAGACAGAGGGGAGGTCCAACATGCTGCTCTCTGAGGTGTGACTCGGTGACGTCTCCTCTTCTTCCATGGTCCCAGTGCAGACAGAAATGAGACTCAGCTGGGTTTTTACAGCATGAAAACCTAAGCAGAAGTCAGCACAAATAATTTGGCATTTTTGTACTGCTTTATGAGATGACAGGAGCTGCTCTAGTATAATCATACTTCAATTAAGAAAATAAAAAGAAATTTAAAGATGTAAAGAAAGAACAGCAAGCCCCATAGATAACAGCTCTCAGCCTTAAGTAGGATAACTAGGAGACCACAATAAATCTGGCTTTCCTAGAGGCTTCCCAGAAGTACAGCCTCAGGCCCCAAAACTAGGAAGCCATGGAGCATATTCCCCTCAAGAGTATCCTCTGCGGGCCATTTAAAAGCAAACACTTTCTACAGGGTCCCTTTCCACTGATGCTGCCACAAGTCTCAGGTTAAACCAACCCCTCCTGGCTTATGTTCAGTAGCAGAAAGACAAAGCATCTTAAAACTTGGCAGCCTCAGTCTCACAGGGATGGCAAAGATTTCCTGGTGTGGAGACACCAGAGCAGTTGTGTTATATAATCAGTGCTCAGCACTTTGGAAAGCTTTGGTTGAAGCATCCCCTCAGCCCAACACCTTTTTATCAAGCTTCCTCAACCAGTCCACCAGCACAGAGGGAAGAACACACAGCAAGACAGGGCTGGTGCCACCCAGCTCCACACCAAGGGTTACAGTGGATGGGCAACTCCTTTGGAGAGGATGGATCTAAAGTGTTCCAGCCACATGAGTGTCTGGGGCAGAAGAGCAGTGAAGTGAGGAAAACTTGGTGGGGTAAGAGTGACAAGACAGAGGGTCCAGATCTGGTGGTCAGGCAATGGCCTGTGGCCCTACAGGCTTACATTTATCTTCTTTTCTTTAAAATTAAGGCAAATTCTTGTTTTGGGGGTATCATCAGTAAGGAATGTGACAGCCACAGTGGGCAAGGAAATCCCCAGAACGCATTAGTACTGAAAAATAAATACCTCCAGGCAGATTTTTAAAAAATGACAGAATTCCTTAGGTGCTTCTGTGCTGAGTAAACTTTTATCCAAGATACACCTCTGACCTTTGCAAAATGCTGGCTAGCTCACTGATGAAGAGAGGGGAGATGATGGCTGTGATACCAGAGAAGAGCAGCTGCCTTGCCTTGGAGGGAAAAGGTCTGTGCACTCACAGAAAGATTCCAGGAAAAAGGCAGTGGAAGGTTAAAAACAAAACAAACACACAAACAAATACACAACCATCTTCCCCCACCAGAAGGAAACTTCTCCTCTACTGCTCTTCATGCACCAAAATATAAATGATTTGTGCATAAGGAATATAGAGAAGGAAAAACTTTCCTCAAATATTCTGTTTATGATGTGTGCTACTTTAAAGTAGAATGGTATTTTAAAGAACTAAACTACCTATACCTTTCACTGGTCTGGAAAACCCCCAAAAACACACACCACAAGCCCAATGAATTCTATCCCTCCAAGGGACAAAATGGCAAATGGCAGATTAGAGCAATAGGAGCTGCTGGTGTGACACCACAGCAGCTGAAGGCTGTCACTGATGGCAGCTGCAGCAGCCCTGCATGTCTCTGCCAGCTGCCTGGCTTGCCACAACAGGACTAATAACAACATGTGCAACCATGCTTTGATCAGGCTTAGACAGAACAAAGCAGTATTAAAAAATAATAGTTTTCCTTTGGATTAGCTCCCTCTAGTCCTTCTAAGGCAGGTACAAGGCAGTCCTACCCCCAAAGCTGATGGTGAGACTGCAACTCATGGTGTTGTTGCACTCAGCCCTGGACCTTCAGACAAATGAAGGAGATTCACTATTTCCTCTGTGCCATACCTGGTAAGAGAGAGCACTGATGTGCAAACAGTCCCTCTGGACAAAGTCCAGGAGCAAACAGTCTTTTGCTGCTTCAGGATTCCCTTATTCTTCCTTCATGGTCTGTCAGCCCCAGACTGCTGGAACAAAACAAACAGGTCAGTCAGATGCTTTGGGCCAGCTGATCTGGCAGATGGACAGAGTGACCTTTCAAAGTGCACATGCTAGCCAATGTCAACAGCCAGTCATCACAAATGCCACTGTTTCTTGGGTCTGGTTCAGAGGAAAAGTTTCTTCTAGGAATCAGAAAGAGTACATCTAGTTATGCCCTTGAACATCTCGACAGCCATGGAAACCTCCAGGAAAGGGGCTGGCACATCCTAGAAGTAAAGACAAGATTTACTTTACAAGAAGCTGCCAGATGGGCTGTTTGTTCAAAACCCATGAAGCAGACAAGCAAGGAGTAGCTGGCAACGTTCCCTGCCTCCTGTGGAGAGCAGGTATTTCCCCAACAGGTTTATCTAGGGGTGTCTTGAAGTCAGCAGCCTGTTTTGTCAAACCTCAACCAGGAAATGTGTTTTAAGAGGGCCACAAAACCCACCCAACACAGCGTCACAAAACGCAAATCCTGTTTCCTTTGCCATTACCTGGGTTATTTTCAGTGAGCAACCAGGACAGGCATAGCTTCAGGCAGGAACTGGATGTTTTTCTGGGCCACCCTCACCAATGGCACCGCACAGATACCAGGAATGTCCCAAAAGCCCGTCCTGCACAGGCTTGCCCGGCTGGCAGCATTGCTGCACAATGTGATGGGTACAGCACGATGTGAAGCACCGGCCTTACCAGCTGCCCTGCTCAGCAGGTGAGGGGGTTCTCTTCCTCCCGGCCTCGTTCCTTTCCCTTTTCCTTCAGGCAATATTCAGGAGTTATTTCAAAACCCCCTCCCCTGGCAGTGAAGCGCATCAGGAGTGACACAGGGCATGGTGCGAGCCCGAAGAACGGCGTGGGCCAAAGCCCGAGCGCCCCGCGGCCCGGCCACGGCTGCTGCGCCACCTCCTGAAGGAAAATGCCACCGCAGCAGCCCAAAGGCAGCCACAGCTCGGGGGAGGAGGGAGTGGAAACAGGGGGAAAGCCAAAAGCGCGGTAGGGCTGCCCCGGGCCGGGCCGCACTCGCACAGCCGCGCCTCGGGCCCTCCACACGCTGCTGCCGGGCCAGCGAGGGCCCTGCCGCCCCGAGGCCGCCAAAGGGCGAGGGGAAGCGGGCAGAAGCCTCACGGCTGGGGGCACGTGTGACCGGAGAACCCCGAGCTCAGCGTTACTGGACTAGGAGGGCCAGCGCTAAAAGGAAGCCGGGCAGCGGCGGCGGCAGCGGCCCCTCGTGCGGCGCCGAGAGCGGCTGCGCAGGCCCGGCCAGTCCCCGCGGGACTGCGGGTGGGAAGGGGGCGGGTGGATTTCAAAATGTTCCCAGCCGGGTTTTCCTCGCAAGGCGTTCAGCTCGGGTTTATCTCTCTGCATTCAGAGGGGAGGGGTTTTGGCGGGCTCAGGCAGTGGCGCTGTCCCGTGCCTGGCACACCGGATGCTCAGCGCTTGGTCGCTGGGCACCGCCGCCCTGCAGAGGCGCAGCTTGGCCGGGCCCTGAGCAGCAATGAGCGCGGCGCTGCAGGGTGCAGATATCATAGCCTGGGCTGAGAAAAAACCAGCACAATTCCCGCGCGGAACACAAGCTGCCAGCCTTCCTCCGAGGGCCTGCGGAGCTCATGGAGGAGATGTGCACCGAGGACTCCATGTGCTCCCACCGGGAGTTTCAGCAGGAGGCGGAGCGGAAGCTTCGCAAACCCCGCTGGGCAGCGGGACACAAACCACGCTCAGTTTGGGGCATCCCATGGCTTCGGCGCCTGGCACGGTCGGTGTGTGCTGCCACTGCCACAGCCACAGCAGGCGTGGTTGGTGACAAGGACATTTACGGGGCACCGACACAGATATCCTGAGTCTCTAGCAGGGCTGCAGGGAGCATCGCGGACAAGCGCTGGATCCTCCTCCAGCACAGAGCACACAGCGCAGGGCGCAGCCAGACATCCCGGGGCGGAGGTCAGAGACCCGCCCTGCCGCCGTCCGGGCAGGCAGGCGGGAGGAAAGCTGCCGGCCCACCTGCCGGGAACGAGTGCTGCCCGGGGAGAGCTGCCTGGGCTCTTGGCACGCCTGCTGTGACAGAGACTGGGAAGGGACTGGGAGTTTTTTCCAAGAGCCTTTGGACTTCAGAGTTACTGAGAGCAAACTGATGTGTTCAGGAGGAAGTCCCTAAAAGGAGGGGAAATCAGTTTGAAGTTCCGGGGCTGCCAAGAGGGCTTTGTTTTTCTTGCAGGCTTGAGCTGGGAAAGGTCTCCACAGGGAGAGCCTTTAGATCTGTGTTTCAGGCACAGCAGTGACTCTGCCTGCCCTTACAGTGCCTCTCGATCCAGGCCTGGGCATCTGGGGTCACTGCCCAAGTGGAGATGCAAACCTGGCTACACCCTGGGCCCTGCTCTAGTGTTAGGCTACCTCTTGCCAGTTGTATCTGTCCCCAGGAACTACCCCTCCCTCTGTGGGGGCATTCTGTGACCTGGAAGGCAGCACCCCAGCCCTTCATTTCCTTGCTGGGATTAGAGCTGGAGCTGAGCTGAGGAATTCAAAACATCAGCAGGTCTGCTTTGTGTAGTTCTGGGAGCACATGCAATATTACAGCATGCAGAAAACAGCCATCTCTGTGATTTCACCCCAATGGATCATGCCAGGTCTCTGCCACTAGAAAAGCTCTGGCAGTGGGGAACACCACTGGCTCCTGGAAAAGCAAGGAGCTCCAGCAAACAGAACTGCCAAGGAAGCTGTAGTACTCATTAACAAACCTACACAGCTTACCAGTTTCTATTTGTCATACTGGGTGGGCAGCCAAATCTTTGAAGTTCATTTCCCTCCTCTCCCTCACCAGAAATGAGGAGCTCCTGCAGTGCTGGCACCGCCACCGTCATAGTCTACACATTGTAATCTTTATTCCTTATGAACTGTGTTATCAGCAAGAAGATAAAGTTTGCCTGTAGTATTTAGGGCAAGTCTCTAAGTGTGTACTACGCTCCCCTTTATCAGCCTCTTGTTGTTAGCACATGATAAAACTCCACCAGCAGTCCTGTCTGAAGCTGGTTAAAATAGAAGGTACATGAGAGCCAGGAAACTCAGAATTAAACCCCACACTTGACATTTAGCAAAGATCAGACTACTGAGAGTCAGCTGGGGAAAAGGAAATGTGTTTTCTGACTATTGCAGCTCTGTCACAATCAGATTTTTCAGTGCTGACAGTCTCAGGGCCAGATGGTACAAGCCATACAGTTCCATATCATTGAAGATAATGTGTACCTGCCAACTTACCATCTTAAATACTTAATACATAACACGAAGAAAAAGAGTCTGTCTTCACAAACAGCAGAACTTGCACATTCATGTCTTTTCAGTTCTTTCCCACTGTCACACCACAGGGGAGCCTGCCTACTTCCTTCTTTCGCGCACAAGAGCTCAGAGTTAATTTAGTACCTCAAAGCAGAGTAACAGCTGAATTAATAGAAGCTAATCCAGGAAGTGGGCTGAAGGGATGCTAAGGAAATGTGAACAAGGTTGATCCTTACACAATTGAATGTACAAAGATATTCTGTTGATTAACAGAAATTATTTAACCAAAGTTTGTAGTCTATACTTCAGTGTTTTGCGTTCACTCCTCACCATGAACTAGCCCGTTGTTCTCAGAACTAAAAGCAAGAAAAAAATACCAGTAAATTTAAATGTATTAATTGCATGCATTTTCCTTCTTAGCTCAAGACACTGTTACTAAAACAGATGGACTATCAGGCTCCATCCCAGTTTCCATTCTGTAGTTTTCCCCAAGCACTGCAGACAGTGTTTTAGTGGCCTTTGCTCTGGAAAATCCTGTTGTGGTTACCCCAGGAATGAGTGTTCAGGCCAGTGTCAGTGAGAAACATGCTCTTCAAACCCATGAGATGAGAAACAGCAACTGGCAGCTCATCTCCACTCCTTCCAAGCCAGTGAGGCTTGCTGAGAGCACTGCAAGCAGCAAAAAGCAGAGGAAGGCTGTAAGAAAGGCTCTTTTTCACCAGTCCACTATCCCATAAAATGTAAGACACCTGGCATTCTCAAGTCACTTTTCGTGTGATCATCATTCCTTCACCTAGAGCTGTGTCCTTTGTGTGCACACCACAGTGCAGCATTGAGAGTGCAGCTCAGCTGCAGAGGCAAAAGACATTAAAAGCTCTTTTATCCATCCTGATTCCTACCAAGGCCACAGCAGGGTTAGCGTACTTCTGGGAAAATCCTTGCTTACCTTGGAAAAAGAAAACAGGTTGGTTACCCTAAAGCTCATTGATTTCTCCATCTGTGTTAGTTGTTCAGATGAAGAGTATTACAGTCCCTCCAAATTTGCCAGTTTTCAGGCCCTCAGGCCCACATAAAAAGACATTGTGTGTTTCATGTTCTGCCGCATCAAAGGCAATGACTCTAAGCAGCAGAGCTCCCTCTGAAGGGTCAGTTCCAGTTAAAGTGAAATACCCCTCCTGGTCATTACTATTTCCAAGCAGTGGTAACTGTAGGGCTAATGCCTTTCAGAGTTTCCACTGAGCTATCACAGAGAACTGGTTGTTGACTCAGGTTCCTGGTTAACTCTAGGGTTAACATGTAAGCTATTTTACCTGTATTTCTAATTTGTAAGTTAATCTACCTGTCTTTCTCGCCCACAGTCAAGCAGGCATCTCCCAAGTTCCTCCAACCTCATAAGCTCTATTCTGGTAACTTCTCTTCAAGACAGGTGAAGTTTATGAGCAGCAAGTCACCGGCATTACAAAAAGTGGGTCAGCCTAGCAATCATAAGTATTCTTGGCTCACTCTTCCCTGGCCATAGGACAAGCAAGGCTTTTTGTTTCCTCCTTCAGTATCAAGAGGTTTAAGCCTTTTGCATGCCGCAGTCAACACCCTGAGGTACAGGAAGTTTCAAAGACCAAATGTTATTTTCTGCTGTACCACGTGCCAATAAATTGACTTCTATTTATTTTTCATTTTTTCTGAATCCCTTGTTGTGGCTGTGACCTGCTTTTTGTGGTATCTGACTTTTTAAGGTGTCACTTCTAATCTAAACATGAAATCATGGTAGACAGTTTATGGTTTTCTCTTCAAAAAGTAGTTTACTGTGGCAAAGGTTTGACAATGTGAATGTTTGGGATCTTTCAGTACAAGCAGGAGCAGGATTTTTTTTTTCTGTACAGTTCTGTACCAAATCCCACCCCTCTCCTTTGAGATCCCCTGCTAGAATGGGTGCAGAAGCATGCCTTCCAGTGCTCTGAGTGATAATACCTCCCTTCTGTTTTGGGCTAGCTCCTTGGCATCTGCTGCTGCTTGAACCCACTTTGAATGACAGCTTTTTAGGACCTAACATTATTATTCTTGTTCTGTCCAAGCTTTTAGCACTGTGGATGCTGACGTAGCGCTCTGTGGGGCCTCGTTTCCTCTCTTCTGCATCACAACTGACTAAAATAGAACAAAAGCATTGTGTGACTCAGGAGTAGGCATGAAGCATACTGTAACTTATCTCTCAGAATGCTTAAGAGCACAGCTTGGGTCTCCCTTCACAAGCATCCAGTTTCCTCCTGCCAGACTTCTCCTCTTGCACTGCATTCTGGTTTAAATCCCCACACCCACACCCTTGCATTCCTGCTGCCCAGGAGTTTTGTTCATCCCAATGCTCTGCCTGGCTGTGGCACTGCTGCTGCTCACGGCAATGCAGGTAAAGCAGAGACATTTGGAGTTCCTAAGTGTCACAGACATCTTTTGTGAAAAATCCTTTCTTGGGATTTTTCTCCCTTCTGAGAAGCTGTGGCCTCAGCAACAAAATGTAAACAATGGTTATCTGCTGCTGTGGACTGCAACAGGTGGATCTGTGATTGGTCTCCTGTGGATGTTTGGATTTACTGACCACTCATGGCAGAGCTGCTCTTGCTCTCTGCCGGGACACAGCTCCTTTGTTATTCTTTCTTTTCCTCTTAGCTTAGCTAGCCTTCTGAGAACTTTTCCTTCTATTTCTTTTAGTATAGTCATAATTTATATATATATCATAAAATAATAAATCAAGCCTTCTGAACATGAGGTCAACATTCTTGCCTCTCTCTTCATCCTGCAAAACCCTTGTGACCACCGTCACACCTAAGCTCCTGTCTCAGTCTCTCTTTGGGCAGAATCACCCTTTAACCCTTGGGTTATCCTCTGCTGTTCATCCCCTTGCACTCTTGAAGCAAATGATCAACAGTCTCTTCAGCTTCTTAGTCTCTGTACACACCAGCCAGCAGGACTCCTTTATTTCTGGCAGGGAGTATGCATCTGAGTTTCCAGTTCTTCTGTTCCTGGGATCTGGATGGAAATTGTTACAGCTGGACCTTCATCCCTCTATACACACATAAATACCCACCAGGGATGTGTCATGTTCTTGTGCTGTTGAGCCTTCAGGGAATTTCCAAAACATCCTTCCAGTTTCACTTGAAGTAAGCAGGCACAGGAGAACTGTCAGTCTGGCTTCTTGCCTGGATCTTCCAGCTCCTGATGTAGCATGCAGGTACAACAAGAAGTGTCAATGGAAGTAATTATGCACTTCTCTCCACTGGAAGACCTCCTGTGTTTAGGAGATGAGCTCACTTGACTTTCTACACTGTTAGGGTGTCTCCCCTGTCCAGTGGAAGGTTTTTGTTACCAGTAGCACACCAGCTGGTGAGCTCTGACCTCATTACCTAACAGTCTGTTAGATTGGATCCAAGAGTTCAGAAGTAACCTGAGATAAGAACGTCCACATTGACCCTGTTTTTCCTAGAAGCCAGATCAAAGTAAAGAGCCAGGTGTGTCATCTAAAGGGCTGTTGTTCTGTAGGTGGGTGCTGATGAATACTGAAACTGAAGGGCAGAGATTGTGGAGTGCCCAGGGAAATCACCCTCTGCTCTCACACAGCAGTATTGATTCAGGGAAATTCTGAGTTTTTGCAGTTGTGAGCACAAAATTTTACTTGGAGTTTCCACTCCTAGGATCTAGACTTGACAATGACTTTGGTGTTAATTTCACCCACCAGTTCTAGGAGAGCGTCTTCATAACTTGAAAGGGAGGCTCCATTCTGATGCCATTCAGCATTTCTTGATTTCAGATGATGGCCTTATTACCTGCCCTATATATTGTGGTGGGGTATGTTGGGGCTTTTGGGGTTTTTTTTTGGAGTAGTTACACATTTTCCTATAATTGCTGGATAAAGTCTGGCTCTATATGAGGTTTGTTCAAGGTGTGTCCACCTCTAACCCCCATGAGTCACAGCTAAAGGACTAAAGCTCCCCAGAAGTCAGGCTTGAGTCAGTGCTCCTACATGGGAGGGACACTGCTGAGCTGTAGCTCTGCAGAGACACACTGCTCATGGAAAGGGGCAAGAATATGCTCAGAGAGATGTTGGCTTCCAGCTATTCTCTAGAAATCCACCTGGGCAGGGCAGGGCACAGCAGAGCTGGGCAGGGCAGGGCAAGACAGGGCTTTTTCCTGACCTGTGAAATGCTCTCAAAGTCCTGCTGGTTTCTCTGGAGGGCCTGGCAGTAATACCAGAACAAAAAGAAGTTTCTCTTTACTGCTTGGGGCTATCAGCAGTGAGAGAGTGGGTTTGGGCTTTCCTTTTCTGAGCTGTCAGCAGAGCAGAAACACAATGGAAATTGTCCCCCAGGCTGGAGATCAAGAAGGGGGCAAAACTAAACTTGGCAGAGTGAAATTCTAATGCATAAACTGATCTTCCCCTCAGCCTGGTCAGCCTTCAACTGGATTTTGAGCTGTCCTGATCCAGTGTCACCAACACTGAGAATATGCTGTTATGCAATGAATCTATGTGAGCACCTCAGAAGGAACAGCAAAATTCTGGCCTCCCACTTCACTCTTTACAGCTCCAAAACCCCCACTCCTACTGGAAGGTTAAACCAACAATGTTTTTTTTTTTTAGAGAGATTGTAGCCTGGTTGCTGGCTTTAGGCTGTTTTTGGAGGTGTCCTTCCAGTTGAATTCATCCATGACCTCCCCCAAGCATGGAGAGTCCATCCTTTACGAGCAAGAAGAGCCATGCAGCTTCCAGGGCTGGCACTGCTGCAGCTCAGACTGCTTCTCCATTCCCAGTGCTCACCCAGCTCAGGAGAAGGAGAACAGAAGCCTTGGGCTTGCAGTGAGGCAGGAGAACCCCAGGAGACCTCTGGCCTGCTGGGGCATGATTCCAAACAGTGTTCTGAGTCAGCTGAAGCCAGCCTTGAATTCCTTGGATGAAAGCAGCAGACTAAGACTGCCTAAGTGAGCAGAAACAGAAGAGACCCTGCCTCTGGCCTAAGGCTTAATTATTGCCTAAAGGCAAAGACTCTTCACAGAAACAGAGCTGTTCTCGTCTCCAATGTAAGCTTCTTAACTGCTCTTCTGGAGTGCTCCCTCCCTAATCTTTTATTTTTAGATTAGCTATTTTTAAGAGATTGCTTACTGCCTACTTAGAGGTTTTTGATGCTCACATTTCTCAGTACTGAATGCTGTTATATTTGCAGTTACATCACACCAATTATTTATCTACTGGCTGGATCACAGAATTTGACCTTGGCAGGCATGGGAACAGAGACCTCTAATTAAAAAACCCAAGTTACTAAAAGAAAAAAGAAAATAAAAATCAAAGCTGCAATGACTCAGTCACTGGCTCACATTACACTGAGAATACAGGAGATTCTCAGGGTGGAGACCTCTTTTTCAAGGGTGATGCAATCTGCAAGTCCTGACCTCTCAGCAATTTTCAAACCAGGGTGTAATATATAGAATCTGGCAATGTATTTCAGGGCTGTTACACTGATGGATATTCCTCTTGTATTTTCAATTGTGACTTCAAACTTTCAACTTTTCCCCCTAAAAAGCAGGGGAGGGGGGAGCAGAGAGAACCCTGATTCCCTTAAGAAAAAAAATCTGAATTTGCTGATGGACATCTACCAACTGCAGTGACCTCCTGGACAAGCACCTCAGCTCCCAGTGCCAACATCACACAATCCACTTAAATGACTTTCCTTCCTGTCACCACTGCCATTCCCATTGCTCCCAGCTCAGGTGGGTGGCCCTACAAGATCTTGCAAGGAGCTCCCTGGCTCTGCCTCTGCATGGACACCTCTTGTGCAACCTGGTCAAGCTCATGCAGCAAAGACTTGGATGAGGCATAGTTAACTGTGGTGGGAGGCTCCTCAGCCTGGGGAATTTCTGTACCCCCTTTATACAAAAAACCAAAAAAAACAAACAAACAAAAAAAAAAGATCAGTGTGCCTAGGTATGGATACCACTGTGGTTTTAGTAAGGGATCACCTGACTTGGAATTGGAAGAAGTTTGTCACCCTTTTTGCCCCAGGAGGGCATCTCAAGTACTCTGTAATTCAGGTTTTTGTTTTGCTGAAGGTTTCTATGAGCTGTCACCTAGTCCCTGATCCCAAGACAGAAACAGGCCCAATGTTTGTCAGCCTGTTACCACTTTTTTTTTTTTTCTTTTTAAAACCCCAGTCATGGAGGAAAAAAATATCAGCACACATTAACATAGCTTGAATCTGAGAAGCTTGAGCTGCCTGTGTCTGATTTTGATCAGGCCTTCAAAATCAAGGGATGGCAGCTCCAGGACCTGTCAAACCACAACTTCTCTCCAACAACAAATGGAGGTTTGGGGGTATTTGTGTGTAGAGGCATCAGAAACAGCTGAGAAGTAGGATACATCTGTCTGCTACTCAGCTACCTGAGCAAAAGAAATCCATGTGCCCATGTAATACTCTCTTGGCTTGTTACAAGCCCACAAAACCCTTTCAGGCTGTTACTACCAATTTTTCCTCCTGATGGAGACAATTGTGCTTGGATCCCAAGTGCTCAAATTCACTCAAATCTGCTTTTGGGTAGAGAAAACAGCAGCCTTCTCCCTATTCTGCACCACAGCCTTGTGTGGAAGTTACACATTGTGTGGAAGTTACACAAACCACATTTTCAGTCACTGTGGCTTTGCACTGCAAGACTTTCAGATCCAAAGCCAGAAGATCAAATGTTCAATGATCAAAAGTCAAATGTTTCCAAGTCACATGATGACTGAGCTGATAAGAAGTATTGAATTTCTGGAATGCAGGCATTTTGGAGGAAAATGTATCACTTTTCAGTGGCTATTGGAGTAGATGAACTTCTCTATACAAGTCATACATATTCAACCTGACAAAGGTAAGCTTAGCAGCTTCTGGCTAATCATCTGTAGGAAAAACAATACACAAGCAGGGCTTCTGATGCATCAATAATGAATCTCTGTAAAAAAATCCTCATTCCCCAACTACACCAAAGAGAAAACCTAAAAGGTTTGATTACACCCCAGAAGCTCCAGCTGGTCCTGTTCCTCTGAGCCAGGTCACTCAGGGCCCAGCACCACAGAGCAGATGCTGCCCATAGCAATTTTGGCTGCAGCTCTCTAAAGCCAGGAGCACATTCCAAACAGCAGCATCAGTACAGACAATTACTGATGAGCCAAGACATTTGTAGTGCATTTTTGAAGACCAATGAGGAGCTAACCAGGGGCCTCCAAATCACTGCCAAAGCAAGGACTGAAATTATTTTTATACAGTATCTATTTTTACTTTCATACCATTGTTTCCTCTTGCTAGAGGTCATGCTCCTTCCTTCCTTCCTTCCTTCCTTCCTTCCTTCCTTCCTTCCTTCCTTCCTTCCTTCCTTCCTTCCTTCCTCCTCCTCCTTCTTCCTTCTTCCTTCCTTCCTTCTCCTCTTCCTTCTTCCTTTCCTTCCTTCTCCTTCTTCCTTCCTCCTTCCTCCTTCCTTCTTCCTTCCTCCTTCCTCCTTCTTCCTTCTTCCTTCCCTTCCTTCCTCCTCCTTCCCTCCTCCTCCCCTCCTTCCTCCCTCTCCTCCTCCTTCTTCCCCTCCTTCCTCTTCTTCCTCCTTCTTCCTCCTCTTCCTTCCTTCCTTCCTCCTCCTCTCCTTCCTTCCTCTCTTCTCCTCTTCCTTCCTTCTTCCCTCCTCCTCCTTCCTCCTCCTCCTTCCCTCCTTCCCTTCCTCCTCTCCTCCTCCTTCTTCCTTCCTTCCTTCCTTCTTCTCCTTCTTCCTTCCTCTTCCTTCTTCCTTCTTCCTTCCTTCCTTCCTTCTTCCTTCTTCCTCCTTCCTCCTCCTTCTCCTTCTTCTCTCTTCTTCACTTCTTCTCACCTTCCGCTCTCCTTCCTCCGTCCTCCTTTTCCTCCATCCTCCCTCTCCTTCCTTCCCTCCTCCCTCCCTCCCTCACTGCTCCTTCTCTTCCTTACCTTCCTCTCCTAATCCTTCCTTTTCTATCCTTCTTTTTACTTCTACCTTTTCCTCCTTCCTTCTCTCCTTCCTTCCTTCCTTCCTTCCTTCCTTCCTCTTCCTTCCTTCCTTCCTTCCTTCCTTCCTTCTTCCTTCCTTCCTTCCTTCCTTCCTTCCTTCCTCCTTTCCTTCCCTCCTTCCTCCTTCCCTCTCCTCCTTCCTTCCTTCCTTCCTTCCTTCCTTCCTTCCTTCCTTCCTTCCTTCCTTCCTTCCTTCCTTCCTTCCTTCCTTCCTTCCTTCCTTCCTTCCTTCCTTCTCCTTCCTTCCTTCCTTCCTTCCTTCCTTCCTTCCTTCCTTCCTTCCTTCCTTCCTTCCTTCCTTCCTTCCTTCCTTCCTTCCTTCCTTCCTTCCTTCCTTCCTTCCTTCCTTCCTTCCTTCCTTTCCTTCCTCCTTCCTCCTTCCTTCCTCCTTCCTTCCTTCCTTCCTTCCTTCCTTCCTTCCTTCCTTCCTTCCTTCCTTCCTTCCTTCCTTCCTTCCTTCCTTCCTTCCTTCACAAGATTGTCTAGAAAGCAAGTCAGCCCCTCATCCTGTTGCATCAAGTGGTTGTACCTGCTATGGCAAAATTGTCAGACAGACTGTAGCTTAGAAATACTAAAGATATATTTTTACCTCCATTTGACCTTTTAATTCAGAAAATAAAGCAATGGTATATTTCATATTTCAGTGGGATATATTACTGGATTTAATCTGCTCCTCTCTCACCATCAGGGGAACATGGAGTTACTAAATAACAAGTTCCCTAAGTAGATTGGAATGAAATCTTGTCTAAGTACAGCATGTTCCCTGTTACAGAAATTAAAACAGCTACGTGATCCATGTGAGACCATTATTCTGGCAATAGATGCATCCTCCCTTCCTGTATTTTCTCCTCCTTTGGGTTTATATGAAAAGAATTCCACATTCCCTCATAAACATCATGTCTATTGATGCTTCCCTCACCCTCATAAACTCTGCACTGGTATTTGTTTAGCAATTCCCTGGCACTACTACCAGTTTCCATAGCAAAGGATGTTAAATGAGACTGTAATCACAAACTCAAGGAACTGCTGAGGACTAAAAGTCAACCAAACCACACAAAATGCAAAATATCCTTGGAATACCCCTACTGGGAACTCCCTGAGAGATAGTGGGAAAACATTCCCTTTAGAAATCCTGTCCTGAGTAGAGCATCCAGAGCTAAAAATGCCAGACTAGATCTGATGTCCAAAACTGAACTGTCACAGGTAGGACAGGGAACAGATCACAGCCAGATCTGCCCCTTCTGCCCTAAAATGGCTCGGGATGGAGCAGCACAGACAAGGCCAAAGAAGGGCAAGCTGCTCCTGCACAGGGCTGGCAGTGGTGTCTGCTCCAGAGGCCACCTAGGCAGCTGCCCTGTGCCAACAAGTGAGCAAAGGATGGACTTCCACAGCCCAAAAACTGCTGCCAGCAACCCCCTTGCACTGAAGGCTGTCCATTGGTACCCCTAGCAGCCCAAATTTGCCCTTCTCACCTAGGGTACAATCAGGGGGACAGAAATTCACCATGCAAAGATTGCTCCTTGTTCCTGTTTGTCACTATCTCTGAGCAGGAAAAGCATTACCTCATTCAGGATAAGCATGGATACTGATTCATTAATTTGACTCTTTTTAGTGCTAATGGTACATTTAGGTGCCTGAATCAAGTCAAGTGCTGTGGATTTTTACATTAGACTCTTAATTTTAGTGCTAATGGTACATTTAGGTGCCCCTGAATCCAGTCAAGTGCAGTGGATTTTTACATTAGACTCTTAATTTGACTCTTTTTAGTGCTAATGGTACATTTAGGTGCCCCTGAATCATGTCAAGTGCAGTGGATTTTTACATTAGCACCAATAACAATTACCCATCCAGTTGCCAAGGTGAAGGATTAATCTGAATTTTCCCCTTGAAAACACTTTTTCTTTTGTGTTCTGTGAGCCTTTACAATTACAGATAAGGTTCAATCTGCCCAAACCATGACTAGAATACAACTGCCATCTTGTAACACATGCAGCCTCTGTAGTGCTCCAATTTCCTCCTCAAAGGCCTAGTGTGCTTTAAACTAAATTATTCCACTTCCCCTGCTCCCCACCACCCCACAAAATAACTGAGATATTGTTTACATGTTCTCTTGCTCATTCAGCTTTTAGGTCATACGTGCTGTTTTCTTTCAATATTTCTCAAGACAGTAATTTTTCTTCCCTGCCAAGAAATAACTGATCACTGATTCATCACAACTAATGCCAGAGGCTAGCAATCTGAATATTTTCAAAAACACATTTGAATACATTTTTTGAGTAGTCCTTAAATACTGTGCTACATGCCTCTAGGGATGGCATCCCATTTCTGGAGGTAATCCAGCTTCTCAGTTACTGCAGCCTTGAGCAGCTGTAGTACTTATTGTCACACCTCTGCACAAGCTTAAGGCAAGTACATCTGCATAAGTTCTGGGCATAATTAGGTAAAGACAGAGAGAATATGGGTTTTAATCAACACTTGGGCTTTCACATTGATTTTTAACTAGCACAGAAAGGCTCCCTAGCCACAAGGTTCTTCAGCTCCATCCTCCCCCTGCCCCCCATGACAACATTAGAAGTGGGCAAACATCTGTCTTCTTGTGTCTTTAGCGGATCCCTTGCTGCAAGGAGATTTTTCACACCACAGAACTGTCCTTGCAGCTGCCCTGTGCCCGGAGAAAGGCCAGAGGGCTCACTTGGTGGTGGAACAGCATGAGAGCTGCCTGGGAGCCAGCTGGTCACCTGCTGCCATTTGGGGTTTCCTTCCTCCCACTGCATGGCCTGACCTGCAGTTACAAATCCACAGGCTCTGCCCTGAATCTTCCCACAGCAAATGCCAACAGGGAGATTGTCATCCCATGAGCATTTGGCTGCAAGGGACCCTTGGAAGTCACTCTGGATCCCATCCTCCTGGGTGACTGCCAATGCTATTGGGTCTGCTGTGGCTTTGTCCAGCAGAAATTTGAACCTCCTTCAAGGGTGGAGGTTCTCCCAATCCCTCTGGTGATCTGCTTCAGGACTGCACAGTTTCTCCATGATGAAGTTTTTCCCAAGCCACAATTTATGGATTTTTGCCTCTTGTTACACCATCCCCCACCACCAAGGAGAGTTTGGCTCTGCCATCTTTTCAGCTGCCCTTCAAGAGACTGGTGGCTACTGTCACATTGACCTCCTGGTCATGCTGGTACTTTATTGCTGACACTAAAGATGTGACACTTCACAAAGGAGTCACCAAGGGGATCCTGCTGGAGGGTTGTGAGCACTCTTGGCACCTCTCAGCCGAAGTCGCCAGTATTTGCAAACAAGCCACGTAACATCCATGCCAGTGGGTGTGTTACACAATCATGTGCCTTGAGTCAGAGTGCCAAGGGCAAGATTCTGTGCCAGGAATCTCTAAGCAGCTGCTCCTTCAGTCCCCCTGCATCCCTCGTGGAGGGGAGGGATAGGAGATGGTATTGCCTTGAGCTCAGAGGTTCATCAAGCACCGCCATGTAAACAAAAAATACAAAACACGTAAAAAGGACAAGAAGAATGTTTATTTTCAGGACAAGGCCCAGCCATATTAATAGAAAACTTGTGCAAGGACAAGCCAAAGGAGATTGCTATGGAGCTAAGTCCAAACAAGCATCACAGCCAGTGTTCAGGAGGTGCCCAAGTGGGCATAATCACCATCACTCAGTGCTGTCCAATTTTAGTGACAGAGCTCCATTCCAGTACATTCTATGCTCAGTACAGAGGGGGAAAGGGAACCTCAGCAATATTTAAAATAAGAACAAAATAGATCACTGAAGGTGGGCAGCCTAGCTTCCCTACAAGCCAGCACCTAAGTCCTTTAGGCTCTTGTTTGAAAGCCATTGGTCCCTTATTTAGGACAAAATCACAGCAGCAAGAAGCTAAAGCTTCCCCCAGGCCAAAGCTGCACATGAACACTGATCAGTTCCTAGTGACAGCTGTACCTGGCTCTCCCTTCTCTTGTATGTACAAACTGCCTCCCCAACCCAAACCAGACACTGGAGGCAGGGCACAGTTCATTAATCCTTTCCAGCCCTGATGTTCCTTGAATGCCTTATTTACTTGTTCCTGCAGAAAAATGGGAGAATAGGTGTTTGGTGAGTCCTTAACAAAAAGAGGTTTTAATAGGATTCAGAAAAGTTTAAAGATATTCCCCATGCAGGACTGGATTGCATTTTATGGAGAAGTCAGATCCCAAGGGTGTGCATTTGTCTCAGGCTTCCAACAAAACATTACATTGTGATTTGCAGAGGGTGAATTTTATGGGATTTTAGTGAAGTGACCTAGAAAAGGCTGTGAGGCTCCACTTATCTCTGGATACCTAAACAGGGATGTAATTCTCAGCTGTCAGATAAGAGTTTGCTTCAGTGATTCATTGATTTGCAGTGACTTAAACAGAGCTGCTTGCTTTGTGAGCCAACATTTCACAATATTTGGGTGCAGAACCTAACTCCCAACCACCCTGATGAAGTCATTTATGGATAGGAAGAGATTCTTACAAGACTGGAGTTTAAATGATACACTAATATAAAAATAGTTTCTTTCTGTGACTTTCTGACTGCAGTAATCCTAATTGCACTTTGCCAGCTGAGAGGATGATGTCACAATGCTGACAAATGGGCAAAGGATGGGATGGTTTGACTGCACTGCTGTGATCTTGGTAAATTAATTTCATGTCCTTGTGCCTTGTATTCCTGCTTGTGAAAGTGCAAGGAAGTAAAACCTCATTTCTTCCCCAGTGTGGTTATGCTGCCTGTTCAGATGATAACTTTTCAAGAGAGGACAATGCAAAGCAAAGCACAACCCATGAAGAATACTAAAGCAATAATCAATGTCATGCATTTTTTGGCATCGGTTTGAAAAAGTGATTTGGTGGTTATAAAATGCTGTGGGCCCATGGCAAGAATTGCAGAGAACTCTGGTTTTCAGAAACGAGGCAAAATCTGCTTTTATAGGAAGAATTTACAGATGATCAGTAAGTGAAATCATCTTTTACTTCCCAAAGAAACCGAAAGATTAAATAAAATACTCAAGTGCCTTATTTTCAGTAATGGGAAAATAAATCAAAATGAGATTTATTAATTTGAGACATGTAGGATTAAAATAAATTTGTGAAGACAAAAGGAAGAAACACAGAGATAGTTTAGTTAAAACAGCAGAGTTTGCGTTACCCATCACATGCCCTGAGCTGAGCTCAGCAATAAACCAGGGGCTTGGTTTGAGAAAGAGGGACCTTTTCCTTTTCCAACTCAGGTGTGTTAATAAAGAATATATGTTTGCCTTGGGAATTACTTATTTCTGCCATGCTCACTAAATTAGTTTAGGTTGCCAGTTGAAGTGCTGTGGATCACATGGGAAGACTCATTACTTGTACACAGTAAAAAGGATATGAAAAGATCCATAACTGATTGATGTCAGCTTCCCCCCAATTTCCACTTCAGCAACACTTTAAACTAGGTCAGAGCATTAATTAATTTTTCTATGAAATCTCTCCTCAGCCCATCCAGCCTCCCATTGGCTAGTTAATTAAAATCAGCACCATTATTTGGCTGCTACTTTGCAACAAGAAAAAGAAAAAGCTAGTAATTATCCACTGGGGGAATAATTAATTAGGTTACTATGTGTTAATGCTCAGCAGCTCTCTTGTAGCTAGAAGCCAGAGTTCTTTCTGTCCTGCCTGGGTTTCTGGAAGGTAACTGGGTCACAGGAACATGTGCCTTGGCTTCAGCCTTCGCTGTACTTCCTTTTGACAAATCTTTGTTGAAGATAATCTCCTTAAAATAGAGGCTGTTTCTTCCTGCTTCTTGTTGGAAGTGGCTCCCTGAGCACCTTACAAGGACCTTGGAAAAGTTGGACTTCATGCTGGCAATGAGCTGGGCTTTCCATTCACAGAGCAGCCTCCAGAGAGCCACGCAGGGTTTCTCATGAGGCTTTGCTGGCCACCCACTGCAGGTTCCTGCACAGGTGGGCTCCAGATGCTGATCACTCCTGGGAATTGTCACATCCAGGTAACACCCACAATCACACCTGGCCTGTGTGGAGTGGTAAACATTTGTGCAACAATGTTTAGGCAAGAATCTGATTCCTGTTTTGGGATAGGTCTGTGCTGCTCAACTGGCAAAGAAGCCCTGATGCTCACCAGCTCTTTAAAAGAGAATCCAACGCCAATAAAACACCACTTATATCCTGCATGGTGAATTTATACTATATAAATGCAATTTCATGCTTTGAATGTATGAGGAAGAGGTGAAGAGATCAAACAAGATAATTGCCAAGGTAGTAAAATCAGAGAGACCATGGCAAACAGATAGGCTGAACTAGGGATTAAAAGGATAGAGGTTCTCCCCTAGCTGGCCACTAGAACAATTTCCCTGCAACAGAAGGAACTTGCCTGTGTTGCACCAGCAAACTCCTGGTGTTTGAAGCTGTGCATTTTGTACTGACAATACAGCTTTTAAAATGACAATTCAGGTTTTTGTACAATACAGGTTTTAGTCCTAAAGCAAAGCACCATTTTCTCAGTTATTCACACTACACCAGCAGTATCCACAGGGATATGTCATTGTGCAGCACCTCTGGGACCAAGTGCCACAAACTTGCAAGCAAATCCTATATTTTTGTCCTTGCAAAACCTTTCTCTCTCATAACTGAATCCCTAATGCCAACATTCTTTCTTCCTTCTCTGTAGGGAAAATTGTTGGCAGTTTTTTTCAAGCCAGCCTTCATACCCCATGGCTCCTTTGCTATCTCTAAGATACTGCTTAGAGTGCCAGACACGGTGCAGTATTTTGTCTGGGAAAATAATAGAGTCATGCCTATTCTTTGCAATCTGAGTATGATAAAAGTCAAATTAGCCTTCTTCCAAACCCTCAGCTCTCATGAACTCTTCATCTGTCTTCCAATTTTGTCTTCCAGATTTTATCTGTATCTATCTAAAGTTTATGTGCAGTTTGTGCAAGATGCAATCACACCATGAGATAAAGAAGACACAATGATTACATACTTCAGAAGGAAAAAGCACAGCTGTAAAACACTGATTTATCCTAGAATTTGTTCTCTTAACACAACAGTTGAAAGGTAATGTCTGATGTAAACAATGACAATTACTTCCTCTTGCCTTTTGAATTCTGGCAATTGCAGTAAAAGAGGCTTTTTACTGCTCATAAAGTAGTAGTAGTTTACTGTTTATAAGGTAGCTGTGCACACAGAGATATAAAGCAGGCAAACATCAGAAAATAGAGTTAAGGTCTCAAACATTCTGAATTTGAAGGGTTACACACTCATACTGGCCCTGTAGGCTTTGCTGACCTGCAGTGAGGACTGGCTCCTTTCCTTCCCTCACACCAGTCTCTACAATGCTCCCAACCCTTGCCTTCCTTTAGAGAGGCATTCAGTGGAGAAGTCACCAAATCATTGATGGATACACATGCTGGATCGGGCCTTTAGCAAATAAAAAATCACTTCTTGGGTTGGGGACAGCTGAGTGGAGTGTAGGGGACTTATGGACATGCTTTCCAGCTAATACTTTATTCCCATGGATAATCTTCCATTGTGCAAACAGTCCCACTGAACACAGGGATTACAGATAAGGCAGCAGGATGAAATGCTCAGATGCAGAGTAAACAAAGTGTGATATTAAAGCTATTAATGTGTACTAATAGGCAGCTAATGAAGTCAGGATGGCCATGAGTCCTTCCTGAGCTTATCAGCAAAACTGTTCTCAGTGCAAAGCCAGAGTGCCATTTTTAAATATAGCTACTGTCCATGAGCTGAGGCTGCAATCTCTGTGATTGGACAGCTAGAGGTGACAATGTCACCCTGGGCCTGAAGTTTCAACAGGAGCTCAGTGTTTTCTGTTAAAGTCACTCTCCCTATCCTCCCAGCTAGCAATACTTTTGCTTTATGCTTTTATCACATTTAATTTCTTTTGCCCTGTACCCTGAGAAAAGTCAAGGTTTACTTATCTAGGCAGTGTGTTTATGTTTTCCTATTTTCCAATACTTTCTGAATCTAGACACTGGTTTAGGACTGTATTGACAAAGGGGCAAGGCCATGGGAAAATACATCACGAGGCCATCCCATGGCCTTTGCAAGCCAGACTCCCAGCACCTGAAAGGATGCAGAACCTGCTGTCTATCTTTATTCCTATTTTCATTCTACTGTGTTACAATATCTGTTTTATTATGCCACTTGTTCTTGGGGTTTTCTTACTGAGATCTGGAAAAGCCATGCACCATCTTGCCCACTTACCTTCCCAGGGGTGCAGAGCAGGATCTTGGTCAGTTGGACAGAGGGTGCACAGGCAGGACAGGAGAGGCAGAGCTCATGTGCCTCTTCTGAGGGAAAACCTGCTGAACATAATTAGTATTTAAAACACACAAGTGGGAAGGAGATGCTGACAAAATGTTTTCTACTCCAGAATCTGTAATATTTAATTTTAAAACATTTTGTGAAAGGTGCTGCAACTCAGTTGATAAATAAAAAAACCATCTCTGAGTGGTGAAGGAGTTTTGTGCATCAGTTGGAAAAACAAGATATCTTTGTTTTATTTCTACAGTAGTTCGAAAAACACTTTTCTTGTTGAAACAAAAAGGATTTTCCGAATACTTATTTTTGTAGAAACATCTGCTGTGGGGGAAGTTATTTGACCAAAAAAACATACCTCTTTATTTATACTAGAAAGTTCTAAAAGTCTGGAGCATGTTGCAAAACAAAGCAAAGAGAAATAAACAGGAAATAAGGGACTGAGTAGTCACAACATTTTAAGGTCAGTTCCCATTGCTTTGGATTTAAGTTGTACTCTTTCCCAATGTGTATTTTTTTCATGGAATTTTCTCTCTGTTTGCCTTTTTTTTTTTTACTCCTTTTCCTTTCCTGCTGTAATTGAATTACAGGAGGAAAAGTCCTCTAGAGGGTTTGAAAACAAACTTTTATTTCTACTTCACACTGGGTGTGACGATGCCTATGCAGGAGTCACAAACTGGGCTTCAGAATATGTCAAACCCTGGTTCATTCACTGTCTTTTCAATCCCTTTGATTTGATTCAGCCTGACCTTTGGTGTGCTTCAGGATCCTTTGCAGAAGATCCATTGGATTAAGGAATTAGAAAGATCACCTAACAGTTTGTTGAGACCAGGCAGTCTCCTGCCTCAGAATCAGCCTGCTCAACTCAAAATCCTCCCAGTAATTCCATCCCTGGGATTTTGCAGGTACCTCATTCACCCATTCCCTAGAAGAGTCCTCATTTCAGGCAGCATCTAAGAATCTCCACAGATTTTGACTGCATGCACACAGTCCTGAGAACTGCTAAAAAAGAGGTTTCTGCTCTTGGATGCTCAGTATTCATTAATCTGAAAGACATTATTGTGGCCTTTCAGTACTTGAAGGAGGCTTGTAAGAAACATGGAGAGAGATCTTTTACCAGGGCCTGAAATAACAGGGCACAGGGTGACAGTTTTCAGCTGAAGGAGAGTGGGTTTAGATTGGACATCTAGAATTAGTGAGGCACTGTCGCTGAAGGACACGAGAGAACACAAGCACACCACCACTCTCAAGGTGAAGGGAAAAAAGGGAAGTTTTATTCTCTGACTCCAATATTTATAGTTTTACAAAAGTGACAGTGGATTGGAAGGTCACATTGACACCCCTGCAATGACACTGGTCAAACCAACAGTCCATCAATTCTCTCCTCCTCCATAAAGGAATGAAAAACAATGAGTTATTTACAGAAAGTGTGTGAGAAAGTTCACTACAAGAATGTCAACATCAGAAGGCTTAGAAAATCTTAAAAAACCAGGGTAACAAGGCACTGGAGCAAGCTGCCCAGAAAAACTGTGGGTGCCCTCTCCCTGGAAGGGCTCAAGGCCAAATTGGATGGAGCTCTGAGAACCCTGATCTAGTGCAAGATGCCCCTGCCAGTGGCAGGATGAGATGGTGTTCAAAGGCCCTTTCTAACACAAACCACGCTATAATTTTGTGTTCTTTAAAGATTTCTTCCAAACCATTCTGGCATTCTAGTTCCAGTGAAGAAAGGTGAATGTTTAATCTCCAAAAAAAAGTCCTTTGAGTTTCTTATCCTTTTACACCGATTATGTTCTGATCCCAAAGGATACTGGAAATTTGGTTTAAAAATGTTTAAAATTGGTTCAGTTCTCGAGGGCTGTAACTATCTGTGGATCAATACTTTGAAGGAAAACAGCAGAAATAATTACAGCTGCATCTTGTTCTAGAAGAGAGCAGGAAAACACCACAGGCATACCATTAACACAGATCATTTCAGTGCTCATTTTACTCCTCAATGCTACCCATTCATCCGTACTTTAGAAATGTGGAAGTTCTGTATAGTGCCTAACTGTCCATAGTTCAATAGTATCAGAATTTAAAGGCAAATACTTCACCTTGGGAGTAGGTGGGTGCTGTTTCTGGGGCAGCCTCTCTCTGTAACACTGCCTGAGCCCAAGGCAATTGCTGACAAAATTAGTGAGTGCCTCAGATCACCTCCCTGCAAACCAGAGAAGTTTATTTGGCAGCCTAGAGAACTACAAGGTGCAACAAAAGGATACTTTCTGCCACCTCAAAACCGTGCCCCCTTTCCTGCCAGTAGCACCCCCAGGGAGCCTGCTGCGTTCTGTGCTGCTCTGGGTTCAGGATGACCCCGGACAGCCTGGGACTGCAGCACTGCTCCTCCTATCCAGCAGCCTTCCCCAGGGGCTCTTTTAATCATTATTTCACCCCTCTCCTCAGCAGGGTCAGGTCCCCGGAGGAAGAGCTGCAATACAGCACGGAGGTTTTGCTCATCTGCAGTTTTTTCCAGCAAAAAGCAGTTTCCCTGGATTGTGAGCAGCAGCTGAGCTCTGCAGCTGCAATCTCACTGGCAGAGCTGCCAGCAGCACCAGGACAGAGGCTCACACACTCCAGTTAATCAGTCATTTATCTGTCTGGGGCATGTCTGTGCTTTATCTGTGCTGCCCATGCACACAGGCTTGGGACCAGGCCAGTACTCCAGCACACTTGGATGCCTTTTGCTCCCATGGCTGAGAGCAGCTGGGCAGGATTTTCAGTGCTTTTCTGTGGGGCTTTTTTTTCCACATAAAAGAGTGTTCACATCAACCAACAGGCTGGCTTTGAGTTCTCACTACTTCACACCAGTTACAGCCTAGACTTTGCAGCTCTTATTTTGCTGCCTTTGGTCCTGGTACTCTTTTTTTTTTTTTTTTTTTTAGTCAGAATATCCATTGAACACTCCAATAGATTTTGCAGTTCCAAGAGTTTATCTATACTTGTCTGCAGTGAACCTGATAAACCAGTTTTTGCTGTCACACAAATGCAATGCATTGTTCAGCTGCACAATGTGCCTTTTATCACTGATCTTGCATTTTCATGGGGGTTGCTCTTAACTTTTAAAGCTTTGACTAAAAGGTAAATGGCAAACCTGTGAACAGCTTCACATGGAGAACTGTCAGACTCAGCAAAGGATGCTGACATCTTTATAGTTACATATACCTGTATCTATCCTCAGAAGTTTGAAAATGAGAGTTCTTTCTTCTTCCCAGCAAGGAGAATAAGAGTCAGAATTACTCAAAAAGTTGTCTTAGCTTGTGTCTTATTAACCTTATTTAAAAATAATTAGTTTTTTGATATTTCCAAAGCTGTGGGCAGAATAGGAATGCTTTGTTTACAAGAGTAACTGGCTAAGCACAACAGAGCTAAGAATACAGAGTTAGTGTAAAGTAAGTGACATGTTCTCACATTTCCCCTCACAAGTCCACTTTGAGGTGGCTCACCCTCTGTTTTAAACATAAATTGATAAATCTGTTTGAGCTGCTCTTTGTCACTACAAGCAGTTCCCTAAAAGCTAAGGACAGCTCAGCTTCTGCCTACTGATGTTCCCACTTAAACCAAGACAGCTCCAACATTCATCCAACCTGAATTTGAATTGCTTCAGCCCACTGACTCAACACAGAACTAACCTCATTAAAAACCAACCAACCAACAACAAAACAAAACAGAACCCTAAGCAAAACCCCCACTTTCTGACTGAGAACTGTCCTAGTTCAGTGAAAGGTTTCACAAGGGCCAGAGAGAGGACAAAGGGCAGGTAGGGGTGCAGGAGGAGGTGTAGCAGAGCCAAAATGCTGCAGCCAGATGTTAGGTTGGCTTAAGGGACAGCCTCAACTTCTCCTCCGGCTGACCTTTGCTCCCAAGAAAGAAACTCTCTGATATGTCTGCATTTCCAGGCACAACAGCACAGTAAACTTTGGGTGCTGCAGTAAACATGGGAATTGTTACTATTTAAAAGCCATAAAAAGGAAGATGATATTTCATTATACTTTTAAGGACTTTCATGTCAATGACTGAAACTTAAACCACATTTCTCTGTCACTAGGAGTATGTATGGCAGATGGAAGAGAACTGCAAGTGATAGAGGACAGGAAAAGCTAACATTTCTCCCCAGTTAGATTCATCCCATTTACTTTCTCCATATTGGTATATTCAGTAGAGGCACACTTCAAGAAATGTTGAGTCTGAAAGTACAACAGACAATAAATAGCAAATTTCAGGCTCCTTTGGGCCCTTTGGTGTTCACGCAGGTCACTGAGAACATGATTTTCCTTCTCCCCTGCAAAACAAGCACCACCACACCACAAACCCCTTACCTGCAGAATTCAAAGGAAGCACTTACATCACTACTGCTGTTATCTGGCAGAGCATAAAGGTCAGCCTCACATTTCATTTAAAACACAAACATGACCTTTGGAATGGGATTTTAAATGACAGCAGAGTCAAACCTTCCTGCTGTCATAGGAAGCTCTGTCTCTCCTTATCTTAAGGTGTTCCTCCCTGTTCTAGAGATAAAAAAAAAAGGAATAAACAAAGCAGTATCTGTGTCATGTTCCATAACTACTCTTCATTTTCTGACCATTTTCATTGTTTCTTACACAGTGAAATGGCTACTGCTGGGAAAACTAGCACAGAGCACAAACCCAGAGATAGCAAGATGGAGACAGTAACTCAAGAAGATTTTGTGCAAGAACACAAGAGAATGGCTTGGCACATAGAGCTAGGAGTTCACAGAAACCACATATACATTCATTTCAAATGAATGTAAATATTTGTATTAGTATTAAGTTATGGATAAAACTTCAGTTTTATGTTTATATACAAAAAACCTGAGTATAAAACTTATTCTAGTTGTATTAAAGCCTAAAATGTTTCCCATTTGGAATTGACTTTGTCAGTTTAAATGTGGTTCTGTGACTGAGTGGTACTTGAATCCTTCAGGTGTTTCACAAACAAACCCACCACCAAACCAAAAACAAACCAAACAAAAAAGGATCCAACATAAAACAAAAAAATTCAGAAAACCACCCCCCCCCAAATTATATATGTTTCATTTCAGAAACTATAAACCAGCTCAGATCAAGAAGCAAATCATGCTGGAACCCTCAAAACTAAACCATAGCATGTCTCATTTCAACTCAAAATTTAATGCCTGCAATATTCTATTGGCACTTGGGGTTTTGTGGGTTTTTTTTAACTTTTCGTTGTAACATTATGTATAATTTGGCATTGGTGATAGACAATTATCAGTGTTTGAAAGTGACTGAATTTTTGATAGAAGAAAGTGAAACTTTTTTTCTTGTTATAAATTTAATTATTGTTAATAATAGACATAAGAGGGTTTCATTTTATAACTATGATACTTTATACTTGATACTTTGTTACTTGATATTTAGTGATTTTCTCATAGCCCACCTTGCAAAGCTCTAGAGAACATGACAAAAGCATTCATTCTCACTGAAGGATGTCTTAGCCTTCCTTTCCACATACAAATTGGGACTGGGAGGACAAGAGGAAGGGTAGAGAAGAATCAAAATTGGGGAAAAGCCGCTAAGCAATCCATAAATCAATGTCCCAGTCAGAGAATGGTTTTGTCCATGAGGAACAGGGCATCCACAGCTTCCCCCATCATCCAGTGTCTTGCTAACCTTCAGGTAAAGAATTCCCTCCTAACATTTGTCTGAATCTCTCCTCTTTCAGTTACAAGCCATTCCACCATCACAAAATGCTCCTGTGAAAATCCCTCTCCAGCCATCTTTGTAGCCTCTTTTGAGGCTCTGAAGTCCCTAAAGGGCTGAATGGGACTCCTTGGAACCTTCTTTTCTCCAGGCTGAGTAACTCCATCTCCCTTACCCTGTCTCCATAGCAGAGGTGCTCTGTTGGGGAGGATGAAACAAGAAAGCCTTTTAAATATGACTGCCTGGCAAAAGATTTTGAGAATATAGAAACTATAAGCGAGATTGAAATGAAAGCAATCTTTGAGATACCTTAGTTGCTGAAAAACAATGATATGACCAGTTGAATGTAATCCCCCCTGGAGGAAACAATTCCCTCTGCAAGCAGGCAGGCCTAAGAGTCAGAGCAGGCCTTGCAGCTTGGCAGATGGGCCCAAAGAATAAGATTTAGGATTTAACACGTAAACATAGTATGGTAATGTAGTGATTCTTATAGGTTGTGTCGAAATGTTAGAAGATATGCATGCTGTAGCAGATTGGTTAATGAGAATCTGCATATTCAACACTGAAGATGATTTATTGTGTTGTAATGGGAGCTTTGCTCTCTTTTCTCTCTTCTCCCTTATCTCTTTGCTCGCTCTCCCGCTCCTCTTCGCGCCCTCTTCTTTCTTTGTCTCTTTGTCTTCCCTCTGCACTTCTTCACCCACTCCTTCCTACATGCTCTCCGCTCTTAAACCTTTGCCGTTGACTCTCTTACACTTTAAGCCTCTCTTCTCTCGGCCCTGCTCCGAGCTGCAGCTGGCAGCTCACAACAGGGCCCTGCACCCACGCCCTTTGTAATAAACTACAAGTTATACGACTTAGCTTCAGAGAGATCTCATCTCCGTCCATCCCTACCGTGCGTGACCCCCGACTCTCCTACAGTGCTCCAGCCTTGTGAGCACCTTCAGAGCCTGCTCTGGACTTGTTCCAGGGGAGCCCAGAGCCGGCCACAGCACTGCAGGTGGGGTCACCAGAGCAGAGCCACCTCCCTCAGCCTGCTGGCCTCCCTGCTTTTGATGACAAACTGCTGACTTGCCCACAGAGAAAAATACATTATTTTGTACTACAATAAACATTACAGAAAAAATGCCATTGTGCAATGGGCAATTTTTCTAACAATCCTTTCTCATCATTCTCCATGAGACTGAGAGGCTTTTGCTATGCTGACAGCATGGCTCTTTCTTGCTATTATTTCATATCCCTTAGCATCACTTCTCTTTAATGCCCATAAACTGTCCAGATTTCCCATTAGGTAGTGATACAGCAATATTTTCAGTGCCAGAGAAAAGGTCAGAAGTGTATTTTCAACCATAAGTGGTTCTACAAAAGATCAAAGAACATTAATTTGACACTGCATGCCTAATGCTGTGCCTTCATTTGCACAGTTTTTAGCACCTATTTTTATTCCCAATTACCCACCAGACCCAGAACAAGTGCAGAAAGATCAAGTGCAGTAAAATGAGGAGTGAATTCATCTGTACATGCAGCTTTCATCAGCTGTGAGCACTGGTGTCAGTAAAACCAGATCACTGGAACTCAGTGCAGGCTGTGACAGAGGAAGCACGGCTGTAATTTGAAGCTCACAATCTTTATAGCTACTTGTAGCATCAATGAAGCTTGATTATAGGCTGAATCCATAATTCTGGCAGCTGAAGGAAATATTCCATTGGCTACAGAAAAGGACATACACCTTTGAAGGCCTTCCCTAGTGCCTTTTTAGTGTGGGTTTGCCAGTGTATTGTAAACCTATTTCCTGCACTTGGGCAAGTATTTGTCTTGTTATTTACAAAAATCATCGCAGTCCCACTGGGCTCTGTTGCGGTGTGTTTCAAACTTTCAGGTCCCTTCCCCAGGTGTACCAATACCCTCTTCCCCTCCCCCCGCTCATCCCTTGCTGAGTGAGTCCTGTCAATCAGGCTTAACATTCCAGCAAAGGCGTTGTGTGGTTGGCCAAATTCAAAGGATGCCCCTCAGGCCCAGAGGTCATTGGCCTGTCCAGGTGTCCCTCGTCCCTTGAGACCCCACCCCTCCCACCTGGTTGGTGGCTCACCTGTCCCCTCCCCTTCCCCTGTCCTGGAGCTTAAAAGGTGAGTCCTGCCATGCGGTCGGCCATTCTGTTGGAGCTCTTCCCAAGATTCAGACCCCTGTAACCATGGAATAAACCACTGGATATAACACTCCAGCAGAATCCTCTCCTTTTTCTCTTCACCATCGTCTGAAGCCTTCTTCTTGAGGTAAATGGAGTTCCTAACGAGCCTGGACTTGTTTAGTGCCCAGCTGCAATCTCCAGCAAGCTAAAGGTGTCTCTGGGGTGATACACCACAGCTGCTGCCTTTGGCTCAGCAGCGAGGGTCAGACTGGCCCAGGCACAATCTAACTGGTAATATTGGGATTGACATTCCAATAGGCCTCCACATCCCAGCCAGTGTAGCCTCAAGGCTGCTTTGATTTTCCACCTACAGCACACAACACCTCCAAGCAACTTCATTCCACCTTGTCATGGCAGGGAACGAGACACAGTGAGAGGGCAGAGTCCCTGTGGAGCTTCAGCATCTTCCTTTGGCTCTTCCACTCCTGCTCAGGGACTTCAGCACTACACTATCACTGCCAGACCTAAGAATATTTTACCCTCTGGTTAAGTATTTAGCAATTCTCATTCACCTTGTTAAATTTTTATTCAATAAGGAAATGTGTTCTCCAACAGGTGCACACATGGTTTAAACAGAGTTTGTGCCTGGGCACTGGAAACACATCCCAACCTTGTCTTTCTGGAGCTCCTTGGGCCTTTTGCAAACAGCACTTCAATTCAATTTATATTCAACTCAAATTATATTATAAAACTGCATTTCTCTTGTTTTGTTTTTTTTTTTTTTTTTTTTCCTGTATAAAAAAGGAATGCAGTCCATCAACCTTAACTTTTTTAACAGACACTTAAGGAGAGCTCTATAAACTGATCCACATGCTCCAATTCCTGCACAGTTTTATATTCTCCTAAAGGCTAGCTGAGACTTGTCTGCTGCAGCATGGCCAAGCAGGAGTTTATCTGACTCAACCATATTGAAGCAACACCTTAGGGTGGAAAAAAAAAGTGTGCTGGCAAGTTTAACTAAAAGTAGACTTTTCTTAAGTCAGTTTAAACCAGTATTTTCCATTCCACCCTTTTCCTACTTGCTCCACTCTGATGCACATCTTTAATAAAATGAACACATGAGTATTTCTTGAATCTATTAAGGGTCTAAATTATAATTTTTAGCTACAGTGAATTATGGAATGAAATGCAATATTAGTTTGACAAAATAAAGTCCTTTTTTTAAAGTTAACACTAGGGCTGAATGAAATAAAGTGTTACATTTCTGACAAAATTGTTTTTTAACAAAAAATTAATGGTACAATTTTATAATATTTCTGCCATGACATCAAATTTTTGAAAAGTTTAACACACCAAACCATGCCTGAAAGTGTTCAACTCTATCCCTGCTTTACAGCAAATTCCTTGAATTAATAAATCTTAAAAACAGGGAAGAGAAAACAAGTAGACAACTGCTTTTCTACATCCTGTTTTCTCTGAAGTTTCTTTATCCTCTTTCTTCCCTCAGTAATGAATACACCTGGAGAAGTGATGGCTCCTAATGTTTCCCTAAACACCAAGGGTTTGCAATTAGAGTAGTTCACATCTGTGTTTAACAAGGAAATCACTTTCCACCAACCTTCACTTCTTCTTTTCCCAGAGGAATTCCTCTTATCTTTTTCACTTAAAAATGAGCTGCTTTCAGCTATAATTTCTTTTTGTTGCATGCTTCCCCCTACCTTTCTTTCCATGAAGGTTGAAACACTAACACAGACACCTCAGCAGTTTAAATGCATTACACACTTTTCTGATATTAACATTAGTTTTGCCTACAACACCCAGTGGAATATCACAAATTGCTTATAAACACAGCTAGATCTGCAGGGCAGGAATAAATGGAAAATAGCCCTCTATTTAAATGGCAGATTGAGGGATGGCATTGAGTAGCTGTCCCATTCCTGTAACAGCACTAACTCCCAACACAGGACAAATGGTTTCTCTGCCCACAAAAGCAGCTCTCCAAAATGCAGTTTATTCCATCCAGGAGGTTCCAGCAGTCCAGGGTGGCGGGTGACAGAGCTGTGCCTACAGCTGTCAGCTCCAGCTGCTGGAGACCCTGAGTTTAGGTTACAATGCATTATATACTTTTCTTTGCCAAGCATCTTAATACAGTAGAGCCAATCTATACCTTAACTATTATCTACAGCCTATCATAACTACTATAATTACCATATTCATGTTACTGTTCTTCAATCACTAAAAGCTAGTACATTACAATTTAAGCTAGAAGTTGTTATTCAGTTTTCTTGCAGTGGAAAATTCTGAGACCTTTTTTCTACTTGCCACATTGGCAGGCTTGCTTGCCTGTGCTATCTTCCTGCTTGGTAAAAATATCTTCTTGTTTGAGGTAAGCTTATTCTTTGTTCTAAGCCATAAAAACCCCTTCTAACATACCCTTTGCCTCCTTGGTTAGCCAGTAAGACTGGCTCAGCAATTCTTTGCTTCTATATCAAAACTTGCTTCCATCTCTATTCCTTCATCAGACTCTACATTTAAAAATCTTTCTGCTAAGCATACATATCTGTGAGACTTTCTTATCAAACTTTCATCCTTCCCAACACATGTCCTTGGTGCCATAGGCTTACAGCCAGCTTTAACCATGGTAAACCTTTAGGAAGCAGAACTCCCTATCCTTAGGGCAACCCTACCCAGGCTGGGTACAGAGAACACGGACTGAAGTAGGGGTGACCACAGAGGGAGTGTGGGTGGCAGCAGAAGCCTGACTTGCCTCAGCAAAGGCACTCCCCTGCCATCACAGCCACTGTCCCAGGGCCACCCTCCTGCCCTCACCCTCACTGTCCCAGGGTCACCCTCCTGCCCTCAGGGCCACCGTCCCAAAGGCCAACCCCCCAGGGCCACTGTCCCAGGGCCACTCTCCCCCAAGGCCACTCTCCTGCCCCCAGGGCACCATCCCAGGGCCACTCTCCCGCCCCCAGGGCCCTATGCCCAGGACCGCTCTCCTCTCCCTCAGCGCCGAGGCTTTCAAGGGAACGGCGCGCGCCGCTCCCGCCCCGCCCGCCCGGTCCTGATTGGCTGCGGCGGGAGGGGCGGAGCCACGCAGCAGAGCGACGCGTCAGCCGGGCGGGTCACGTGGCCGCGCCCTCCCGGTGCGCTCGGGGGCCGCAGGATCCGGCTGCCGGCCCCGCCGCCCCCTGCCCTGCCCTGCCATCCCTTCCCTGCGCTGTCAGCGGCCCCGCCAGCACCAACAGGAGCCCGGCCAGCGGCACTCGCAGCCCCGCACCGGGGGGTGGGCAGTCGGCTGCCGCGCTCGGCCAGGTCAGTGCACGCCGCCGGCCAAGGGGGCGCGGGGCCAGCGGGAGTGCTGTACGGGGGTGTGGTGGCGACGGCGGCGAGGCGCGGTCGGTGCGCGCTCCTGGGGAGGTCTTGGTGGCTGGAGGAGGTCGGGTCACGCTACGGTGTCTGGAGAGCGCTGGGGGAGCGGCTCCGTGCTCTCAGAGGAAGGTACCAGGGGCATGGCGCGGGGAAGCGGAGGTGCTTGGCCCTCGGGAGAGGCGGGTAGGGCAGAGCTCCCCCGCCGTACGCAGGCGGCCACAAGCCGCCCCCGAACTCCCCGTGCCTCTCGGAGCCCCCCTGCGCCTGCCCCCGCTCCGCGCACTCCCCACGCCTCCCTCGGCCCCGCCCCGGGCCCGCGGCTGTCGAGGAACGGGCCCGCCCCCCCCGGCACTTCCCGCGCTCCCATTGGCGGCGGCGGGGCGGGCGGGGCCGCGGCCGCGGTCACGTGTTGGCGGGGGGCAGCTGGAACCGGTTGGGGCCGCGCCGCCCCCTCCCCACCCCCGTCAGCGGCCCCGGGCGGCGGCCCCGGCAGGAGGGGCGGGGAGCCCGGGCTTTGCTGTCTGCAGCCCCGCACAAAGCGAGCGGGGACTGGGAGCGCCGCGCCGCTCCTCCAGGTCAGTCGGCGCCGCCGGCCGCGTGTAGCGGTGGGACCGCGCGGTGGCGGAGGGGCCAGTCGGCGCGGCTGAGCGGGGTCTGTCAGAGCCTGTGCGGAGCGGGCGCTGAGGGAGCGCTGGGTTATCTGAGAGGACGTGCGGAGGAGCGCCTCGTCCGGTACCGGCACGTCTCCTCGGGTTCCTGAGAGGCGGGAAGAGCGCGGCTCCGTGCGTCCTGGGGCGGCCGCAGCGCTGCCGGCCCGGGGCTGCGTGTCGTGCCGGGAGGGCTGCGGGCGCTTCGCGCTGATCCGCCGGGCCCTGGCTGACACCCGGTGGGCGGCGGGCCGGGCGGCGCGGGGCCTGCGGCTCTGTTTGTTTACGTCGCCGCCTAAAGCCCTGGCCCGGGGCGGTCCCGCCGCTGCCGCATTATGCAAGCGGCCGGGCCGAGGACGTGGCGCGCCGCCTCCCGGCCGGGCTGGCCCCGCGGGCGGTGCCGTGCGGGGCGCCCGGAGCCCGCGGTCCGTGTCCGGGCTGGGCTCGCTGCGGCGCCGCGGGGCTCTGCCGGGCGTGGGGTGTGCGCTGCGCTGCTCTTTGTCTCGCTCTGCGCTAGAGGAACACAGCGGTGCTGCTGCCGGCTCCAGGTTGGATGTTATTGATCGCTGGTGAGGCAGCTCTAGATGAAGCTTAATTTTAAAAATTAATCTGTTATCTGCACCCTAACCAGGCACAGATTCTTTATTCCATTTTTCTCTTTTTGCTTTTTCCTTTAAGTTAATAACTTGTCTCGTTAGTATTAGTGTTTTAATTTGTCAGAGCACGCAGTGTTAGATGGAGGTTAACCTTCAATATATTTTAAATGTTAATGGTAGGGTGAAGTCGTTGATAAGTGGAATTATTTTTACCATATATATTTCCATTCTAGCACTGCTTCCTGTAAAATAACTATATAAGATGTTAAAAAAATAGGAGATTGCCATTGATTTTGAATAGACACTGGTAGCCTAAGCTGCCATGTAATTAGTCTTTCAGTAAAGCACGTTGCCTCTCAACAGAATGGATCCAGGCTTTGGAAACCTGTTAAAAAAATGGTTTGTTGAGAGCTGTGGGGAGCATTATACATGTTATTTGTCCAAGTCATTCCTAAGTGAGGAACGTTAGTGTGATCACAGGGAGCTAAATTGCTCCCTGCCTAAGATCTTGTCAGCCCTGTGTTAATAATAAGCAACAGTTCACAAAAGAGGAATCAGACTGGTGCTGCTCTGTCTCGCTTACAAACGTGCCCCAGCTGTTTCCTGTGTGCTTCAAGAACTTCACTGAACTGCAGTGGCATAGCTGAGGTGGAAGGGTCTGTCACATGGACAGGTATTTGCCAAATGCTGAAACAATTAACTTGTTGTTGCTTAAAACAAAGCAGATGCCTTGTGGGTGAGCAGGGGGAACCACGGCTGATGTGGCCCCTGACATGGGGAGCTAAATTGGTAGTGAAAATGCAATCCTCAACATATTTTTCTCACTTGCTGTGTATTCGTGTGATGCAATTTCAGAGGTTCACTTGGGCTTTCTGAATGTCAGCATAAGGCTGTTGGTAAAATTTCAGCCTTTGAATCAGAACAGCATGTCCAAATCCTCTGTGCAAGTTTGTTTGCTGTCCAGTGTTAGCACTGCAATGCAGAAGGAGAGACTTGCTGAGTTTGTCCTTGTTCCTGCAGTCAAGGTGCAGTGGGGGGAGAGGAGGGGGCAGGAAGAACCCTCTTGTTTGGTTGAACATGAAGGGGTTGATGCTGTAATGCTGTTTCTAAAAATTCTCTCCCAGTTGTTAAAGGGAATGCCCTGACAAATACATCCTCTGACGCTGTTCTAAAACCCAGGTGTCGTCAGCTACTGTTACATAATTTTCTTGCATGTCTAATTTGTTGCTTTAGATGGATTCTGTAATATCTGATACCTCATTAGGACCAACCACAGGCAACAAAATCTGTTCATCATAGTACAAGGTTACCCAGATACCACTTGGTATCTTTGGAATATCGCAGTGTGTGTCTTAGGCTCGTGTCCCTTTGTTCAGCACGGCAGTAGATCTGATGTGTGGCGGATTTTCTATTGCTGTGTGTAGCACATCTTTTGGGAAGGTAAAATCTGAGCACAGTACCTTCTCCCACAGGGCTGGGCTGTGCTCAAGCTCATGGTTCATGAGGGAGGCTGTAATGGGTGCTCTGTGTCCTCCCAGCTGTCAGATGACTTGGCTGGGGCTGTGGAACCTTTCCCCTGCTTCATTGTGGAGTTGGACTCTCCTGGGTGTTGATACAGCTCATGAGTCTCTTCTCTTAAGGTGGAAAGTATCAGCTCAAAATGACAAAAATAAAACAAAAAATACTCCAGCCTTCTAGTCCTTGCTGATTTTATCTTTATATGCAATAAATGGAGCGATATTTTCAAATGATTGAGCATGTTTACTTTTAGGATTGTGCACTTGCAGGCCTGTGCAGCAGGATGTGTGATGAAATGTGTGCTAGCATTATGAAAGAGCCTGTTTGTGCACAGAGGTGCTTGTGGGTTGATCTTGGCTGTGTGCCAATTGCCCACCTGGCAGCTCTGTCACTCCTCTCCTCAGGGGGAAAAAGGTGGGAAAAGCCTCAGGGGTCAAGATAGGGGCAATTTAATGCAGCAAAAATAATTTCTGCAGAAGCAAGGAGAAACAGAAGATTTTATTCTCTGTTTCACCATTAGGGAAGCAGCGCTTCCATATGGGTAGGAGCTGCTCTGGAACACAAAGGTCTTAAAAGACAAACACCCTCCTTTCTTATAGCTTTTTTTTTTCCCTTCTTTTTTTCTTTTTTTGAATGTATCAATCTCTGAGCTGATGTCATGTGACCGGGAATGTCCCTTTGGTCACTTTGGTCACCTGTCCTGGCTGTGTCTCCTCCCAGGAATGCTGCCCACCGCAGCCTCCTGGTGATAGTGGGGAATGTTGGAGAGACAGCGCTGATGCTGTGTGAGCTCAGCTGAAACTCTGGGTGTTATCCACACCTTTCTAGCTGCCAGTACAAAGAACAGCTCTGTCAGGGCTGTTGTAGGGAAAATTAACTCCCTCTCAGCCAGACCCAGTACAATGGGCTTCATTTTTCTGCAGCTAAATAAGCAAATTTGGTAATAGAGCAGGCAAAAGTAATCTGACACTAAATATCAGATGTTTGAAAGTGCTAAAGTGCATTCCAGGAATTTTGTGCCACCTGTGTACTTAGTTGCCTTATTACGTGTGAAAAATCCCATTAAGTATCTATAAAATTTATTAGTTTAAAAAAAAAAAACCCAGCCATTAAAATGATACTTTGTGAGCTGTATTTTTTCATCTCATTGGAAAAATCTGCACTGCATATTATCCTGTCATTTTTAAATATAATGTAACCCAAGAGAGTTTTGGGTTGATAGCTTTCTATCAGAATTTTTTACTTTTAGCTTATTGGATTGAGATTGGTGGCTTTTTGTGGGGAGAGAAGGGGAGAAATGTGACACTTTGGTGTGAGTCTGATAGATTTTTGCTTTCTTACCAGCGTGTTGCCAAAGTCTGATTATCCATAATGGATGTGCTAAGTGTAACCGGCCATTCTGCAGCCCTTACAGTCAACTTAGAGTTGATAAAATCAGCTTTTCTTTCAGGTCTGTCAAGGTAGTTGCTTGAAGCGTTCCCTGCCTAATTTTGAAAGCCCTCTGTCCATGCAACAAAGTTCAAGGCCTTCAGGCTTGTTAGTCTCCACAGTTTAAAAAAAATATCCCATTGTACTTCAAGCCTGCCCTTGGACCACCAGAATCAAAACCTCAAAACCTGTTCAAGTTGCTATTAAAAATATTGGTTGTAATGAGTAGAGAGTGGGTAAGCTTGCATGCATGTCTGCTGTGAATTTTTATGATTCTGGAATTTGTTCAGTGTTTGTCAGATAGACTGTTATATTCCATGATTGCCCCAGATTACCTGGTGTGTATTTAGCTAATCCTGAAAAAACATATAAGACGTGGTACAGCAAGCAGCCAGCACCTCTTCAATCATATTGGAAAGGTTAGGGAAGTTAAGGGTGAGGCAGAATAATCCACTAAAGCTGAAGGCTTGTGGAGGGTTTTAATATATCACCAGACCTGTAAGCCAGAAGGTTCAAATGAACTTCAAGATTTGAATTAATAAATCACGTCCCTGTCCTGGTATATTTCTAACTAGAACCAAAAAATATTTTGGTCTTTCCCATCCAGGATGACATTTATTACCTCATTTTAGAGGAAATCTGTGATACTTTGCGACACTTTAACAGTTGATTGTATTATGTCATCTTTTATTCCTTGCCTGCATTTTCTAGAAGTTCTCTTTTAGAATCAGGAAGAAGAGAGTTGGGATTTCCTATTCTTTTCTTCTTGTTAATCTTTCCTGTTGGGGTTGTTTTGTTTGTTTGTTTTTGTTTGTTTGTTTTTTTAGTGAAGTGCTGATAAGTCTATACCAGAGTGATTTGTCTTTCCCATGAGAACTGAGATTCAGGTGTTCACTGCTTTCTTGCACATGGTTGTAGTCTGTAAAAGCTGACCAAAGGAAGAGGAGCAATTGTTTGCACCCAGGCTAGCATCTGAATGCCTGTAGCTGCAGCAGATGTGAATTCAGCTTTATTCCTTTTGGACTCAGAGGTTGTTTAAAAAGAGTTGTTGCACAAGGATTTCTAGTTTATAAATCAGCTCAATTGATTTTATTAATATCTGCTGATTAGGAAATACTTATCATTTTTAATGTAGCTCTTCTAATTTGCTTCAGTTCCCCATAGCAGTTATGATGTGACCCCTCTGAGCTGAAAATTCTTTGCATTCACCTAAAAGCCCATCATGACAGGAGTGGGGAGCAAAAGAGGATTTTGTTAATTCTTTGCCAGCTTCTTTGGTTAAGCAGTGCTGAAAATCTGAAGGAAGGAACATCCTGTTTCAAAGATGCCTGACACTTGGAGGTCAAAGGATTTGATTGTTAAAGCTTTTCATTCCACTTTGGGAATTAAATTATTATCTCTTTTCAGGAACCATCAGTAACTAGACAGCTAAACTTAGCTTGTTTGGCTTTTTCCCTCCCCCTGCAGTAAAATGTTTTTGTATCATGTCTTGAAAGCACAGACTCCTTTTATAAGTGCCTTATAATATACCACAGAGGTTTGATTCCTTAGCAAAAAGCAGAGCTTGTTTTTCCTTGCTGTGTGTTTACATTCAGTACAAGAAAAGATGTTTTTTTCAGAATGAGAGATGGTACTTTGACCCTAAATATAAGAGCAATACCTGTACCTGCAGTTCTGCTAGAAAAACACCATGCTCTTGCTTGGAGAAGTGGAATTTTTCTTTTCTTCATATACATCCCTTGGATAGGCTGAGTAGGTTTTTGAGATAAAAATGCATTTTGGGTAGAATTTTGGCAATATTACAAAGTCAGTTTATTAAAACCTCCTCACAACTGGCTACTCCTATATAGAAAAATAAATTATTTTACTAGGCAGTTTAGAAAAGCCGACACTTATCTGGAAAGTAGGTACATAGAATTTTTGCAAGATTGGCTAAAAGCTTTGTAGACTTAGGAGGATTTTGGATGATCCTCTAGGAACAGTTGAGTAGTTAGTTAATTTGCAGTAGGACACATGCTGGGTTTGGTGAAGTTTAAATTTAGAGTCGTTGCATTGGCTCTGGAAACAGCTTTTTTTGGGTTTTGTTTCACTTTTTGTGTTTTTGTTTGTTTGTTTGGGTTTTTGTTTGGTTTTGTTTTGTTTTGTTTTTTTTTTTTTTTTTTGCAAGCCAAAAGCACATTCTTGCTTTGGGGAGCTGGGTGCACATATCCGCTTTCACTTTCCTGCTTGACTTTTGCGAGGCATTTTTGCCTCCTTCATTTCCCCTTTGGCTCCTCTGCCCTTTCAGTTAAAGGCTGTCCAAACAGGCATTTGGTGTCATCATAAATGCACACTAGTATTTTATATTCTCTGCATTACACTGAGGTTTTTTTGTCACATTAGACCAGCTTTGTGAGTCCAGTCTTAGTTTCAGCTCTGAAACCTGCTGTGCTTCTCTGTCTATAAATAACTGCTAAAAACAAGTGCTAGAATGTGTCACTTAACATACACAGGTGAGAAAGTTCCTAAGGGGCATGCCCTTCATGGAATTCCTGTTTATCAGCTGTGCTTATTTCTAGCTTCAGGAGTCTGGGATTTTATCATTTGAGAAAGATAAAATTTGTGAAAGGCAAATGCAGAATTGGAATATGTGAGCAGAAACCTTTATATACCTACTGTTTTTTTTTTTGCTCTCATTTTATTACTGAAAAGTCATCTTCCTTGGCATGGAGAAGGAAAATAAGGGAGGAGAAAAAGGAATGTAAAGGCAGCTGTAGTTACAGTAGGAATAGATGAGTAGGAGGAGAAAATCCAGAAGAAACAGTTCTGAAGGCTCAATACCTGCAATAACATTCTAAATGCCCACAAGGAATGAGGTTTGATGATGAGCTTCCTTTTTCTCTTTGGTATCTGTCTTTTGCTTTCAAGGCATATTTAGTGTCCTTGCCCTTTGAAGGCAAGGGTGTCCCCTTGTAGTAGTAGAGCTAATGAAAGGCAAATTTTTGTTCAGTGTTGTTAGTTCTTTCTGATGTTGTTATTAAAAGATTGCTGACCAAGACTGTACTGAAATAAAGTGCTATTTGTCCTGTTCAAAAATAGCAATAGTAACGATCTACTTCCTTAGTTAAAAAAAACCCCAACCAAACAAAACACATGCAGAACAAAAAGCCCTTCACAGTGATGTAGAGAACTGGATTAATTGAAAGCATTGCAAAATTCATTCTGCACGTAATAATTACAGTTATTTTGTAGCTCATGTCCAGATGGATATACTTGGGGGATGACAGTCTAGCAACATCCATATGTGGACTTTACTATGACTGCTGCTTTTGTAAATAATGTAAAAGGATGAGATATATCAATAGTGTTTCTGCTGTAATGGTGAAAATGGGCTTCTGCCAGTTCTTTTCAGTCAAGGTGTTGTGCATTGGAGGAGAAAATTGAGGCAGAGTCAGTCTTCAGCTGCAGTCCTGGCTAAAGGCAGTCTCGTCCTGCTGGGTTGCTTTGAAGGCTGCTTGGTGCTTCCAGTTGCTCCTGGTGCTTCCAGTGAAAGCCTGGAAGTGGGGGAGCAGGGCCTGCAGGGGTGGACAAGTGACAGCAGAGAGCTCTCATCTCTTACGGGTTGTTCCCCTTTTGCTTCAGGGTGGTTGTGCTTCTCTGTGGAAACTTTCTTGTGCTTTGTAGAGGATGCTGAAGAGTAGCACTGATGAGACTGAAGCTACTGTTTGCCAAGGGTCCTAATCTTAAATCCCTTAAAACCTTCCAGGGGCCTCCTTGGAAGCAAAATTAGAGAGTTTTGAAAAGTCTCTGCCGAAGACTGATAAATGCTGCAGGATACTGGTACTTGCATATGGTATTTGATTTAGTAGTCTTTTTCTTATGCCAGTGTTGCAGCTGGATGTTGTTTTTTGAGTCTGCAGCTGCTTTTAAAGAGTTTTCTACTTCTACTGCTCACGCAGGCAGTAATATCACAAGTGGCTTGCTTCCCTGTAGGTGGTGGGATTTCTGTTTCCTCTTACTTGGAGCAGCACCAAATGAAGTGATTGTTCCTCAAATTAGTTCTCTTTCTTCCCACTCTAGGAGATTTCAACGATCCCAAGACAAAAGTTCTGCAGAAATGAGCTCTTGTCAAGTCACTTTTGAAATAAGGGGACCATCAGCACCAGGTACTCAAATCATATTTTCTCCTTTCTGTATGGTTGGTGTAGGAGAAAACTTAAAAGAGGAGTGTTCAAAGGCTGCCTTGTCTGTTTTCCTCAGAGATAAAAGAACAAATTAGATCAAATATCAAGATGATAAATCGTTGTAAAATATATTAAGACATTTTACCAATGAATTTGAAAATGAGAGTTGGGAAATAAATTTTACCTCTTTCTCCAAACAAAAATTTCATAATGTGCTGGGGATTTTGATGCTGAGATGGTTATTATTGGTTTAAAATCTTCTCTCTTTAGTACCTTTTTATTCCATGGAAACAAGCATTTGTATTCTGACCCATGATACTTAGGCATGCACTGATGTGTTTGTTCTGTTTTTTATTCTCTCTGCATCCCTGTTGAAAGTTCTCACAAGATGTGACCTCTATCAGAAATTACAGACAGAAAGAATATGCAGCTTAATTCAGTATTCTGTCTATGCAAAGAAAAAAAAGTGTAAAATAACTTCTGTTATCCAAATAAGGAACACAAGGTATCACATCAGGTAGAACATAACAATCTGGTATTGGTTGATTGAGCTTATTACATTGACCTTCATCTTCAGGAACTTGGGAGGAAGGAAGGTTTAACCACAGCTGGTAACTGAGGTCCACAAAACTGCTCCCAGCCGTGTTCCTTCCCAGCTCCTTCTTTCCCAGCCCCCTCTCTGGTGAGGAGAGAACAGAAAAGGCCTTGATTCTGTGAGCACTGCCCAGAAGTAACTGAAATATCCCTCTGTTATCAGCATTGCTTCCAGGACAAATTCAAAACACAGCCCTGCTAGCTGTTGTGAAGAAAATTAACTCTACCCCAGCCAAAACCAGCACAGAAGTTCACCAAAAAAGTAATTGATTGTTGCTTAACAGAAGCAGATGAATGTGAGAGCAGATTGGCAAAATTCCTGTGCCAGCCCAATACCAGATGGCAGAAGTGTCTCCTGTAGTTGTAGGGGAAGAAAATGATAAAACATTGTACAGGTTTTGATATCTGCCCTGTGTTAGACCTCTCCTGTGTTTCCCCCTCATGATTTGGGATTTGAGAACTGAAAACTGCTACTCAGTGTCAACATAAAGCTGTTAGTGAGGAGTAGAGTTTTCTGTATCATTCTGGAGAAAATTTTAGAACTTGAGAGTAAATTAACCTTAGCTCAAGACCTGTGTGGCAGTACCATGGAGTATTGCAAGCTGTGCTCTCTTTGTCCTGCTTACAGCAGTGGTGGCACTGTCACTAGCAAAGCTGACTTTGGATGTGTAACTTCTTCCTGTGCTAATAATATCTGCAATGAAAAGTAGGATTAGTGAGAACCAGATCCTGCCTCAATGGCGGCTCACAAAGAATTATCTGAAAATACAGCATAAAGAGATGGCACAAAAGGGTGCTTCTGCTTATGACAACATTGATATTATTGGGGTTTTTGTTATTATTGTTGGATGAGTGAGACTGTTGCAAGCTTTGAGTTGGGGCAGAAAGCGTAGATTAACCTTCTTTGCTGAAGGAGCTCTGCCAGGAGCAGCCTTGAATTCCATGACAAGGAGAGGGGAGAAGCTGAGAGCCCCTGAGCTTGAAATGCAAACCCAACCCAAACCCCCTGAGTTCAGAATGGCCTATGGGGAGGCAGTTTGCCCTGCATTTCACTTTGGCTCTACTGGGATAATTAAGGCAGTGTTTTACAAATCCTAAATCGGCCTCAGTACAGTTCCTGAAGGGAGTTTAGGGTGGCTGCACATCCTATTCCAGCATTGCCTTTTGTGTGTGGTGCCTTACTGAGTGAGAGGTGGTCACTGGGTGTGCGTGTGTCTGTTTAAAATGGGAGCCCAGAGAACTCTCCCAGCTGGCACCTGTTAAGAGGAATATCATTATATGGCACTTCAAGGTTGGCTGTGTGTACATGAAGGTGTATTAAAAGAATTTTAGCTTCTTTTTAATATCTCTACTCAGAAACTCTACCTGTGTGCTCTTCAGGTGGTCTTCCCTCCCCACTTTATCTCCTCCCTGCAAAAACAAATCATCACATGCCTCAGGATAGGGTGGAAAAGGGAAAGCTGACATAGGTAATTGCATACTAAATATACTCATAATGTAGATTTTTGTGTGCATTTGTATGCTTACAGTGAAAATCCAGAAAGCTCAGACTTTTTTTTTTTAATGAATTGCAGCAAAAGATTAAAAAAACAAACTGCTGAAGTTCAAAGTGTTATGTAAAATTATTTCAGTAAGCTGCTTTCAGAGAAACATTGTCTTACTTTCTGTCTTCTGTAGATTTTTTCCAACCCCTGGGTCTGCGGAGGTTTCTTTCATAAGCAGGCCTGTGGTATCCCTTAGTAGTTTAACTGGAGAAAAGGGACACAATTTTAGAGGCAAAGGGGCGTCCTCAAAACTGTAACTGTGTACTTGGAGGTGTCAGCTGTGATTTGTGGCTTAGGAAGAGGTAATGTACACTTGCTGCATACAGCTCGTCTACTTTGTATCTTGGGATTATTGTGTCCCCCACACTACTCATTTTGAGAACAGGAAATAAGTCAGAGATGTTTGTGTCATTCTTTTGTGGTGCCTAACTGTACTTTAAAACTCCATATTTTCTCATTCTGCAACAGCTTTTTATTATGTCTAAAAATCTTGTTGAAACCCTGTTGAGAGCAAAATACTAATTTGTTCTTTCCGTTAGTATTTATGTTTGCTGTTCTTACAGTCAGATACATACAGTTTTTATATTAAAAACAAGGGTAAATTGCAGTGGTCACTTGGGATATCCCAAAATTAAATATGCTGTTGTGGCCTTTTGGGTTTTGTATGTATGTATGCATTAAGAGAAATGTGACAATTTCATGTGGGTTTTTTGTCTAACAATGTTATGTTTTGATACCCAGTAAAAACTGAAAGCATAGCAGCAAAATTAACTTTATTTCTTTTGGGAATCAAATTAATTGGGGATGTTGCCTTGGGAGTAATGCTAGCAACCTCCTGTTTGTCTGTGCTTTCTAAATTGTTGGTATGAATTTGAAGGAATATGGACATACATTAACAAATACTTAGGGAAATAACCATGTTATTTTGAGATTAAACATTTTACTGTGAAAATTTGCCTGCTGCGTTCTCAGAGATGTTTTGAGCACTTTTCCTTAAGAATGGTTTGGAAGCCAACCCTTTTAAGGGCTGGAGTTGTCATTAGTCCCTCTCTCAGATCCTTGGGATGGTGAGGAAAATGCTGTTGTAGTTTTGGGTGGGTAAAATTCCTTTCTGGACAGGATGGATTTTAAATGAGTGATTCTGGTGTATATATTTAAAATACTTGAGAGTTTGACTGTGGCTGTACTTTCTAATGCCATCTAGCTTGAAGTAATGATGATTGTGGGTATTTTTCTGTTTGGATTTTTTAGGAGAGGTTTTTGCAATATGTGGGTGTTGCAGTGCTTTGGGAAATTGGAATCCCCAGCTTGCAGTGGTCCTCCAGATTACGGATGAGTAAGTTGGTTTTGATTTTTGGTTTTTCTGGGGGGATTTTTTTTCTTCTGTTTTGAATTTTTTTTACTTATTCCATTTGAAGCAGCTGGAGTTCTGGAGCAACAAATTTATTCTGTCTTTGAGTTTGTAAACTCCTTAGCTGCATATACTGGCAGTAGAACTCACGAATTTCCTGTGTTGCCCCTGAGCACTTTGAACACCTAGGAATATGTTTAAGGAAATATAAAACTTGGGTGTGCTTTTCTAGTTACAGATGATGCTTCTGCTGTTGTGGTTGGCTTTTCAGTAGTTTAGCTTTAGATACTTGGAGTATGAAACTGCTTTAGGGCAATTCTCAATCCCATGGCTGTGCAGCAAGTTATAGGAGATGTATAGGATAAAAGGAAAGTAAAGACTATAAAAAAGTTATTATTGTGCTAGAAAGTGATAGGGAGGAGATTATTTAAACTGAGAATTGCATTGAAATTCTTAAGGGGGAGGGGATGTATGAGTGTACACAAAAAAAGCTTAAATGCTGTGGAAAAATTCAGTATTTTCTTAAAATGGTGCCAGCTTATGGCCGCTCTGTGGTGAAGGAAAATAAGGTTTGCAGGCTGTGTCTGTAATTCTGTCAGTGACTGGCTGTGTGATCTTGGATGAGTCTCTGAATCACTTCACCATGTTTTCCCCATCTGTTCAATGGGGGTGAGAATTCTTGCTCTCTTAGAGCATTTCAGATCTGTCAATCAAAAAGTTCAGTGTCATTTCTGAGTACATCTTGTGTTCTGTGCATGTTTGGCTAAGCTACTTTGTAATAACTTTCCTTGCAACAATACATGAGACTTTATTTTGGAATATTACTTAGACATGTGTCTGAGGTGGCTGTTAGGCTGTATTTTGGAACTTATTTTTTTGGTTGGCTGTTTTCTTTTTTTCTTCACAGTATGTTTGAGAGAAGATGGAGAACTACTGTAGAGCTTCCTAGAGGAGTTCCTGTTCAGTATCGGTATTTTAAGGGATACTTTCTAGAACCTAAGGTATGTACAACCTTGTCTACTTTAAGCTGGCTCATCCTTAGGAAAAATTCCCATACTTGAAATAAAAAGAGGATTTCCTGAGTTAAACATGAGTTTTTTTAGAAATAAGTCTTGAATTGCTACATGTGAAACACTAAAACATTTGTGGAAATACAGTTCACTTCTGGAAATACATGACCATATGCTCTTAACTGTAATTATATCCTCTTCTTTCTTTTATCAGTGTTAGTGTTCTAGAAATATCAGTGGTAAAGAAATCCCTGACATTATTCTAAAGCTTAAATAATATGGTGGAGTTCTCATAGTTAGAATATAGTTGCATATGGACTTCAGCAGGGCATGGATCTCAAGTGATCCATGGAAGGAATGTGATAGTATCTCATATCTACCCTGTATGATAGCATGGAAGCAAGTGATAGTAGGAGAAAAATGATCAGTGTAGGAGGTGCATTAAAATTTTTAAAGTTTTTAATATCACTGCAGATTTGTTTTTGTGAAGCATGAGAAGTATTAGCCAGACTTTGTGCTGCATAATTAACATAAATTAATCTCTTGAAGTGAAAAGGTGAAACAAGGGATGGGGCATCCCATTGTTTTCTGTATGTCTGTATGTAGGTATTTGCACAACTTGGAGGGGAAAAAAAGAGCCAAGAGACACAGACAGATGTGTTTTTACAGGTATTGATGTCAAAGTTGCATATGACTTAAAGTTACATAACTTAGAGTTTAATGTATGTGGCAGTGTACTGGTTTGTAAACATTGCACTAGGGCAGGGGGAAGTTCTTCAGATGGGAAGAGGCTGCATCCAGGAAAAAGCTGGACTAAGTTGGGGAAATAAGCAGCTACTCTTGTACTGTTTTTCATAATAACAACCTTAAGAAATTTAATGCTGCCTTTGCTGTCTTTCTTATTCTATTAATATCCTGTAGCTATTCACCCTGGGCTTTAGTTCCTCATTGAAACTGGGATTATGAAGGCTGTAGCTAAATGTGCAAAGGAGTTACAGAACCATCTCATCAATACCTTTTAAAAATTTCAAATTACTGTCAAGAGCATGTAAGTTTTTGTCAGCCTTTTTTAACTAAAAAATCACATTTGATGGAGGTATCATTTCAGTGAAGGGTACTAATTTCAAATGAAACACAGTTCTGGCTTTTTCATTAGAGCATGTGAAACAGTCTAGTCAGAAACTGGTATTTAAATTGCTACTTTGAGGCAAAAGAAGGGAAGGCCAGTAATGGATTTCTTTTGCTGAGTTCAAACTGAGGCCAAAAGTAGATTAATTCTTACAGCTCAGCAGCTCTGATAGGACTCTTGCATTTTGTTTTGTTTTTGCAAATGACCAGAAATTTAAAAGTCCAGAAGTTTAAATGTAAGCAAATGTAACACACTCAAAAAGCAGAGTTAGTGAGCAGAGGCTGAGCCATGGTTGATACACAATACAATTTCTGTTTTACCATTTGCAAAAGTTTACCCTCTGTATTGGTGAGTGTGTTTCTTTGAGTAGGTGCTCTGTATCTGCACCCTTATGCACCGTGTGATGCAGGGTCTGCCAAGGTAAGTATGAATTTAATGCAATACCAGCATCAAGAGCAGCAGAAAAGGAAACCACCCTACAAAACAAAGTATGTGAATTCCTGGGGTGCAGGTTGTCACCTCAGTGGTGTCTGACTTGTACCTGTTAAATGCACAGGACTTCTTATTTTATAAAGTCTTTTGAAGGAAAGAAATCCAGTTACAATGTAGTTTTCTTCCTCTTTTTGTAAACCTCTTGCAGAACAATGAAAAAGTAACAGGAATATCATGTACAGTATAGTGCAAGTGAGACAGTACATGGAGAACTTTAGCATTAAGGAAATGCTGATAAGGAAAATATACTTTTAAGTTAAATTATTTTGCCTATTTTTATTTCAGAATTTTTTTTTCATTAGGCATTGCATGTGATTAATCTCCTAAATTTGACAAGCTGGCAGTATATGATCTCTGACATTTAATTTTTTATATCGATTTTATGTGTAGTAAAACGACAGTGTAATCTTAACTATATGTTCAAGTCTGAGTATATGAATTTGACATCACATAGTTATTAAATCATGCTGAGGACACATCCACCTGAAGTCAGCAACCTCTACAGCAACTGCATCTGTGAAGATGCTTGAGTTGGGCATGGTGGCAAAGATGGGGCTGATACGTGTTTACACAGAGAAATGGTAGTTCCTAGATAGAAGAATTGATATTTTATAAAAAAAAAAAAGTGATGTCTTTTTCTCCCTTCCCTTTAAAAAGATCATAATTTGAGCTTAAAATTTTTTTACTTGAAGGAAAGTGTGATGTAATAGAAAGTCTTGTTTGTAGTGAAGCATATGGCTGTTAACATAATTGTGGCTATGTAAATAGAGCAGTGTTTTTTAAAAATACTCAATATATTGAAATTCATAGAATTTTTGCATGAATACAAATATATATCCAAAGAACATTTTCCTGTAAAATTGGTGTCTGGTCTTGGCTCCTGCGTATCAAGAGATTTTACTGTGTTGCAGACATTTTGAACTTAACCATTTAAAAAGAAAAATAAATATACACACTAGGATGAAATGAGACAGTAACTTAAACTATTTTGGTGCAGGTTGTTCTTTTGTTGAACATAGTCTGGGACCAGTGCTCCCTGTGAGGATCTTCCTGGCTTTTATTGTACACTCAATTTCTGTTTGTGGCAGTGGGTTGTGAGGGGGTTTGTGTGAGGCACACCAAAACCCCTTGGCTGGAATTGGTCTTCTATGTATCTTACATTTTAGAAGAATGATTTTACATGCCTTGTTTGCATGATGCATATTTGAAAACCTTGGTAAGGAACACACCTTAATCTGTTCAGCTGTGTTCTGTATGTGCTTTTAAAACTGTAAATAAGCATGCAAGTTCAGGGTTACTTCTTTCAAGGCAAGTGTGAAATAACTAAGCTGTCTGTGCATGTAGCAAGACTTTAAAAACTGGATTGGAGGACATTTTTCACACTTTCTGCTTAATTACAGAGGTTTCAAATGAGAGTTAGGTTTACTTTTTAAAGTGCAATTAAATAAATCCATTTAGTGCCTAGACTGTAGTAATAAAGATGAAATTGAGACTTAGACTCAGTAATTAATGCCTTAGAAAAGCTTTTTGTAGATTAAGAACCCATGGTTGTCACGATAGTAACAGAGACATAATTGTCTGCTTAGATAGCAGATTATGTGAGAAACTGTTACTGGAAATACCAGAGCTGTAAAATCTCTACTGAGCTCAGCATTTCCTGCCAGGTGACTTTTATCTGCTGCTGCCTTGCAAGTTGGATGTGATGGCTGAATGGCTTTAATTATTCAGTTTAGTGCTTAATTATTGTCTTCTACATGATACAAAAATCCAGAGAGATTTTGGTCAGAAATGCAGCTTTAGCAATTAAGTCTAATTTAGCTGTTTCATATTATTGAAGTAGATTATTTTTCTTGAAACATAGTTTTAATTAGTGAAGTGCACTTGGATAAATGTGTTTGTGTGGCATTTTTAAGATTTGGTTTGGGTCTCCCCCCCTCTAATGCCTACTCTATTGTATTGTCTTAAAGCAGGAAGCTTGGAACTGATCTCCTAAATTACCATTTAAGAATCCACAGAAGTGTTTTCATTATTTAATTGTACTGAGTACCCAGGCACTTCATGGAAATGGTGCATCTGCTTTGAACCTCAGAGCCATTATGCTGGATAGGCATTTTCCCCTTCATTTCAAAAGTGTCTAATGACTGCTGGGGAGGGATGCTCCAGCTTCTCATAACAGAAGAAGACTTGATTTTTGCAGAAAGTTCTTGAATGTTCTTTAAAGACTTGAAAATTGAATCAGATGTTCAGCTAATCAGGGTCAAGCAACATAATATTTGTGTTGGCTTTTATAAAAAATAACAGTGTCTGTATTAGTAGAAAAAAGATCCACAGAGACACTTATCTCAGTGTACTGCCCATGAGATGCTTGATGTGACATTTGGATGGATGCCCTTTTAAGACTGTCCTCTAGAAACTCTCCTTTTAGGCAATGTTTCCATACTGTTGATATTGATGACACCTCATTTAGTTCTGCTGCTCAGCTGGCTGCTTTTCAGATGTGGTCAGTATATGCCACAGAAATGACATTACTCTTTTGACCTCATTGTAACAATGGCTTCTGTTACATGTAATTGAAACGTTTTTTAAATGCCTGTAAACTCAGAGAGGGTCTGAGCAGGGATTGAGAGGGTTCTTAGTGGTATCTCTGTCTGTTCTCTAATCAATTGCCCTTTTTTTCCAGGTAGTTTTGCTTGGCTCTTCTTAGTATGGGACGTGTTGAGGGTTCCTGGGATTAAATGCACAGTCAGTCCATTGTATTCCTTTCATGAAAGGAAATTATGCTGAATGTATCTGGCATGGTGTCCTTATTGTTGGGATAATGTTATTCAAATTCATTCATCATTTTAGAACCTAACTTGAGAATGGAGAGTTACAGTAGTGTAAGAAATAAATTGACATTTTCATGCAATACATGGGGGTTTTACAAGGAAGAACCTTTGCTTACCTTGTGAAGGAAGCAGCTTAGTCCATGTTAGGAAGATTTGCATTGCCCAGGTTCACAAACTAAAGCTGTACACGTGCTCATGGGAGCTGCTGTTGGAGATCTTGCATGCCTGTATGGTGGGAGTAAATGGCAGCCTCCCTGCTGACAAACAGAGTTTGCAGATTTAGAAACTGTCATTGTGACAGGCAAATGTCACTGTGCTGTCAAAGAAGGGGAAAGAAACTTTCTCATTATTTGCTTTTCTGGAAATCCTAAGTGCAGTCACTGTGGCAGCAGTGAGAAGCTGTGAGCTAAATCTGCCCCATAACAGGAATAAACTGGAAGCAGTAATATAATTGTATTTGTATTTTACATGCATTCTGTCTTTAAAAGATAACTAAGCATGTGTGGTTTATTCTGACATGACATTTAAGTGTGGATGCCTCTGAACTCATTAGGAACATTGCTTTAGCTGAGACTCACAGAGCAAAGCCATCCTACTGAGCTCTTGTTAAATGTTTGGTGTTTGCTTGCTGTTAACTCAGCCAAAAGCTTGGGAGATTAAATGTGCTCAGTGTATGTCAAGAAATCCCATCTGCATGTGAAGAATTTGTTGGGTGAGGTGTAAAGGAACAAAGCGTTTTGGTGCTGTGTAATTACACTGCTGAGGCTGAAGCTTGTCTGGATGTCCCTGTGGGTCTGAAATCTCTTTAAACAAGAACCTGAACTACTCGGATGAGCTGGCATGGAAGTTTCCATGTCTTTGGCAATAGTAGCAAATTTTTTTGGAAATAAGAGTTACTTAGGCCCCAAAACATCAAAATTACATATTACAGCTATTTGACAGTGGGTTTTGCATCTGGTAATAACAACTGTGCCATGCTAGGGGAACCTGCTCAGGGTGACTGAACTGGTGATCAGGCATGTTCTCTCTGTTGTTAAGTTGTGGTTCCCTGAAAGCTTTTACCTAGAAAGCTACCTCAAAGTTAAATTGTTCTGAAAGGAGAGTTTGTGTTACTGTTCTGGTTATCTGAGTCTTGGCTGTATTTGTCAACAAATGTATTATTTTGGTGGACAATATTTTCTTTTTAATGACAGTATCTAATTTATCCTGCTCCAGCTGGAATAGACTGCAGGGTCTTCATTGCTGGCTGATTGGATCAATTATTTATGTCTTAATTAGATGATAAATAACTTGCTTTTCAGTACCACAATTAAATAACTGTGTTTTATAGTCTTTGAATTTAGCAAGGCAAATTTTGAAGGAGAACTCACCCCTGCAACTGCTATGTGCATGAGTAGGTGCTGAATGCTGTTTGGAATTAGAGATGTGGGGTATGTTTGTCATAAACTGTTCCTGTAGCTTGAGAACAAAGTGAGCACTCTTAATGAATTTAGAGATTTTTTTTTTGTATAAGAAGGAAACTAAAATAGTCCAGCAGAGCATCTGTTAGCAGTAAAGGTTTAATGATTCCATGTAACTTCTCTGCCATGTCAGACTGTCAAAAGTTTTGTCATATGTATTCACAACACATCAAACAGAGTCATCAGCAGTTGCAGGGGTAAGAAGCCTCATCTGTTTCTTCCTTTCTTTCTTTCTTTCTTCTTCAGTCTTTTTCTCTCTCTGTTCTCTCCCTTTCTTCTCCTCCTTCTTTTACTTCCTTAAATCTCTAAGTTTAGTTCACAACCATCCCAACCAGCTTCATGGGTACAAAGTCAGATCTAACAAAAAAAATTATTGCAGACATTTAACTTTTAAATTACAGACTATCGATGGTCCCTGCGAAGTCATAGTTCACACGTGGGAGACTCATCTACAACCACGATCAATTACCCCTTTAGGTATGGGCATCAACTGCATCTGTTTGAGGCATATGCATAAGATTGCTGATATGCTGCACACTGGTTTAGAGGGATTGATAGCTATAGTTTTAAAGTACTTAAATTTATTAATGTGTGGGAGGTATAGACTTTTTTTTGCACAACATGGGCCTTACTCTCAAAATATATATGTATATATATGTAAGTGGCTTCAAAATGGAAGTGGATGTGAAATTCTTTGCTGTCATCCTTAAGATTATGTGGGTTGGTTTTTTACTAATTTGGAATTTTAATAATTTTCTGTAAGCTTAAGTCTTTGAGACTAAGGATCCATATGATCTTTTTTAAAGAAAATGAGGGGAGGGTGTGAAGTCACTGCTGTTTTTTGTTTAAGTACTATTTAATTAGTAAAATTTTAAACAAAAATGTTTAATTAGGCTTCTATAAGTAAATGGATTAATGAAAATAGAAACATGAATGTACTTATTTACCCGTCAATTGAGCAGAAATGTATTTTGCTGAAAGAAGGGGTGGCATGCAGACTTGCATATGAGCTACTAATGCTTTTCTGAACAGGGAAAAATTTGGGTTTTAAGAGTGACTGAAATAACCTTTGGATGTAGCTTGTAGTTTAGATCTCTTATGCTGCTATGGCATGTTTTATGCACTGTCTTTTCTAGCACATAAAAATACTATTTTCTCCACACTTAGAAGTTTATATTTGTTAAGAAACTTCCTAATTATTTGAAAAAATGTCTTTTAAAAAGAAGGTGGTATCAAAGAATCTGTTAGTCATTAATAGTACCATGATCATGTTCCGTTCTCCCTTTGCCTTTTTTTTTTAAATTTCAGTTGAATTTGTAGTGTCTCTTTTCCTGTAAGAAGGTTATTTCTGTATTTGTCAGTAACTGATAAGAGAAGCAGCCTATCCTGTGCTAGGGCCTAGACTTTAAATTTAGATTACCTCATTCCAAGTTGAGATTTTTTTTACCCCAGGTAATACTCAATTCTTCATAAGCAGTTTTTAAGAAAATGCAGCAATGCACAGTATGTTAGCACTGGGTCATTTTGATCCTAAATTGTTGCCTGTGGTTATTAAGAAATTAGGTTAGGAGCCAAATGATTCTTAGGGGAAAAAAAAGGGATTAACCACTGTAGAGGCAAAATTATGTGAAGTTTTATGTTTTGAGAAATAGATGTTTTGTTTAGACTATCTGTTCTGTTAATGCTGATGAGTTTATTTAGTGCCTTAGGATTTCAGTTCTTAAAGCTTTGGAAAGAGTAAAAGTAAGTGTGAAGTGAGTGTTTTCAGTATTCATGCTAGGTTGGTTTCTGTCTCGTGGGCAGAATAAGCATTTTAATTGTGACTGACTCAATTTAAAAGCTTTAAATGTGCAGCAGGACAACTTTGTTGTATATTTGCAAGAAAATTTAATGTCTTTGACACTACTTTGACAAGTAAAGCATCTTAGATACTAGTGGGATGTAGTCAGCAGCAAAATACTGCAGCAAGCCAGAAAATTGTGCAAACTTTTTACTCTCAGTTCAGATTACTTGTAGTGAAATGTGGTATTTTGTGTGTTGGTTGGTTTTTTCATGCAGAAACTGAGAAAAAAAAAATTGAGATCAGTCCTTATAGAAGGTTGCAAAAAACATGCTGCTTTGTCTGATTCAGTTTTCCTGCGTTTTTAAGATACACTTTTTAGAAGTGAAGTGGAGAAGTAGAATTAATTTAACTTGGCAATGATTTTTAAATGTGAATACTAATTACTTTTTTCCATTCTTTTCCGTTCCTTTTAATTCTAGAAAATAAAATTATTGTCGATGATGGAGACTTTGGAATCTGTAGTAAGTGAGATATATTAACCTTTTTTCCTTGCCATGAATTTAATTTAAACAAGGTTAAGTCTTGTTGAAAAATGTTTGAGATTATAGGTTTTGAAAATAATTGCCTATGATAGTTTTCTCTGCTTTTATGGTTATTTTTGTATGTAGCATTTGTGAATTCCCACTCAGGCTGTTATCCCTTCTAATGTTAATAAAAGAGTGCTAGGAAGAGTTGAAGTCTTGCCACTCGGACGGTGTTAAAGGTTGAAATTTGGGAGCTATAAATCATGAGCATGCATTTTTTGAAAGTAGAGAATAGGCTTAGCTTTCTCTTAATACTGAACTTTAGAAAAACTCTTCATGCCTGGAAAAACACTGTATTTACCCACTCTGCCTCTTCAGTCAGAGATGCAGCTGCCAAAGGGTTCTTGTAAGCCCACACCTCATGTTCTTGTGTGTGCACAGATGTCTCACTTGTGACAGTTCTGACCCACCTCTCACTTAAATGTTCAATCCTCTGACACTGAAAGTAACTCCTTACCATACCTCATAAATCTTGTCTTCAAGCTTTTCCATTTCCCCCTCATATCCTCATCAAATGATGGGTTTGGCTTTTTAGGACCTCTTCAAAACTGTGGGGTTTGCTTCAGCACCTGGTTTGCAGCTTGTGCTTGTGGTCCTCCTGCTTGCAGGCTTTCTTTGTTTTGGTGTTGGGGGTGAGGATTCTCCACGCTTTTCATCAGAGCTGTTGCTGTACCCTGTCCTGCAGACTTGCACTGCTTTACTGCCACTAATTGTGATGGGCTAATGGACACACCTGTGTCTCATCAGAAACAGGGAGCCTCTGATGGCTTATGAGCCTTCAGAGTTCCTGTCAGTATTATTCCATGTGCTGAGAGGTCCCAGGACAACAGAATGTTGCTCAGTGCTGTCTTGCAGATAGTTGACACATGATCATTGTTCTTGTTTAATCCCATTAAAATCCTGTTCGCTGTTTTGGGTAGTTCAGAAACACTGGGGGAAGGCTGCACCCCACTTCTTGCATTACTGTAGATCAAGGCTGGTGACAAGGAGGATTATCTGGAAGGTGATGGCAAGAAGAACTACCTAGATCTCCCTAAAATGAGTTACTGAAATGTCTTCTCCTTTCTGTTTGGCTTTTGATAGATGGTATTAAAACTGTGGATGCTGGTTGGCTGACATGTCAGACAGAAATCAGGCTACGTCTGCATTATTCTGAGAAACCCCCTGTACTGATTTCTAAGAAGAAATTTAAAACATCAAGGTTTAGGTAAGAGCCTGCTCATCTCAGTATGCAATTTACTTCATGTTACTTGTCAATACTAGGGCCATATTTTTTTTTTTACTTAATTGATGTAGCCTTTAAATTCATTTTGGGTTACTAATAGCCAAGTTTCTAAGTGTTAAAGCACAAATATTTGCTCCATAATTGTCTTGGCATTTCTTGCTTTTTGGCTAGAACTGTAGTGTTCTTAGAGTCTTACTTAAATCAGTTTGGTGCTTTTCTCTGCAGAGGTGCCTCAAAAATGAGTCATTTTTATAACTCCACAGTTAATTGTCAGAAATGGGTATCTTAGCCCGGTGTTTAGAGGACTGCACTGTTGCACACAGTGGATAAGGGTTTGGCTGTGTGGTTGCCCTGGATGTTGTGGTGCAGCAGCTTGATGTCCCAAGTGAAAACCAGGGATGATGGATGACCCTCAGGGGTTGGTGGTATGGAAAATAGGGTTGAGTGTCCCTTCAGTAGTTTGCTGATGACAGCAGCCTGAGCAGTGCAGTCACACTGCAGGGAAGGGATGCCATCCAGAGGGAGCTTCAGAGGCTTGGGAGTTCAGATCTCACCAAGGCTGAGTGCAAGGTCCTCCACTTGAATTGGAGCAATCCCAAGTGCAAGCTGGGTGGAGAATGGATTGAGAGCACCCTGAGGAGAAGGACTTGGGAGTGTTGGTGATGAGAAGCTCCATGTGACCCGGCACTGCACACTTGCAGCCCAGAAGGCCAAGTGCATTGTGAGCTGCAGCTGCAGCAGTGCGGGCAGCAGGTGAGGACGGGGTTCTGGCCCCTGCTCTGCACTGGTGACACCCCACCTGGAGAACTGCATCCCCTGCATCCAGCTCTGGGACCCCCAGGCTAAGTACATGGAGCTGTTCAAGTGAGTCCAGAGGAGACCATGGAGGTGCTCAGAGGGCTGGAACACTTCTTGCTGTGGACACAGGACTAGAAATTCTGTGTTCTTCAGCTTAGAGAAGAGAAAACTCTGGGGAGACCTTTGCAGCAGTCCCTAAAGAGCGACTTTAGACAAGGGCCTGGAGTGATAGGACAAGGGAGAAGTGTTTTAAACTGAAAGAGGACAGGGTTAGATGAGATAGGAGGAAGACATTCTTTAGTGTGTGGGTGGTGAGACACTGGCACAAGTTGTCCAGAGTTGTAGGTGCTGAAACCCAAGAAGTGTTCAAGGCAAAGTTGAATGGAGCTTGGAGGAACCTGGTAGAGGGGACATCCCTACCTGTGGTAGGGGGGTTAGAACTAAATGATCTTACAGATCCCTTCTAAACCAAACCATTCCATGGATCTGTTATACTTGATTTATTTCTTTTTTTCCAGTTTTGATTTGATTTCCCCTCCTATCAATTCCAAATTTGCTGATGAGGGGAAGATTTATTTAATATGATGCTCTTCAGTGAGATTTAATACTTACATTGTGTTCTGTACAGCTTTGCCTTTTCTCCTTGCATGTTATAGCAGGTAGAGAGAGTAATTTCTGAAGCCAGCTTCTTGTCCAAGTTAAATGGTTGAAATAAAACTTGATAAGCTAGATGCATTCACTAAACACTCTGTCCTAAAATGTTGGATCTGTCCAGTCATTTCTGTGACTGTCACTTGCTATGGCAGTGTCATTTTTCAAGTTTCTGGAGTACCTGTGTTGTAACTTTTCTTTTTTTTTTTTATGAGGATATATTTCAATGTGGACTTGGTGTAATAGATTTCCATGATTGTAATTATTTCTTTGAGATATGACATCAGTTTTACTGGTGACTTGGCATCTATAAATGATAATCCTGTGTCTCATCTGCTGTGTCTGTGATGCAGGAAGGGATTTGGTTTACTCATGTATGCTTAGTTCACTGACATAACTAATTTTGTCTGGAAGGTTTGCTCTGTATGATAAAGGACTCTGAGTCTTATAGAGAGGCTTATGCTTCTCAGTCCAGGATTTTTTTCAGAAATCCATTCAGTTTAAATGCTCATTCAGGATTTTTCAAGGGATTTAATTACTTCAGCTTATATTATATCTATTAGAGTGTACTTATCTGCCTTATCAGAGGGACATAGCAGCAGCCACCAATGTTCAAGGCTTGACCTTGATGATGACTGCTGTTTTCAGTGCTTTTCCGTAGCTTGTTGGCATTATGGATGTACAGTCTGTACAGGAAGACTGTTTGGCAGCCCAAATAGTCTGGTGGGAGTGCTGCTTCTCAGACCCCTAGTAGAGTTCTCATATTTACCCATGTTCAACTTCTAGCAGTGACTTTAGCACTGAAATCTGACTAAAATAGGATTTAGACAACGGCTGCAAATTCTTGCTCGTGTGAGGAGCCTCTGTATGCAGTCCTGTTCTAAATCTTTATCATTTGTAAAGGCTCTGCGGTGACTTAACCATTTGTTTTGTGTTTCTGGATGAGTAGAGTAAAATTGACCCTAGAAGGCCTAGAGAAGGATGATGATGAAGACAAGACATCCCCTACTGTTCCCCAGAAAATGGCAAACACGGTGGAGTTCTCCTTGATCAGTAACGACGACTACAAGTGTCGGCACTCTCAGCCTGACTGTGGCTATGCCTTGCAGCCAGACCGGTGGATAGAATACACAATACAAACCATGGAGCCTGATAACTTGGAGTTAATATTTGATTTTTTTGAGGTATGTCTTTTTACCCTTAAGAAGCAGCTCCAGTCTGCCTTTTGGAGCTCAGTTGTTGTGAAGATTTCACTGTTGAAACAGAGCTACTGCCTGATGTTCTTCATATTTTGCATTTATTTACACAAGTGTGAGATTACTGACTCCCAGCCCGTTGTAGAAAGGTTTTTGTGAGCCTTCTTGATGTGGCACAGGAAGTTTTTCAGTTCTGTTTATTTAGAAGTCAGTACAAATTAAACTTGAATCTGCGTCTGTGCAGTATTGCATGCTGTTAGGTTGGCTTGATATTAATCCTTTATCAGAATATTAATCCTTTATCAGCTACGTTATGCTTCCCCTGCTTCAGCCTGTACAATGTGTATATAAACTGATTATATCACAACTATTGAATCTAAATTTTTATAAGCAAAAGACATTTCTCTGAACTAACTCATGCAGATTAAAACTGGATTCTCACTATTGTGTCCGTTATTTTACACTGTTTTTTCCCCTGAAAAGTCTTAGTATTTGAAGTTTTTTTTAAAAGAAAGCAACTTACACAGAATAAGGTTTTTTTAAGCATTCTCTTTTTGGTCTGAAAATGCCTTCAGGATCACTTACGGTCATAATTGTAAAGTGTCTGCATAGTTCCTGAACTTGACTATGGTCAAGTGCACATTCTGTATATTAATTCTTCTCTGCAAATGCATACCAAGTTTTCTAGCATTTTAAGCATAAATATTATTCCAGTAATTTTTGTCCTAAACAAGGCTTGGGCATTTTAGAATATAGACTATTCCATGCATGCTATTTTGAGGTGAAAAGTTTGAGATGTAAGGGGTGTCAAAGAAAAATGTGAGTTTTGTAGATTTCTGTTAAAGTTTTCATTTTCCTGATAGTAATTCGTAACTTACTGTTACATTAAACAATTTCAGCTGAAATTAGTGTTTTGTGTAACACACAAGAAACCTGTGTCGTGTCAAGCCAGAAGAGTTTGTTTGGAATTCTCACTCACATCTAACAGTAGGGGTTTTGGGTTTTTGTTTTTGTTTTCAGGAAGATTTAGGTGAGAAGGTAGTACAAGATGATGTGCTCCCAGGTCACGTAGGCTCTGCCTGCCTCCTGTCATCCACAATTGCAGAACCTGGAAAGAGTGCTGGAGTTCTTTCACTCGCCATTATGAGCAGAAATCCAAGGAAGACAATTGGAAAAGTTAGAGGTACAGTTGATGCCAGCAACAGATGCAGATAACTTTCCTCAAAGCCATCGGCTATTTACTGACATGGGAAGCATTGCTGTTTTTTTTGCAGTGGACTACATAATTATCAGACCTATCCAGGGATACACTTGTGATATGCAGGCTTCATATGCAAAGTACTGGAAACCAAGAACAGCTCTGGATGTTGGACACAGGGGAGCAGGGAATTCTACAACAACCACTAAGTAAGTTTGTTTGCATTTTAAACTGGGGAAATTGTTTTCTGCCACTGACATCAGTTGAGGAAGTGGACATTTGGAAAAGCTGCAACCCATAGTCATTTACTTCAGTATCAACTTGTGGGTAGTCTGTAAAACATAAACTTCTCATTTGTGTTTCTGTTGGTTCAATTCTGTGCTATACTGCATCTAACAAACCCTTTTTCTTGGCTGTTGTTTCAGGCTTGCTAAAGTTCAAGAGAACACCATTGCATCCCTGAGGAGTGCTGCTAGTCATGTATGTACACACATTTTCACACACACAGCACCTGTCTCCTGCAAACTAGGTTGGCTTGTACACTTAATTTGCATGATTCAATACAGTGAATGGTAATTGAACTGATCTAAATTAGATAAAATCACTGTGGAAATTGCTTGAGTTATGGGAAGTTAATAGTAGGTTAGACTCTTCTCAAGTCCCTTAAAAAAATAAAAACTTCCATTTAGTGTATTCTGCTGGTATTCTAATACAGGGAGAATTTTAGTCTCAACCCTCTACAGACAGTTTGAACAAGTGAATCAAGTTTTGGCACTGCTTGAGTCTGTCAGCATCCTCTCACGTGGCAAAGGTCTTGCTCAGGGACTGCTGTGTACTGAGACTTGCTCTCTGAAAATGTGACTTGGGAGCTGAGCTGGTAGAATAAACCAGTCCTTGTTTTGGTGCTTGCTGCAGTGAAGACTTGAAATCCTAAGACAGAAGTTCCAGTTTGGGAGATAATAGCTCCATGTGCCTAAATGCTGTGATGGAGATGGTCACTTTTATTCCTTCCAATAATCTTGATCACTGAACAAAGCTGTAGCTGCTAAATGACTGTTTTGAACAGTAGTCCTTAATCCCTGAGTGGACACTACAGGTTTATAGACAGGCTTTTAAAATGCTCACAAGAAATATGCATTGAGGCAGAAATTTGCTGTGAAGTCATCAGCAGCATGACTAGAGAATTGCTTTCATCTATTTGCAGATTGAAAAGGCTGAAAGCCACCAATTTGAAAATATTTCTGCTGAGGAAAGGGCTGAAAAAACCCATGTCCTATTTTCTCTCTGTGCTGATTGAAAAAGTGGGTGTCAGGGTGATAATTTGATGAATGGTGTTCTTGGAGGCCTTCAAAGGAATGACTTGCAAGCAGTCAATATATGTAAAAAACCCCAAACCTGTTACTGTCTTTTACTTTCTGGGCCTCCCTCTTTTCTGGAAGACTGTACTTCAAGTTTTTGTATCTTTTTTCCTTTTTTGAAGCCTAACAGAAAACATCTACAGCTGAAAAGGGCAGGAAAGTGCTGAATGCAGCTATTTCTGCTCTTGCACAGATTATAACACACTGCTGCTGTGTTACTCACTAGAGACTCCAGAAGTTTGTTCCTATATGGAATATCTCCCTAAAGCCTTGGCAATATGGAGCCATCACTTGTCTCTTGGTGTGGTGGTGGAGAGGAGGGAGGAAGATGCCTCAAAGTTATCTGTGTTTTAAACGTTTGTGTCTAAAAATATTGTCTTGGTTTTTCTCTGTAATCAGGTTCACAAGACTTGAATCTTATTAGAGGGTTTTACAAGATTAACCTATATATATATATATATGTATATGTATGTCTGTATTATGGTAATTAGGATCATTTGCCATATATTTTTTTCATCTTTAATAATCCATTGCTGAGCATGATTTAACTGACAACAGCCAGTTGTATTCAACTTCTACTTGATATCCAGGACCTTGAATACTTGACAGTACTTGCATGCAGTTCTGTTGTCTTTGTGCATAAGTAGTTAATGGACTTTTGTTTTATTCTGTGTGATTTTCAATTTTCTGCAGGGAGCAGCATTTGTGGAATTTGATGTACATCTCTCTAAAGATCATGTGCCTATAGTATACCATGATCTCACGTGTTGCATGGCCATGAAAAAGGTAAAGAATAGCTGTATTTTATGTATAGATATGCCCATTCTAAAATGTATAATGTTAAGCTCTCACAGAAATAATTCTGGGCTCTCAAGGGATAGAATGGCAATAAATATGCAGCATTACTTACTGCATAGATCAGGGAAGTTGAATTTTTTTCCTTTTGATGTTGTAGCAACAGCATTTCTGATGCATGGTTTGGCACTCTTCAAGCTGACGTTGTAGTTACTGTTAAGCTTCTTTCTGACTCAAGATTTGGAAGAAAAAAAGCAGACAGCTCTGCTCTATTCTGTGGTGCCTATGGGGCTCTCTTATACTGAGGCCTTAATGTTTGCATTCTGTCCTGTTCTGCTTATCTTTCCTCCTAGTTCTGGCAGTGAATCCAAAGAGATTGCAGAGCACACTGCTCTCTGTTCTTGGCACTGGGTCTTGTGTTTCAAACTCCCACACTCACTGCAGTATTGCACTTTTTCAGAAGCTTGGTTTAGAACAGTGTAGAAATGGAACTTTGACTGAGGGGAATGAATATTCAGTGTATCTTCACTCAATATTGTCTTGCTCAGTAAAAATTTCTTAGTGAAGAGGGGAAGTGAGAAATGGACAGAATTTTTTGACTGCAGATCTTTATTTTGGGAATAGTCTGTGTGTGTGAATTTTATCCCAGGACATTTATATATTTTATTAGTTTCTGAGACATTGGATAAACAGCAGTAAAGTGAACTGCCTTGGAATATTTTTACTGCATTTCTTTACTTGTAAACATCTTTCCTGAATACATTAACCAATCAAGTTTTTACAGAATAATTATTATTATGCTACTGTTTTGGGGATGAAAGAACTTTAAAGCCTCTGACTTGCATGGAGACAAAACACTGGGCTTCTTTCAGATTGTTTTATGCTTTTAAGTGCCTATGTTGTCTTGTGAAAACTGATCATCTTATTCATAAGATATCACTTGTATCTTTATCATTAAAATAGGAAACATTAATTGCCTTTATGGCTACTTTATGAAGGGTGTGTGGCTTTTTTGTTGCTTTCAGTGATGCTTAATTATGTGTTGTTTCTCTTCAAAGAAACTGGATACAGAGCCTTTGGAACTGTTTGAGATTGCAGTCAAAGAACTCACATTCGATCAGCTGCAGTTGTTAAAGGTATTGTTTCCTTGGCTAGTACAATATGCTGTGTGTAGAATTTTATGAAGCTTGGAGGTTTTGGGAGTAACTAGTTCTGGAGAGTACAGTTTTAAAAATTGTGCAAACAGAACAATTAGGTAATTCCAAGAAAAATGTTTTTATAACTTGCATAAATGTCATTACTTTTATGCTCTAGAAATATGGTATCTAATTTTCAAATGATAAAGGGACTGTGTTGAACTCCTCTACCTTCCAAACAGAAGGGCCTTGTCTAGATAAAAAAGGGATGAGTGGGCTACTGAAGAGCCTGCTGAGATACCTGCCCTCAGTCAAGGAAACCATCTGGCTAATCCAAGAACCATATGATTCTTTGTACTTAAAATTACTTGGTCTGCTCCTTTTTGTGAAGAGAGAATTTGAATGGAGCAAGGGAGTTGGCTGTGTCTGGCCTGATTCTAGCTCAGTGTGTGTGACTGTAATATAAAACAGGTCAGCAGGATTGAAACACAGAGGAGAGATTAATGTTCAGACTACTTCACATCTTGATGTTGAATTATAATTTGTATGGGTTTACCCTTAACACTATTCCTGAATTTTCAGTGAACATGTTTTCAGTTTGGTTTTGAGCTTTTATTGAAATTGTGAAAACAAAAATTTGAAAGAAAATTGTGATGTGTACAATTTGTCTTTTATTCTTTTACAAATTATATCTGTAATAGACTTTTAAATTGTAAAATCATTTACAAGCAAAATTAGTTACATTTTGCATGTAGGAAGATGTGGGTAGAGTGTTAATACTGCTCTTATGCTCTTCAGCTGGCTCACGTGACGGCCCTGAAAGTAAAAGATCACAATGGTATGTACTAGTTTGGAGGAGTGTTGGGATTGATTTATTGCCATGTAATGATATAAATTCTGTGGTTGCAGCTGCTTGTTGTAATCACATTTGTCCTGAACATTTCTAAATGCTTAAATAGTTAATTTTGTGCATGCTGTAGAGTTCTTTACTGGGAAGGAAATATCTGAACAGAAGTTACTCCCTTGAGAGGCAGGGACAGAAGGGTAGAAGGTAAATATATAGATCAATATATATTTCTGAATAATCATAACAAAATTGCTGCTGATGTTTCCATCTTATGCTTCTCCAGCTGTACCTTCAGCTCTTCAGACTTGCTGACAAGAACTTTGGTAACTGCTGTAGGATGTCTTATCAGTGCTGTAAATTTTTGGCCTTAATTATCCCTTTTGTAGGGACAGCAAATTATCTCACGCATCCTACCTGTATAAGAAAAGATAAAATTTTAAAAAATTCAACAAATAAGCCTTGATAGACAACGCTTATTGTGGATATAATTCACTGAGCGAAGTCGTGAGGGATGAGAAGCCATTCTGAGATATATATATATGTATGTATGTATGTGTTATGGCAAGGGTTTAAATTCCAAACCAGGAATTGCCAACACCAGTATGTTGACAGGGAGTATGTCAGTATTAGAGGAAAAGGTGTAGGTAATCAAAAGGGAAACCTGGTTTCATTGTTCACTCCTAAAGACCTTATGATTTTGAGCCAGTTTTTTCTTGCTGGCATTACTGGGATTATGCTTCTGTTGTTTTAATTCAATATTTCATCTTTCTTTACAGCATCTTTTAGCGATGAAGAGAACTCTGCTTTTGAGATGCAGCCATTTCCTTCTCTGCAAAGAGTAAGTGGTGGATATGGAGCAAGATGATTGGGGAACATGAAAACCTGTGTTTTACTTTCAGCTTTGCACACATAGCAAAGGGGATATTGATTTTTGGGTTTAGGCCTCTGGTATCAATGCTGGAACTGAGAACAGGGGTTTTATTGTTGGACACTGGAGGGTTTTCAGTGCTCACAAGTAACAGTCTGTGTGTATTTCAAGCTTCTGAGTTCATGAGCCCAAGCTGTGTAGCTCCAGATGCACTCAGTTTTACAGCTGGTTAACATGTGGGCATTGCCTGTTAATGCATTGACAGTTCCTAATTTTGAGAGAAACCACACATGCCCTTTGCCAGTTCCTCACAGTGTCTTGGCCGTCTTTCAGAACCAGACACTGAGAAATGTTGAGTGAATTTCCAGTGTGTTTCCATTTAGGACTGGTTTGTGTTAGCTCCACCTTTTGAAATCACCTTGCAAATAATTCTTTACAGAAATTTCACATGAAAGAACTTTTGTTATCATGGTAATGGCAAGCTCCTAGATTTTGTACTTAAGATGCATTTTGCATTCACAGGAACTTCCTGGAGAAAGAAAAAATGTTTTTTCTTTAGGAGTACAAATGGGGCATTTATTACATGTGTAAAGGTGATTTGACTCACATTTGTACCTTGTCAAAATCTTGCCCTTAAGATTGTATCCACTTTTATATATTCATTAAGTTTAAACTGGAGTAGAAAAGGGTGTATACGTGTGTTGTACAAAATGTTAAAAACCTAGGGTTTTAAATTCTACTGTTAAGACACCATTAGCATTAAAATCCAATGTATTCTCCCAACAATTACCTTCCCAGTGCTTTGTTGTCCTCCTTTGCTGTTGGGTCTCTTCATAGTAAAATTTTTTTCAGGTCCTGGAGTCTGTTCCTAACGATGTTGGGTTTGACATAGAAATAAAATGGATCTCCCAACAAAGGGTAAGTAAACATACATGTGATTTACTTTGATTGTTTGACATTCTTATGGCTAAAGCTTGTAATTTGATGTGACAATTTATGAGCTGCAAAGGCATAATTTTTGTGGGGGTTTGGGCCTTTAAAAAAAAATACTGCATTATTTTTAAACTGGGAGTATAGTAGCACCACTCCAACAAATGAACAGTCTTATTCTTAAAATAATAAAATTCATAAGATTGAGTTTAGACTGCTTTTGGTAGGAGATTCTTTTTAAAGTCAACAGATCACAACAGGGCAGACAGGAAAGTGCCAAGAAATTCAACCTCTCCTGGCCCTGTGCAGGAGCAGCTACAGCATGGTGCAGTGATGCAAGCAGCTGCTTCCTTCCAGTCAGCAGGGCTGCAGACTCAGCTGGATTGTGCAGCACTCAGTCCAGAGGGAAATGGGTATAAAGGCTGGGATTGGAAGCCTGGAGTGGGGGAAGGAAGCTGAGGACAGTGGTAGGTGAAAGTCAGTATGCTAGTAATAACCACAGAGAGTAGCTGCTGTAATTACTGGTCTTCAGGGAATTTCTTTGTGTTTTTGTAGCTGTAATAGGCTTCCTAGGAATGTATTCCTTGGATGGGGAGACAGGGGATTTTTCAGTGAATTTTACTGCTGTGAGAATTCAGCTGCCCCTCTCAGGCTGTCAGTCCTGGAGAGCTGGAGCCAGCACTGAGCAGACTGAAGGATTGATTCTGCATTCAAACTGGCCAGCTGAGTTCTCACTTTGCTCAGGTTGACTGAGAGACCATTGCTGGTTAAAATAATTTTAGTAAGCATTCATTTAAGTGACTCAAACTTGTGCTTTCTTTTTCCAGGATGGACAATGGGATGGCAACTTGTCAACTTACTTTGATATGAACCTTTTTCTAGATATTATTCTGAAAACTGTTTTGATGAATGCTGGACGAAGAAGAATTGTGTTTTCTTCTTTTCATGCAGATATTTGTACAATGTAAGTTTAGAAGAGAAATAATGTACTTTGGTTTTGAAATTTATTTTTATTTGGTAAAATTTACTTTGTATTTTAAAATACACAGCAGGAAATAAGTAACAGGTGTTTTCCTTAGACATAAAATTTGGGTGCCAAAATAGTTGGGAACTGAAATGAGACCACTTTGCTATCTGGAATGAGTCTGAAAAATAAAAATAGGTGAACAAAGTCATAGTACATAGTTTTGTCAAGTGCCTTTCTGGATGCTTCACTCTTTCTTAGCTCAACAAAAATGTCAGGGTTTCTTCTGGTATCCCAAAGTCTTTTCCAGTCATACTTGAGGGGTGTGCAAGCCTAACTTAGGAACAAATACTCTTGTTACAGTATTCAGCTTGAAAAATGCATTAGTAAGGTTAGGGGCTGTTTATTAACCATATTTAGAAATTCCTGTCATGAATCTTCATGATCATCATGAATCTGTGCATTTAAGAAGAAAATTACAGAATTAAATGGCTTTAGGGGATTATATATAAACATATTGAGGATGTAAGGCTGAGTTCAACATCAAGCCTAGCTTCCCTTAACATGTGTGTTAATCTCCAGTAGTGGCAAAAGGACTCGTTGGAGCAGTTTGTCAGCAGTTTGATGCTAAACTGTGGGGCCATCTCCTTGCACCAGCTAGGAACTAGCAGAATGTGCAGGAAAGAGAGGAATTCCCCTTGAAACAGTGAGATCAAATCTTTGTTCTTTCACTTGTATTTTTTTCACGTGCTACTTGTGGACTTTTTTCCTGACAGGATCCGACATAAGCAGAACAAGTATCCTGTGCTGTTTCTCACCCAAGGGGAATCTAAACTCTATCCAGAGCTCATGGATCTCAGATCTCGCACAACTTCAATTGCCATTAACTTTGCACAGTTTGAAAACTTGCTGGTAAGCTGACAAGTTAAAATCAAACTGAATTATTACTGCTTGTTTTAAATCTATCATTTTTGGCACTAATGCTTTAAATTATGGCTAACCTCACAATAGAAATACACTAATATTGGGCAACTGCCAAAAAAAGGTCCATTGTTTGAAATGTTTTTAATACAGTGTTTTTAAAATAGCACTCTAATTAAACTCTCTAATTGTGTTAAATGTTTTATTATTATGGATGAAACAGTAAGGAGCTGCCAGTGTTAAAAGAGTAAAAAAGCTGATGTGTTTCAAAAGCAAGGATTTTTAATTGAAGTCTTTTGTATTTCAGGGAATTAGTGTGCATTCTGAAGACCTGCTGAGGAATCCATCATTTATTAAACGGGCCATATCCAAAGGCCTGGTTATTTTTACGTGGGGTGATGATACAAACGACCCAGATAACAGGAAGAAGTTGAGAGAATATGGTGTTCATGGGTTAATATATGACAGGTACTTAGTTGTGGCTTTTTAAAAGAATGATCATAATCACCACCATCATCAAGCTTAGAAACTATTGTAAATTGATTCTGGTGAAATTTCATGTTGCTTCTTGGTTGACTGGGTGCAGAAAGTAGAAGGACCCCATAAACCCTGATCAAGAATAAGTCTAACACTAGTTCCCACTCTTTCAGCTGTATCTATGAAGCAAAATAACTTTTGTTTTTCCTGAGATCAACATAAATGTAGTTAGATCCTTTAAAGAACAAGTGTATGGCATACACGTTTAAGGTGCTACTAATATTCATGATAGTAATTTTTAGGTTATGTAAACGTGTTACAGCGAGGAAAATGTCATTTAATTGTTTGACTGGAAGTTTCAGTATTCTACATTGAGCTGTGGAAATAGTTAACACAACATTCTCTTGTGTTTCAAAGCTGTGAATTCACATTTTTCCTATCAAAATTAGCTTGGAGCGACTCCAGGGCAAACTGCCAAATTAGTAATTTCAGAAAGTAGCTGTTACATCAAAAAATTCAGGTAGAAACATCAGCATACTGTGTTAAATGTTTTAACAAAAGCATTGTTGTGTTATTTGGTTGCTTACAGCATCCCAAAGTTTTAGGTCTTTTGTCTTTGAAGATGAGGAATTCATCATTATGAGGTGAAGTTTAATTTGAAAAACTGTATTAAACTAGAATTTCCGATAGAAAGTAATTGGGAAAGTATTAAGTATAACTGAAGTTTCAAATTACAGAAGGCTTTCAAACCTTCTGCTTTAGCAAGAGTATTGCTTTGTATATTGTTTTACCTACAAACAAACAAAAACAAACAAACTAAAAAAAACCAACCAAAGGAAGGGGGATCAATAATTGTCAAAGGCTCTGTTTTATAAAGTGAAAACTGAGAGTCAGTTTAATCAACTCCGGGGGCAGGAAATCAAATATGTTTGCTCCTAGGGTTCTAGGCTCTCAGTATAAAAAAATTAGTTAGCTCTTTTCAATCTGTTGTTGACTGCTGAGAGTCCTTTCAAGGCCCATTGCTTCTGAGGTTTGCCAGAGGTGCCCCTTCTTGTGCTGTACAGAAATTCTCCCATTCATTTGCAGTAAAAAAAGGAATAACTAGATTTTTACACTAGGGATCAGCTTCAGACTGAGGACATGGACACAAGTCCTCTTTCCTGCTACAGCAGTGCTGTGTGTTGCACCTCTCCTGCAGCTCAGGATTGGGGCCTCTTTAGTCAATGAAAAATACCTCTGGACCAGAATGCAGGTGAAAGAATCCTCTAACTACTTAGTGTGCAGTCATAGGGTAATGAGATTTTATTCTGTGGTATGCATAAGTTAAAGTGATATATTATTGGTGGGGTGTTTAATCAAACTCCACTGCATAAAGTGTTTGTGGAATGTCTCTTCATCTCATGTCTACTAATCCAGTCTTCCAGAGTTGTTAATTACTCCCTGTGCAATAGATATTCAGTGCTGTGGTAAAACAGTAAAGCAGGGGCCAGCCTAACTTCTGACTTCATGTTGCTTTTATTGCTTTAGGTACTCCATGCTACTTAAATATTGTGGCATTTATGTTGAGGCTGCTACTTGTCACCCTGTGTGTCCTATTGTACTATTTGGTGTATTTTAAGTTGTAGTAGGACAGTAGAACACCTTTCATCTCACTTTCTGATAACCAGCCAGTTTGTTGGAAGGCTGAATTCCCTTGTGGATTTAACTGAACAAAAATTTCTTGACCTTCCTTCACTGTTTAGATGATCTGGATTCTTAATAATGTTTATCTCTCCTCTCGCTGCCTGCCTCCTCTGTCACTTGCACTTCAACATCTTCCCGTTTTTTGGAGAGGAACCCCAAAATTAGTATTAACTCCAAAGTTGTTATTGCAGGCTTGTTAAGTGTAATTTCTAAATGTAATTTCCCTCTTTTTTTCTGTAGGCCAAAACAAACAATGGGATGTCCCTTTGCAATTCTTAATTACTTTTCAAGTTTTACTAATTGTGTGAGTAAAATTAAATTCACTCTTAATGCAGGTTAGGGATATTACAGTTTCTGAAAGTTGCATCAGATGTCTCAAGGTGGACATTTTGAGATGCAGGTGGTACCTGCAAGTCCTGGAATGCAGGGATGTAAAACCTGGCAGCAAACATTTCCACTCACAGCTGGAGCTGCTGGGTAAAGGGCCAGTCTTTCAGATCACTTGAGACTTGAAGTTGATATTTAGAGTTTAAATAGGTTTGGTGTCAGCATCCATATCCTGTGCTGTTTGGAGTTTAGAAATAAATAAATGTAAAACTAAATTTAAAAAGCAGAACTTGAGAGAGAGAGATGTACATGATTGTTCCAAGGTGTAAGTAATAAGTAGGGACTGCAGTAATCTGTTTTAGTGTAAAGCCAGTTCAGGCTGTTGTTGTGTCTTCAAATTCCAGAATATTTCCTGGGCTGAATTAAGTTGGTGCTTCTTCCATGGTTTCTGGATTTTTGTTCCCTGGATTTATGGCCAAGTCCAGATATCTATCAAATATGGTATTTTGTGTTGCTGTTTACTAGGCCTTTACTTACACCATGTTAAGTGCTAATTATCTGAATAATCTAGGAAGTGAATAGAGGAATTGTAGTGAATTTTAAGGTTGCTTGTGTGTGGCCCTGAGTTACTGTGTGCAGTAGTTATTTCTGAGATTATGAACTGTGTGCATAGAGATTATTTCTGTAAGCGTTTTTTTTCCAAACTTTAATCATCCATGTAGAATTGACCAAAACACTGTAGCCAGTTGTGAAGATGGCAGAAAAACTGTGTCCTGAATACCAAAAGTTGATGATACCAAGCTCTGGGAAAAAAAAAATGCAGGTAGGGGGTCTGGCTTTGCTTTGCATGGAGAACAACTGCAAGACTAAATCTGGGAAGTTTACAAATGCCAAAAATATTAAAAGGCTGAGCTCACTGGGGCAGAGGAGAGAACACAAATGCACTCCCTCCCCCCATCCAGGCCTTTCTCCACTTGGGCTGCAAATTATTACATACACCCAAAGTCAGTAATCCAAGCAGATGTTCTGGGATGATAATCTCCTATTTTCCTACGTTCAACTACCATTCATCTCAGTGTTTAACCAAATTATTTGAATTAAAAGGGCAGCCTCTACAGAAAGGTGCCATGTCTGCCTTCAGGCTTTTATTTGGGCTCTTAAACAAGAAGGTGCTTTATGTGCATGACTGGGTGTCTTCTGTCTGCACAGAAATCACATCCTTAAAATGCTTTATTAGCCTGATATTTCAATTTTAATTAAAGAAGAAATTTCAACCTGTTGTGAAATTACTCTGGCTTGGTTAAAATGCTCATTTGTAAAGCATGATTTCTGAGGTGATTGATGTGGTGCTTTTTACCTGGATAGGCTTTGGAAATAGTCCAGAAGATATATCTGTATTTGAAGATACTTAACTCAGTAAGAACAATGCAGCCTTGTATTTTTACACCTGCTGGCTGTATATTGAATACCAATGTGGAGAGGGAGTGGGTGCTAGCTTACACTTGCATCATCTTTTCTCATTCACTTTACATGATCTGAATTTTGTTTGTTGAACAATACACAGAACTGCATAAAAATACGAAATCACTATTTCCCAAACGTGGATGCTGAGAGCTTTTCCATGAGAGCTTTGTCCAAACACTGCAGTTCCTTAGGCTGCATGTTGCATTTGCAGGCAAAAGCTGTGCTTGACTGGTATTAGTAACTTCCCAACATTTACACAAATTTAGCTGGCAATCAAATCAAAAGTGTTTTGAATACTTCTCAAAAGCACAAGACTGCTGAAATCTGGGCTGCCCTGTTTGCCTGAAACTGCATGTTACTTAAATAACAGCATGGATATGTGGAGGAAGTGTAGTACAAGTTGATTTATAACCTACTCAGTAACTGAATTAATATGTTATGATGGGTTGTTAAGACAATTTAACTCTTCCCCATTTTGTGAATTGCAAAGTAGACTCAAAGTTTTTCCTCGAGATCTAAAGAAAAATGAGAAGCTTTAATCTTCAGAAAATCTTTTGAGCATGGAAACAGTATTTCAGTGCTGCTGCCTCTTGTCTTGTATGTGTTTTCAAAGGTTGCAAAACACCTTTCAGGAACCAAGCACATCAATTTTACACCCACTGCAGAGCCCTGCAATGTTCTGCAAGTCTTTTGTAGAAGGTGCTTACTTTAAAAAAGTAGTGTTTAAAGGACTTCCCAGTCTTCTGCAGGGTTTGCTTCTTAACAGGAGTTTGGATGGAGAAACTTTGGTGCATAGTTGCTTACAAATTATTGTCCTGTTGAAGAAAGGAGGAGAGGGAGATGGAAGTTTATTCCTTGTCTTTACAGTGATGCTGGAAATAATTAGAGAAGTACTGGAGCTCTGTTGCTGCAAACTGATGGTGTACTTTTGTGGACCCAAACAAAAAGTAGGGTCAAGAAATTCTGAAGTTTTGCTTTGAGTTCTCTTCTCTGCCTTTGGTTTAAAAGAAACCAAATACCCACATTGGAGTGGACTGGCTCTAGGGGACAGCTTGAAAGGAGCCTGGAGGGTTGAATTCATCCAGAATCTCAATTGAAAAGAATTTAGAATGGAGCAGGAATTAAAGAGTTTGTACTTGTTGTAGTAAAGAACTAGTAATAAAATACTTGCCAGAAGCTGCCTGGAAACATGCTTAGCCATGTTCTAGGAACAAGGGCCTAGAAAAGAACCAATCTTTTGCTGTTCTAGTGTCTAACTGATGGGAAAGACTTCAGATTCTTAGTTCCTAACAGGTGTTTTATATAGAATACTATCCTCAAGTTTCAGTGTTTTGTATGGAATTTGCAGGGAAATTCATAAGGTGCCAGCTGACTCAGCTGAAGAAAGCACAGGAAGGAAGGAAGGTGGAGCTGTTATTTTGCAGAAAGCTTCCATTGGGCAAGTTTGGGTCATACCTTAGGCCTGTATTGGATTACAGGTGGTGTGCAAGTAATTCAAATGCTGTGCCTTCTGTTTGAATTTCATCAAACTGGACATCTATCCTCACTTCTAGGAGTTTCTTCACAGAAATTGTCCTTGACCTTACTGTGATCCATATCAGTATTTCCTGTGGAAGTGTTTCCTCACCTGAATCCCATTATTGTACCCATCTTGGAGCTGCATGTTGGCTTTGGTGTCTTGTCAGGGTAAAAGGGCACCTTGCACTCTCTCACTTGAGCACTACTACATTGTTTTGTTGGTGGCATTGGTTCCTTTTGGGCTTAACTTGAAAATGTGTGAGAGACAAAGGAGGAGGAAATAAAAACAAACTACTTTCTTGAAGGAATCATAGTGATTCCTTAAAGACTTAGGCAGAAGCCATGGTAATTTCTTGCAGAAGTTTTCATTTCAAGGAGAAAAACTTGAAGACCTGCAATACCTGGAACTGTGTATGTGCAACAACTAAAAGTGAGAGCAGATGGGTTCCAGGATTAAAATTTTGAATATAAACATGCTGATATAAAAATGAATGTTGGGAAATCAAGGTATATCCTTGTTATAATAGGTGTTGTACCAATGTTAGGTTACAGGAGCACCAATGCTTTTTTTTGTAATGAATTACACCAGAATGGTGTTTGAGTTGTGCTCAGTGCTTGCTGAAAATTTGTTTTGATTTTTTGATTTTACTGTCACTCAAAATGTGGTTTGGATTTGGACAATCGGGGATGATGCTGACATTTCAAATCTGCAGCTTTGTTTACATGTGTGAAAACAAGAAAGTGAGAAGAGGATAGACTGTTTAAAGTAGTGCAGATGGTTAATCTGCATTAGGTGTGCAGAGAGGTCAGATTTTCTATTTTTCACTCTTCACATCGTATTGTGGTAATGGTGGTAATTTAAAAAAGAAAAAATTCTGAATTGGGTGAGGTGAAATACTTCTTGAAACAGTAAGTACACACTCAGTGCAGTATTATGTGTAAACAGTATATTACAGTCTGTTCAAATAATCTCTGAGATTTCTTATGCTTTGAACTGTGAAGCCTGGAACACTTGTTTCACTGCTTTGTGCCACTTGTAAAATCACATTTGTCAGGAGATTAAGTGAGTATATGCCAGTAGGTTTTTAGTATATCCAATGAAACACTAACCAGTCTAAGTAAAGGGAATACCTTTTTATATTGTGAGATAAGCAGCAAAACTCAGGGTACTAACCCCAAATAAACTGACTTTGGCACCCAATTTTGCTCTGTTAAGGAAAAAAACCCAGGTGCTTCATCTGGTACATTTCTGTGGACTGCTAGTTTATACTGATCAGTGTTTTTTCTTTTCTCATTTATTCAGGATATACGACCAAAATCCTGAACAACCAAACATATTCCAGGTGGAGCAGCTGGAACGTCTCAAGAGAGAGCTGCCAGAGTTGAAAAGCTGTGTGACCCCCACAGTTAGCCACTTCAAAGCCATAACTCCATGTAAATGCCATCATTGTTGCAAGGAAGAGACACCTGTAGATAACTTGAAGTGTTTTCAGATGAAGAAGGACTAATTTTAGGCAGAGTGCTGTTTTGTATCTATAGAATTTTCACCATTGGAATAGTTCTGTCTATGCTTTCAGGTTGGTTTGGTTTAATTTTAAGTCTTCAAATAGCAATAACTGTGTTCCTCCTTCCTAACAGTACTTAGTAAAATTTCAAGCAATGTTAAAATATTCAGCCAGTTACAGTTATTGTTCCAAATTACATACACAGTTTTAACTTTTTCCTCACATCATATCAAGTCTTGAAAAAGAAAATTATTGTGATATTATTTTGCTTTTAAAAAAACCAAAAATTAATTAAGTAGTCTCAGTAGTGAAAGCTCGGAAACTAAATTGTAGAGAAATTACAATAATCTGGTATTGAATATGCTGAAATTTTGTTTTAATTTTGATTTTACTTACAGGCTGACAAGCTGTAGCATTTATCTGACAGCAGGAAATTGAGTGATTTTTAAGATACTTATAAATAGATCTGGCCTATACATGATCTGAACAAATTGGTACCTCATGTATATGTATTTGCACTGGTAGATCCACCTGTACAAAGCTTTGTGCCATTTTAAAATATTTTATTTTTTAGCAAACTGCAGCTCGTTTTCCCCCACTTGATTGGAATTGAGGCTGCTGCCTTTGTTTCCTCAGCCCCCAGCTGAGTGGTGCAGCAATCAGGGGGGAACCACGAGTACAGGTTGTTCATTAATCACACACAGGCCTGCTAAAGTTTAAAAATGTTGCTAATAATTGTAACAGAATTACAGAAACATCTTCAGTGGTCAATAATCTTTTTTGCACAGTAACCTTAATGAACAGAGTGTGTACCCTGCACAAACTCTACAAAATGCATGCTTTATCTACTAAGCATGAATTTTAGGTGTTTGCTGAGGTCCTTGCATCTTTATGGTGCTAGTTATGTGTGAAGGGTGCAAGGACCAACTCAACAACTTAATCTCCTTTGCCTGAGAAACCACAAGCCTGTTATTCACAAACATTTGGAGAAGAGGCTCTACCATACTTGGTATGTATGTGTACCCTACATGGTTTGTCTGTCTTACTTATAATGCAAGCTACTGGCTTTTGTATTTTGCAAGATTTTTTGGCTTTTACCATGGAGCAAGAATCACAAATGTACTGGATTCAGATAATCAGTATTCTGTTGGCTGGTATCTATCCTCTGTAATTTATTACAAAGTCATAGTTTGGAGTTCTTAATAGATAAGTATGCATGTCCCTTCTCCTCCTGATGTTGCAGGTCATGCCAACACAACAGCTGTAACTTTCTACTGAAATGTTAATGTATAATAAGAATGGAAAATATTTATTTTTTTTTTCTCTTGTAAATTGACAATGAAAACAATAGTATGTACTATATTCTTTATATACAGTCATTGCTACATATAGAACTGATTGTACAAAGAGTAAAGCCATTGCAAATAAGTGTTTGAGCCTGCACTGCTGAGCAGTTCAAAACAGCTTGTTTTGACTTGTGCATTTTAGTATTTAAAGTTTGTCCTGCACAAACAGCACAATAGTATTAGATATCTGGAAGCCTTCTTTTATTAAAAAAAAAAAAAAAACAACAAACAAAACCACAAAACATCCCTAAACCAAAACTGGAAGTGTGTGAGCTGTTTTTGAGAAGGGGAGGGGGCACTGAACCAGAATCTTGGCATCAGGAACCTGTGGCTGTTACTTGATACATTCCTCATTATGTGATTAATTCTTAATTTTTTTTTCTTAATTTTTTTCCTCCTTTGTGTACCCTGTGGGATCCTCTTGGCAGGTCTTGAGGGCTTTGCCAGCTGTTGCTCAGCTCCTGGCAGAGTTTGTGTCTCTGCTTGTGAGAGGTGGGCAGCACATCCTCAGAGGTGCTGAGACACCTGTTCTGTGCAAAGGGGGTTTAAAAGCTGTTCTGTGTGAGGCACCTCTCAGACCTATCCCAGTGAGATTCTCAGGCACCCTTGAAATCTTCTTTCCCAGCCATCAGTGCTCAGGGAATTGCATTTGCCAGTTATGTTTGAGGGGAATGAGGGTGGAAATAAATCCACCTCTCAGGTTTCTGTGGTTGAAATGACCCCTGAGGTATCAGAAAGTCTTTTTTCCCAGCCTGGCAACTGAAGAAGGAGTTGAGATTCCTCAGTTCTGCTTGTCAAGGTTGTTTATTTTGTCTTACCTATTACATTCCTTCTCTGACCTGCTGCGATCTGTCCAGCAGGTCAGGTTGTGGCACAGCCACTGCCATTAGGGTGGTGTTAACTTTTTATATGAAGAACTGCATGTACTTTATTTATAATAATTATCCAATACCTGTCACCTATGTTAGTCTGTCTCTACAGCAATCCAAAAGTGCCACCATCACAGCAGAAGATGGAGGACAAGAAGGAGGACAGGACACAGATTCCTCCATCTTGCTTCTTGAACCCCCATTCTAAGCCCCCAAAATTCTACTTTTTCACCCTGTGATAAATTGACCATTATTCTACTCAAACTCTTGTGGCTTGTAAATCTTCACACAAGGTTGGTAGTTTTTTCCATGGACTAAAATTGAAGGCACAGGTGTTTTTGACTCTGTGCCAGGGTCTGAGCCCCTTGCCAGGGTCTGGAGTCATCCAGGGCAGCCAGAGCAATGTCCTGGGTTCCAGCATCCACCCACTGTGATGATTTTACAGGGCAGTTGTGAGCAGTGTTAGTGTTGGTGTTTTCTTGCTGACTCCTTTTTTTTCTGAGTAAGTTGTGTCAGCAGCTTCCTCCAAACCTGAGGAGCTTCCGCAGCTCTGCTGCTGTGCCAGTTCTTGGAGCTGAGCAGCTGTCACTCAGCCACTGCCATTGCAGAGGGGATAGAAGGAACCAAAGAATTTGGGATCTGACAGGGGAAAAGTGCCCCCTTCTGCTCTGGAGTGCTTGTTGGAAACCAGGGTGGTCCAGGGCAGGGATGGCTGTGCTCCAGCCAGGGCACTGCTACAGAATTTTAATCCAGAGATGTGAGAGCTGTAGTAGAGGAGACAGAATTTCTCTCTTGATTTTGGAACATTTCCTTCTGGCCCACCCAAAGACTGGGCTCTGCATCTGTAGTATTGGTTGCTGAATGACACTCCCACATGATGCCTGTATTTGTGTGTGTGCATATATATATATATATATTTATATATGTATCTTGTATATATATTTATATATGTAGCTGGATGGCCTGGGAGCTGGTCATGACAGAGCTGCTGTGTTATGATATGCAGTTGGATGCTCCCTCCAAAATTTCTCCAAATAACTGGACCTTCGTGTATTTTCAGTCACACAGATCTTGTACCTTAACTGTACACCTGCAGCAAAGTCTTGGTCACAGCAGCTGCCAGCTGAGCAAACACTTGCTGACTCTACATTTGTCTCACACCCCTGGAATTACACCCCACAGCCTGGAGTTTGCACTTTGCTTCTTAGCTGCATCCATCATATCAATCTCCTAGAGCCCAGCTTTGTCACTTTGAACAGCCAGCAATTGCTTCCATGCAGTTCTTGGGGGAAAAAAAGCCAGTCCTGGCCTTCCCCTCCCTCGTGCAGCCTGTAAACTGCACCACATGCAGGAACTTTGCTCTTTCTGTGTGCTCTCACATTCTGTCACAGAATCTATGTCCAAAATTAAGAAAAGTCCAGCAGCTGCTCCCTCAGAGAAGGTCCTGGAAGAAAGAACCAATGTAGGACTGTACCTTTCTTTTGTAACCTCTAAACTGCACTGAGGTGATTCACTTTCTTCAGCATCCAAACCTGAAGCCCTCCCCTACTTGCTCCCACTAAAGGTGCCAGGACAAAAATGACGTTGGCTTTTAGATTTCCACTGTCACCATTCAGAACTTCACCCTGTATCCCTGTGCACTTTCTAGACAATTCAATGTCCTGTGGTACTGTCTCAGAAACCCAGAGGGCAGATCTGAAACTAAAAGTGTCCGGACCCTACTGGCAAAATGTGCCAGGACAAAAAGAAATACATTTATTTTGAAGGCAAGCAGCTCTCCCTGGTGTTCCTGGTGCACATAAGAGGCTCCCCAGGGGAGGTGAAGGCCAGCACCTGCTTTCTTTCATGGCATTTCCAGTGTGGGAGCAATCCCCTCCCAGGAGCCCTGCACTGACATTTGAGTGCTGCCTCCAGTGTTGAAAACATCCACCAGGGACTGCTCTAACACAGACGTTCTCTCCAAGGAGCTGCTGCTGCTTTGTGCCTCCCCGGACAGCACCTCCTGCACCACCAGCCATGGGGTGAGGTGCTGTCCTCAGCAGGTAAAGGCACCCTCATCCTCTTTCTGGAGCTCACCTCCCGTATTTGGATACCAGCTCCAAAACTGTGTGTGTCCAGGGATCTCTTTCAGAGAAGCCTTTCCAGAACAGAAAGCTCAGGGGTTTATACCTCCCTTGGGAACTCTGTAATGTCATCCTTTTCTTTCAAGTGGCCAGCAGCTGACTAGGACAAGGATGAATTTATTACCACTTTATTTAAATTGACAATGATTAGATGAAAATGTGAAAAGAGAAAAATGCACAATGGCAAAACTCTAATCTGGTCAGAGTTATTGACTACACAAGCTGCTGATACAGTGCTCTATTTATTGCACCAATAACATAGCCAGTTTAATAATTATCAAATAGAGATTGATGTTACCCCTGTCACTGATCATGGGCAAGCCTCTCACTCAGCCTCCAGAGCTGTCCCTGAGGGCTGTTCCCACCCAAGGGAAGGATCTTCTTGCATCTCAAGGAGATATGCTGGGGAAACTGGGACTGGTCTTTTGTAGTATGAAGAGGTTGATTGTCCTGCAACTTCTAGATTCTGTGTTGTCCTCAGCAGAACGTGTTTGAGTCAGGTGTTACCAGCTCTTTGGTTTCTGTTCAAAGCTTCCATCTCTCACTTCCCTACCAGGCTCTTCCACATTCCTGTTGATGCCCACCTCAGTCAGGAGGGGCCTAATTTAAGAGAGTTTGGTCAAGCTGGTCTCAGCATCCTTCACCTCTGAACACAGTGTTCTACTAAACCCCCTGGTTTTTAATCCATCACCAAAAATTTGTAAATAGGATAAAGAAGGGGTTCTTTGAAGATGTCCCAGCCCTTCCAAATGGCACAGCTCCAGTGCCCCTGCCCCTCATAATGTACTTGCTTGTTCCTCACAGCAGTCCTGTGGTCCCAGGAACAGGAGAGCTTCATCTCCATCCCTTACAGAGACAGTGAGACCCCTCTGGAGCTCTGTCTGTGTCTCCAGCTCCAATGCCTACATTCCCACTGCTTCCAGCTCTCCCTCTTTGCTGACTGGTTTTTAGGTCTGCCTCATATCCAAGGTTTCATCCATTATGTGTAGTTCTGTCACCTTAGGGCAAATGGAATCTCTCTGGAGAAGTGGGAAATCAGGTGGATGCAGCAAAAACACTCTCCCACCTTTGAAGAAGTCATGAAGGTCAGCATGGACTCTGCATTTAAGTGAGAAAAGGCCCCCAGAAGAAAAAGAAGGATGGCATTATCTACTTAGATGTTTTTGCTTCAATTGACTGGAAATAACAGAGCTCAAGGTCTGGGTAAGAGGCATCCATCCCACCCCTTCACTGCCCCACCAGCTCTGACATATAACCCTGCCCCTCACTTACTCTGCTTATTAAAAGCATTTCCCCAGTTTTTCTGACATTGCAGGCTCCTCCACTCATCTGCCTCACTGCTTTCTCCAAGGGACAGGTTTTACCCTGCCTTCTTTTCTCAAAGTCCTTTCTCTGCACTTTTTGGCCTCAGCTTCTGGAGTTCTTTAGTTTTTGCTGTGTCCCCAAGTGTGTTTAAGAGGAGTAAATAAATGTTCCTTATGAAGAAGAAGGGGAATGACTTGCTCCCGTGGACTACAGACAAAAAGGTAAAATTTAAGAAGTGAAACTGCCTGGGAAGTCTCGTCATTTTAGGTCATTCGTGTTACCTTGGCATTTCCAATCTCCTTCAGAGATGGAGGTGGTTTGCCCTGCAGTTTGATTGCCCTCATCTCTGGATATCTGTGGAATATTTGTAGGCCCACTGTTTGTCCCCTGTCTCAGCCTGGTCTGCCTTGGCCACCAGCCGCCCTCGTGTCCTCTGCTGTGACCACCTCAGCCACCACTGTGGCTGGTTCACTGTGCAAATCTAAGGGGATGCAAGGCTGTGCAGGTGGATGGGCACAGGTGTCCCCTGCTGCCCTCAGCTGTCACCCAGTGCCACTGGGCCCTGCCCAGGAACCTGCCTGGCAGCTCGGGTGCGGGGACAGCCGAACTCTGCTGCCAGTGCCCCGGGGCTGCCCCTGCATCTCCCGAACAGCTCCCATGTGACTCCAGGTCACAGGGTTTGGCCACACCTGTGCCACTCACAGCTGTCTTCATCTGTCAGCAGGAAGGAAAGGAACCAGGGCAGGAAGGGGAGGAAAGAGGAAGAAACGAGAGCAGGAAGGGCAGGAAAGCAGGGAGAGAGAGAGGGAGAGGTGAGGAGGCTGCATTCAGCGGTGAGGAGCAGAGTGGCCGATAAGCACCGCGCCAGAGGCTTCCGATGTCTTCCTCAACTTCCACCAGCACTTTGCCCAGCGGCCTGGCCGTCCTGACGACCTTCCCAGATGTGCTCTTCATCCCTGAAATCGTGAGTGCTGCCTTGTCCCTGGGGGAGGGCTGTGGCTGCTGCTTGGGCACTCGGCACAGGTTGTGCTGCAGGTGTGCGAGGGGTGACACTTGTCCCACGCCAGGTCCCTGAGCCACAGGGGGCTGGAGGGCATCTCATCCCCGGGGAAAACCACGGGCTCTGAAGCTCTCCTTTAGTCTGCAGTGGGACTTTGCTGGGGCCTTTGAAAAACGTTTGAATTTCCTGCCTGAAACACAGCGGGGACTGCCGGTGGGTTTAAGTAGGTGCCAAATGGAGCTGGTTAATGACCGGAGGTGATTTTAGCGGATGGCACAGGCAGAGGATGAGCTGCCGGCTTGGAGCAGGGGGTTAGGGAGCGGAGGGAATTGCTGGCAGCAGCCGAGGCTGCGCTTCCATCGCGGCATTCCTGAGCCGCAGGTGCGGAGCTGCTGGACCCTGGGCGTGTGGGAGAGCGAAAGGTGAGCAAACACTTTGTAACTTCTTTCCACACTGTAACTTCATTGAGCAGGAGGAGATCATAATCTTAATGGACTTGGCGCTTGTGGTTTAAAGGAATTGCTCTGAGCATAGGTTATTGATACAAAGTCTCAGCCTGAACTTTTCCCCTGTCCTCTGCCCCACTCACGAAACGTGCTCTTCTCAAAAGAGCTTGGGAGGCTTTTTTCCAAATTCCCAGCGCTTTGGTCCAGCTTTGAAAGCTCTGGCTGAGTATTGTAGGATGGCATTCAGATTATTTCATGCTAAAAACTTCAGTTTTGCCATCTGGCACCAAATCTTTTCCTGCCACCCAGCCTGCTCCCCACTACTGGGATTTACAGCGTTTCCTTCATTCTCCTGGTGGTAACAATGTAGCAAAGAGGATGTAGACCTGATCTGTGCCCAAGAGCAATGCCCAGGTTTCCTGGAGCTACAGGAGGGAGGATGTTGAGTGCCTGTGGAGATTTTGGCTGGGCTGACACTTGCCAGCCACCCCTGCCCATTAGTTATGTTGGTCCTGTTGGCCTCAGAGAGCTCATTCCCCTTGAACTGTTTGTTTGTAATCCCTGTCTCCAGGGGATTTGCCAGGGCAGCTTGCTGAAGTGAGCACACTATCCTTGGTTTGGGTAAGATCTGGAAATGTGCATCCTGAAGGCCCAGGAACCACCCAGGAAGGAGGAATGCTGCATGACTGGATTTCTCCATCTCCAGGCAGATTCTGGGCTGTGCAGCCGTGTGACCTCTGCTGTGTACAAAGGAGGTGGCTGCCTTGAATCAGAGGGATAAAGAGTTTCTCATTCCTTAGTGGAATCTCAGGTTGCCTACCATGGGCCGAGATGGTAACATAACAAAACAAAATTGGCATTTAAAATGCTAAGATGGTTGTGAAATTTTCAGAAGATCCTACCTGCAGCTCAGATGATTGCCACATTGGCATGGGCTGATCAAAAGTTACCATTTTTAATCTGTGAGGCTCAGTTTAATTCTTGTAATCTATTTAATTAGAAGAACTTTCTGCACATATGGATACCCAGACCTATGTGGAAAACCTGAAAGAAGCTGAAAGCAGATATGTTTGCTTTGTAAAAGCTATTTAAAGGATGAATTTTTTCCTTAGACTGCTGTCCACATCCTGCTGTGAGTTATTGAAAGCCTCTCAATCCTTCCTTTCTTCCTTTTTATGAATCTTCACTATAAAACCAAAGTCAATAATCAAACCAGGTCAAACAGACATTTCTGAGTGGTAAGCACAGCCTGCAGGAAGGAGAGATGGTGAGTGGTAGGGAGTGAGCTGTGGTGCTTCTTTCCCCAACCTCATATCTCACCATAATTTGTGCATGATTTTAATGGAGCAGCCATAATGCTTTTCCCCAGGACTTTTAGCTGCAACACACTCATTGTGTCAGCCCATGAGTGATTAAAAGGACTGGATTAGTGTTCAAGGCTCAGCCTTTGGTTGTTACAGGAGGGACCACAAGAGCAGCACTTTGGAAGACCCATTTTCACTCAGGTCTTTGTCACATCTCAACCACATAATTGATGTCATGTGTCAATTTGTATAATGGCACCAACAAACTTTCTTACAACTGTGGGGTGACACAAATGATGTAACATTTTCTGAGTTAACATAAATCAGAGACTTTCTTTCCACTTGCAGAATGTCTGGAAGGAAATGGAAATGAGTATGAGCTGGCACTTGGATGCTGGCTGGGATTCGCTGGCCATACAAGGATCAGAATGACCTTAGAGTCAGCAAGGCTCTCCTGCCTCTGGACATCTGCCTGAATCCCAGACTGGCTGGTGGTGAGGGATAGATCCCCACAACAGCACAGATCCACAGAGTGTGGGGTCAGCTGTGGAGCTCCTCATCACAGGATGCTGCACAGACTGAACTCTGCACAGGTCCAAGGAATAACTGGGCTGATTTTGTGGCACAGAAAAGCTACTGAGGGCATTCCAGTGCAAAGGCACCACTTGCACTCCAGACATTCCACAACACTGAACATAATGCTCACATCCTCTTGTGCAGGAGCCTGCTGGTGAAGGGATGGAGCCCAGACATAGCTGTCCCTGTGTACCACCTATGGCAAACTCCCAAGGCTGGCTGAGAAGGTCCTACCCACTCTCACACCAGCGGCTGGGACCAGGCACAGCTCTGATGTAGGCAGTGAAGGATGACCCAAAGGACTGGAGCAGAAATATGAGCTTCCTTTCCCAAGCAGGAGCTGGGAGCCTCAGGCTCTTTTCCTGTACCCAGAGAGTCAAACCTCTCTCAGAGTGATATTTGCATGTGACCGTTGTGAGGGCAGGTGTCTGTGCTGCTTGTGCAGGTGAGCTGGGTTTGACACGCTGGGTGCGAAGCAAAGATACCTCTCCTAAACCAGCCTCCCTGTTCATTAAAGCCAGCCCTCAGAAAGGTCTGAGCCAGCCTCCTAAGAACACTGGTGTAGGGAGCGTGTGAGTGGTAGTGGCACCTGTGAGGAATTTTTTTGGTCAGGATCATTGGCAGATACTCTCAGCTGAATGCCCATTTTTGAGTGGAGGCTGGGAAGAACTCATGGGCTGCTGCCAGGTGCAGTGCCAGAGGCATGAGTGGCTTTTGGCTCTGCTCTGGACAAGTCACTTTATCGCACACTCACTCTGTCCCCCACTTTGACTTGCAGATCTTTGGGGGCCTTGTGTGGATCCTGGTGGCATCCTCGAAGGTCCCAGCCCCCATGCTGCAGGGCTGGGTGATGTTTGTCTCCGTGTTCTGCTTCGTCATGTCCATCTCCCTCCTGTGCCTCTACTTCTGTGGCGCTCACGGTGGCGGCGGCAGCTGCTGGGTCACCTTGGTACGTGCCTGTGACAGACCCTAGGCGTGGCTTTGTCACCAGCAGGGTGGTGCTGCTGCTCCCCAGCTGGCAGCCTGGTTGTAGGGGCAGTGTGACTCCCTTGGAGGTGACGGTGTGCTCCTTGTTCCTTAGGATGCCATCTGCCACAGCACGGCAGCGCTGTTCTACCTCAGCGCCGCGGTGCTGGAAGCCTACACGACCTATGCGCTTGGCCTCTCCTCCATACTCCTGGCACAGGAGTACAGGGAGAACATTGCTGCTGTGGTGAGTGCCTGGCAGGAGGGCAGGGAATGGCAGCAGGTGGCTCTGGAGTGGCCTCAAGTACAAATCTGTGTTTGCACCAACAGTTTGGGGAGGGGGGAGAGAAACCAGTCACCGTCTCAGCATGCACGGGTGTCCCCAGACATGTGGCACGTCACGAGGCGTGGGCTCAGTGCTGGGGTGGCACTGTGCCCCAGAACACTGACGGGCTGCTGTGTTTTTCCATCCCAGGTATTTGCATTCGTGGCCACCCTGCTGTATGTGATCCACAAGGTGTTCTCGCTCCTGCGGTGGAAATCGTCCTGAGGGCCTGAACAGCCCCAGCAACAACGGCTGCCCTCTCCAGGCTGGGTTTGGGGTTTGTTTTCTAATGTATAGCCTAGAAACAAGTAGCTTTTTATGTGGGATCTTGGTGATGAAGACAAGGAGCTTGCCAGAGAAAGGAATATCTTGGCACAATCTGTTTCCCTTCAATAACTTCCAGGCTGGGTACAGTTTGATGCTGGGGCCAAAATAAAAAAAAAAAAGCCATAAAACTATACTGTTTTAAAAAAACAGTATAGTTGGGTTCAAAGGGCTGAAATATCCCTGGACTTCACCTTTATGTATCCAGAGTTGTTACTGGTATCAGGGGAAAAGGGAACAACAAACACCAAGGAGTACAAGTGTGAAACTGTGTCATTTTAATTGCTGTGTCCCCATTTAAATGTGTTTCCCCCCCTAAAACCACTGTGCAAATTAATATTTTCAATCAGTTTCTGAAAATGCCTTCTCTGACTTGCAATGAACAATGGGGACAATATTTAACTCAGCTCAGGAGCAATGTGGATCACTGTAGCTCCTGAAGGGTGCTGCTGAATTCTGAGGTACGACTGTAAGGCCAGGAATTATCACTGCCCTTGATCCCAGCCCTACAAAGCACAACCTGGAAGGGGCCCAGTGGGCTGTAGGAGAATTCTCTGGGTGGTCAGAATCAAATCCTCAGTAAGCAATCAACTCCTGCATTTGGTGAATGCTACTCTCTCACACTGCCATGGTGTCACTAATAAAGATGGGTTTGCTGTGATTTTGAGAATGGGTGAGTCCTTGCTGCTCTTTTTCGCTTTGCTGCACCCAGCCCCAGGAGAATTGCACCCTGACAGGGCAGTGCCACCACGGGGCTGAGTGAGTGGCTGGGTGGAGCTCAATTGCCAGCTGGGGTTAACCTTGACAATGAATTAATTCAGATGGGGTTTAGATCCAGGAAGGGATGTTTTCAACGTCTTAGAGGTGCCTAAGTGGTGCTAAATTATCTCTTCCAGCTTATGGGGCAAAGAATGCTTCCATTTTAAGTCTGAAGTTGCTGGATAACACTGAGGACTAGAGGACAAGAGGGAAATAAAGTTGACTTGGAGGCTCCTCTGTTGATTCATATCTGGGCAAACTTTTGACCTGTGACCATGGGTTTGGTTTGAAGCTTTTAAATTGCAAACTAAGGAAAACATTTGTGGAGATTTTTTGTCTTTGTTGAAAACCAGCCTGACTTGTTTTGCTTGTGTTACTGTGACAACAGGGAACTGCTTGCAACAGAGGTGGAAAGAGAAATCCCTTTTCAGGGCAGGGAGGGAACTCAAAGCCACTTTGGACAATGGCACATGGCTCTGAAGTTCCACATCCACCTGTTGAAACTGGTTTCACCATCCCATCATCATGGGGTGTGTGTGGGGGTGTTGGTGCCCAGGTTCTATGAACACCCCTGAATGTGACAAGGGAACACAAATATGCCTTTCTGCTTGGATGTGTTTACAAAGGCAGGGATCTGCAGCCCTACCCTGGGCCTTGGGATGAGCTGTCTCTGTTCCACCTGTGCTCAGGCCCCTGCACCCAGCAGTGCTGCCTGTCCCCTCACCTCCCATCCTGTGCCTCGTGGCCATCCCATTTACAGCCCACGCCTTGGCACAGCCCCAGTCTCCTTCCTTCTGCTTTGCTTAGCCCTTTGCTTTCCCCTTGCCTGGCACACACCAGTTCACACCAGTCTGCACCAGTGCCCCTCTGTGTCCTCTGTCCCACCGTGTTTGCTGAGCGCCTCCCCCACAGCCTCAGCCCAGCCTTGCTGGAGCCAGCAGTGGGGAAAAGCAGCCGGGTGCTGCTGGCACAGCAGTGTCCATTGGCTGGAGGGACACTGAGGGAGGCTCTGTGGCCCCACCTGGGGAGGGCTGGCCATATGGAAGGGACCCCTGCCCCCACCACTCACAGAATATGGAGCTGGAACTTTGATACCCTCCTGGTGTGACCCAGGTTCAACCCCAGGCAGGGGAGCAGGGGGAAGGGGGGGTCCCTGCTTGGCACAGGCTGCAGGACCCCAGCAGGGGACAGTGACACTGGGAGGGGTGGCTGCTGAATTGCAGCAATGTGCACCTTCCCTGCACAGCGGAAAGAAAATGACACAAAAGAGGTTAATCATATCCAGCTTTCCTGTCATCTCAACACAGCCCCAAAGACTGCCATCCGTGCCCTGGAAGCTGGGCAGCCCAAGGGAGCTGTCTGGAAAATGGCACACCCCCAGCACTTCCTGAAGGGAAAGATGCTGCCCAGAGCTCTCCCAGGACCTCCAGACCACTTCTGCAGCACATCTCTTCCCCACAGAGAGCCCCGAGGGCAGCACTGACCCCAGAATTTGCTGACACTCTGCTGGAAACACGGGGCATGATGAACACTGCAGGCTAGCAAGCCTTTTCCTTTGGGGACACTTCCATGGAGCCCATGGCACTCTGGCAGCTCCCCAGGATGAGGGAAGGCTGGCCCTGCAGTTTGTTCAACACAGACACTGCAGTCCCTGCCTGCAGAGCTGGCCTGGCCCAAAATCCCACGCCCTGCACTTGCTCAGGAATTCCCAGATCCCCCCAGACCGGTATCCCTCCATTGCTGGGATTCCCTTGCAGATGTAACTGCCAGATGGAGCAGCCCATTTAAAAAGCCTCAAATCAGGAATTTTTCAGAGCATTTACAAGTGCCATTCACAGTGTTGAAACACTGGGCCTATTGTGCCCCTGCAGCCACCACCAGGTTTCATCTGCTTGTGTCAGTGGAATCCTCATCTCTGCTCTTCTCCAGCTTCCTCAGCAGGACAAGGAGGTCTGCAGGCACCTGCTCTGGAGAGCAGGCAATTATATGCTAGTTAAAGCAATCTATGCACCTGGAGGCAGGCAAAGCCTCAGTTCCTATTAAAAACAAGATTGCAGACATATTCATTAACTATGCCCAGATTGTAATCTTGGTTGCTCTTGCTTAACTAAGTGGTTTAACCACCCTGTTAACTATTCTCCAAATATTTGCATACTGGATACCTTGCCTCAAGCAATGCAATGAGTTAGGAGAACCTCCATCTTCTCCTGAATTGCAGGAGAATTTGATTTTTAATAGAAAATTATGACCAGCTGCATGGAAAATGCAGGAGTTTCCCATTTTACAGCCAGCTTTGTCTGTAAGCAATGAGCAATCCATATGCTGGGTAAAACATCTACACAAGCCCCTATGTTAATATGAACAAACCTGTGGGAACAGTAAAGCCACAAAAGGTTAATTTTATGTAGGGACCTAAGCTCAACAGCAGAGATGCCAGCTGAAGGTGAGCACACATTCTCCAACAGAAGCTTGATGTGCTGGGATAAGAAACTTTGCAACCTGAACACCTGGAAATCTCCACTGAAGGTGTATTTTGACTGAGGTATTGAAGGTATTTTTTTTCCTGGCAAACAGGGAAAAGACCTTCCTCCCACTGCTCAGCAGGCATGGCCTTGGAAATAGAATTTTCATTGCAAGAGTGAGATAAAACTCAACTAAATTCACCCTGCCTGTCTGTATATCCACAACTAATGTCTTTAGAAACCTGCATTGAAATCAATGTAAAACACTGCTCCTAAATGTCTTTACCATCAGAACTCCAAGTGTAACTCTTGAAGGTATTTTCTCCCATAGTAACAAAAGAGGTGGCCCAAGCATCTTTTGGCATTTGGGGAAATGCCATGACAGGCACTCACAGACTGGGAGGCACAGAACTGAGCTCCTGGGCCTGGGCAGTGGGACACAGGATGCACATGAGCCCCCACTGCTGCTGCTTGCTGCAGCATCTCCCACACACCAGCACGTAACAACAACAAAAAAAGGACCCAAACAAACCCAAACTAAACCCACTCTGATGATTCTTTATTGCTTTCACAATCTTGAATTTTCAACAGTTTCCAAGAGCTTGTGAAAGAAACATGGACAAACGATCCTCTGGAATGGAGTAAATGCATGCTTGAAGCCCAAGGCTCATTCTCTGACTGCTTCCATCTAAACATTCCCACCTGGACAGGCTCAGGGGAATTGTGGGAAAGCAAACAGTGCTCCTGGATGGCAGCAGTGACACGGACGGCACGAGCCAGCTCCTGCTGCCCTCCCTGGAAGTCAAACCCAGCCAGCCTTGTCTTGAGCCAGGCTTTGCCAGCTGCTCTGAGCTGGAGACACCACGGCGGGACCGAAGCTGTCAGCACGCCGCCCGTCTGACCCCGGCCCAGGGGGATTTCAGCATTCCCTGCGCTTCCTTCACCTCCCTCCACTCCAGCTTTGTGTTGGGAACCTCATCCTCAGGCTCGGGCTCCTCCCGGACAGGCCCCTGGGGCAGGGCCACCACGATGGGCAGGGGGCCCTGCTCCTCCCGGAACTCCACCACGTAGAGGCTCTTCTGGTCTGCCAGCTGCTGGTGAGTCTCCTGGCAGCAGCACAGGGAAAGGACAACCAAAACCAGGATGAAAACTAGGATGGCTTTACTTCAGGCCAAAACTTACACACAATGTGGGGCAGGGGAAAAAGGCCCCAAAAAGTCATTTCCCAATAAACAGTTTAAGCACTGTGGAACTGAAATGACTTGTTGGGCTTATCTTACAGGGCAGCAATTCAGATAGCCAGACCTCAGGTACACTGATCAGCCCTACAGTGTCATCCCAGAGGAACTTGCTTCTGGAAAGCCATTCCCTGCTCATGAACATGCCTGTTGGCAGGAACATCTTTGTATCTTAATGTGGATATAAATTTTGCTTTGGTAACAGAAAAGTGCCTATTACTGCCCAGACAGGTGGCATTAACTAACATAAAGGTACATTCATAAAGACATGAATGTAACATTATTTTCAATTATACCTGTCCCTTGCCTACAAGGTGTTTTGATCACACTCAGATTTTATGGAGTAAATGTTTACAGGTGACAGGAAAGTTTTCCTTCTCAGGGCAGTGAAGAAAACATATCGAGTGCATAAGTCCAGAAGCAATAATTTATACAGCAGGCCTTTCTTCTGTTTGTTCTGTGGAAGATTCTCAGATACAATAATTCAAAGTACAATGCCAGACTTCCCCCAGTATGACTGCCCTGAGGCATTGCTAAGCTGGGAAATCTGTGACTCCCAGCAGGCAAAGAGGATCACGACCCCCTCACCTCCTGAGGCTGAACTGATGACATTGGCCAGGACAGGTGACAGATTTGACAGCTACAGCTCTCAGGGCTGTATTGGGAATGGAAGCAGCTAAACCTTGGCAGCCACCAAAACTGCAAACAAGGGAGATAACCAGGAATTTCCAGAGGGCTGACTCATCCTGAGGCTGCTGTTCAGAGGAAGTAGGATATAATGCTGCATGTTGGAGCTTCTCCATCAATTGCAGGCAGCTGGCTCAGACAGAGACATCTCCACTGTGAGCACTCAGAGGTGGAGGGAACACCACCACCACCTCCCTGGCTGAATTCAGAGATCTCAATTACAGCAGCAATAGAAGCAGCTGGGGCTTCAGTCCTTGCTCAATGAGAACTTGGAGCACATACAAGCAGCAGTAACCAAACCTGGCCCACAATTCCCTCTGCCCAGGAGTTTTCAGTAGTCACCAAATCCCCACCAAATGAAAGCCCAGGAATCCAGATGTCCCCTGCAGACACCTGGCTGTGGAACAGGCAGAGTTACACACAGCTCTTCCTGACTGGACAACTCCATGAAACTGCTGAGGAATGACCTCCTTTGCTGATTTGGTTTGTAAGATCACCTCATTTTAAGCCTGGAATATAAACTGTTTGCCCACAAACCATTACAACACCCATCCCCTCCTGTCCTCATACCCAATGGGCACTGGGAGTGCACCCACCTGTAGGGTCAAGCCCCTAAAGAGAGCTCTGGTGATGTTAATCAAGTTTCTGGATCCAGTGACCTTGGCATACATGTCCTTAATGCCAATTAGCCTGCAGAGGGTGATAATGGCTCGGTGGCAGTGCAGGCCATACCCTGGGGGGGAGAAACATAAATGAGCATTGTGTGATTATTTATAAATACACAATTTAGTCAGAAGAGAGCACAGAGATGTCTTCTTTGTTGTTTTTGTTACCCAGCATGGTAGAACACATTAGATGTTGAAAATAGCTCCAGGGGCTGTGCAGAGGCATCACTTCCCTTTTCCTGGCCCAGCAATTGGAATCAGTTATACTTTGTCATAATTTTAGTGGCAGAGAGTGAAGGAGAGACAAACATATTTCAAAATCCACAAACACAGAGGTTTGTGTGTGACCTGCATCCCTTTCCATCACAGAGATGGAGATTTTATCAGCTCCAATGCATAACTGTACTACACTGCCATTAATTGCAAATGGTTTCTTACACTTGCCAGGTTTTAATGGAGGAGATATTTTTTTGAAGAGTCTACTTTTGTTCCAGAGAGGTTTGTTTCACATGGCTTAGCCCTAGTGATCTTTAAAAACTGCAGGACAGTCTTGCTGCTCCTGAGTAAAGGACACAAAAAAGAAATACATCCTGGGGACCAAATGGCTGGAAAGCTGCAGAAAAGGGGTAGAATGTTTATTCTAGTGAGGTTATCGGCTTGGAGACCTTGCCAATTAGGAAACTGAGGGAGGAAAGGGGAAACCAGAAACAAAATATACAGAGACACAGATCTGAAAGAAACCCAAGGAGACAAGGGAAAGGAAAAAACCACCCCCCTAATTGATGAGCTCTCATAAAACTTCAGGTGCCACTTTCAGGAAGATCAAACTGATTTCACAACCACCAAGGCTGTAAAGGAAGGGAGACCTGGAGTGGGAGGGGTGTGAGAACTTAGAGCTCTGTACAAACCCACCAGTGGCTGGAGCAGGACCAGAGTCCACACCCAGGTAATTTAGGACTGAAGGAATTACACTCAGGAAGAGTGACAGAGCTCCCACCAGTGTCAAAGGGACAAACCCCAATTTGCAAGAGCAAAGCCATGTCAGCAGCAGTAGGAAATTCTAAAGAAAAACGACTGATGATTTTCAACATTTAAAACATGGCAGACTAGACACTACGTAAGTTTATCAAATAAATACCAGTCAGTAATTATGAAAAATTCAAAATTTAATCTTCTTTAATTACCTTTGTTTTGTTTCTTCATGCGGATTTTTGTGCTTTTAAATTTCACAGAAATGTCGTGGTAAACTGGAGGGAGGAAAAGGCATTACAGATAAATACTGTACAGATACATTACAGATTAATTCTTTCTTCTAGAAAATCTTTAGTTAGTGCCTTTATTTTTCTGAACTGGGAAGTTGGTTTTACTCTCCCCTGACTTCTTTAAAGAGGATGATTAGTCTAGGTAAATTTCTGGAATAGATTATGAATGCTCAGATACCTGTGAATACTATGTTACTATTGAAAAATAAGTAGGTGTGCCTCCAGTGAGCCTCATTTAGTTTTGACCTGAGCTCACATGACACAGTTTGACTCATATTTTTTTAATAATCTAGTTTTTAACCTAAGATTTCCCCACAGGCATCAGCATTCTTGGATTTCCATGCAGAATAGTAACAAAAAACTACCAGGAAACTTCAGGCTGACCCTCCAGCCCAGGTTCTCCCTGCCTGCTGGGTCAGCACACATGGACTGAGTCACAGGGAGTCATCTCTGACACAGCAAGGGGAAAAGCACAGGAGTTCACTGTAAAGAAAAATGCCCTTAACTCAAACTGTGCCAGAAAAGATCTCATCTTGCTATTAAGAGCCTGAAACAGTATGCATGAGGTATCCAAATTCTAAGCACAGAACCATGGAATTGTTTGGGTTGGAAAGAACCTTTTAAAGGTCAGCTGGTCTAACCCCTCCACAATAAGCAGGGAAACCTGCAACTAGACCAGGTTGTCAAGAATTATAATACAATGCATCAGACCAGAAAAACTTGATTTAACATTTTTTTTATGCTTTGCAAGTAGCTGCAACCAGTTCTTGCTGGCATATTCAGTGCTTAGATTGAAAGAATAATACTTACTTGTGTGGTTCTGATACAGCTCTATAAAGTGTAAGGAGCTTATTGCTTTATTCTTTGCCTAGGGAACAAAAGCAGAAAACATTTTTCCCCTTGAATTCTTCCGCTAAGCATTTGCAATTTACCATTATTCAGTTAATTAGATATAGAAAAAGAAAGAGAAAAACAACTTAGGAAAACAGATTTGCCACATCTAAACTCTGTGGAAATGAAGATGTTTGGTCTGGAGAAGAGGAGGCTCAGGGGAGACCTTACTGCTCCCTACAGACTCCTGAAAGGAGACCCACGTGAGGTGAGGTTTGGTCTCTTTTCCCAAGTAGCAAAGGATGGGATGAGAGGAAATTGCCTCAAGCTGTGCCAGTGGAGGTTTAGATGGGAAAAGTTTCTCCCCTGCAAGGGTTACAAGCACTGGAGCAGGCTGCCAGAGGAGTGGCTCAGTCCACCATCCCTGGAGGTGTTTGGAAGATGTGCAGACAGGGCACTGAGGCTGCTGGTGGACTGGGCAGCGTTACATCAACAGCTGGACTGGGTGATCTTAAGGGCTTTTCTAACCTAAACCATTCTATGATTATCCTAAATCATTCTGTGATTATCTGTATCAAGACAGGCAAAGCAAACACATGGATTTACTTCTTTGCAAAGCCCACAAATTATACTGATTATTAGGGAAAAAACCCATAAGTGTAGGTATGAATTATTTGTAATTGTCATCAAGTAAAAAAAAATTCAATCAACATACTTTCCTTAAAGCATTTGTCCTGTCACCTGCCTTCCCTATTGCAAAACCTGCAAGAGAGAAAGAGGCATTTTATTGCTGAGAAACAGATGATGCAGATGATCTTCAGAAAGAAAACTGGAAAAAACCAAAGAACTTCACAGCCACGTTTAGCATTTAGATTTCCACTCCACTGCACAGACCATACTCAAAAAGTGGTTCAGAGAAAATCACAGGGACAGTTTAGGAGTTATGAACACCTAACAGCTGGATGCCAACTGCTTGTTGTCAAAGGAAAAAAAAACAAGGCTTAAGCTGTTTTTGTGTGTTTGACCAAACTTTGTTTCAGACAATTGAGTAGTGGTGACTGCTTCAGACAAAAGAAATAATCCACTCTGTTTAAAAATAAAGAAGGGAATGAAGGAAAAAAGCCTGGGACAACTTCAGTTCCATCATTTAGGACATCTGGATTACAGTGATAACACATTCCATGAAGAAGCTTTCCAAAGAAGAGGCAGGAAGAGTTTTTCCAGAGTAACACAACAGAACCACACCTTCCTCTCTAGAAATTTTCCTCCACTCCCAAGTGCAAGCAACATTCAGCTGGAGGAACACACGAGGCCTTGAATCTTTCACAGAAGCAAAGTTCAGCAAAACTCTGGCTGACCATGAACACAGCTGTCTTATTAAAGCTGCCACAAAATATTCCATCACCAGATGTTACCTTGTTCATACAATAAATACATACATACAACAAATACATACATACAATAAATACATACATACATACAACAGATAGATACATACATACAATACATACAATAAATACATACATACATACAATACATACATACATACAATAAATACAACACATACCTGCAGCCCCTTTACCATTCCCAACAGCCACTAAGGCACGGACTGATTTTTTTCTGCCTTCCTTTGCCTTCATACAAAACACATTTCTCACCTGAAGAAAAAAAACCAACACAAAGTTTCCTGTTATTCTACATAATCCAAATGGGTTGGGTTTTGTTAGTTTTTATTTCTTTTTTTTTTTTTAAGAGAATCAAGTTTGCCAAAAAAAACCAAAGGTATTGGAGGTCTGTATTGTATACACTTAAAATATCTATACTATCTTTGTCAGTAGGTAGCATCTGCAGTGGGAGACTGGCTTCAAGGCATTAAATACATAAAGGTTGTTAAAAATCTCCACTCAGAGAAAAAGTTACCTCATGAAAGTTACCTTTAATGCAAGCAACCCCTCTGTTGTGTTCAGCTGCACAACAGATAATGCTCTCATGATGCCAACTTTATGTGTGATTTCAAGCATGATGAAAAAACATGGGAAAGAAATGGAAAGTAATGCTAATATTGAAAAAGTGACACCAATATTGAAGTGCCCTGCCCTCATATTTTAATCTAATTTAGAAGCACTCTCAGGAATTGCTCAAGGTCTGTTGTTGCTCTACACAAATTAAAATTTAGGACTGAAATCTACTTGCATGCTGCAGAAGGCAGCCTCAATACAGCGATGACAGCTGCTGAAAAGGAGATTCCATTTAGGAGAGGGGAAGAAGAAGGAAATAGCCTGAAGCTGTGTCAGAGGAGCTTTAGTTTGGATATCAGGAAAAAGCTTTTCACGCAGAGGGTGCTTGGGCCCTGCAACAGGCTCCCCAGGGCAGTGCTCACAGCACCAAGCCTGACACAACAATCTCAGGCACACGCTGTGACCCTTGGGTTGTTCTATGCAAGGCCAGGAGCTGGACTGGATGGTCCTGATGGGTCCCTTCCAAGTCAGAATATTCCATGATTCCATCAGCAGGTCACTGCTTTACAGCCCCCTCCTTAGATGGTTCAATACATCTCAAAGTGGACAAGAGACAGATGTACAGGTGGGAGGGAGAGCACGTTCTGGGAAAAGGGAGGACAACCAGACCTAGAGAATGCAGAATATGGCAAAAGGTCACTAAGATAATGAGATAAAGGGAAGAGACTGGTTACATGTCAGCCCAAACCAGCTTTGGTCTGCTGGGGTTTAGAAATACTTCAGAGTTTGTCCTTTGGTGAACCTGGCTCATTTGGATGTGCAAACCACAGCTCTGAGGCTGAGGCTACCTGCCTGTGAGTGGGGACCCCTAACACCAACCAGGAATTCACAATGTGCTGTACCCTTAATTCCAGGGGAGAGACAGCCAAGCAAGGAGCAGCTTAGCCAAGCAGTGATGCAGATTCATGATGCAGAACTGCAAATAATCAAACTGTATAAATATGTTTGTATTTTTGGCTGTCAGTGTGCTAGCTTTACCCACAGCACCTCTGTTGGAGCAGAACTATAAATAAATCAGATAGCTCCACTGTGTGTGCACTGACTTCTTGTACACTGGGTGAGAGAACCCAATTTTGGGACAACAATCTGAGATCCTTTGTCCATCTGTTCTAGCTCCCTTGGTTTTGTTTATATATTGAACTAAATGTTTATTTAAAGACATACTACATATGCTGTATGTAGTACATGAATTATAGACCAAGTATCAAATGATAATACGTAGCATATATAAAAATCCTGTTCCCTACATGTAATTCTTCAGTAAGCTACTCTGCTTGTAGTGTTATGCATCTGAAAGTAGATTATTAGAAAATACTTGGTCATGGTTTAAACATTCTTACTAAAATTCACCATAAGAAATCCAAACAAAGAAAAAACCAACCTGAAACCAACAACCCCCCCCCAAAATTTCAGTGTCTTCACTAGGTATGGATTATGGTTAGGGTTTCAAAAATTTCACCTTGCTTTCATTAAAATAAAGATGCTGTTTAATTCAAGGTGCCCACACATTCTAGAGAGCACTTTGAAGAAATATCAGCCTTGCCAATTGCTTATTCCAAGCTATTTTTCTTTCTTCAAACTCACTGCTGTCAAGAACAAGCTAAAAAATCACACCCCATAAGATGAAAGTGCCTGTGTAAATGGGCTATTTAGAGAAAATGCAAAATCATAATGGAAGAAAAGGGAGTGAAGCAGCATCATCTCCCCAGGAGCATCAAGAGAATACTATTTTTGCTTTGCACACACTTTTATCTTCTGCTGCCAATCTCAGTAGGTATCTGTATAAAAATAGAATCAGCACATCAAAAATAAAGGATGTAGAAATCTCCTCATGGATTATTCCTCTCCCTTTCCAGAATGTGGCAATAAAGACACATACAAGGAGCTTCTGTGCCAGTCTTCAACCAGCACAGCCTCTGGAAAGTGACTGAAACCCAGGCACAACCACCCCTAAGATCAGACTGCCACTCAAGTTAGACTGAAAGGCAAGTTTTAAACTTTGAGAGCAGATGCAGCACATGCTCAACCTAAATCCCAGTGTACCTCAAATTATCTGTCTCCTTGTATCCAGCATCCAGTGGTGAAATGCTGCAAACTCAGCTTTCTTTCTAGAACTGAGGGAAGAGCAGCACCCCAAAACCAAAATGAAACCACCTCAAACATCTGTCCAGAGGAGAAATAACAATGTGGAAGCAAGTTACACTCAAAGAAAGGCTGCTACACATTATTATCCTTTCAGCTGTTGCACTTGGTTAAAAAAGGGTCAAAATCCAACACTTCCTGTGAGGTTTTGTTTCTCTAAAAGCCAAATGAATGACTGGCCAACTTTATTGCCCTTGGGAATCCCTCCTTTCTAGAAATCCTATTTTAGCCATGATTTCTAGGAACCTGCCACCTCTAGGCCACACTCCTGACCCTGCCACTCTGCTATGCAGAGAAAAGTCTGCACAGGCTGATGCCCTCAGGGGACAGCAGTCTCTGGGCCCAGCAGCTCTCCAAGGTACAAGGGGAAATGAGATCAAATGAGAGCAGGGTGGAGTGCTGAAAGAAAAGCACTTCCATGCCAATGAGCCCAGACAGGTCAGGGGCACAGCTAAAAGGTTTGGGAATCCAGTTACCTAAAAGAATTGAGCAATCAACTTGTTAACAAAAGCCAAAGCCATGGTAGCTACACCATGTGCCCATCAGCACTCTGTGCACCAAGGGTGGAGCAGGGTGGTACCACAATGGCAGAACCCCTCCCAGCTGCAGTGTTTGCCCTGAAATGGTTCTTAACCTTCACCCTCAGAGCAGGAGGTGCTCTCCCCATCCCAGCACCCTTACAGAAAGATGGGGATGCAATCCCACACTGAGCCCTGCAAGCCAGCACAACAGAAATAACAACACTCACACAAACACAAGCAGCACTAATAACCTTGTCCTGCTCCTCTCTCTCTCCTCTCAGTGTGGCCTCCTAGTACAGCTCCCAGCTGAGTACAGATCCTTTGGACTGAGCTCCCAGAAATGCATCCTCAAAGTCACTCTGCAGCTGGAATGGCTTCATTTCCTTTAGAAGGATGAGCCATAATTATGCCCAATTAAAAGTCACTCAAAACCTTTTGGGTGTTCCAAATGTCAGTTATTCCTTCCATACAGCCTGACAGGTAAGAGATAAAAATAATCAAGTATTAATAAACAGAACAGTTGAGGGTAGCATTCCTAAACTCTACTTTTAGGGCAGACCAAAATCTTTTGAGTACTCCCAGAGTATCAGAAATACATCCCAGCACAGCACTGACCTCTCATGTTTTCCTGTCACAGGTAGCTCCAGGTGCTATGCTAAAAACTGTCTGAAATTTTCATTGCCAGTCTAAAGACACTGTCAGCATCATCTAGGGAACAGAAGACTTCCCTAAATTCTAAAAGCAAAATGTAGAGCCTACAAATACCTCAAAAGTACTTCTGAGGCAACATCTCATTAGAAGTAAATTATGACTCAAAGAGTATCCTTTATACCATGTAATTTTTTAGTCAAGGCTGTCAAACAATGGATCTCAGACACTGTAATTCATGCAGCATTTCTTTCTCACAAGCCTTTTTTTTTTTGCACTCTTTGAAAAAACAACTTCCAATGACTTATAAAGAGAAACAAAGGGGTTTAGCCTGTGCATTAAAGAACATTCTTTTTGCCACAAGTAACAAGCCTACCAAGCTGTCAAGAAGAGGCCTGATGCAGGCAGGAAGGACCTTCCTCATGTCAGAGTGACAGCAACAAGGCAAACAAGGCGTCCAGGAAGGAACAGGAGCCATCATGCAGCCACTGCCACCCAGAGCTCTCTGTCCCCTGCAGCCACCATCCCTTGTGCTGTGTTTCTGGCACTTCCTCAGAGCCCCATAACTGATGGCAGCGGCACAGATGACATTTCCAGGCTGTGTGACATCAATGACAGAGGAGCCTCCCAGTGCCACACCTGCACTGCAGCAGAGGAGGAAGGAGGAACACTCTGACTGTTGGTTAGGCAATTGTTTTCCTCACAGCTATCAGTTATGAACAAGGAACTTTCCAGTTAGAAACCTGATTAATTGAGTGAAGAACTAGTGAATTCCTGTGCTAGATGAGTCAGTACAAAGGGATTGAGTGGTTGGTTGTTTTCCTGCCTAGCAAGTTCATTAAATGAACTTTAATTTAACTTTAACTTAGCAAATCTGAGTGATCCAAATGGACTGAGACAAGAACACCTTTTGCTACTTTGCATTCTGTAGTTCAACACTCAAACACAAATCTCTGACTGTTTTTGTAGGTTTATTTAAAAATGCTAGTACCATACCTGAACCATCTGGCTCAAAACCAGATCTATTCTGACCCTGGAAAGGTTGCACTGACCCTGCTAAAATGGAGCCATGCTTGCCCAAAATTCTTCAAGTTGCCTCACCCGAAACAGGCAATGGAAACAAAAAACCATGAACAAACCAGCAAGTGATCACCAAGATCACAGTTTCCACAACTGGTAGGAGGCAATTTCAGTGTTGGACAAAACCCTTTTGAGATCTGTCTTTTGCAAAGGGCTTTATTTATAACTTTATCTTCTCCTTTAGAAAGTTCCCCTTAATGAGAAACAGAGGGCCACCAACCTCATGCTCGTGCCTTCAGGCCCTACTGAGCACAAGGTCTCACTTTCTACTTTTAATTGCACTACAAGGCAATTACTATTAAAGCACAGGATGTCATGTAGGCTACTTTTTTTTTCTGTGTTAGCATGCTCATTTTGGAGAAAAATAAAAGAAAAATTCATCTGAGGGTTGATGACACATGAAATGAAGCCGGAAAGTGAAAATAATAATGGCACATGTCAGCTGCACCTGTAGATTTTAATTACCACTGTGATTATATTATGATAGAACACCAGTTAAGCATTACCATCAGCTCTATTTAAAGAGATTGTTCTTATCTCTAATATATGAGTAGAAATGGAAATGTTGCCTTAAACTGGCAGGAAAAGTAAGAAAAGTTAACCCAAGTTCTCTATGACAACTTTAGTTCTAGTTGACATGAAAATCTGAGCTTGTCTCTATTTTTCAGTCAGGAGAAATCAAATTACAGTTTTTCTGTTTCTATATTATAAGAAAACACTTTAATAAGCAATTTCTCTCTTTGTTTAGCAAAACAGCACAGCCTTTTCAGTAGCATAATCACAAGAAAAAGGGCCTATTATACCTTTGTTCATAAGGCAGTCCTTTAAAAATGGCTCTGAGTTTCTTGCTGTGAAGCACAACTTCCCAGCAAATATTATTTTAATCTCCTGTACTGTTGTGAAGGCAAATATAATGGAAAACACATCCAGAAATAGCAGCATGTCTCTCACCTATTTAAGCCAGGAATGCTAAAATGATCTATTTATTTCAAAACTTGTACTTGTTATCAGAAAATTGTAAGACTCAATTATCTTGAGCTCACTGCTTATTTTGAACAGAGAATTTTTGCTGCTGCTATTTTTCTGCAAAAACATTCCACTTTCTCAGATCGTCACAACTGTGGCAATCTCATGTAACAACAGAGCCCCAGCCTGCTTTCAAAAGCTCTTTTATTACTCAAATATAATAAAGCATTGAGACAGATTTCTGCAGCACATGGAACCACTGCAGAGCAACTCAGCTCTGCTGTGTGTAAATAATTCTGCCAGTACAGCAGGGCAAAGTCCCCTGCTCTGGCACCCAAATGAGAGCCAGCTGTGACAGCAGCATCCAACATCCTCTGCTCTGCCATGGGCCCCTTCAGGCAGCAGAAGGCACTGCCAGCTCAGGGCTTGGCAACAAAAATCACTTCTTTGAGAAACAGTTCCTGTGCAATTCCGTTTTTACAAATGGCCTTCAAACACAGACTCAGCCAAAGGCCAAGGGCTCCACATGGTCTTTGCTGTATCAGTCAAAGCCCATGGTGTGGTCCAGTCCACTCTAAAAACCCAATGAGATATGAAAATGGTTTAACAGGCCACAGATTTTGTCTCCCCATCCCTTCTGAGAGATTACCTAACTTGTTTTTAAAAAAGCTCCAATGACAGACATTCCATATACTCCCAATTCATTCCAGCATTCAAATTCCCATTTGCAAGTCATTCTTTATGTCTAAATTTACCTTGCTTTTTATTTATATCCATTGCTTTTTATCCTTTGCTTTTTATCCTTACAGCAGACATCTAAAACAGTTTACATCTTTCCCCTCTGCAGGATTAAAAAAAAAAAAAAAAACAAAAACAGAAACCAACTCATGATTTTTAACTACCCAGACTGAGATTTCAATACAGCATCACTGTTTTTTTTCCACATCTCAGGAGGTACCAAAGCCCACTGCCACAAGCAAAGATTTGGATTTATCCAGAAAACACTCAAACCACTGGACAGAATTCCAGCTGATGGTCATCTCAGCAAAATGCAGAAAGATAATCAAGGGCAAGGAAACCCATTTGCACATTTACCAGAACAGGAGAGAAGCCTCACATGCATTTCTGGAGTACAGCTGTCAGGTAGCTCAGCTTCTGACTTGCCTGGTTATTCTTTTAACTTTCAGACAAGGAGCTGGTGTGAATCAGGCTATTTTGTTAAGAAAATGTTTCTCTTAGCCCTTCTCTCTCAAATGAAGAGCCAAGGCAACTCACTTTCTCATAGGTTGTGCAGCTGAAACAGAAAACCAGACTAATTCCTACTGCTACCATTCTGACTTAGCAAAGACTTGTTAAATAATTCCAAGGTCAATATAAAGTAGTGATAATTCTTCAAAGTCCCTGGAAAGATTTGCAATGCTTACCTCAATGACTCTTGTTTCAAAATCTTCATAAGTTTCTGTAGGGAGAAAAACAGAGTGTTATATTTCCTTGTGTTCCTTGTCTATCAGCACACCCTCCTGTAGGTGGTACAAATTAAGAAGGACACAACTTTTGTGGAGCTGTAATTTATAAAGCAGTCTCAGCAAGAAGTAGGAAAGGTAAGATAATTTGAACCAGCAGTGTAAACTGCCTTCTTCCCTAAATAACTGCTCTGAAACCTCAAATAAACCTCAAATTTTATATATACAGAGCAAAAGCTGTAAATCATTAAAATCACCAGATGGGTAATTTCCACTATGACTAAAGTATTATTCAAATTTTTTCAGAATATTCTGAAGCTTTTATCATATAATTAACAGGGATTCAAAGAGATTTGGGGTTTGGACTAGATGACCTGATAAAAAGCCTCTTCCAATTCAACCTATTCTTTGATCCTATGGAAATGGAAGCACTTCTGTATCCACACTTTTGTGAAATTCCAGAAAGGGGAGGGGGAGCATGAAAAAAACCAATATATGACCACTTCAAATAACCATAGTCCTTACAACCTCTTGCTTTTCCAACTCATCCCATAAACAAGAGTATTTCAGTATAACACAGGAAACCTTTACTTGGTGTTGCTACAGTGAGATTTTGGAGGAAAGCTTAAAAGGCTGTAATGGTGTAGAACTGGGGCCTCAGTCCTTGACCAAACATTGGTTTATTATTTACCCAAAACCTCCAAGATGTTTATAAACATGATAATCTTGGCACAGTTTAGAGATCTGTCAGTTTAGAGATCTGTCAGGCTGCACAAAGCAGGTTTCTAGCTGACAGTAAGGATATGAATCCCAGCAGGCACTCTCTGATCCCCCTGAAGCTCTTCAGCTGCTAAAGAAACACTGCAAATCTGGGAGAAAAGCAATTTGATTTCTGAGCAGAAAACACTGTTCCTTCTGCACTCCTAGCTGGCACAAAAGTGCCACCAGGGAATCCAGTCATGGCACAGCCTCAGGCCAAAAGGATTCTTTGGGTTTGGTAGTTTCAGGTCTGCTCTTCCTATCACCTTGACATTGCTTTGCACACAGGGATTGTCCCAATTCCCCTGCAGAATCATTAATCCTCTGAATAAAAAGAAACTGAAAGAACTGTGGGGGTCTGAAGATCCCCAACATTTTTAGCAGACTAAAAGGAAATCAGTGCATGCTAACCAGAAACTGCTTTTTCTCAAACTCATCTATAATACAGGCTGACAGCTTCATTCTCCTATTTTGATTGCAGTGCCCTTTCCTCTTTTTGGCAGAACTTGATCCGACTGGAACAGGCTCCACACTGCCCACTTTAATGCAAGTAATCCATATCAGTAGTACCAGCCAAAAGCAAAACCAAGGCAAACACCACAAGGTAAAGTTCACAAATGCATAAACACTGTTTACAACAGCTGTCACTTCTTTTAGTGGGATAAACTCAACACAGTCTTGTGTTGAGAGTATGGAACTCTCATATAAAACCATGGCACTTCCTTGACCTGCTCCATGTTCCACCACTGACTTATGGGGAATTTGGAGCAATTAATCTCTCAGATCTCCTATTTTCACATTGACAGATTCAGTGACAGCTGGCCAAGTCCACTGCCCCATCACTGCCTTCCACAGAATATTTGCTTTTAGGGTATCAACATGAAATGCAACAGTGCTAGAAAATACCACCTGTCTTTCTCAGCTCCTCTTGTCAGTAAGCAGAGTTTCACAATAAAAACTCAGCCCAACAGGAACTGACAAGTCTTTTTCATGTTTAATTAGTTGAAAAAGATTAGGTTTCTAAATGTTAAAGCTACTACAGAATCTCTAGTAGTCTGAATAACAGCACTGTACAAAAGTCACCTCTCTGCTGTACATATAAAAGCTCTAGCTTCACTATATTGAACTACTTAGGAAATAAAAAATAACTTTTATAGTTATTATGGTAGTTATTTATTGCAGCTTCTTCTAAAAGCTACATTCAAACTACATAATCTTTAACCCTATTTCATTATTTGAACTAGAATTTCAACAAGATTGATTTATCCCACAGGATCCTTTAAGAAACTATAAAAAAAACATGACTGTACTTTCATACTCAAGACAATTGATGGTGGACACAGAACATTTCCATCCTTCAAGATTGCTGTAGCAGTCTGACAGAACAGAGTGCTCTGTAATACCACATAAAATCATTGTCTGTAATGGAACAGAACAGTCTAACAGCTGCAGGAAATAAAGCAGTGAAATTTTAACAGATTTCACTGGTGTGAGCAGTACCTGCTCTTTGATTTAGCTTGCTTGTGTGTGGGCCTGGAACAAAGTACAAAACCAATTTTCATTCACAGAAAAAGCCTGGATCTCACTTTCTCCAAGTCTCCCCTCAGAAAGGCAAAGGGAGAGGCAGAAGATAATTGGTTTTCTTACCTCCATTAGGACCAGGGTCAGGAGGATCCAGAATGACACCTCCCCAGCACTTTCCACTCCACCCTCCCTCTCTCTTAATTTTTATTTTCTTTTTCTTCTCAAATGTATCTCTCTGCTGAATGATTTCAGACTGAATTCTCTCTCGTTCTTCTTTTTTTCGCTGGGAAACTTCCTGCACTTTCCCAGTTTGCAGCACAGGAGCATTAAGACCAGGCCAGAGGAAACCAGAACGTCCTTAGAAATAACAGAGAAAAATTATGCTTTGCTCCAAATTAGAATTGCAACTCTGCACTCAGGAAAAATGCAGTGAAATGGAAAATTCTCACATATTTCAAGTGCATTCTATGATGCAGAATTTATAACTGGAAAAGCAAAACCAACATTAAATAATCATATCAAGATTTTTTTGTTTAAAGACAAAAATATCTCAAGCAGTTCTGGCATCACAGAAAGGAACTTTGTCCATTTATGAAATCAAGAAACACTGCACACAAAAACATCAAGATGTGTTTTCAGCTTTGTATTTATGATCTACCTTCACCAATCTCCTGGCCTCTATTGAGATTCTTCCTTAGCTTTTTCTTCTTTTTCTTTCCTCTTCCTTTCTTTACTCCCACGCCAGTCTCTGCCAAAGCTCCTTTCCAGAGCTGATCAGCTGTCACTGAAATAAAAAATAAAACTTCCATAAGTTATATTCAAAAACAGCTTACACTGGAAACTGAAGCAGAACAAAAAATAACCCCAAACTTGAAACCTGCCTGATCTTTGCTTTGCTGGAATTTAAACTGTAGAAAGTGATTTCCTACTCTGTGCATATGTATTTGGTGCAGAGATGTGTCTCTACTCCTGATTACTGCACTGAGAGAGGCCCACAGCCAAGGGCATGTTTTTTACAAGGTTTTTCAAGAGTGATTTAAGGACAAGTAACCAGTATGGTATTCATTTCCAGGTCATGAAAAGAAAATCATTCATTAGTAACTCAGAGCAGCAATACCTTGCAGTACTTATCCAAGGACATTGATCAGTGACAGTCAATTTGAATCACCCCTAGAAATATCCAAGGGCTACCCTGCTTTAAAATGCACAAAACACAAAAAATTAGGCAAAACATAAACCTGCTGCTCTTCAGAAGTTCTGAAAATATAATGTCCCCCTTATTGCCTGTGTGAGTGGAAAGGAATGTGAGGAGAAAGGAATACAAAACACTTTAACAGCATCATCACAGAGCTCTGGCTCTGCCAGGCCTCCTCAGGCAGTGGCTGTGGCCAGGACCATGCACTGCCTTGGGGCTTCACCCAGCACAGCAGAGCAAGACTTAGGAAACAAATTCAGTAGATACCTGCAAACTCCTACTCACCCAGCTGATGGCAATACAGGACACCACAGCAGCTTAGACAAAAAAAACCAAAAAAAAACCAAAAAAACCCCCAAAAAAACCCAACAAAAAAACCCCAAAAAAACCAAAAAAAAAAAAAAAAAAAGAAAAAGAAGAAAAAAACTATACCAAAAAGAAACTGATTATGTGAAAAGACACCATATATAATATTTCTCAGATTCCCAGGATGGGTCAGGCTGGCAGGGACCACTGTGGGACATCTGCTCCAACCTCCCTGCTCCAGCAGGGCCATCCCAGAGCACAGGGCACAGGATGGTGTCCAGGTGGTTCTTGGCTATCCCCAGTGAGGGAGACTCCACAGCCTCTGGGCAATCTGTCCCAGTGCTCGGGCACTGCACAGGGAAGTTCTTCCTCATGTTCAGGTGGAGCTTCCTAAGCCTCAGTTCCTGCCCCATTGTCCCACTGCCTCTGGACAGAGCCTGGTCCATGCTCTGGCTCCTCCCTGCAGGCACTGGCAGACATGGATGAGGTTCCTCTCGGGGTCTCTTCTCCAGCTGAGCAGCCCCAGCTCCCCCAGCCTCTCCTCAGAGCTGAGGGGCTCCAGTCCCTTCCCCATCTCTGTCCCCCTCTGCTGGACCCGCTCCAGGAGCTCCAGGTCTCTCTTGTCCTGAGGATGCCACAATTGGAGCCAGCACTCCAGACTGGCCTCCCCAGGGCTGAGCAGAGGGGCAGGATCCCCTCCCTGCCCTGCTGGCACTGCAGCTCCTGGTGCAGCCCAGGGTCCCCTTGGCCTCTTGTCCCCAGGGCAGGGCTGGCCCATGGACAGCTCCTTGTCCAGCAGCACCCCCAGGTCCTTCTGTGCAGAGCTGCTGCCCAGCAGGGCACCCCAGCCTGTGCTGGTGCCTGGGGCTGTTCCTGCCCAGCTGCAGGACTCTGCACTTGCCCCTGTGAAATTCCAGGAGGTTCTTCCCTGCCCATCTCTCCAGCCAGAATGCAGCAGCATCACCAAGGTTCTGTCTGCAGACCAATGCTATTGCGTGCTTGAGCCAGGGGCAGTGTAAATCATGTCTTCTCTGATTACAAACTGATTTTATTTATTTAAAATAGACAAAAAAAACTCAGTAAAAACTTTTAACCAGGGGAATTAAAACAACAATAAAATCACTACCACTTCCCACCAGCAATCAATTATTTTCAGAACAATGTGCTTGAGAGATCCTCCCCCACAGACTGGAAAATGCTTTGGAACTGGGAAAGCTCTGCCATCCTGAAGGACAGAAACAATCCAGGATGCCCAGAGGTGCCACTGAGTGCCCAGGTTCATTTTTGTACTAAGTTAGTTTAAGGCGTCAAGGTGGCACTTCCAAAAGTTTGACCCACACCTATGCACTCAAATATCTTTTTCCAAGCAGGAAGCATAACTGATTCCTTTTTGAGAATCCTGAATCCAGCAAAGCTCAGCACACAAGGAAGGACACACAACTCTGCAAGCCCAGGGAGCTACAAAACTATATTACCTCAAGACAGCCAAGAGCAGGGTGGCCTCCACATACCCAAAAAACATGGGTTATGAACAGCTCAACAAGGCAAAACATGGAACAGGGATTTGGGCTCTACTGCAGACAAGTGCAAATCTGTGTATTACAGACCAGCACAAATGCCCATGGATAACAGCAAAGTTTATCCCACTTCTTATATGCTGTGAGGCAAGAACTGAAAAGCCTCCTGGGTAGGCTTTAGTCCCTGTAAAAAAGATGTTTTTGTCTGAAATTACATGCTCTTTTCTAGACATTCAAGTAAACCCCAATGGCCAGAGGTTTGGAAGTTAAAACAAATCCCACAAACAGCAGCTGCATCAAATGGCTTAAAACCAGGGTCTGAACTGTCAGCCACTAAAAACCTTCCAGCTGATTACAACACATCAATGCAGGTAGCTGTGAGCTAAGTGTGTGTGTGGGAAACAAAACCAACAAAAAACCCCACCAAAACCAACAAAAACTTACATAAAAATGCATTACCTACCTAGTGCAAAAATTTTTTTTGGAGGAAAAAAAGCAAAGTAAGTAGGTAATGTGTTTTTCAGTAAATCATGTTAAGTTGGCTATGGGGCTGCTCCATTAGGTGGAAGGCTGATCATCAATCCTGGGAAGCTTCTTAGCTGATTCAGAAAACACTGTGTAACCAGCAATTCTTTTTTAAAAATGATAATCCTGCTAGCCTGGAAATATGGAATCATAATAAAGGTGCGCACATTTTTCTTTGCATGGCTATTTTTAAGCTGGAGCAGTCCCTCAATCTGCAGTTTGGGTGACCCTACTAAGGGTCAAACAGCTACAAAAGAGGCTGCAGAGGGGCAGCAACAAGCAGCTAAGAGAAAAGGGCAGCTCTGGAGCTGGTGAAATATGCCAAAAAAAATCCTGCTCTTTGAGCTGCACTCCAAATATACATACAATCAGATCACTTTAATTCCAATAGAGGGAAGTAGCAAAGGTCACAGAGTCAGGACATTGTGTTGCACCAGAGGAGAACATTCAATGCCAACACATCCATGAAGAACAGGTCAGGCTGAGTCAAGCTTTGGCCTCAAGCACTGCACAAATCCTGACAAAATTAGAACCAGATGAAAACATCACATTTGGTCCCAAAGTGCAGCTCATCTCATCAGTCTACAATAATACCATCATGTGTTTGGAAAGCAGCTGCATTTAATGAAACACATCAGAAGCCTGCAGGCTGCTGAGTTCTTTATAGGATGGAGGTATCACGCTGATTTTAAGACAAAGTGACAAGAATGGGATGTGAAAGGGATAGGCTGTCATCAGGAGCACTGCAGTGCTGGGGACATTGCTTATGACAGACAGACAACCCACCACTGGAGAAAATAAAAATCTGTGTGTAAGAAAGGTCAATCTGACTTGGCAGCAAAGCACCAAGGTGATTAGTGAGCACACACACAGGCAGGAGGAGAGGATGATTTGGAGGAAGTAACTGCAGGCAGAAAGCAGGACCAGTGCACTGCCTTCACACTTGTGGAGATGCTCTGGAATTAACACTACAGCAGACATGCAGTGTCTTTGAGATTTATGGGCTTATTTTATTTTGCCTTTGTGAAATAGGATGTTGCATGCATTCCTCAGGAGCTAAAATAAAACCAGTCATAAAAGCCACTCCACATTTTTAGTCAGTTACCCAAAAGCACAGAGCTACTGAGTGGGGGGAAAAAGTGTCATCTTTAGGATTTTATTTTATAGACTAGAAAAAGATCCACTACTGAACTGAGCTGAAAGCATGCTTCATGCAAGCTGATCACTAACAACAGTAAGTCTGTGTAACATCACTCCATTTTTGCTTAATCTACACAAAAGGTATTTGTAATACTCTGGAAATTATCTGGGTTTTTGTCTTTTTATATTATCCCTGAAAAGCTGGAATGAGACAGGTAATTATCAGATTAATATTTGGCCACACCTCAGTAAACCAAAAGTATTGGAAGACTTGCTGTAAGCCCCATCAGAAACCAGTATCCTAGATACTCATTAACTGAGATTAAAATCAGATTTCTTTGTCTCCTGGAAGATGAGTTCACAGCTAGCTGAGCACACAAAGAAAGACAAAGAGCAGTAAGCTGGAAAACTGAAGGGAATAAAAGGAGAAGAAAGAATCAATTTTCTAAAGCAGCTAAGTAGGCTCACTTCTTTCCAATACAAGTAATCTTTCCCTAAGGTTTTTGGTGACAAATAGCTTGTGGCAGCACAGTAGCAGATATAGAAAGACATTAATATTGGCATAATAAAAAGAGTAAAGAACTGTTATAATAATCATACTTCTACTTACAGTAAACAGTGCCTCAGTGCACTGCTGTCCACTAACACCATTACATTTGTGCAGCTGTACTACCTAAGGAACACAGTAAGGTCTTTTCCATCACTTACATTCTCTTCCAAGTTTCAGCCTGGAATACACACTTTTATTAACAGATGAAATCTTAGAAAACACCAATTGCCACCATCTCCAAACAAAAATAGGATTTAGAAAGAAATGCTTCACGCATATGAAATATGAATGAGCAGAGAATGTGCTGCTACAAATTTAATGATAAATTACAGTCTATACACAGCTGTTTAATGACCACAGTGAGACATTTCTTCTTGCATGCAGACCTTTAACTTCATTAATTTACCCCTTTTGCTTAATCCAGAAGTTTAACACACTTATCTGGAACCTGGAGACCCACACACTTCCTGAATTGAAGGACTTCAACCTTGGTCTCCCATTTTCTGCAGGAATGTACATCTCTCTGTTGTTTCACAAACACCATTCCAAAAAATAACTTTCTGCTTTCAGCTCCCTTTCCACATGTACTTCAAAGATTCCTAGGAGAGAGGCTGGCACAGAGCAGGCCACATCAACAACCCTAACCAGGATTTGGCAAAGAACTGCAATTTAAGTAGCTTAGGTGAGGAAAAGGAGTGATCCAAATCTAAGCTTATGATGTCATATTCTCTCTCCAGCACCTTACAAAATGTGCCTGACAACAATATCCTTAACTACAAAGCATTTAGGGTAAAGGTGCTAGGAAAAAACATACACAGAGCAGCTGTCTGAAGAGCAAAACCTACAACTCAATGCAGTGGCTGAACATGACTGAAATAATTTAGATGTCATTTCCAATTGAATGTATTACCATTCAACTTCAAGCTCAATTCTTATGAGTGGCTGCAGTCATTCTCACAATTACATTAAAACCCACTTCCAAAACAACAGCAGTGAACCATCCAAAACAAAGATGGAGTTTGACTTTATCCACCTTAATCATCTTCAGCTGAACTCATACACTGCTCAAAACCTGTCAACTCAGTTCACACCATCTGTTATTCCTGAGGAGTTATGTTCCTAATGTGTTTTCCTCCTAGCTTTAAACATGGAAGTCTTTCATTCCAAGACTACTCAGGCTTTGTAAAGTTACTTATGGAAAATGCTTAACTCCTCTAGGTTGAATCCTCTCCTCCATGACTCAAAAGGGAATATTCTGCAGATGAAAATACAAAGAGATTTATTAATGAGAGAAAAATGGAACAATGGCATTCGAATACCAGAGGGATCACTGTTAACATGTGAGATTCTACAGCAGACTCATCAACAGCAGTGTGCCCATCCCAAATGAGAGCTGCTCTTGCCACTTGACCTCTGCAATGCCACTGCCATCATATGACATCAGTTTCCTGATCTCCTGTCTAACCCTGGCCCACGAGCAGAAAACCATGGATCTATAAGATCAATAAAAAATGAGATATAGTGCCAGATTACTCTTATTAGTATTAAGTCACCACACTCAAAACATTGTTTTCTTCAAAGAAAGAGACCCTTTCTCAAAAGAGACCTCTCGGATTTTAAAAATGGCAGTGTGTGATGCATATCTGAAACTGAGTTCTGCTGGAAGAGAAGACAAAAATCTCCCCCTCCCTGGTGAGGCCATTAAAAACCAGGGCTGCTTAAGCAAAATACATTCTCCTCTTTGCCATTCTGCCCCCAGCCCCTGCAGATGGCATCTTCTGAGGGTATCAAAAGGTCTGAGGGTATCAGAGGGTTCTGAGGGTATCATCTGTGAGCTCTCCAGGGCTTTCCACAAACCTGGGCAGCCCTGAGGACTGTGAAATGTTCAGTCTGGACAGCCCTGCTGAGTCCCACAGCAGTGACTGCTGCAGCATCATCCAGCTGCCAGAATCTGGGCACTGGAAATGTCTCACCAGGACAAGGGCTACAGCAACACCACCAAAATCAACATGAGGCCATCCAAGGGATCACTACCATGGGACAGACATAAAAATGGTTTTAGATAAAAGTTAACAGGTTAAAAATATGAACTGCACATACCTGGTATGTTTCCATTGAAAACTTAAGCTCAGGTCTACTTCTCACTGATAGAAGGATTTCCACAAGAGTGAAACAGGGAAAAAAGCCTCATCTACCACCAAACTTTCTCTGTTTGACTTTGTTAATACAAGTCTGAAGCTCTTGGGGATACCTATTTATTCATAGTAATTTGATAACATTGCTAAAAAATTAAAAAGCTCTAATTATGTGGATTGCATAAAAATTTTGTTTAGGTGGGCCTGCAAATCTGTTGACACATAAAGACATCTATAGTCTAATTATTTTTTTCCCCAGGATAGAATGGGAAAGTTTTGGGCATTTTCCTCAAAATCCAGACACAAAACTTGCATCCTGATAGTACAACAAAACCTGGAAAATATTCCAAAAGATGCATTCACAGTGCTGCACTGACGCAGGAAATAACCCCACTTAACTGCAAGCCCTGAGCACACTTCCACAGTGCACTCAGATTAGAATTTCTCATTTTCTAAAACTGGCAATTTGTCACAATGTCAGCAGAAGCTGCAGACGTGGGATTGTCAGGTTGATTGTCAGTCTCAATTTAAACCCTGAATAAATCCAGCTACAATTCCAGCATCTGAGAAATTGTATTTTTTCCCTTTATAACATTTTATGAAAAACCAAGGACCTTAAATGTGGCTAGTATATGTTGCTGTAAATGCTACCATCTTTTGAAGGTTGTTTTGATATTAAAGTTTTCATTTTTTATTTTTAGTAACTATCATGTCTCAGTGTTACCAGATGGATATGGAGAAATTCCAGCGAGGTTTCTGCAAACTAAACACCTTTGGCTTGGTTCAGCTCCTCAAAACAAAATTAAAATCAGAGGCTAAATGCCTTTGAAAAGTAGTATCATGAAACTATCAAAATAAATACTCTAAAAAAAGTCCAATCAAATAAAAACCCAATAGAATTGTGCCTCTCCAGGTACAATTAACTATAAGGCATTCAGTCCCCTTTCTTTTGACTAAAAGCAATTAACTAACTATTTTTCAACATACAGACAACTCTCTTGTAAAAGGAAAAAAAAAATTAAAAGCAGTGGTACCGATGTAACTCTTTACATCCTTAATGCTGAAACATCAAAACTCTTCTTAAGGTACCACTGATAATGACAAGAGGCAGCTCTGTAATTATTTATCTGGAATGCTCCTTCTTCAAGAAAAATTCTAAATTGAAGAAGTAAGTATTTTTAAATTTTGATCATGGAGTTAGACATGGCTGTCAAATTGAATAATTTATCCCAAGGAAAACTCACATAAGACTACAAAACCATGGTACAAAATGGAATTAAGGAGCAGCCTCATGGAAGGTGTAAGAAAGGTGACAGAAGTGCCTTTGGAACAAGATGCTCTTTAAGGCCCTTCCTACCCAAACCATTCTGTGATGCCATGAGTGGCTCCCAAGGATAAATAATGGAATCACCTGTGAGTAGGACAGTCTAATTTTTATATAGTCCCAGTATCAAATAAAAGCTCTTTATCTCCCATGCACTTGGACACATAACAGATGATGACAAAATCATGCTGCTTTGGATGCCTGGGGTCAAAGAAAATTCCTAGGGCTGGGAGACAGCCAAAGCAGTAAATGAAAACTGAACTGCTTCCCATGGTCAGGAGGCTGGAAAGGGGAAAGAATAAGCCTGGAATAAGAAGATAATTTTACATTATTTCATTAAAAACTCATTGAAATATGTCACAGGATAGGAATAAGTCCCTGTGTCTGTTTTTGTGTCAGAGCTGAAGGAGAGAGCTACCTGGGTAAGAATCAGAGACAAATGCCTAGGGTAATTGCAGTTCCTCCTATTTAAATGAATTCCTTCTCTTTAAACCAGTCAAACCATTAAAAATAAGAGTTATGGTGAAGGTACAGATGACCTTACCAACAACAGCCTGGTGATATTGCCCAAGGAATGATGGAAGATCATTAAGCATTCACTAAGGAGAGAGAAAAATCCAGTCACCCTTCCCAGGCACAAAGCTCTGTCATTTGGCTGACATTTCACTTGACAGCTACTCCACATAAAATGGTCACATCTGCATTTTAAATGGTGCCACTTCTGAAGCAACTGCAGTGCTAAGGATTTGAGTGATTTCTACTGTTTGTATCCACTTCATTTGCATTGTGAAGATTTTGCTTTTTACTTCTGTAAGAGAAAGTGTTCTTAGAATAATTGTATTTTGAAATACAAAACCCTGAGTCTTCTGAATCTCATGGCTACTGTCTCTGCTTCATACATAAAGGAGGTACACTTTCATTTTTCCAGGTTGTTACACCTCATTAAATAAGACAATAGTTTTAGGTAGTTTGCCTAAATATAGCAAATTTTACTAAACAACACCGATGCCATCACAGCAAATATTTCTAATTCAGTCATTTAACCAGACATCTGGAAAAGCTCCTGGTAAAACAGAGCTCATCCAGAGCTTGTGAGTATGAATACAAGGCTAATTAAGGAAATAATCTAACCTACAAATCCTAATCACGCTGCAATCACTTGTGGTGCTACATGCTTAATTTAAGATAAACAAAATAACAACAGAGGGTGGCTTCTTACATATTCTCATCTTGCTGCTGCTTGTCTGAACGAGTTCTCCCTGCAGGTGGCATCCTTAGAAAGCCTTTTCCATGCAGAGCCTGCAGCTCTCACTGCAGCCTTTCCCAAGCCTTTGGAGACCTCTCCACCCTCAATTACTTGGAACCAGTCAATGGCCAAAATTTACAGGATAAGATGAGCAGCAAGCCCAGACTGACTGATTAACCCCTTCTCTTGAGCAGTTGTAAAGAAAGGAAATGCAGTATTCTGCACCCAGGTGTTGAGAATGGGAAGAGACCACCAGTTCTGAGAGGCTGGTTCTGCAGAGCTCTTAAATTCTATGGATCAGAAACAATCAAATTTTGACCCTCTAATTGCTGCAGTTATCTCTGCCATGGACTGTGTCCTTGCCATTTCTTCTCTCCCCCTGTGGGACAGGAATTGAGAGCACAAAGCAGGTGGAAAAGCCCCCCAGGTACCTCAGCTCACAGCCCTGAGTGTGGATTTAAACAGCCAGCACTCCTCAGCTATGGCAAGCATGGGGGAAATTCCTTTAGGGCTGAGGAAAACACTGCACCAGAGCGGGCAATCTGCAGGGCTGTTACCAACAGGTTTTGTGTAACTCCTTCTTGTGTTGCAGGAATTTCACCTTTGAGGCAGCACAGCTTGAACAGGAGGCCTTGCCTGTGGCTCAAAAAAGGTGATAAACACACAATTTATACTCTGAATAAAGGCCTAGGAAACAGAGGGGAAGCTACTTCCTCCTCCCATCCAATGACACACATTAGATGGAGTCACTGTGACACAAAGCAAGCCCTAGTTTGCTACTAAAAGATGATAAACTGATTTTGTGCACACACTTCTGTCAACACCTGCAGCTGCCCCTGTAATCTCAGGAGACACAAAAAGTCAGCACATACAGATTTTCACGTCTCTCCAAAGCAGAGTTTTCTTTCCCTCTCCTGATTGTTACAGTTAATAATTTTTATGCACCTCAGGACTTACAGGTATTGAAGAAGCTGCTTTTCCTGCACTGCTCCAGTGTCCCAGTCCAGGGGGCAGAGAGGGAGCACCGTGTCTGGAGAGCCCATGCCAGGCTGGAGTAGGAGCTGCAGCTCCCTCCCACTGGCACAGGAGCAAACCCTGGGAACAGAGACACACAGGTGTTTATACCCAGCACATTTCCTTCCTCAAAGCTGTGGTTTCTGCAAATATAGGCATGGGAAGGGAAGCCAGGGATTTTCAAAGGGAATCAGACTTGAACCTTTTGTCTTGAAGTGCAAAGCAGAATGTGGGAGGGAAAAACACTGCAACAGAAAATGTCACAAAGAGAAGAAGGCACTCTATCTGGCTGATAGAGTGATTTTAATAAATTATTAAGAAGTAGTTGCAGCCTTTTATTTTTCCTGGCTAACCTGCAAGAAATGATTGGGGTTTTTTAAGGATGTTCTTGTGACTAGACTGTGGAAATATTTCCCTTCACTAAGGAAAAACCACCAGCCTGTTTTCAAGCCCTTCTTAATGTTCAGGCTCTAATATCACAGTTTGGCGCCACTTCATTACAGATTGCCCTCAGGATGAAGAGAGACCTGAAATTCATTAACTGCTGAGATTTGGCTGAAGAAAAGAAAGGCCAGAAAGTTTCCAGAGGACTGTGGAAAATAAAGATGCTTGTTCCCTTCCTTCTAAGTATACTTTAAAAAATAATACATTTGAATTTCAGAAAGTGACTGCACAGGATCCATGTGCCCATGGATGAGGACGTGCCCATGGATGTGCCCATGGATGCCCAGATGTGCCCATGGATGTCTGGCTGCGCCCATGGATGCCTGCCTGTGCCCATGGAGAGATGTCCGTGTGTGCCCCCTGATCGCGCTCCCCTCCCCCTGCAGGTCCCCCCCGCCTCCCTGCCGGTGCCGGTGCCCGCTGCCCTCCCCGCAGAGGCTGCCCCGGCTCCCGCTGCCCCATCACCTCTCCAGGCCGCCCGGAGCGCGCCGCGGGCACAGGCCCGCCCGGCCGCCACCACCGCCGCCGCCATGCCGGGCCCGCGCCCCCTCCCGGCCGCCGTAGCGAGGTGCCCCGCGCGGTGCCTGATCACACAGCGCAGCGAGCGAGCGCGGCTGGGGATAAAGCGGGCGGAGAGGGAAGGGCAGCGGCTGCCGCTCAGCTGGAGCTTTGCTGCCGCTGTAGTGACGCCTCTGCCGACACTGTCCCCTGCACCCTTAACAATCCCGCAGGCAGGCAGGCGCAGGACAGCCGCAGAGGGAAAGGCCCTGGCAGGTCCCCAGTGCCGCTATGGCGGGGCCCGGCCGTGCGTGCGGAGCCCGTTCGGGTTCGTGTTCTATGGGCGCTGAGGCTCTTTGGGAAGCGATTCTCTATGGGTGCTTCTGTTGCAACTCCGCTGGTGCCTCATGGTTCCAACTGCACCTTTAAAGTTGTTAACGCTTCGTTCCCCGATACTCGGGATAAATACAGGCGTTCGGGAGGCGTTCGGGGCTCTGCTGCCATTGCAGTGCTGCTGTCGGCCGCCAGCATCGCTGGGCGAGCCGATAAATACACACTCCATAGAGACAGCCATTATTTATTTCAGTTTCACAAACCTGGGTGCTCGGTGATACTCCAGAAATCAAGGAATGAATGAATGCTCATTGGCTATAAGTTACACAGTTCTGTTGATAATATATATAATTCGTATTTTCTATTGTTTAATGACTCTCTCACTTGTTATGCTCATGCTCGGGCTTTCTCTTGCTCCAAGGTGAGCTCAGCTGGTGGCTGATGTGGAAACCCAGAGCACCGGAAATATTTCTCTGTCTGCCCTGACCCTCACTCATGGAGAAAGTTTCCCAGACTTTAAGACAGACTAGAACCCACAAAAGTGTGAAATGGATTATAGAGAGTGGTGTAGGTGTTTCACTTGGTGAGAAATTTAGGGTTTGGGGTTTTTAGTGTGTTATGGATGGAAGCAAGATGGAGAGCACAGGGTGTCCACCTGGGTTTCTTCTTCATTTTCTTCTTCATGCTTCTTCTTCCTCCTTCTCCATGGGTTTGGGTGGCATTTTGTAATTGGGCAGAAAAGTCCCCATTGCAGCTCTTTGGGAGCAGTTATTGGGTTAAAAGGGAAAATAATCCAGGTGTCAGTTCTTAATTGGATAGTTTAGTCTTAAAAGACCCTGTAACAAGAGATTGTTGGCCATTTTGTGCCTTCTAATGGAAAGCTACTGAACCCATGGTTGTGAGACTGTTTTACTGATAAGAAATAATAAACACCTGAGTCCCAACATGAACTACTGTCTCCAGTGCCTTCAATCCAGACCAGAGAAACCCATGGTTGTGATCTGTCCCTGCTGGAATTGTATTTTACCCAGCAGAGCTGATTCAGCATGGTCACTGAGTTGTCTTTATTGGTTTCTTCCTTATCTTGGGAGTTCTGCTCAATGTCCTTGGGGCCCATAAATTCTGCATTCTTTGTGCCCACTATCAGTGGCACATCCTTCTTCCCAAGCCTGGTTAACAGAAATAAAAACAGTGAAAAACGCCAATGACTTGGTTTTAAAATTTTAAAAGTTTAATAGTAATAAAATGGTTATAAAAATAGCAACATAATTAGAGTAATAAAATTTTTGAACAATTTGGATTAGGACAATATGAGACAACAGAAACTAAGAGTTATGGATGTCTGGGTACCTTTTTCTGGGCAAAATAAGCATGAAAAAGGACTCACGTTAACAGAGGATTCACCCTTAAAAACAACAGCCTGTTGCATATTCATACACCTCACACATGATGCATAAATTCCATTCAAACACAGGATTCTGTCTGGTCAGTGTCAGCTTCTTCCTCTGAATCCTGACGGCGTCGTGCTGGCTGAGCAAGGCAGGAAGAAGTTCATTTCTTCTGATAATGGGGCAATAAATTCTCTTTCTCTGAAAGATTCAGGTGTCCTGTGGCTGCTATCTCAGTGTGAGTCCTTTCTTTAAAAAAAGTATCTTACATAGCAGAGTTCCTATTTTAACCTTATGTTATAACCTAAAACTATATTTAACACACTACTTAAAAAATTAATACAGCATTACTTTCTAACATAACACATATTCATTTTAGTATTTGCGAAAAGCCAATCATAAAATACGCATTTTTCACAAATAGCAATATAATTAGAGTAATAATAATTTGGACAGTTTGGATTAGGACAATATAAGACAATATTGCGGACGTCTGGGTTCCTCTTTCTGGGCAGCACAAGTCTGAAAAAGGACCCACGTTAACAGAGCATTAACCCTTAAAAACAACAGCCTGTTGCATATTCACAGACCTCATACATGATGCATAAATTCCATTCAAACACAGGATTCTATCTGGTCAGTGTCAGCTTCTTCCTCTGAATCCTGACAGCAGCATCCTGCCCGAGTGAGGCAGGAAGAAGTTCATTTCTTCTGATAATGCAGCAATAAATTCTCTTTCTCTGAAAGATTCAGGTGTCCTGTGGCTGCTATCTCAGTGCGAGTCCTTTCTTTAGAAAAAGTATCCTACATAGCACAGTTTCTATTTTAACATTTTGTTATAACCTAAAACTATATTTAACACACAACTTAAAAAAATTAATGCAACATAACTTTCTAACATAACACATATAATATTCATTTTCATATTTGCAAAAAGCCAATCATAAATTACACATTTTTCACAAAACTATATAACAAAGTTATTTTAACACTACACATATAAAATCCATTTTATATCTGCAAAAAGGCAATATTATAATATGCATTTATAGCAAGCTGTGAAGAGTGTTGAGGTCACCTCTGAGCCTCCTTTTCTCCAGGTTAAATCCCCCCAGCTGCTCCTCACAGGACTTGTGCTCCAGCACCTTTGGCAGCTCCATTGTCCTCCTCTGGAGTCTTTCCAGCCCCTCCACGTCCTTCCTGAACTGGGGGCCCAGAACTGGGCACAGCACTCCAGGTGTGGCCTCAGTGCCCAGCACAGGGGACAATCCCTGCCCTGCTCCTGCTGGCCAGGGACGCTATTCCAGACACTATTCCAGATCCAGGCCTGTCACAGACATCTTTTGTGAAAAATCCTTTCTTGGGATTTTTCTCCCTTCTGAGAAGCTGTGGCCTCAGCAACAAGATATAAACAATGGTTATCTGCTGCTGTGGACTGCAACAGGTGGATCTGTGATTGGTCTCCTGTGGATGTTTGGATTTACTGACCACTCATGGCAGAGCTGGGTCTCGCTCTCTGCCAGGAGACCTTTGTTATTCATTCTTTGCTATTCTTAGCTTAGCTAGCCTTCTGAGAACTTCTCTTTCTATTTCTTTTAGTATAGTCATAATGTAATATATATAGCATAAAAGAATAAATCAAGCCTTCTGAACATGAGGTCAACATTCTCGCCTCTCTCTTCATCCTGCAACCCTTGTGACCACTGTCACACAGGCCAGGTGACATTGGCCTCCCTGGCCCATGTTCAGTCTGCTGTCATGTGTGGGAAATGAATTTGTAGAGAATTTTTCAAGTCTGATAGAAGGTTTATGTAGTATGTATCTGTATGTAAATTCTGAGATCGGAAATATTGATTTAGAAACGTTATGGAAGAGGGTAGATATGGTTGAGAGAGAAATAGAATTAGAAATAAGTTATACAGGATGGTTTTATAAATAAGATGAGTAATTTTGTGAAGAGTAATTTTAGATGATTAGCTTTAAAGTATTTATAGTATAGTGCAGTAAAAGCTGATAAGCTAAGAAATGTTTATCATGTATTTAATTAGGAAATAGTTGATTTTTGATTGTAATGGTGTGAATAGTAATATTTGTATTGTTTTATTTTTATATGAGATTGAAAATGGAATAAAAGCTTTTTTTTTTTTTTTTTTTTTTTAGTTTAGAAGCTGTCTTGAGTTCTCTATTTAGTGTAAAATATTTTATTGTGGGGTGGAAATAAAGTTTTTGTCATGAAATATTGATAAATATGAGGTGAGGTGTCTGTCCTGAATGGAGGGCCCAGAACTGGACACAGCACTTAAGGTGTGACCTCAGTGCCCAGTACAGGGGACAATCCTTGCCCTGCTCCTGCTGGCCACGTTATCCCAGACCCAGGCCAGGTGCCATTGGCCCTTCTGGCCCCCTGGGCACACCTGGCTCACATCCAGTGCTGCCATCCAGCTCCCCCAGCTCCTCTTTTCTGGGCCCCTTCCCAGGCACTGTTCCAGCCTGTGCTGCTGCAGGGCTGCTGAGGCCCAAGAGCAGGAGCTGGCACTTGGCCATGTTGAACCCCATCAATTGACTCAGCCCATGGATCCAGCCTGTCCAGGTGCCTCTGCAGAGCCCACCTGCCCTCCAGCAGCCAGCACTGCCACCAAACTGGCTGTCATCCACACATTTACTGAGGCTGCTCTCAGTGCCCTCATCCAGGTCACTGATAAAAGATACTAAACAGGACTGGGCCCAATACTGAGCCCGGGGGACACCGCTGGTGACCAGACACATTCTGGGGGCAGAATTCCCCATTCCCCACCATACCCTGGGCCTGGCTGTCCAGGCAGTTCTTTCCCCAGCAAAGAGAGCCCTTGCCCAAGCTGTGGGCTGCCAGCTTTTCCCAGAGAATGCTGTGGGAGGTGCTGTCAAAGGCTTTGCTGAAGGTGGACGCATCCACAGCTTTTCCCGTTTTCCCACCCGCTAGTTAGGTCATTTGATCATGAAAGGAGATCAGGCTGGTCAGGCCTTTCCTGAAACCCATCCTGGCTGTCCTTGATCCCCTGGCTGTCCTGTGTGTGCCCTGTGATCACACTGAAGATCTGCTCCATTGCCTTCCCAGGCACTGAGGTCAGGCTGACAGGCCTGGAGTTCCCCAGATCCTCCTTCCAACCCTTCCTGTGGATGGATGGGTGTCACACTGAGCAACCTCCATCACCTGGGACCTCCATGGTCAGCCAGGACTGGTGGTGGATGATGGGGAGTGCCTTGGGGAGCCCTGCCAGCAGCTCCCTCAATGCCCTGGGATCGATCTCATCCAGTCCCATAGACTTGTGAGAGTCCAAAAGTGCTTTGGGAGCTGCTCAGGACCCTAAAGTCCCTCACAGCAAGGGTGAGAAGGTGGCCTGGCAGTTCAGCTGCACACACCTTGTCCCCTTGTGTGCAGTCCCCTTGGGGTGGGATCTATCTCTGCACTGCCACTGTGGCTGTGGGCCATTGCCCTGCCAAGGATGAGAAGGCAGCATGCTGAGGAATGAATTCTTGCTCTTTCAGAACATTTTTCTGAAGGGAAAATGTTTCTCTAGAGGCTTCACAACAGCTTTTTTCCCCTTGTTATTTTCTCCTTTCTGTGCAGCAAAGGCAGTGGAGTTGTTGGTCTGAACAGCACCTTCCACAATACAGGCATGTCTGTATGTGTGTATACAGCATTACCAATCTGCTCCCTGGTTTCAGAATTAAAGACTTCAGGAATACAAACTGCCTCACTGGCATCAGTGAGCAGAAGCACACAGCCTACAATGTCCCCAGTACTTGTCATACATTCAACATGCAACACAATGATTGCTTTGTACCTTATGGGACAAAAATACACCCAGAAGCTGTTAAGAAGAATTTCCTGTAGTGTTCTGGCAGATTAGCTGCTGGCAGAAAATTGATGCAAGACATAATCTTTTAAACAGGATTTTTATCTTATCTTCTGGCACTTTAAATGTGCCCATTCTTACAGTGTTAAGATATCACATGTGTCAGGACATGACCCTGCAGTGTCACCCTGGATAAAACCAATTAGTCCCTCATAAATTCCTGCAGATATGTTCACTGAGCTCTTTATTTCCAGTTCTTCCTTTTGGAAGTAATTGTGTCATGTAGAGAATTATACCCTCTTTTATATTTATGCACTGGGTGATGTAATGGAAATGCCACTTTCTGTGCATCATTTACCAAAGAGAAGGAATTTGCCTTGTACAAATTTGTTACCCTGGCAGTGAAATGGCTCTTTAGTCAGTGTACCTTGTTACACTGGGACAGCTGCTCAGTGCCAGCACTGTGAGCAGGGCTGAGTTTTCTTGTCTTGTGCCAGTAGGAATTGCTTTATGCACTAACCAGCCTCTCAGAATGCTGCATAGAATAAAAAAGATGGAGAAAAAGTAAAATACAGTCCTGAAAGCCAGTCCCTGAAGTTCAGCTTAAAGATTAAACTCAAAGAGGATAAATTTCCTCCTTCTTGAGGGTTACTGCACTGATTTTCTTCCCATTCCCTCTAAAAAATGAAGTTACATTTTAAGGAAAGAATTTCTAAAAAGGTCTAAACCGTCTTGGAGCAAAAGCTGCATTTAGTATCCCACTGTGTTCCTGTGAGACACATATCAGGTCTGCCCTGCACTGGAATACTTTCAGCACAGTGATGTTAACAGCTATTTCTTTGCTGTCTCAGGGCACAGAAAGCAATTCCATCATATCTGATAACTGATCTGGATCAGGATTAATCATTGATTTGTGAAGGGTGCTGCTGCCACTGGGAGGGGCTGATAATGGCCATAGCAGGGCAGGCTTCCTGCTCCAACAAAGGAGGAGTTGTGCACTCTAATAATGCCAGCAGACAAAAATTCCAGAGGAGATGTGATTTTGATTAGGGTTTCCCCGACTTTGAATAATAGCCAAGTCTCAATCTAGTTAATTTGTATCTGCAAGACTGATAATTTTAAACAACTGATAACATAAAGCCCTGGGGGGTTTTTGCCTGGCTCACTGCTTGTAAGTCTCTAATATTTTAAGTCACTCCCCAGTGCACTTTTTCCCATTGTAAAAGCAGTATCAAACAAATGCCTCACACTGCTTTGGCTCCTCCTTGGTAGGAACCTCAGATATGCAGGGAGAAAGCAGAATAGATTCTCCATGGAAACATGGAGTTTACTGTTGTACATTTTGGGAGCTGATGGCTGAATCCTGTTCCTATGAAGTGTCATACAAGATGCCAGACCAAGGCCACCAAGAGCAGCCATGAGGCCATGGGGGTGCTCCTTGCCAGAGTGCAGATGCCTTTAGCACCAAAGTGGTTTTAGGGTTTCTGCCAAAATCCTGTTTCTCCTCAGCCAGGCAGCAGTGACTGACACACCATCTCCTAGATGATCATTCCTTTGTTTGGTGGCAGCAAAATCAAAATTCCCTTTGCAAATGCTACCTTTACAGTTCCTGCCTGTTTGTGTCAGGGTTTAACCCCAGCCAGCAAGAGCTGCTACAAGGTCTCTGGGACTAAAGATCAGATCAGGAGTGTGGCAAAGCCAATACAAATCTCTGCTAATCTAGAGGTGCTGTGCAACTGCTGAGAGCAGGCAGCTTTCAGTAATTTGAAATCTTCAGGGGGTGTTAAATAATACACCTGCTCATTGATTTGGGGTCAGAAACATTCCTGCCCTGCTCAGTATGCTTTCTCCTCCTCTCTGTCTCTCCCCTTCTTTTTTCAGTCCATTGTCTCACATTTGTCTGATCACTTATTTTCTTCAGAAGTTCCAGGTACTTGACTTTTCTTATTATTTGGGCATAAGCATCAGTTTTATGGAGGTGGTAGTGGCATGTGAATCCCAGGTGCTTTCATTATCAGAGTTGCAGCAGCTGTAGTGATGCTGCACCCAACAGCACCGTGTGATGTGGCATCAGGTGAAACCCTTGCTGCCTCTTCCCAACAAAAAATGATACAAAAATTGATATCAATGTTCATATCTAAAGCACTTGCTGGTTGCTCTGCCTGACTACTCCTTCACTTTTGATACACAGCTGGTCAGCTTGCTGCTTGTGCTGGGAGTCACCCAGAAAAATCAGTCACTCATAACAATTAACCTGTTTTGAAGGCTGTGCAGTCAGAAAAATAGTCAATCACTTATACAGACCAATAAAAAAATCAGGATCTGGCAGGCTGCTGAAAGATACCTCCATCCAGGATAACATTCATCTCAGCCCTGCTTGGCCACACATTTCCTCTGAGGTGTGAATATGATTGTTACCTGGCACCAAATGCATTGCAGTTGGATTCTGTATGGCAGCAGCCAGACACTCAGGAGTAGTGAAAAAATCAACTGATCTGCTCTTCACATTATTTGTGTGCTCTCCATCATTGCTGACAGGAACAATCCACCTGTCTCACACACGATTGGCTAAGCAGAAGGCTGCTGTCCCAAAAAGCAGCTGCTGGCACTGTACATTGGGCACACCCAAAAGCTCTGGCTGAGCTCTGCACTGGCAGCAGAGCTGGGACACGCAGACACTGGTGTGACAGTGACACAGGTGGCAGTGACAGCACACCTGGCCCATCCAGGATCTCTGTACAAGTCCTCTTGCCACTGTTGTGCTGGCATGAGCAGATCCCAAGAACAGGGAATCAGAGGGGTTTGGCACACCAGGCTTCAAGTATTCCACACTTGACTTCCCCAAGATCAGATGTGAAATAGAGGGTGCAGGAATCCTACAGAACAGTGAGGAATCCTACAGGAGCAGCTGCTGTGGTTAAGCTGGACACTCTGTCTGCAAACCTCCTCTCCCAAAGGCTCCTTGCCAGGGCCACTGTCACATGGCAGCAGGAAATACAGCTGCAAGCTGCTGCTGGCAGGCTCAGATCCCTGCCTCTGGCTGCAGCATGAGTGTGGACAACAAAAAACAGAAGAGGGAACTTTGATACTGGTCACCCTGAAAGATACCAGTTATCACAAAGGAAGGCAGAAACTCTGTACAGGACCAAGGCATTCACTGCCAGCACTGAACCTACAAGTTGGAATCTTTAAACCTCTAAGTTGGAATTTCTCCTTTGACTGTGCGGGGTCTTTGTTTTCCTTCTCTACAAATGTTGTACTGAGAGAAGAAAGAGCAGTGTTTGTCATGGAGTAACTCCATGAGGAATTTTTACCTGGGTGCCATATGCCAGGATAACAGCTTATTTATTGACCTGGAGAATCTCAATTTCTGCAATGACTACAGGACCCTCAGGACAACATTCTGTTGCATATTCCTGGGTTGTTAAATAAGCTCTAGCAGTCAGAGCTGGCAGGAAAATGTAGCTTAAAGAGTTCTGCACTTAGTTGGGTTTGCCTCTTCCCTGTGCTGGTGGCAAGGACGGTCCTGCCACAAAGTTCACCATCTTTTGGACTGCACTCCTGGGCTGTCCTGCTCCCTGGCAGCCCAGCACCTCACATTCACTTGTTTCCCATCTGCATGACTTTTCTGAGCCACACCCAGCTCGATTTATGCATCCAAGGCTCATTCATGAGATAGCAAATGTAGTGAAGCACCAAGCAAAAAGTCAAATCTCATGTCGGTTGCCTGCCTGCAGTAGTAGCACAAAATTAGGAGGCTGGAGTGGTCAGAGCTGGTACTGGGGCACTGCTTCTCTCCCAGCCACAATGACCACCTGTCTGCCTTGTCTTCCTGAGGAGGAACCCAGTGTTTTCCCACAAGTCACTCAAGGTCCAGAGAAATCAGTCCTAATAAGAGTGACACGTTGCCAGGGACTGGGACATCTCTAGAGAATGTCAAGAAGCCAAAGGGTACATTGTGAATAACAGAGATGAGGAGTTATGGCTCAGAAAATAGATGCTTTCAGGCACAAAATGAATGTTCATTTTGCTTGAGAGGACTTTAAAGAAATTAAAGCATACTGTCATCTCCTCTTTAAGCTACATCTCTAGAACAGAGGTGATGAGTTTTTCTTTTTTGCCTCCCTGACAAGTCAGAGATTAAAGAAATTTAAAATTAATGCAACACTCAAAAAAATTAAAAAATAAAAAAGAAACTCTCTGTCTGCCAATCCTGTGGGCTGGTGGAGGTGACCTGGGCCAGGGCAGCTGGGCTGGTTTGTGTCAGGGTCTGAAATACAGAACAAACAAAGGCAGAATAGCTGTCAGACAGCTCTGAACTCCCTGCCTCAGACATCCCAGCACACTGAGGGGCAATCTCAGCCCTTCTCTCTTGGGTGGGCTAGGTAAGCATGAGCACACTGTCAAAAAGGGTGTGAAAAGTTACTCTGCCCATGAGGAAAGGCTGAGAGAGCTGGGGCTGTTCATCCTGGAGCAGGGAAGGGACTCCAGGGAGACTTTATTGTGGCCTTCAATACTTAAAGGAGCCTTAGAAGAAATACAGGGGCAAACTTTTTAGTAGAGCATTTTTTTTAATATAATAGGGGATAATGGTTTAAAACAAAAAGAGGGTAGATTTAGGCCAAGTATAAGATATAATTTTTATAATGAGAATGATAAAATGCTGGAAGAGTTTGCCCCATCCCTGAAAACATTCAGGGTCAGGTTGGATGGGCCTCTCAGCAAACTCTTCTGGTTGAAGATGTCCCTGTGAATTTCAGGGGATTGGACTAGATGACCTTTAAATGTGCTTATCAACTCAAATCATTCTGTGAGGCCTGTCAGGAAGCCTGGCAGGTGGCTCTGGGAGGGGAGGCTGGTGAGGACAGGCTTCCATGAGGCACCTGAAACAGGCTGGGGGAGATTCACAGCAGCACAGACAGCTGCATCATTTCTAACACAGTCCTTTGAGATGTTCCTCCTTCTTTTTATTGCTCCCTACTTATCTGTGTTTTCCTCTTTTCCTCTCCACTACTGGTTTAGCCACAGCATGGGGCTGCCCCTGGAGGGGCCCTGGCTGATGCTGTGATGTGTTTTACAGGCTGGGATCTCCAGGCAATTACAGACTGACTGGAAATCAGTGGAACAACTTCACAGCCACATCCTGTCAAGATTTGATCTAAGCAATTGTACAAAAATTGAAAGCTAGTATCTTCACATGCATAATGCATGCTTTGATTTTCTGCTTGCTTGGCACCCTTCTAAAGAAGCTGTTGAAATATTTCATCAACAAATGAAGATCTCAGCAGAAGCCTGGGATGACATGCTGAAGGAAGGGAAACCAAAGCAATGGGAGACACTAGATTTTCCTGAAGTCAAGTCCTGTCCTGCTCCTCAGCATTCCTGTGGCAGATCCTGACCTGTGAGTAGTCTAAGCCCTGCTGAGGGCCCAGAGGTCATGCTGATCTCTGGGGTGGACAGTGATGTCCAGCAGCAGCAACTCCCATGGGCGCAGCTGGAGGGATGCCCACAGGAGCACACCATTGCTGAGGCAAATGTTCTCTTGCCCATAAGAGAGGCAAAGAACAAAGCAGAACCCATTTATTTGTGTTGGGCTTTGGGAAAAAATTAAAGCAAGAATGTTTGGAAGCCCAAAGAAGAATGATCTCCTAAGGAGACTTTAATTTCCATGCTGAGAAATTTCACTGGAACTCCAACTTCAGTTACTGGCTTTTGCCAGTGTTTATAGCTAGAAATAAAATAGCTACTCACAGTGGCTTGTCCCTGCCCCCCCAAGTAAAGCAATGAAATTTAAATTACATGCAGTGAATAATTTTTAAAATACTGCAGAGAAAGTTGCTTGGGCACTTGTGAGCAATTGAAAGGGATTATTTTTAGCAGTGTGTTTGGGGTGCTGTGCTCCAGAACACCCCTGTGGAATGCTATTAGCACAGTGGGCCAAACCTTTCACTGGTGGGAAATGGCTTGGCCCCACTAATCCACTGACCCCACTGCTTCCCCTTCCTCCTCCTGCCTTGGGAAAACCTGTCTGGTTTGCCAACAAAGGATGCTTCAGCCTCAGAGAGAAGAGCTCAGTTACCAATAACTGAATCGAGTGCAATATATCCAGTCCATGGTCTGCAGTCTGTGCAGGCCTTTGAAACCACCCAGGGTATGCAAACCCCTCCATTTTACAAGGGAAGAATCCCATCAGTGCCATGGAGTAATTCCAGACCATGGACTGAGACTACAATTTTGGGAGCTTCAGGTCATGAAGTGCAGAATAAACTCTAATAAGAAAATTTGGTCTTTAGGCCAGATGACCCATGGTGGGACAGAGGTCTTTCCTGGTGAAGGCACACTGTGTCCCCAAAGATCCCATTTCCAAGCAGTAGGAAATCCATGCAGAGAAATCTGCATGGATTCAGTCTGTATCTTCAGCCATCTTTAAAGATGCCCAGAAGAAACCACCACCATGGATAAAAGGTTCGTGTCATTGCATGGTCATGCTACAGAAGCAAACTGGGAGATTTATTCTCTCTTTTTGGATGGCTGTTGAGAAAATGTTGGTTTTAGATATATCCTTACAAGAGTGTGAAGCTGAACACCTGATGTCAGAAAATAGCAATTCTCTGTGAAGGGAAAACTGAGAGTATTTTGCTTTTGGAAAACTAAGAGCAATGGCCCTTCCCTTCCCTTCCCTTCCCTTCCCTTCCCTTCCCTTCCCTTCCCTTCCCTTCCCTTCCCTTCCCTTCCCTTCCCTTCCCTTCCCTTCCCTTCCCTTCCCTTCCCTTCCCTTCCCTTCCCTTCCTTCCCTTCCTTCCCTTCCCTTCCCTTCCCTTCCCTTCCCTTCCCTTCCCTTCCCTTCCCTTCCCTTCCCTTCCCTTCCCTTCCCTTCCCTTCCCTTCCCTTCCCTTTTGCTCACATGGGGAAGCAGCTGTTCCCTCTCAGGGTGGGAGAGGATAACACCTTAGACTCAGCTTTTCCCCTGGCAAATATTTCCAGGAGGTGAAGGTCAGGATTGATCATGGATGTTTCAAAGGTCTTAGAAGGAACCAAGTGTCCTCACCCTACTGGCCATCAATAAGAAATATATCTTGGAAATTGTTTCAAGAATCTTCTTTTTATTTCTCTGAATGAGGCAGTCACAGACACCTATTTCTCCACCCACAGAAAATAACACACAAAAATATGTTAATGCTGGAGAACTTAAAACCTTGAAGACTCCAAGGGTCACTTAGATTTATTGCTGGCTTCAAACCAGTGCACCTTCTGCTCACCAGAGTGAAATAATACTAAAAACAAAAGAACAATGCTGAGAAGGTGAACCATTGCTGTGTTTAAGTCCTGAAAATAATACATTTTAAAGACTGGTTTAGTCATCAGACCAGCCAGAACAATGAGGAGTAGAAAAGTGAGTTATCCAAGCTGCTGGCAAAATCCTGCTCCAGGCATTGTGAGGAAGGCATGAGTTGACCTGAAACAGGTCCACAAGAAGCTCCTGAACTGAAGGGCTCTCATGCAGAACTGCAGAGCGTTTGCAAAGCTGCTGAAAGCACAGAACAACATGAGGAAAGGCATGAACTGGCAGGGATGGGCAGTGCAAGCATTGTAAGGAAAACAGACCATCCTGTTCCACTCCTAAAACCCTTTGAACTAGCTGATGAAAACATTGCCACAGGAAGAAATGGAGAATATTGCCACTGCAGCCAAAAGCCAGCAAAAGGTAAGGGAATGTATGTGGTTTTGTGAAGGTTTCAGATCTTGCATCTCGTTGTCATGTCTTGAAACCAACACAGAATCACAGAATTATAAACAAGTCCAATTGTAACATCAATTTGCTTGAGTTTCAGCACTCCTTCCTAGAGGATCTCCAAGGCAGAGATGGGGCATATATCTGCCTAGACCTGTCCTCATGTGGCTTGGGAAGCTCTTGGAGTGATCCCTCCTTATCAAAGGGGAACAGGTGCCTGCCCCAAACCAGAAAATACTCAGTGTAAGATCCCTGTCAGCCCCCAGAGGTTCCCCATTTTGCTTCAGGGTTTTTTTCCCATTTTCCTTTTTTGGTTTAAGCTGTGGCTGTCTCAGCAGCTACATGAGGCTGGCTTGGATCAGCTGCTGAGGGATGTGAGTGCTTCAGGGTGAGCAGGAAGTGACACCCTCACTGAGCTGCCTGGGGGTTCTTCATGTCACTTCACCCACCCAGGGTGTGGAGCTGAGCTGACTCACGTCTGGCACAGGAGCTGCTCAGCTTCCCTGTGCTCCCTGTGGGCTCCACCTGCCCTGCCAGCCTCTCACCCTCGGCCAAAGGAAGTCTCAATTATTAATGCCATCCCTGTTCCCCATCTCCTCTTGGTGTCTCTGGATTTTGCTGTATCTGCTGGCACTCCCCAGGGTGCGCAGTGTTAGCATGTCCCAGACCTGGGATGCTCTCAGCATGTTTCACAACCAACACCTGCGGTGTTTGCTCCTGAACCAAGGGAGGCTGCTCTCCATGCACTGCTGCTCAGTCCTTCAGGGGCAGATTCCCCCTGCCATGGGACAGAAGTTCTGCCCATCCTGTCACCCTCACCTTCTCCCAGTGTGGTTCCATTTCTCTTCACAGAGAAAAGCAAGGCACAATTCTTCTCAAGAATATTTTTGGGATTTACATTCTCTGAACTTCAGAGAAAGAAAGCACGATCTTTATTATTTGCTGTACTGGTGTTTGTGTAAAAGTAAAATGCAACATGGAGATTGCCTACCCAAAGTTATGGTATTTTGTTTCCTTGGCCTATCAGGGCCAAGACTGTGTGTGTGTGTCAGGACTGTTAGGTAACAGTCACAAAATTGAGTGCAGTGTGTGCAGTTGTGTGTGGGGTTGAGTGTTTGGCAGATTCAGTTTTAGCTATATAGAATAATATAGTATAATAAAGTAACTAATTAACCTTCTGATCTCAATAGAATCAAATGCATCATTCTCTCCCCTCTCAGCATTGCAATACCCCAGCCCCCCCTTTGCCCCAGGAGCAGCAGGGACTGCATCGTCCCCACCACTGTCCCTCTCCCAGGGCAGGGCAAGACAAAAGCTCCATGAAAACCAGAATGCACAAAGGGATGTATTGGCTAAGAGGATGGGCAGGAAACTGATTCCTGTTTCTCTGCTTTGAGTCCAGCAGGAAGGCTGGAGGAGCCTCTAGAACTGTCTGTGGCTTTCCTGATTCTCTTCCCTGTTTCCTTCCTGCGTGGATGATGAGTTGGGCTGCATCCAGGGAATTGAACCCCTAGCTCAGACAGATGAGTGGCAAAATCCAGGATACAAAGACCAAGATGGAAATTTGTCTGTGTTCAAATTATCATTAGATTTCACGGAACAAGAGAAATACTTTCCCTTAAGAGAGTAAATGTCTTGTTTTTGCGGGATCTAGGGGTTGTAGGAGATGTGCCAAAGAAATAATATCTCTCCTCCATTTTCTCTGCCCCTGCTTCCCCCTGCCCCCTGCAAACTTGAGTCAAGAGAGTTTGGAGGTTTCCATAGTTACACAGCACCATTAAGCAAGAGGGAAAAATAATACTTTGGGGACCGTGCAAGAAAAAGAAAAAATATGTTTATTAATCCATCCAGTTGAACTGCTCCCAGTTGGCTACATCCCAATTAAATTAGCTGTGGAGCAGAAGGGGGCTGATAGTGAAAATCCTGTGAGTGCCCCGTTCATTTGTGGGTGTCAGACTCTGACTCAGGGTGCGAAGTCTCTGGTGCCCGAGCAGACAATGACCAGCACTCTCCCAGATTCCTGCTCTGCAGCACTCTCAGTAGTGACAATGGGGACCTCTTGTGGGATCCCATTACAGCTCATCACCAACGTGCAAAACGCCATTCCCCAGCGCAGGGAGGGAAGCCTGGCAGCAAATTTACAGTAAATGCTCAGGAGATGAGGCAAGTTTTTCATCCTGCTCTTGTTTTCTGTCTAACACTGAGCTTTGCAGGCTGCATTGTACTAACGAGGCAAACAGGTTCCAGTCTCTGGCAAATTATTTGTTAGGAAAAGTGCATTGATTCAGGAGTTTTCCATCTCCTTTACAAAAGTCATGCACTGGTGGAAGTGAACAAAACAAAACTTTTTGAATGACTTTAGGGCAATGCCTAATATTCCAAAATAAGATTTATGCCAATTCACTTCCATTCTCTGGTTACAAAGCAGCATAAAGGAAAGCTGCTGAAAACAATATTCATATTATTATACTCAGCTCTGTCTTGAGGTTGGGGTGTGTGTCCCTTTTAAATTTAGAGAGATTCCCATATATCTTTAGGAAATTGGACATTATGGTGTAATAAATTACCTCATTTTTTCAGTGGATGCCATATGTTATATTAATTGTTAGGAAAAACAAAATCATACCAGCATTTATGAACAACAGAAGTGAAATTATGGCTTAGATGCTCGGCAGGTAAGGTACCTGCAGGAAGAGGCACTTTGGGACTTGGGTCAGCCCATGGGGATGATGAAGAGAGAAGCAGCAGCAGCACAAAGGAGAAAATACTTCTACAGTACCTATGGACACAGGAGGAGAAACACAGAAGTGCAAAAGGGGACAGCAAAATGTGGAGAAATCCCAAGATTGCTGTTTGGGAGGAGTAGGGTGGAGACAGCAGAGGGAAGGGTGGAAAGCCCAGAGCAGATTCTTGTTTTGCAGGAGGACCTGAGATGCTCAGATGGAAAAGTCAAAGTCTGCCAGGGCCATGCAGTGGCTGCACAGGGAACATGCCCCCATCCTGTCTGGAAGTCAATCCCCCCTGCCATGCTATCAGCTGGGAGGGCACGGGATTGAGATTAATGAAAACCACTCTCATGAGGAAAGCAATATTAGTTAAAATGTCTTCTCATGCATTTGGTTAATTACTATGTGAATTGCTTTAATGCTGCACAGAATACACAGCTGTGTTTAATGAGCTGCTGAGAGGCTTTCTGGGCAAACTTTAATAATATCAGTATTCTCACTGAGGAAAATGGCTGCAGGGGAAAATGCAGCTGTTGGCACCTCACATGTTCTGAGTGACAGCTCGCCAGCCATTATCTTTAGGGCACACAGGAGTCTGGTTCATTAATATGAAATGTTAAATATTTATGCTTATCACCAGTGTGCAGCCGCCTGGGCAGGCTGCGAGCCCAGTGCCTCTGGTGACAATTTCCAGGACAGGTTAAATAAAGCAAACCCCTCCTTTTCACTTCTGTCACAGCTCTGCCACCCTTCCCAGGCCTCAGACCTGGAACCACCTCATGCCTTCCCTGGGACTGCATCCCCTCTATGAGGAATGGACACAGCTCATACACACTGACCTGCTACAATTAGCAAAGAACCAGCTGACGGATTACTCAGCTGCAAGGAAGGCTGTGGTACATCCCAGTTGTTCCAGATGTTTTCTAGATAAACAAGATGTTTTCTATTACCATCTGTATGGCAGATTATAATTTTGTCAAGTGGGCAGTTTGCCTTATCTCTCTCTTTGATTGACCATAATCACTCTTCCCTCTGGAAGGGACATCAGCTGATAACAGGCTATTGGATGTCACTGCATGACTGATAAGAGCTACAGCATCCCATTGGGAGATGCTCCACCCAAAGGGAGGAGCCAAGCATTGCTACCCAGATATAATCCGGAGATTCTGAAACACCAGCACAGCTTCTCCACTGGATTCCCCAGAGGAACAGTAGCTGCCTCTTCTTCCACTGGATCTTCAGAGGAAGAATGCATCCTTCTCTACAGGATCCCAGCTCCAGCAGAACCACTCTAGGGGGACTGCAGCCACATTTCCAATTGGACTGGTACCAACACCCTGACCCACAGGGTGTCAGGGTGGGTTCTGACTCTGTCAGTGCTTTCTAGTGTACTGCATTGTTTATTTTATCCTTTTTTTTTTTTCTTCCCTATTAGAGAACTGTTGTTTCCTGCTCCCATATTTTTGCCTGAGAGCCCCTTAATTTAAAATTTATAGCAATTTGGAGGGGTGGGGAGGGTTTACATTCTCCATTTTAGGGGAGGCTCCTGCCTTCCTTAGCAGACTCCTGTCTTTCCAAACCAAGACACTAGTGTGAGGCACACCTTCCCTGGGACACACAGCTATCCCCTGTCTGTGCCTGGGGTCACTTCAGCAGCTCTCCAAGCCAGGGTCCCCCCCAGGGACAGCCTGCAGTCAGCTGCCTCTGTTCATGGCTCTGGCTGCAGGTGGGGAAGGGCAGAGTGCTGAGAAAAATGGCAGATTTGTCTTTACAAACAAGCTGTGGGTCTGCTGGCAGATAAAACTAGTAGATAAAAAGAAACAATGGGAAAGATTCCACTGATTGCTTAATGGGAAAATATATTTGCTTTTACAGATAAACTTTAGGTTTGCTGATAAACGAAATTAGACATTGAAAGATGAAAGAAACAATGGGGAAGAAAAACCCTTTAATTTAGTAATAATTAAAAATTTATTCTTTAATTAAAAGGGAGGGTTATACATTAGAGGGAAATCGTTGGGAAATCTTTGGTATCAGGTGTATCAGGAAGACTGTACCTCTCAAGTACCTCAGCCAATGGGGAAAGAGAGAAGGGAAATGCGGCCGGGAAATTGGGATAAAAGGGAGGCTGCATCCTCCAAAAATTCAAGAGATTCCAGGGGAATGCCCCATGGCCTCTCCCTTTATTGGAATAAAGCCAGTAAGGACTCCTCTGTCTCCTTTTTGGACATAAACCTTTGGTGTTTGTGGATTAATTTTCCTAACATTGCTGACAGTTTTCTTCTGAGAACTTCCCCCGGAGTCTTCTGCTGCCTCAAAGTAACTTTGGGTATCGTGATGAGTTGAGACAACCTGAAGCACTCAGAGATCTGAGAACACCAAGAGAAGCTTTTGTTTATCTTTGCTTGGAAGAAGCACAGCCACTTGGGAAAGATAAATTTCAGCGCTGTTTTTGACATCTATAAACAAAGTCAAATATTTTGACTGTAGCGTTGTAGTGACTGCCATGCATTACAAACACAGTCAGAAGCACTTTCTGCTGAGCACTTGATCAGGCTGGTGGGTACTTGGTCTGCCCTCTATTTCTTGCCTCATTCAGAATAAAGTACCAATGTTCTGAATATAATTTGTGAATACATTACTCTATTTTCAGCTCAGGAAACGCTTCAGTCTTTTCCGATTTTCAGAGCACTTGAAGGACCAAGTGCAAACATTCTTGTCTGTATCATTTATTGAGGAAAGAAACCATTAGCTGCAGCAAGAGCAATATCTTAGCTGTGCAATTATGCTTATGGCTTGTCATCTGCCACTAATGCCTAGGGGAAAGAGAGCTTTTATTGCAGAATTATGCTGAAAAAGAAATCAGCACCTGTGTGCTGGGGAAATCTTGCCTTAACTGCCTCAGCAATAGTGGCCAGCTCTGTTTGCTCCTTCTCTTGATGAACAATCTTGCTGTGGGGTCGTTCTGCTTGATGACTCTTTGCTCAGGTTGCTATAGCTCATGTGTGAGGAAGTGCTGTGGATGCTCCCAGCCCACTCTGTTGTTTCCCGGGATGCCTCTGTCCCTGCCTTGCAAAAGCCCTCGGAATTGCAGCCTGCTCAGGGCATAAATGTATTTGTGAATATACATGGGGCCATAAAATCCCACTTTGCACTCTGCAATTTTTAGATCACTGCTTTGAAGGAGGCTCACAAGATATTTAACTGGCTGAATTGCTGGATGGGAAGTGGCTTGTGGATGGAGCTAAGAGCTTTCTGGAGACTTTTTCCAAACCAGGCAATTCTTCTCTGAGCCTCTTTGATCTTCAGTAACAAGACCTCCCAGGAGACTTGCAGCTCTGCCTGGCTTCTGCCAAGCTAAAGAGAACAGTATTTTTCTCTCCTTTTTTCCTCTTATTGAAGCATTTTGCCTTCTGGGCACGGTTTTCCTTCATAATAACCTGATTTTGCTTGTCTTTAAAAAAAAAAAAAAAAGAAGAGATGGATTGGAGAAAAGACCAAACCAGCAAAAATCTGAGGCCAGACAAATCTTTGTCAGGGCAGAGCTAATGTTATGACTTGAAAAGAAATAAGAATGTGTCCCTAATCAGTCTTTTGGAGAAAAGAAGAGCCAAGTATAGGCAGAGGGGCTGTGCTCCCCCTAGTGCAGTGTGAGCCAGCAGCACAGTGCAGGGCTCCAAAGTTCACAACAGACACCTTGGCACTGATGCTGGGGGTTCTTCATCTCATCTGGGAGTTCTTCACGTTCTGCTTTCTCCCAGCACTCTTCCTGCAGCAGGTGACAGCACAGAGAAAAACCAAGGGAAGCCTGGATTGTCCCTATTGGAACCCAGGACATTCCTCTGGCTGCCCTGGAGGACTCAAGACCCTGGCAGGGGGCTCAAAGACCTTGGCACAGAGTCAAAAACACCTGTGCCTTCGATTTTAGCCCATGGAAATAATTACTAACTTTATGCAAGGAGTTACAAGCCACAAGGGTTTGAAAAGAGTGGTACTGAATTTATCACAGGGTGAAAATGTAGAATTTTGGGGATTTAGAATGGGGGTTCAGGAGGCAAGATGGAGGAATCTGGGTGTGTCCAGCCTTTCTCCTTTTTCTTCTTAGCCTCCATCTTCTGCTGTGATGGTGGCACTTTTGGATTGGTTTAGAGTAGAGATAGACTGTCTAACACAAGTGATAGGTATTGGAAAATTATTGAAAATATTGTACATGTAGTTCTTAGTATAAAAAGATAACACAGCCCTGGATGTGGTCAGTGTGCCACTGACCTGCTGAATGGACCTCAGCAGGGCAGAGAAAGACTGATAACAGAAATAGATAAAGATAGATACCAGAAAGTAATAGATAAAGATAGATAACAGAAAGTAAACAACCTTGAGAACCAGAGCCAAGGAATTCTGCCTCTTTCTTCAGTCTTGGGGCTGGGAAAAAGAGACTTTCTAACACCTTGGGGTCACCTCAACACCAGAGACCCCGTCATGTCCCCTGAGCCACCAACCTGTGCAAGCCCAGGGCCTGGATTTCCATGGCACTCCTGAAGTGACAAAGAGCACCTAAGCTCCACAAAGGAACAACAAGTTGTTCTCATCCCTCATGCCCAGTGCAGAAATCTTGTTTTCCTTGCTCTGCCTATGACTCATTGAAATTTTCCCCCAGGTGTGCAACAGACACCAACAAGGAGAGGAGCTGGCTAGTGGCAGTCTGTAGGATCACCTTCATACAAATTCCTGCAGGTTAACTGGATTCATGCACTAATTTAACTCTCTCTGACTCTCTTGTTGGTTTTTATTTTATTTTATTTTTTAATAAGAGAAGAGCTGTCTTGTCCAAGTAAGTAAAACATTCCAGGCCTGAAGGGATTTGCCAAGGGAATTGAGAGTTTCCTGTAAGAGAGCACATATGTGCAAGTGCCAGAAGAAGCAGCAGGGCACCAGTCAAGGAATGGCAGACATGCAGCAAGTCAAGGGAGCAGCTGTGACATCCAGGATGGAGCACAGATCGTTCCTGGGAGCTGGCAGCAGGAACTGTGAGCACTGCTGGGTGCACATTGCTGCTGGGACACCTGGTGTGACTTCTGTCTCGGTTCCTGAAGCCAACTGAGGTCTGGGTTGGGTTGTAAAGTAACAGTGACACAGTGTCATGGGTGATGTCAGGAGACTTGGAATCTGTTGTTTCTAATCTTCTGTGTCACTATAAGGAACCCTAGACAGCCATGTCTAGATGCTTGTGAGTGCTGAAGAATGGGAGAGCAACAGAAATGAGTCTTTCCAGAAACCAGAAATGGTTTAAAATCAGCTTTTTCCTCCCCTTTTACAGTTCCTCACCATGAGTTTTGCCACAGTCCTGTGAGCTCTCCATGTCGCAGACATCTTTTTATGAAAATCCTTTCCGTAGGATTTTTTCCTCCTGAGAAGCTGAGAGGCCTCAGGAACAAAATGTAAACAATGATTCTCTGCTGCTGTGGAATGTAGCAGGTGCATCTGTGATTGGTCTCATGTGCTTGTTTGTAATTAATGGGCAATCACGGCACAGCTGGCTCGGACAGAGAGTCTGGGACAGCTGCCTTTGTTATCATTCCTTTCTATTCTTAGCTTAGCTAGCCTTCTGAGATGAAACCTTTTCTTCTATTCTTTTAGTATAGTTTTAATGTAATATGTATCATAAAATAATAAATCAAGCCTTCTGAAACACGGAGTCAAATCCTCGTCTCTTCCTTCAACATAAGACCCCCGTGACCACCGTCACACTCCACTGTCTCTGCCCATTTAGTCCCTGGGGAGAAATGCCTCTTCTGGCAACAGGAGCTGACCAAGGTGCCAGCTCTTTGTTTGGGATGATCAGTTTGGCATCTTCCTGGCAGGGTGGCCTAGCCAAGCCCCAGATCTCCACAGAGACGGGGACTGCCAGCCAGGGAGGCTGTCAGGGCACAGGAAAAGGCATGATCTGGCATTGGCACCAGCCCAGCTGTGGGTCGGGGGCCATTCTCATGTTAATGAAACCTCCCCATCAGAGCATCCAGGAGCCCCTCTGGAGCCTCTCCTGCACCACCTGAGCTGGGACTGGAGCCCCTTCTCAGCTTGTCTTGGTTTGGAAAGACAGGAGTCTGCTAAGGAAGGCAGGAGCCTCCCCTGAAATGGAGAATGTAAACCCTCCCCACCCCTCCGAATTGCTATAAATTTTAAATTAAGGGGCTCTCAGGCAAAAAATATGGGAGCAGGAAATAACAGTTCTTTAACAGGGAAGAAAAAAATAAAAGGATAAAATAAACAATGCAGTAAACTAAAACAACACTGACAGAGTCAGAACCCACCCTGACACCCTGTGGGTCAGGGTGTTGGTACCAGTCCAATTGGAAATGTGGCTGCAGCCCTCCTGGAGTGTCAGGCGTGGTTCTGCTGGAGCTGGGATCCTGTAGAATAGGACAGGATTCCTGTATTCTTCCTCTGAAGATCCAGTGGAAGAAGAGGCAGTTGGTGTTCCTCTGGGGAATCCAGTGGAGAAGCTGTGCTGGTGTTTCAGAATCTCCGGATTATATCTGGGTAGCAATGCTTGGCTCCTCCCTCTGGGTGGAGCATCACCCAATGGGATGCTGTAGTTCTTATCAGTCATGCAGTGACATTCAATAGCTGTTATCAGCAGATGTCCCCTCCAGAGGGAGGAGTGATTGTGGTCACTCAGAGAGAGAGATAAGGCAAACTCCCCACTTGACAAAAGACAACTGCCATACAAATGGTTCTACAAAACATCTTGCCTTGCAATCTGGAACACACCTACACGCCCCACACTCACAGTCAGACCAGGTTTCCTTACCAGCTCGACCTCCAGTGTAAATTATGTTAATTATAGAGGATGAGTACTGCATGACTTTTATTCCTAGAGATACTCTGCACCTCTGCTACTTTGTGCTTTTCTCATTTGTGTACCCCCATAAATGCTGAATAGGAGATGACCTGCAGCTTCCTTGGTTACCAATGGTGTGGACAGCTGAATCTGGCAGCTGGGAGCTCCTTTTCTCTAGGGACTTGTGCCTAACAAATGCTGAAAGCCATTAAAGACCAACTCAGCTGAACAGGTCACTTATTATTAGTGCATTAGGAAAAAAAACCCTAAATGGCTGCCTAATAAATAAATGGTAAAGCCATTAAGTGATGCATTCTTTTTATTGTTGGTAGAAAAATCCATATGGGTAAAAGATGTGCACAGGAATGGCCTAGGATGCTGTGTCCTGACCAAAAGACAATGCCATGGAGGAGAAAAGATGGGAAAACTTGATCTGTTTGCTCTGGTGTCTCTATCTAAGCAGGATCCCTGGGGCTGGTAGCCCTCAGCAAGGCTGTTTCCCACCTAGAGGAATGCTGGTGTCATTGTGCTCATTCAAGCCAGAGCAAGAGCACACCAGGAGGCAGAGCTGAGTAGCAGAAAAATGCCCTGGGAGACAGCTTGGGAAAAGTAGGTTTATTCTCAGCTGCAGGACAAAACTTGTGGTCAAGCCAGCTCCTTCATCTATAAAGCAGACATCTGTGCTTAGAAAGTCAGGTGCTGGAATTCTACAGGAGCTGCTCTGTGGAAACAGACCAGCTTTAAAAAAGGACAGTTGTTCTTGGAAATAAGTCATATGCATATATGTATATATATGGATGGATATAATTTTATTTATACCTACCTATATTTATTTGTCTACATAAATATGTATTTGTGTACCTATATTTATGTACAAATATGTATATTTGTTTGTATATGTGGATGTATACATACATACACATATTAATGTGCAGAAATAAATTGATTCTGTGCAGGACCAGCATCTCAGCTTGTGCTATTCTCCTTCTCACTTCTCCTTCTCCTTCACTTTCTCCTTCTCCTCCTTTTCCTCCTTCTTTAATGAAATGGAGTGAAAAGGCTTGAAACTGTGAAATGAGTGCCAGGAGGCAGAACAGAAGGCCTCTCTATCTATCTGTGTAAGGATTTAAATAACTCAGCTTTCAGGGGCAAGGCTCAGAAGTTTTGAATGCTGAGGGCTGGTAGATTGCCCTGCCTCTAAAAGCAGTTCTCGGGCTGCCCTTCCTGTGGGTTTCTCCAGCTGACATCTTGCTGTGTTAAATCTTGCCAGATTAGGGGGAGATAAATGCTGAGGTGCACAATTTACATGGTGGTGCTTTTATGGTGGTATTTTTATGGTATTTGTCCTTCTGCCCTGCATAAGAGAACTTTTGGGCAGGCTTACATCAGTGACCAAAGAAAGGTCAGGGTCCTTGATGTTGTGATTTGCTTTTCCTGTGATCAAAAAAACATTTCCACACAGGGACAACCTGCAAAATTCCCAGGTGAGGCATCTTCCTTCCCTCAGCCTGTGAGGGGCTCTGTGCACAGCTGGGCTCAGGTGTGCCACAGTGGTCTCACCACAGAACTCCCCCTGTGCTGATGAGTGCCTAAAACCTGTGCTTAGGTCTTTGGGAAGCCTTTGAAGCAGGTTACCCATCTTTTAATCAATGCCAAGACCCTTTGAAAGACCTGGAAACAAGGAAAGCAAACCAGAAAACTTCATCCAGTCACTAAAATCAGAGTGTGTAATGATGGAAGAAGAGAGCAGTGCCACATATTGAGCTGCAAACATCAGCATTGCACATCCAGGAGTGCCTGCCAAAACAAAGAAAAGCACAGTGCAAGGAGCAAACTCCCAGATCTGGAGTTCCCAGAGCAGTGGGTTTGGCTTAGAGACTTTCCAATGGCAGAGGAGGCAGTCAGGGGTTAAGGAATCAAACCTGTCATCACCAGCTCTTATTCCAGAGCCCAAGGGAGGAGGAGGGCTCTGGGCTCCCTGCCAGGACCCCATCACACAGTAACATTACCCAAAGTTCTAGTTAGAGCTGACTGGGAAGATTTAGACCAGGCAACAAACCCTAAGAACATGCCTTTCTGTCAAAGCCGGAAAAAAACTTGTGAGAACTGTGTGATTCTGACAAAGAACACACAGTGAAAATGTTTTGCACTTCATTTTCAAATATTTTATTGCCTCTGCCGTTATTTCTTGATTTTGTTTTTAATATTCTGACATCATGGGAGAAAATATGGATTCAATATTTTTATGGGAAAATGCCACGGTTGAAAATCTCTTTTTTCTGTGACTCTCCATTTAACAGGAAAATGGATTTTTCATAAAATGTGCTGGAACAGGGACCAGAGTGACTGTGGGATTGCCATCCCTGCAGATACTCAGGCCTCAGCTGAACATGGCCCTGGGCAAACCCATGTAATTGGACCTGCTTGGAGCAGGGAGTCAGACTGGAACTCCTCCGAGCCACCCTACATTATTCTGTATTCTGTGATGCAGAGGATGGGAAGAGGCTTGCTATGACACTGGAGAATGAAAGCCTAAGGAAGATTTTTTTCCCCCCCTTTCACTCTCTTCTCCACAGAAAATCATGAAGTGCTAACCATTAAATTTCAAGAGCCTAAAAATATTCCATGGCGCTGCCTCCTCTGGCAGAAGGGTGGTGGGGTCATTTGATCTTGTTTTTAACACAGATTTTTTTTCTTTTCAGTTTAACATCAAACAGCTCCAGTTAGAAGTGGGACCTGAAGGATTTGCCCTCCTTGGACCTGGCCTACTCCTGCAGAGCTGTGACGAGGCAATCTAGCCTGGAAGTTCACAGTGCTGGGTGGAAGGCTCACAGCAGGCGCTGACAGCAGCACCAGCTCCCCTTCCTCTGCATTTCCCAGCTGCTTTTCCACAGAGCCAAAGAGGATTCTCTGCTTTTGCAGATGGATCACCACAAGTCCCTGTTCTTTCATGTTAAAGGCAATTAGTGGATATTTATAGTGCACCCCACGTGGAGGGACTGCTTTGGATTTAAGTGTTTGGCCCAGCCCAAAGAGAGATTCGTGACTGTGGCTGCCTCTGCTGCCATGCTTTAACTTCAGATTTAGTAACCCTCAAACAGTTTCTATTTCCTCTTTCCTCAGTGCTTCCATACATCCACCTCGACACCCCCACCTCTCTGAGGCCCCTTGCTGATGGTTTGGGAGCACAGGAGCTCCCAGGGTTTGGAGCAGGGGATGGAAGCAGCTGCCTGCACTAGCACTTCCCTCTGGCAGCTGCCAGACCCATCCTCTGGTGGGTTCTGCCATGTTCTGGCTGCCCCTTGCAGATTCCCTTGCTGAAGGCACTGATTTAAACAGACCCCAGTCTAGAATTAGTCCTCTCTCTCTGTCTTAATAACACTCTGTACTCCATACTGCAAATATTTCTTCCTGTGCTCTTCTACATGCAGAGAAAATGAAGCAGCGCGCAAACCTCTGCAGTTCAAGCGTCCCAAATACCATTACACAGCCACTTTCAAATTCTCAGCGTTTGCCATCCAGGCTGCTCAGGAGGAATTCACATTAACAATATATTATAGTTAAATATTATGCAGTTAGAAAATCGAATTTCCTCCATAAGAGAGACATAAGCACTGTAGAAAAAAAGCAGTTGATGACATTGCAATCAAGCACTCTTATAGGGTGGGGGAGAGTAAAATAAAGTTCACACAGGCAGCATTAAATCTGTTACCTGCTAAAGCACGGGTACTTGGTTTTTACAGTGGCAAACATTTTCCTTCAAAGCTTTTTCCTGTTATGCATTTTTTTGAGCCACAATTTATCCTGGGCAAAAATCCCTACAGATCTCATCTCCTGTGGTTATTTCCCCTAGGACAGGTTGGGAATGGCTGGGAAGCCTGTTTGAATTATGGTTTGAAACTTCCACTTTCATTGCAGCAGGGCACAAGGCTGGTGGGCAGGTTGAAGCAGATGTGGATAAAGACTCCACACAGTGAATTACAGACCCTGAGGAACCAAATTCTGGACCTCAAATCCTGCAAGGGAACCTGTGAGGCTCCTGGGACATCACTGACTCACCAGCCAGTCTCACCTGCACTCCAGCTCTTACAGCACCTCCCACTTGTTAAGGCCAAGCAACAGCTTTCTCCTGCAAATCTCTGTGCTAATCTTAGTTTAATTTAAAAAAATCCCTTCAGATTCAATTAGCAGTGCCAGTTAAGGCTTCTGCAGATGTTAAAGCAAGCATCCTCCTGATTTTAATGTGTGTCTGACACCTGGCATATCTGGGAGGATGGGGGGATCTGTTCCTTGCTCATTTGCCTGACCTGGTACAGGGTACCAATTTACTGTACTCAATTTAAATTTGGCTGAGCCATCATGAGCGGAGGAGGCCCAGGAGAAGCTGCCGCCCCCAGGCATCTCCTTGCAAGTGACCAAGCTTCCATGGCCCTGCCCTCTATCTCTGTTTAAAAGTATCACAGCGACTTCCCAGGGGCAAAAGGTTATCTCAGTGAGGTTTGGGAGGAAAACTTAATTCTAGACATTCTCTACTCTCAACTTCTCCAGCATTCACAGTGCCTTTCTCTTTCTCTTTTTTGTTCAGTTTGACCCTGCTCCAAAACTGCTCCTGCCTCTTGATGTGGAATTCAGCACTTCCACTTCTGCCTTCTTTTCAATATCTGCCCAAACATGCACCAGCCCACGTGCACAGGAGCCACAGGAGCTCCTTTGCAAGAGAGCTTTGGTCCCTGAGAGAAATGAAAACCCCAGTTGCTTATTCAGCCTGCCCAATACAGGGAGACTGTTCCCTGCCTTGCTTTTACTCGGTGAGTAATTCAAATTTGACAACTGCGTGGTCTTTTTGCTTCTGTGATTACAAATTTGCATTTGTAAAAGCTGCAAGAACTGGATGCTTCCTAATGACTGATAATATTTCTAAATCACATTAGAGCTTGGGGAAGCACCCTGACCTACTCTTTATTTTAGCTTGGCCTTCCACTGTCACCATCATATTTTATGAAAAATCCTCTTTGCCTGGGAGGCTGAGAAGCCTCAGAGAAAAAGGAAACCAATATTACTCATTTGCTTCTCCTGTGTTTTGCTGCGTTGAAATGTGGTTTGGACATTGTTTATCCAACAGGTGGTTGTTTGATTGGTTACATGTGAATTGTTTTAACTTAATGACCAAATACAGTCAGGCTTTGTCAGACTCTGGAGAGAGTCACGAGATTCATTATCATTCTTTGTAGCCTTCTGTAAGCATCCTTTCTCTATTCTTTAGTATAGTTTTAGCTTAATATAACATAACATAACATAACATAACATAACATAACATAACATAACATAACATAACATAACATATTAGCCATCTAAGAACATGGAGTCAGATTCATTCCTTCCTGCCACGGGGGACCTCAGAAAATACCATACTCCACTTTTTATTTCAATGAGTTGCTTACATTGGGCACTTCTGACATTTGAGAGAACACAGTGGTGCCTTTTGGAACCTTCCTTTTCCTAAGCAGGCCCATCACAGCCAAAATCTCAGCTATTTCTGGAACCAGCCCTGCACTGGCAGCACAAAATGATGGCTGTGTATTACCAGTAGTTATAAGTGGTGTTTTACAGAACATCTGCCCCTCTTTGCAATGTGTGCAGATGTGAAGCAAATCTGATCCCTGCTGTTTACAGGCTGGGCAATTAAAGCACCTCTGTGGTTATTCCAATGGTCACCGTCAGAGCTGCTGCTCTACAAAGAAGAAAGCAAGTCTGAGAGGAATGATGCTTATCTCAGCAGGATGACTCTTGGTTTTCTTTCCTTTAATGCTCTTTTCTTTTCTGTCTCAGGAAGTAATATGTTACTAAGTGTCCTTTGTGTGAGAATTCAGGGAATGATGGCAGGGATCTGAGTCTCTCTTTTGCTAGTTGCTAATGCAAACAGCATTTCGGGGTTGGTTATTTAAATGGAATTACTCTAAAATCAGCATTTACCTTAAAAGCACTAAAAACTTCCTTCTGAATAAATGATAGCAATAGATACTGAAAAAGCCCAACATATATTTTTGTCAGGAACACACAGTGTTGGCCTCTGAGCACTTATGATGAACTTCACTTTCCAAATTGCTTCAAGAAATGCTTTCCACTCAGCTGCAGGACTCATCTCTCTTTATTCTCCCATTGCTTCTGTGCAGAGCAGTGCAACTAATTGATGTTTATTTCCCTGGCTGTTAAGAAAATGAAACAATTTCCATTGCTATTTTTGTTTTTAACTGAGGCCCCTACGAGTTAAAAATACATTTCACATTGGCCAATGAAGTTTAGCTAGAAAATGACTAAAAAATAAAAGTTGACAAGAATATAAATTTGCATTAAAAGTCCAACACAGTGCATTAAAAAAGGCAAGAGTAAGATTTTCTGAGCTGCTGTGAGCAATCTGGTGAAACAGCATAGACTCCATGGGACATTTTGGTGTCAACTGGGTCTGCTTTGCTGCTTTCCCATTTTTGGGAACCAATTGCACTTTCTTCACCCCACAGATTGTGGGCTGCTGCTCTGGCCACGGACCCTGTGTTGTGTTGAGCAGAATGCAGGTGTCTTGTCCTGAAGAGATTTATTAACTGCACTGAGCAAAGACTTTGTAATTGGGGATCTGATTCAGAAAGCAGACAGGTGTTGGTCGAGCTTTGCCTTCAGCAAAATCCTGCTGGCTGCAACACAATTGAAAATCCTCTTGGGAGTTGATATCTGACTGCTTTGAGGAATGCTTAGTCACACTCAAATGTCACATTTGGATTTTGCTTGCATTGCTCTGGGGTGTTGCTCTGTTCCTCAGACAAAGAGTGGACAATATCTCCCAGGTTTTAAAGGGTTTTGCTCCCTGCAGACACACACAGGAGGAATAGATTTAGGTTCCTGTAAAAATCCTGAGCAACCAGGCCCTTACAATACAGGAGGGTCTAGCGTTCACATCCCAAAAGGGTTTTATAACATGAAGTTAATTGTATCTGATGTATCAACTCCTCTGTTCTGCAGAGCTCGTAATGAGAGTCTGGCAAACAATTTCTTCTGAATAATTTGCTGCACGAATCCAACCCCTTTCCCAGCTGGCAGAAGCCATGAATACTGTGCAATTCCTTCAATATATTCAGCGCTGCACGAATTTAATGGAAATATTGTTGTTCCCAACTTGCCCTTCTTAGTTGGGAGGTCAGGTATAAAACCAGCACTGCCAGTTCCTGGCTGCTTCACCAAACTTTCCCTTCCTTTGGTGGGGAAGGGCAGCCTGTCTGTTCCCCAGGATTTCTGTGGAGCTGCTGCCTGCTGCCTGCCTTTGGGGCAATATGGAGCAGCAGCAAGGAGCAGGGTCACTATCTGGGCAGGAAGGATCCCAGCAGAGCAGGCATGGTCCAGCTGCTCTGCCCCCAAGTCCACATCCACACTCTCTTAAAATCAGCCTAAAGTCACAGCCTCAAACCTTGTGCCATCCAATCCAGCAGTGGAGCTTCACTTCCCTCTTAGGGCAGAAAGAGACCTGGGAGTTAGTCTGAAGTTGGCTGCAAACAAAACTTGCCAGAACTGCAAAGAAAAAGAAAAAAAAGCCTCAGAAGGGGGTTGTGGGTTTTTTTGAGGCTATGAAAGCTGATATCCAAAATGTCTTAATAGCAAGCCCTGTTGGAACAGGTTGGTGTTTTTTCCTCTCTCATCCTCTTACCTAAGGACAGTCTTGGATCATAGGTAAGAATTGGAAAGTCCTTTGCCCTGATTGTTTTTATGGGGGGGCAGGGGGGGAGATTTGTGATATATGGAATGGGGGTTGTGGTTATTTTTGGGTTTTTGTTGGTTTTTTTTTAAGTGATCACCCTCCAAATAAAGCACTACAGGAGAAGACATGTGACTTTGTGAAACACTTGGTGAGAGAAGACTGACAGAAATATTTCCTGACCCCATCAATCCTGACTAAGAGGGCCAGGAGAAATTAGCTGTTGATCTTAGTAGTAGATAAAATATTGCTGTTGAAAGCAACTGCTAAACAAAGGGGCAGCTTCTTGTGGAACTCTGGCACTATGTCTTTTTTGAGCAATTACATGGTGTTGCTGTGTAAACAGCTCAGTGCCATAGCTTGTGTTCTGGTACCTTCCTAAACACTGCATAAAGGCATTATAATTAACCTCAGTGATTCACCAGTATTCAAAAACAATCTTTTTTTCTTTTCCTTTTTCTTTTTTTTCTTTCTTTCCCCCCCCCCCCTAGAGATTTCCTGGTTCTGTTTTACCCCATGGCAGTGTGGTTAAGGGCTATGTTTGGGAAGATGCAGTCAGCTCCTTTCAACACGAAGAGAAGCCACATACTTTAGGGCAAATGGAGCATTAAAGCTCCTCACAGGCCAGTGGAAACAGAATTTCAATTGTTTTGAAACAGGTGGTTTCAAAAGCAAAGACAGAAAAAGAATCAAGGTGATTTTTCACCTGCTGCCCCCAGGACTGATAATTCAGTTTGTCGCTGTGATTTTGGGTGGAGAACAAAAAAATATTAATTTTTTCCACTTGAGTGAGCTTTACAAAATGTGCCCATTGAAGGTGTGAGAGTGCCTGAAGGGATGTGATGTGTTTGCTGTGCAGAATTCATGACTGGTGATTTTATTTCCTCTTTCTGCACCGAGTTCATTCCAGCTGGTGCATGAATCTCTCAGCACCGTTCATCTTCCAGCTCACCCAGGGATGCACAGCTGGTAATCTGGCTTCTAAAAATGCTTCAAAGTCCCCAATGATACTTTAAAACAACTAAAAGGGGTGAATAATCTCTTTAATTTAGGCCATCATACTACCTGAACTAATAACTCCTTTAGCTCAGAGGGAATCCTGCCTATTCCCTCTTCCTTCTATTCTCTGTTTCAAACTGATGGAAGAGACTCACCTCCCACGACTCCCACACTGCTCTGCTCATTTCAGACCTGACCATGCTGCAAACATTTCTCATCACAATTATTTAATGCTTACTTTTTCCTCAGAAAAGGTCATATTAACCCAATTTCTTCACAAAAGAAAAATTACCATTCTTGCAGATGCCTATGAGGTGCTAGCTAGGAGCTGTGGCAGGGTAATTGCAGCAGACATGGTTCTCCTGTCTGAAAAGTCTTATCACTTTGATAAGAGTGAAGTGATATCACTTGAGAAGAGAGAAGAGAAGAGAAGAGAAGAGAAGAGAAGAGAAGAGAAGAGAAGAGAAGAGAAGAGAAGAGAAGAGAAGAGAAGAGAAGAGAAGAGAAGAGAAGAGAAGAGGACATTTCAGCTGGATGGGACCTACAATGATCATTTAGTCCAGCTGCCTCAGTACTTCGAGGCTGATAAAATGAGAAATTACAATTGGAAATAAGAAAAAATGTTCCCCATAAACCCCATGCCATTGTGAGATGCCCTTTAAAAAAAGTCTATAGAGAAGTCCTCGTGTTCATGTGCCATTTCCAAGAAGTTTAGCTGGCTGTTGTTCTTTCCTGCCACAGGACTTCCCTGTGCAATCACTATCAGTGATAAAGAAGGCTGAAAACACCATTTCATTGTGATAAAGACCCATGAACCTCTTTCATCTCAGTGGAAAAGAGCTTCCCACTTGTCCCACTGCACTAATTCCAGGGCCCCTCCCCAGCACTGCCCCTGGAAGATCCCTGACATTGGGATGGAGATGCAGCACAAGCAAGAGCAGTGGAGAAGTAGGAAAACATTGGCTTCCTCTTTATGGATTCCATACCTGAGGCCTGCAGCCCCCAGAATATGAGTGCCCTCTAGAAAACCCTGAATGCTTTGTTTTAACATTAATTACAGCCCTGCTGCACTTGCTCCGCTTGGGCAGCATCCTGCTACAAAGCACCTAAAATGACCCAGTCTCCTTGAGGCAAAGTCCATCTCTGCTATGTCTGGATAGCACCAAGCACAAAGTGGATTTTAGCCCCCAACTGTGCATCTTTGGCACTTCTGTAATAATATCCAAGAAAGAATATTTTTCAAGTTCTATCTGTGTTGGGATCCATTGATTTTTCTCCAGGCTTTCTGAATGTGCAGGGATTGCTGAAAGCCTCTCAGCTACAGCCACGTACCTGCCTGATGCAGGATGACTGTACAAAGAGTCCAGTTTATTGGGGCTTGGCATCTAAAGTTCATCTCCACCTCCCTGCTCTTGGCTGGGCACAAGGGGAGCAGCTTTCCTGTGCAAGCCTTCATTAAGATTGAAGAATTGTTGCTGAATGCAGAGATATTTTATGTAGCAGGGCTTGGCTATGACTGATGCTTCATATTAAAACAGATTAGTGTTCACAGCAGAACAGATGTGGAACTCTGATTCCTTCCTCTGTGTTAGTTCTGCTTTTTTGATTGTGATCCCAAACAACTTTTTCCTTCTCTAGAGAGAAGGTCCATGGGACTATCCCAGCAGCACAAAGCTCCTGCGGCACCACGCTGTGGGCAGTGGGAGAGGGGTGGCAAATAGGGGGCACACTCTGTCCTCAGGGTGCCTTGGGCTGGCCCAGGGTGACAGGACAGGACACTGTGCCACCAGCAGGGCTGCACTGCAGGGTGGGAAGCAGAGGAGGAGAACAGGGCTGAAATGCAGTGCTGACTTTAAAAGGGGATAGCAAGGAAGAGCTGAAATTAAAGCCCAGTATGAGCCCATTTCCCAAGGCCCCTCCACTTCCTGGGGGCTCTCCAAATTAGGTGTAACTATTTCCCTTGGTTCTTGGCAAATTAATTTCTGAAAAAAATTGAGTGAAAGAATGTGGTATTTTCAGGGACCCCCAGTGAAGGGAGGGAATGATGAATCTGACTCCATGTTCTCAGAAGGCTAATTTATTATTTTATGATCTATATTATATTAAAGAATACTATACTAAACTATACTAAAGAATAGAGAAAGGATACAGACAGAAGGCTAAAAGATACTAATGAAAACTCGTGACTCTCTCTTCAGAGTCTGACACAGCTTGGCCCCAGTTGGCCATTAAGTCAAAACAATTCACAGCAGAAACCAATGAAACAATAATGTGTTGGTAAACAATGTCTAAACACATTCCAAAGCAGCAGAACACAGGAGAAGCAAGTCAGATAATTATTGTTTTCCTTTTTTTCTGAGGCTTCTCAGCTTCCCAGGAGAGAAATCCTGGCAAAGAGATTTTTCAGAACGTATGATGGTGACAAAAGAAAAACATTTATTGATGTACTTCAAGCATGGTGGCATTGCAGGACAAAGCTGGAGCCTTTCCTTCAGCAAACTCTTGGAGACACTCCTGAAAGAACACTCACTGCAACATCCAGTTGAAAGCATTCCTGCTCCTTGCAGAGGCTGGACTGAATGGCATTTAAAAGTTCCCTTCAAACTCAAACCCCTTTGTGATTCTATGATCCCAAGGGTCACAAGCCCCATTCTGCTAGGAAAGCCAAGGAGGGAGGAAGCAAAGCGAGTTCCATCTCCACCTGTGAACAGAGAGATTCCTCCAGGGCAGTTAATTTCCACTTGAAAAAGCTCTACTCTCATAGAAAGCTTTTATTAAGGCCACAAACATATTTTATTACTGTGGCAAAAGCCACGGTGAGCACTCAGAACCTTTGCACTCAGCTGTGGCAGCTTGGAGAGGCGCCTACACCTGGCAAACATAGCTCATCACTTTTTTTTATTATTCAGGCAGGTTTTTCAGCTCTGTAATATTTCTCTGCTTAAGCTTCTGGAAGGCATTTGGCCCCTGAACCCCAAATTTCAAACGGGCTGGGTGTCTGGTGGCTGAGCTGGGGGTGATGAGGCTTTGGTGTGAGAGTGGGTTTAGGACAGAGCACAAAGGCCATGTGCTAAAATAATTACAATCTGGCTAATGTGATGAGTATCAGTGGTGTTATCAATGCTGATAGCAACTTCAGATGGACAGGAACCTACTAGGAGTTACATATAATTAGGTGCACCTATGTATAATAAATGTCTAATAGAGCACATAATGAAAATGATGGGCCACTTAGTTAACTTACACAGTTAAGTACAGCCCATTTAAGGAAGTGCATTTTAATTAGGGATGGACAGTCAATATCCACCGTGCAGGAAATGCTAGTGCTGCAATGCTTAATTTAATTATGAAGCAGAAACAAAAACAATATTTCAGCATGGTTTCTGGAGGATCAATTCCCCCTCCTGCACAAACTCTTTTAACTGCCTTGAAGGCATGGATGGGCAAAAGTCATGCTGTGGTTTTGCCAACTAAATAATGTAAAGGGGTGTGGATTATGGAATACATCACTCTTTGTGAATAATGTAATTTCTTGGTGTAGTTATATTAAACTCAGATTAATCAAAAGACCACATGCAACTTTATTTACATGGAAGGAGAAAGGTAGAGGAATTGGGGTGAAGGGCAGCTACTTGTTGCTTAAATTCTCAGTTGCACAGGAATGTTATGTTTTCTCTGGTTCCAGTTGTGGTCTCTGTGATTTTGATTAGCAAGCATTTTCAGAAGGGGAAAAAAAATTGCCTTTCTTCCAGGTCCCTGTGTTAGTGAGAGACACAGGAGCAGGAAGAGTAAAGGGGGATGGATGGGATGCAGTGGTGAGGAGGGACATTGCCACCCAGCTGTGCCAAGGAGCCTGGCCCTGAGAACTTTGTGTGCCAAGCCCAAACCTGTGACTATTTAAAGGCTGCTAAAGGCTGCATAAAATCTAGAGGAGGACAATAAGACTTGGCCAGCAGCTGGAGATGATACTTTGGAAAAGAGAGCTTCCTCTGCTCCGGTTATTGAGAGAGAGGTGAGTGGTGCATGAGCCTTCAGGAGATGCAAGTGTTGAAAAGATTTTTCACTGAATGGGGAAAGAAAATCCTAATGTTTCTGTCTGGGGTTGGACTTGGGGCTTGCTTTGGCAGAGAGCAGATTCCTGAGACCAGTGCAAAGGAAATGCAGATGTTTTTGGCTGGTTTGAGGGGTGACCACTTGGTGCTGCATGCACCAAGACAACCTGGCTTTGGCAAGCCAGGGGCAGCATCTGGCTGGAAATGACTCAGAAGTGGCTCCTTGGTTTTTTAATGCCATTTGTACATCCCTGTGCACTGCACTGCTTCATCTCTCCCAAAGTGGGACGGGGTAAGGCTGAGCCTTCAAAACCTAAGGAGCTTTAAATGACAATTCCACTGCTCTTGTTTTAAACCCATTATGTAATACTTAGATACCTTGACAGAAAGCACATTATACATTTGGATAAACACACCAACACCATGTTCCTCTGCTACGCAAGGTATCCTTGAAAAGCTTGTGTTCTTTAGCCTTTCTCTCTGAAAAGTGCCACCTTTTCCTTTTTTGCACCACAACCATGTTTTTCTGCCTGTAAACACCAGGCAGCTCTGAAGGATCTGCTAAAAAGAGCAAGTCAATTTCCAGGAAGCTTAAATGTACCTGCACAGGAAAATATCTAAGGGCCCAGAAAATGAGAAAACTAGATGTCGGCTTAGTTGGCAGCTATGAGCATACAAAGAAGGAAGATCTATTGTAGTCTTTGCAATGGTGTTCAATATTTAAAGTTAAATGCCCATCAATTAACTGGAGAAGAGAGGTCTAAGAACATTTCCCTGAAGTGACTATAAATATAATTTGCTGTAATTATGAAGCCCTTTCTGTTGCCATAGTGACTTAAAATGGCTTTAGTCTACCTGAGAATTTGGTTAATAGATTTTGACTTCAGCTCACTGTCGTGGTTTAACACCAGCCAGCAGCCAAGCCCCACACAGCCACTCACTCACTCCCCCACCAGCAGGGCTGGGAGAGAATCAGAAGAGTAAAAGCTGGAAAACTCGTGGCTTGAGACCTAGACAGTTTAATAGGGAAAGCTGTGCACACAAGGAAAGCAGAACAAGGAATGGGCAGGCAGAAATTCAGCCATCTCCAGGAGAGCAGGGCCCCATCACACATGATGGTGATTTGGGAAGACAGGCCCAACCACTCCAAATGTGCTCCCCTTCCTCCTTCTTCCCCCCCTTCATACACTGAGCAGGATGTCACACCGTCTGGAATATCCCTCTGGTCAGTTGGGGTCACCTGTGCTGGCTGTGTCTCCTCTCAGCCTCCCCTGAAACTCCAGCCCCCCCATAACAGCAACTCCAGTGGGAAAAGCAGGAAAGGCCTTGGCTCTGAGCAAGCCCTGCTCAGCAGTAACAAAAACATCTCTGCACTATCAGCACAAATCCCAGACACAACCCCACAGCAGCCACTGTGGAGAGGGTTAACTCCACCCCAGACAAAACCAGCACATTCCTGTACCCGTTTTCAAGGACCTGATGGATAATCATAGGGTTTTTTTGGTTTTTCAAAGGTAGATAAGGACACTGATGCCTTGTGAAGGCTGACCTAGAACAGAGACTAGATAGAGCTAAAGAATGAAGTAGGGATTTATTAAGAGGCCTCAAATAGATGCACCTTGGGCAGCACAACCCAAAATGGCCACAAAATTCCTGATCAGTCCCAGGGTCTCACACTCTCATAAGTTCTGGTCCATTAGCATATTGGAGTTAATTGTCCAATTACAGCTTTAGCCCATTAAGTGCCATCCTTCTTGGTTTTTTTCTCTTCATTCCACCATTGTTTATACTCTTGGGCCTGAGATCTGGATCTGCTGTCCTTGAGTCCCCAGCTAGGGAAAGAATTGTTTTGTCTCCCTGCTCTGTGAAGAGAGCTTGCTGTCCCCTAATATGAAGCCCAGACTTACACACCAAAGCAGCACAGAATCTGAAAAATAGAAAATCTAAAACCTGAGGCATCAACTCCATCTGCATTTGGTGCCTGTGTGAGCACAGAGCACCCCAGGGCAAAGATCCCTCCAGGCAGAGAGCTGGCACCTTGTGGGACTGTTTGTATGAAACGTTTGTATGACTGTTTGTATGAAACAAATCCCTCTTTGCTTGGAATGCAGCTGGGGTTAGGCAAGGAAGGTAGGAAGGCATTCATGTTTTTACTGAGAATGCAGGCAGAATATCCATAGCCCCTGTACACTCTGTTGTGTAACCATGACCTAGATGACAACTTGTGGGCTAAGCTTTTGTCAATGCTCTGTTTTGATTTAATAGGGCACAATCTGTTTAGCTGGAGCATTTGGCTCCTAGGTATATGAGCTTGGGAAATATCTGAATGTTAACTTCCACGCTCCTGTCTGCTTTCTAAACGTGTCTGAGTGCTCAAATACATGCTTGAAGTTGCCTTTATTCCAGATGGCATCTCATTGGAAACAGTCATGCCCAATGTGTGCAAACAGGCCTTGATGTGCAGGAATGTTTACGCGGCAGCCATAGGTCATCCGGCTCCTCCGGCTGCTGCCCAGGGCCCAGCACTTCCTCCCAAGCACAGGGAGAAGCTCAGTGTCTCCCTCCTCAGCTCCAGAGAGGCTCTGGACACCACAGCCACCACCAGTGGTGCAGGTGGCTGGGGGTGGCCCGGTGCAGTCACCTCTGGGTCACCGTGTGTCACTGTGAGGGGCAGGGAGCTGCTTCCAGGGCCAGGCTCCTGGAACCTGTCTCAGCACATTCCCACTGCCAGCCTGCATTTCATCCAGGAGAGGAGCATATGGAGGCAGGTGAGCACACAAGAGCCCACCTCGTGCTGGAGGCACCAGGCTGTGCTTTGTGCGTGTGACCGTGGGGCCGACACGCTGCTGCTGCCTTGCTTGGAGGATGTGACACAGCCTATAAAGTTCCACACTGCTGAAGTGTAGGGCAGCTCCCAGGGAACCAAAAGATGTGGGAAGCAAATGCAATTGACTTTCCATAGAATATACATTCCCATGGAATATGCATTCCCAGTCGCTCCAGGGGCATTTGAAAAATATCTGCTCTGAAAGCCCCTGAGCCCTGAGCCAGCCTTCCCTATGCATGGATGCCCCCTGTGCATTGTAATTTCTCCTCTGACAGGAGTAACACATCAGGCCATTTAAGAAGGCTGCTATAGATTCCCCTGCATGCATTGAAATGAAGTCTCAGGTAACCTAGGTACATACATTTTTTCCATTCTTAGGAAGAACTACAGGAAAGGTCTAACAAGAGTGATTAGCCCCAGGTATAATACCTGATATTTCCATGTCTTATCCAGGGTCAGATTTCATCAGATCATTATGGTCTGACCTTGGCACATTCCAAGATTTTTTCCCCCTATTATTGTTATCACCTTCTCTGCTCTTTAAAGAAATTCTCCATCCACGTTAACAAAGCATTCCACTAGTTAGAAAAGTTGGACATATTTTAAGAGCTGTGTGGCCAGGGGGTTTTTTCCAAAGTGCTCAGGTATCTGCTAGAAGTGTTCCAAAAATATAGCTGTCAACATGGAAAAATGCTAACAGCAAAATGCTGAGATGAAAATTTAGGACGTACAGAGGGGAAGATATTAAATTTCTGATGCCTGGACAGAGGTCAGGGAATCAGAGGAGTCAGTCTCAGCCTGCTCAGCCTCTCTCTCCTGGAAATGCTATTGAGAGTGAAATATTACCAGCTCATCTCATTGTGGAGCTGCTTTGTTCCCCTCCTCTGGCTCCCCAACATTTTCACTCTGTCTTGCACGCTCACCATCAGTCGGAGCTATTTTTCTGTTCGTGGGGATGAAGGTACTGATTTTTTTAGTTTTCCCAGTGGACTATCTCCAGGAAGGGCAAGGAGCTGAAACTGTAATTTAAGTGAATTCCAACTCTGATTTGGAAAATCCAGCAGCCATTATTGCTACATCCATTCTCCTTTATGTTTCAGGCCTGGATATTGCAATGGTAAATATGGGTCCCAGTTCCTTTGTTTTTAGTACAGGAAATAGTCTACCAGTGACAAGCTAATGTCTCCATCTAGATATTGCTATTTTATATATGGATATAATTCTGGTTATAATTAATTAGTAATTTGGGCTCTTACAGCATTGAAGGCCAAGCAGAGCCTAAGAGTCCTGCGAATCACACCGAAATTTTGTAGTCATTTAGCAACCACGTATTTAGCAGAGGGCAAAGCTGACATGAAGGGGTAGGGGACTCGAAATTTGTTCACATAACATTCTTCCAGTGCAGGATCTTCCTTTGCCCTTGCCCCCTCGTGTCCTGGTGCCCTGTAGGAGATGCACAGCCCCGCACAGACGGGGCCCAGCTCTGTGCCACCATCCCTCTGGGCTCAGAGGAGCTGCTGGAGCAGCAAATCCAGGGTGGTACGAGCCACATCCCAGCTGCATGTGGCCAGTGCAGCCTGTGTGGTGGCACGAGGACACCCAGCCTTGTCCCTGTTACTCCAGTGTCACTGCACACAGGAGCACTGACATCCTCTACCAACGCAGGCCATGGCCTGCTCTTCTCTGCTGCAGCTTTGCTGGGGACAAGCAGGAGGCCTCCAGGCCCACCTGCAGGTGCACAGCAGGAGCTCTTCAGTGATCTTGTCCCCAGCAACATCACTCAGGCCAGCAGAAGATGCTGGCTGTCCCTGCAAAGCCTTGTTCTGCCCACATGGTCAAACCCCAACAGCTGTACCCCCCCAGCCATGACAATTCTCTTTATGCTCACAGGTGTGGCACAGCCTGGTGCCCTTTGGGCTGCTGGCCATGGCCATTCTTGTGGCCCAAGTGCTTTTGTTGTAGTCAACCACAGTGCTGGATTCTGGTGTGGACAGGCTGTGTTTCCCATGGAAGGTCAGCAGAACAGCTCCCTGATGTCTTATTCCCTCCAGGCAGCCCCTTGCTGGTGATGCTCTGCAGCTCTGGGCCACCCTGGTCTCTCAGGTGCAGCTGCCTGCCAGGGCTGGGGCAGCACAGCCCTGTGCATGCCTCAGGGTGGTACCAGTGCATGGAAGCACTGCCTTCAGGAGGCTGAGACAATTAACAATCCAAGTGAATCAATTAGAGCAATTCCTGTGTTTTCAAAGCAGCCTCAAACTTAATTCTCATTGATTTTAGTTTTGCCAGTTGATGGCAGAGAGGCAGTGGGGTAGAAGCATTGGTGGTGAGAAGAAATCAGTGTCCATCAAATAGACAGAGGCATAATAAATGACCAATTAAGATCAGCAAGCTAAAAATGGATGTGATTAACCAGAGGGAGTGCAAATGGGAGCTGTGAAATTGGAGTCACAATAGCAGGGCAAGGAGTTATTAATGAGATGTGGCAGCAATCAGAATGGCCTTACTGTATTAAAGCACTCTGTCTCTCATGGGTTCTGTTAGCTGACCTGTGGGTGGCATGCTGGAAAAAAGAAAAGCAAAACAAACAATCAAGCTTCATTTTAGAGGCTGGGGATTGTAACAGATGTGGGGTAAACACAGTTGCTTCAGATGCGACCACAGTTCAGGCTGCTGTTGTGACATAAAGTGTGTCTGTATCAGCCTGTGGAGGGCTGTCACAGGAGCCATTGTGTCCTTATAAAGGCTCAAATTTCTCTATTCCAGTGAGATTATTTTCCAAGGCAAACTGCTTTCAACCTCTTTCATGGCTTGCTCTGGTATCTTGCTCATTTTAACAGAAGCTCCCATGAGTGCTGCTTCTCTTGCTAGAGCACCAGGGAAGGGGCAGAAGTGGTGCCAGTGGGAGATCTCTGCTGATGGAAACACCAGCCCCTTTCACTGGGTCCTGCTTGGAGCCATGCCTGGATAACCCCTGCACATTTCCCACATCCAGCAGCCCCTTCATTGGCAAACCCACGGAACAAAGCCATGAATGGCAGCCAGGCCCCTTTTTCCAGCTGCACTCAGAAACATCCCTCATCAGCTCTCCTCGGCAAATGGGGAGTGAATTCAACATGGCAAATTCAAGGAGTTTCACTTTCTCTACTATTTTAAGATTTCTGCAGAGAAAGGCAAGTCTGCTGTGCTGGGGACGGCCAAGCATGGCTGCTAATTAGCCCTGTGAGGAAGAGCATTTTTCTTTTATGCCCAGACTGGGATAATGTAATCTATTACAAGGAAAAAGAGAGTACATTAAATAATCAAGGTAAGAAATTACTGTAGAGTGGGAAGGTCTCACACAAGCAGAGCAAGAGTTGTACCAACTCCAGATCTGACTGATGAGAAGCTGTTTAGGCAATTAAAAAGCAGCAATACAGTTTCTGGGTTTTTTTCTTTTCTTCTTCTTTTTTTTTTTTAATTGCAGATAAGGGACTGAATGCCTTACAATCATAAAGAGTGTTCAAGAGCTGTGCATTAAAGGGATACAGAGAAGGCCCTTGCTGTGGGAAGGAAGGAGAGACAATTTAATCTCATCAGTCCTGGGATTACTGGGCTGTGCATCTCCCATCAGTCTCACTCGTGCTGATGGGCAAGTGCAGCAGCAGGAATAATCCAGCCTGGCTCCCAGCAGCAGCTCTGCCAGCCAGCTCCCTGAGCCACCTTTTCAGGAGAAATCACAGTGCTCAGCCAGGAAAAGGGCTCCTGAGAGGAGGGAAGAAAGGGAACATCAGGTGGAGGAGCAGAAATCCTTCTGAAAGGATTTCTGGGTTGTAGGGAGACAAGGAGAGAGACAAATCACAGGGAAGAATGGGCCAGTGGGGGCGCAAGCTCTCTCACAGGCAAGAGAAAAATGTCTCAAATTGAAACCCAGACCTCAGTCTCCTGCAGATTGGCGGTGACTTTACAGATGCACTTTCAGGTGAATGAGATGTCAAACTCCCACGCCTCTCAGCAATTACCAAGACCTGTTTTTCACTAGGGTAATGGTCCCCAGTCTTGAGTTTTTGATGTCAGATTTCAGGAGGATTCAATATTACCAGCTTGGTTGTCAGATAAAGCTAAATCCTAAGAGAAAATCTTCCTGCTGTCTTAAACTCTAGAAAAGTGCACTGTGTATTTTTCTGGGTAATTTTCATGACATGAAAAAGTTACTCTGCCTCCCTGTAAAAGCAGGTGATGGGGATTTGCTGTGTTTTGTGATTATTAATAGGCATAACACGTCACACAGAGCACTCTGAACAGTCACAGAACACAATGAGTGGAAAGTCAATGTAAATGGTGACATTTCAAATGAAAGAGCAGTTCTTGTCTAACTATACTCCAGCTTCAGTAGCAGAGAGCAGGCCAGCTCAGAGGGGTCTTTTACAATTTCTTCCCTTTCTTTGATGTTTAGAACTTAAGAAATTCCCATTGTGTTTCTAGCCCCTTTCACAAGAAGGTTTTTAAACACAAGGCAAACTGAAGGCTAGCTCAGTTACCTTAACCAGTTTCTTTGTGCAATGGCTTTGCAAAGTGCTTCAAACTGGCTCCGTGCTGGAGGTTATCATCTTGGGAGTCTGGTTCCCTGGGCAGAAGAAAGGAGAGAAAAATTCCAGCAAACTTTCATATTTCCTGCCTGTTACATGAACATGGAGAAGCACAAATGAGCCAATTTCCTAGAAAAAGCTGCAGTGCACAGAGAGATCTTGCAGGCTCACTGTTACTAAATTTGCCATGTCAATAGATGCCAAAGTCATTATGACATTACTTATTGCTGCAAATCTTGCAGATGGAAAGCATGGATAAGGCTCCCTGTGACTAGATCACAAAGTTCAAAAGTTTTCCTTGCTTAGTAAGATTATTTAGGGTTATTTTGACAGAAATGCATTGTGGGGTGAAGGTGTGGTACTTAGGAACTGTGTGTTACCCTAAGAAAGGAAATGTTACAACAAAAATTAAACTCACTATAAAATTACCTTTTCAAAACTCCCTTTAAATACCCTAGGAATTGCATTTTCATGCTGTTTCAGTCAGAATATAAAGCAAGATAAAGATTAGCCAGTTTTCTACAAATAAGACGTGGGTTTGGACTGCCTTGCTGTGTATGTTAAGGGACAGAATTCTGATATCCCTTTGAAATCCACAGTTATCTGAACACTAAATCTTGATGTATTTATAAAACTCCCTCCCTCCTGGGAACTGCCAACATCTGCCTTGTGATTTCTGCCCACAAATGAGTCCCACTGTTCTTGAGGTTCTTCATGAGCGGGTCATGTCTTGTCCTTTCACCTCATTCCTGGGTTAAAACCACTTTTTCTCAACCACTTCCCAGACCAGCTTTTCTAATTCTTGGCTGGTTTTTCTCAGCTTCCTGGGTGGTTTGGGGTTTTTTGGGTGGTTATTTTTTTCCCTTAATTTTTTTTTTTCAAGAAAAGAATCTCTGTGTATGTAACTTTGGCTTGACCACTGGGGGAGCGTTACTCTCACCATGCAGATTTACATTTCAGCCTGCCTTGCTCTTGTGACAAAAATATTCAGCCATGTTTCAAAGCTTCCCTGAGAGATTTTTGCACTCCAAAGAAGTCCTTCAGCTGGTGCACAGGGACTCTGCTGGATAATAATAAGTTTGAGGGTTTTTTCAGCTTTTTGACTTGTTTCAGCAACTTGGGGGAGCGCAGTGCAAACATGACTGCAAGAACACTCGTCTGAAGATGATTCCTTTCAGTGCACATGCTGCTAATCTCCTGAGAAATGAACTAAAATTTGATGCTCCTTTCCCTTCTCAGACATAGACATTGTTTTGGAGGGGAGATTAGGTTGCTCTGATGGGCTTATTTGAGATGTGTCTCTTTTACACCCCCCTTGACTGGGTTGTCACCTGCAGGACACAAATCTTGTCCTTGGTACAAAATACTACAAAATGGGTGAGTGCCTTCATGGCAGAGTGGGTGTGCCAGGAGTCTTCTTGCAGGATTCTTGGCATATTTTCAAAACCCTGGCCTCCTGGTGAGACCTGTCAGACCCTGCCCTGCTCTGCCAAAGGAATCACAGTCCTGTGAAAGGAAGGAAGAGGAGCTTGGTGCTCTCTTTAAGCTCACAACAGCTTTGCCTTTAATACTGAGTGTGTGCATAGTGCTGGATTTCACTGGGGCTGGCAGTGACAGAGCAAGGAGCCCAGTTCCACATATTTCAGGATGAAGGAAAAGCTCTCCAGGCAAAGCAGACCAGAGGGAAGGAGAGAAGAGAAGAGAAGCTGAGAGGGCCTGGGGCTCTGGTGGAGGCACTGTTGGCTCCAGTGAACCACAAGTGAAGAGGGACAAGGGGACTAAACGGAGACTATGGGTACAAATCCTCTCCAGCACACCCCATGGATATTTTCATCCTACTCAAAGGCACAGACATCAGCCCTTGCTGCGATCTCCTGCACTGCTTGGCCCAGGGGCCCTTGCAAAACTTTCCTTCCCCTTTGCACCTCCTTACCCAAGGAGACCGACATCTCTCCACCCCAGGCCGTGTCAGACACCTCAGATTTCCCTCTCCCTTTCCCAGCAGCTGCCTTTCCTTTCCTTTTCTTCTTAGACCTCCCCCACAGCTGTCTTTGCAGACCAGCCCCAGGGTCTGGTGTCAGCACCCTTTACTGTCACCACTGCTGCCAAGGACATTTGCCTCTGTCTGTGATTCAGGACTTTCTCTTATCTTGCATGGGGACAATTCAGTCTCTCAGAGGACCTTGAACTACTTTAACAACACAACCTGTTACTAATGAGGCACAAAAACTGGGGGGTTTGTGCCATTGTGTTGGAATGGAAGACTTGTGGGGGTCTTATATATTTGACACCCTCTCAGAAGAACTGAAGATTTGCAAGTAGGTCAAAAATAGGATTTTAACTTTGCTGTGGCCAGAGATTAAAAAAAGAAGGCTAAATGAGTTAATTTCCGCCAGCACTTTTTTATGGCAAGCAGTTTTCACTGTTGGTGTTAATAATTAGAGAATATGCAGATGGCACTGCCACATCTCTGTGTACACCTGGTGAGGGACTCTGTAAGGACATCAAGCTGGGCTCCTATTCCACACTCACCTCCAAGCACTGTGGCACTGTGAAGGAGCCATCCCTGAGGAGGTGGCAGACACCAGATCAGGATCATGAGCAGGCAAGGCAAACACGGGGTCAGTGCCTCCACTGCAACCTCTTTTCAAGGTACCAGGCACAGATGTCCCCAGAGGGATCTGTAGGGATCACTGTGGGATGTGTCCCTACATCCCCCTTCTCCTCCATTCCCCGTCAGATGGAGGCTGCATCTGTATGGCAGAACACCAGCAGTGCTGTCAGCCAAGAGTTGCTAGGCAAATCTGAGCAGTGGGAGGATTTTCATATCCTGCAGCCACCTGAGCTGCTGCCTGCAACTCTCCTCCAGCGCTCTCCCCTCAGGCTTCTCAGTCCCTCTTCTCCACCCTTGTGATACCCCTTTCCATGCCTTCCCTACTTTTAGGGCAAGCTCCTCTCTAACTCCCCCTTAAGCTTGTTCCTTACCCTTCCCCATGGGACAATCCACATGTGCAGCCAGTGAGGAGCAGCACCTTTCAGTGCTCTGAGAAAACACTCCCTTTCCCTGGCTCAGCCCCGGCAGCCACAGACCTCTGTGGCTGCCTTAGATTGGAAATGCAAGATGTGGCTGGGGGTAGTATTCTATTGCCAGCTGCTAGAGGTGGGGCAGTTTTCTTCTGTTAATTGAACCACCTGTTAAAATCAGGTGGGGCAGTTTTCTTTATCTCTTCTACAACCAATCCTCCCTCCAGAAAATATCTTCTGTTAGTGGGCCATTGGGTGTCCCTGCATGCCTGATAAAATTACATCATGCCATTGGGAGATGCTCCACCCAGGGGGAGGAGCCAAGCATTCCTACATGGACATAATCTGAGATTTGGAAGACCAGAGCAGCCTTTTCCATTGGATTCCCAGAGAAGGACCAAGCCCATCTATACCACCACAGGACCTTCAGAGGAAAACTCCACCCTTCTACAGGATCCCTGCTCCACAGAACCACACCTGCCACTCCAGGAGAGCTGCAGCCACCATTCAATGGGGCTGCTACCAACACCCTGACCACCAACAGGGTGTCAGGCCATATTCTGACTCTGTCAGTGTTGTTTTGTCTTACTGCAGGTTTTTTTTTTAATTTTTATTTTTCCCCTAATGAAGAACTGTTATTCCTACTTCCATATCTTTGCCTTAAAGCCCCTTAATTTCAAAATTATAACTCAGAGGGAGGGGGTTCACATTCTCTGTTTCAAGGGAGGCTCCTGCCTTCCTTAGCAGACACCTGTCTCTTCAAATCAAGACAGTGACACCAAGGTGATGAAAAGTGGGGGTAAGGTCCCTGAGAGAGACCCAAATGTGACACACAAAGCCCATGAGGGGAGGCCTTCTCGGTTTTGGTGGTGCTCAGGAGGCTGAGGACACAGAAAAGCTTCTGGAGATGCTGGCAGAGGAGTAAAGCCCCTCTACCAGGAGGTCATCAAATACTGCAGGAGAAAAGCACCCTGCATTAAATCTCCTGTAACTTCTGGCATGGGCATAGAAAGCAAAAGGTGACACAGAGCAATTAAAACCCAGCCACTGCAGAATGGCTGAGCAGGGATCACATCCTCTCAATCCCTGCTTGTTTTTCCATTTATTAGCAAGAACTTAACTGAAGAGAGAGCTGGGAGATGATGAAAGAGCAGCAGTGGGAGCTTATTTGTAGGATGCCAGCCAAAAAAGCAGCAAATTTGTAGGAGGAGTTCGAAGGATAGAAATGGACTTGTTTTTTCAGGCATAGTCTGAAAAAATAGTTCCAGGGCTCAGGGTTATGAGAGGGGTCTGCAGAGCAGAATAACCTGCTTGGCTCTAAATGGACAGATTCTTTCAGTCTTCCCCAAAATGAAGGAAAGACTGAAAAAATAATGCACATTTGCTTTGTGTTGCACTAAAACATTCTTTTTTCCTCTCATTTTTGTGTTAAGGAGATTTTTTTTCCCCCACAGCCTCCAAAGTGCCCTTTGGAAACCACAATTTCAAAAGTTTTTGAAGAATTCATCTGGATGAAGCCTCAGACTGATGTTGCTGATACCAGAGCTGAGACCAATGAGATGTTGGACTAACTCCCTTACTACCTCATTCTGCAAACTGGAAACAGAAATAGGAGAGAGAGAAGGGGGGAGATTCCTACACTCCTTTAGACCAGCCATGCTGGAAGAAACTGTTTGCTCAGCAATCATCCTACTCTGTGAGTGGAGAATCCCGATATCCAAGAAGTTCCCAATGCCAGAGAACAGAATAAAACACAATAGAGGCCTCCACAGTAATTTGTGTTTTGCTAGATCTGGGATTATGTTTAGGACTGTGGCTGATGGGGGGAAAAAAAAGACCAAACAGCTTTAATAGTAGATTTTGGAGAACTTTAAATTGTCAGAGCCATTTTCTAGTGACAGTTTGTCTGAATCATACTTGGCACTGGTAATATACCACATCTCCTGTCATTCTTTTAATTAGTTTATAGCCTTTTAAAAGAGCATTTTAAAAATTAATTAAGAACACCTCTGATTTCAGACCAAGCATGAAAAAATAAAATATCCCCACTGTTTCATTGTAAGTGGCAGGTTGTGCTGGTGCTGAAGATAAGCTCTCTGAAAAATCTGACATGCTAACACTGGAACAACCCCAAAAGAGAACCTAATTTTTTATCCATTTAAGGGCTTGGGAAATGCAACATTTTTGAGTTTAAGGAGACAAAGGACCTCTGTTAACTAATTATGTTAGAAGCCTGCACTAGATGGATTGGTTCCACTCTTCACCAATTAAAGCTTGAAAAGAAACTAAGGTTAGTCTAGAGCTGGTTGTAGCCCGTGGTAGAAATCATTTGCAGATTTCTTTTGTGCAAAACCAGAGGATATGAACTCTTTGAAAGATGGTAGAAATATCAGCATTTTAGGAGTCATGTTAGATTAGAGTTGAACAAGATGTTTTTGCTTTAACAGCTTATTTGACAGATTTTGATCTCTGCCCAACAGATGTTCATGCAGTTTATTCAGGTGCAGGTCTTGCAATTTATTCAGGTGCAGATTTGGTGGAACAGCTGTGTTGCTTGGTTAGAGATAGTCAGCTCCATCCTGGAGGGGAAGGTGTGGGAGGGAATCTGCAGGACATGCTGTCCATGTAAATGTGGTTATCTGCTGCAGATGCATTCTCGTACCCCAAAAAAAGATGTGTGTGCCATGTGTCTGATGAGAGCTATCCCAGGGCATAATTAGGATCTCAAATAGCAACACCTGAACCACTGGCCCTGCCTTACTCTGTCTCACACAGGATCCAGCAGCAGGATTGCACCAAAGGGGGAGAGGAGAAACCCAGGGGGAATCTCACAGGTTCACTGGATTCATGAGCCACCTTGGAGTGTCTGTGCAGCAGGTTTGGCCAACACCAGCGAGGCAGGAGTGTCTCTGCTGTCCTTGTGCCATCTCAGGGGGAAGAGACAGCCTGGTCTGGAGCAGTGGGGTTCTGGAAAGTCTGTGTCTGCTCCTGTGTCTGTTTCTGTGTCTGCTCCTGTGTCTGCTGCCCACTCCAGCCCAGGAGGCTTTAATTTACCCATGCCTCAGTTTCTAAGGTAAGCCAACAGTGACACCCTGGTTTGTAACCACGCTGCTGCCAGGTTGTTGCCTTTCTTCAGAACAAGACTGTGGAAGAGGTTTTACAGTGGCTTCTGTGAGCCAGAGAGAAGTTTGATGAGAGGATCCATGTTTACCCCTGAAAGAATTTTCTTCCAAGGTCGTTGAAACCAAGAAAGAAAAAAAGATAAGTAAGAGAAACCTGCAACTGCCTATTCCAATAAGCACTTTGTTTGTCTTTCCTGACCAATGAATAAAGTGCAAACTTAGGAGTTTTGTAAGAGTGTATAAAAAGCATGCATGCTATAATAAAACAGGTTTGAAGCCTTCTGACAATGGAGTTTTGCTTTGTACAGTGACTGTCTGAATTATGACACAAGGCTGCCTGGTGTTAGTGGCAGTGGGTGAGCCAAGGGCCCTTACCCAGCTGCTCAGAGCAGACTGGGAATATCTTGTTGGCCAGTTTGCAGCACCTACACCCAGGCCAGGGATGCTGGCAGTCTCCATGGCTCCTTCCTCCTCCCCCTCCTGAGCACACAGAAGCAGAGCAGCCAGAGTTGCCCTCTCCTACAGCTCCTTCAGCTCTGACAGCCTCATTGCCTTTGTGCAGGGGCACAGTGTGGAATAAGGCAGGGGAGGCTGCTCTCAGCTGCAAGAAGTTTTCAGAATAAAAAATCTGAATGTCTCCTAGGCTGCCTCCAACATCTGGTGAGAACCACCTGCCCACCAAGAACTCTCCTTGCTCAAAGGCTCCTGTGGGTCGGCTTTTCAGGACAAACAAATCAAACCAGGCTGCACAAACCTGTTCCAGACTACATGGGATTCATGCAGATGCTAAATGCACCCCCTCCAGAGCAGTGTCTGATGCCCAGCTGCAATGCTGAGTTTGCCAGCACAGCACTGGTGACTCTGAGCAGCTGCTGCCTCCTCATGGCTCCTGGGAGCTCACCCCCAGGCACTGGAGAGAGGAAATGAGCAGAAGGACTCCTTCAGTCCTGGCATCCTTGCTGAGGGCATGATAGGTCAGAGCTGCGTGATGGCAGGGAGACAGTGTGAAAATTGTTTCCCCCTCCTTTCTGTAAAAAGTAAAAATATTCATAATGAGCAAGACCTGGAGCTCAGGCTTGCCTGTGCTGTCCACTGAGTTGGGACACATCCTCCAGTGCATGCAGCACATAATCTGTCATGCTTCCCACTAGGGTGACAACTCTGCCTGAAGGGTCTTTTCTTGTTTTTCTCAGCATAGCATTGATTAAAACCCTGGCCTTTGATATCAGGAATGCTTTTCTCCCAAAGGAGAAAGCCAAAGGGCTGGGTTAAATTTAGGTCTGCCCTCAACTGTTCTGAGCACCAAAAAGGGTCTGTGCATATTCTACCACTGATGATAACTTAAAGGAAAACAACTGCAGATCAAATCAATGGCAACTGCTTTTCAAATAGTCTTTTTGCAGAGGTAACAGATTAGCTGACTGAAAAGGAACAGCTCTCTCCCCTCCTCCCTCATCTCATCTGTGGAACACACTAAGGCTTTCAACAGACAAAATATGTTCAATTCTTGACCAAGAACTGCTCAGCAGATAGGGAGAAGAAAAAAGAGAAAGGAAGGTACCACTTTTCCCTGTCCTGAATGTGAGAATCCACCTGTCTTCTGCACCCAACGTGTTCCCTGTCATTTGCACTGCAGAGACCCAGAGAGCAGCCAGGCAGCTCCATCCTGACAGCAGCTAGCCAGGCTCCTGAAATTAGTGGGAATAGTTGCCTGTGCTATATGAGAACATGTTTGATGGGAATATGAACTGGTTTCATGTAAAAAGATGCCTCCACTCAAAGCAGCACGTTTTTAACCTGGTTGTGCTGGGATACAAGATGCCTTTCTTTCAATTACTTTTGAAGCTGACTCTTCTTTGAGTGAGGGGTTGGACCACAGACCTCACAAATCCTGTCCTGTACAAACTCTAGAATAAAAGTGTTTATGTTTTCAACACTAGATTTTCAATGCTGCTAGACTTTTCCTTCAAAATTTCTCTATGTTGCAGGTAGAAAACTAAAAACATTTATCTTGCTGAACCCACCATATTTTCTTCTTTCCCAACTCCCTTCCCACTCCAGTGCCATTGTTTCCTCTTACCAGAGGCTGGTGACATTCCCTTACAATGACCTCAGTTCAGAGGTTTCAGAATCATCTGTAGAACATAAATCCATGGTTTTGGTCGGCTTTGAGCAGACATGAGTGAGTCAGGGTGATTCACTGCCCTGCTGAGGCACTGCTGTAGCCACAGGTTGGTCCCTGCAGATGTAGTCCTCTTTGCCCTGAATAGCTGTTCTGTGGGCACAGTTAAGGAGTTTTAATTGTCTTCAGATGCCCTAAACTGCAATTAGACCAGTCTGCTCCTATAGGCACAGGCCCTTCAATCAGAGGTGCCATTGAAGAAGTCTCCTGTCCAGCCACTTCTCTATTCCAAGCTGGAAGTTGTACCTTGAGCACTGATGGAAAAAGGGAAGCAGATCCCATCAGTGCTGGTACCAAGGGTCCCTGCTTAGACTTTGTTATGCACTGTGGTTGTGCCCATGTGGAACAGGATTTCCTGGGCTCTTCGCAGGCCCAGCTCCTCACAGCTTATGAATAATAAACCCACAGATCTCTTAATTTCTGAGTTTTGTGGCAGCACAGCTCACACAGCCTTTGTGTATGGTCTCCCTTTGCAGTCTGTCACCAAAGGTTCATCACAACTATCACTCATAGCCACCATCACTTACTAATGATTTATTAATCTCTAGTTGACAGGAAGGAGCAAGGAAAACAAACAGAATTACTTCAGCTATTTCCCTGCTTTATTCAGCAGATATCTGAGGAGACACACAACTATAGCCTTGCCATGGAGCTGAAACACATTTGTGTCATTTGAGAGCTCTACCTGTTCTGCTGTTGGCTGTGCAGTGTTTGTGAAAAAAAACCGTACAGAGGCTTAGCTGATATCACTGCAGCAACACTCTCAGCCAGCTGGGAGGAAATGGGGCAATAATTTACAGAAAGAGCTGAGTATTTCTGTTCAAAAGCATCCATGCCATGCTAGTGGCTGCTGCACTCTTACCTGAAGGCTTGATTGTCTGATGCAGTTGGGAGTCATGTCAGTTAACTATAAAGTTTAACTAATTGCTATTTATAGAGAGTGCTTGAAGGTCTGTCACTGGAAATGTTAATAAAAGCTCAAGATAGAGTCATCTAGTCATCCTGCATGTCTTTTATGCTAGGGTTTTTGGGTGTTTTTTGTTTGGTTTTATTGGGTGGGCCATTGCTCTGTGTAAACCTTCCCCTGCATGACCTTGGCTCTCTTAATAAACAAAGTTAAGGCCCACAAATGAGAGGGTCTTCAAAATTTACAGAGAGAATTGATCTCAGAAGCTGTTGGATATCTTCTGGTTGTCAAAAAGCTCCCAGAAACATTTTCCCAGCCTCTTCTATGATTGGACCTACGCCCTGCTGTCTTTCTGCATGCCCAGCTTTCCATCAGAGCTACAGTGACACGTGTCTGCCTCCTTTGTCTTCAGCACAATGACTGATGCACACAACCTTGGTTTTGGTCAAGCTGCCCTTGAGTTGGGTCACTGTGCCCTGCCAAAGATCACAGAGCCAAGCACTGAGCTGCAGGTGGAAATATCTCAATAGCTCAATGGAAATATCTCAATAGCTCAATGTCAAGCATTGAGATGCAGGTGGAAATATCTTCTGCAAGGAGCTGAGTGACCTGGGCTGGGAGCTACATCCAACTGGGAGCCTGTGTCTCCTGGGCCCTGGGTAAGCCCCATGGCAATGGGGCAGTCTGAGCTGCCAGCAAGGCATGGGAGAGCAGGGAGCCAGCCACACACTCCAGGGAATGATGTCCATAGGAATTACAGGGAAAGCAGGAAATAACTGGTTGTTATACCCATTGTCACACAGGCCTCTGCATTTGTCCCCCTACTGAAGAATTCACAGAATGACCAGGTTGAAGAGACCTTCAAGATCATCGAGTCCAACCCATGCCCCAACACCTCAACTAAACCCTGGCACCCAGTGCCACATCCAGTCTTTTTTTACACATTCAGGGCTGGTGACTCCACCACCTCCCTGGGCAGGCCATTCCAGAACTTTATCACCCTTTCTGTAAAAAACTGTTTCCTGACATCCAACCTATATTTCCCTTAGTGCGGCTTGAGACGGTGCCCCTCTGGTTCTGACATTTGTTGCCTGGAGACCAACCCCACCTGGCTGCAGCCACCTTTCAGGGAGCTGTAGGGAGTGATAAGGTCACCCCTGAATCTCCTTTTCTCCAGGCTAAACACCCCCAGCTCCCTCAGCCATTCCTCACAGGGCTTGTGTTCCAAGACCCTCACCAGCCTTGTTGCCTCCTCAGGATGGGCTCAAGTGTCTCAACGTCCTTCCTAAATTTCTGGGACAAGTGGGATGGGATGGGATGAGATGGGATGGGATGGGATTCTCCAGTAATGGAGTTTGATCCTATCTCTGTTTCAAGACCAAGGGCAAAACCACGCTCTGGGTGTGGTTCCCTTTTCCATCACAGCCTGTTCTGTCCTGGCAAACATTGTTGAAAATGTTTGCGTGTCCTCTGAAGACTGTTCCCATAAATAGCATGTCTATACATCACTGCATGCTCTGGGATTTCATACAAATGCTTTTTGGATTGAAACACAGAGACAGTAAATGAATCATGGATACAATTTAGAGATGCTGGTTTTGGCTAGATGGGTTGATCTGCCTTGCAGTCAGAGAAAAACTTGACAGTTGGATAGACAGGGATAAAGTCAGAGAGTGGAAGATGGGGACAGGTCTCTGTACTGACAATCTGGAGTTACTGAGGGAGGAGATGATGCCTCTGTCTTCTGACTGTTGCAAAATCTCTCTCTCACTGCATGAAATCCTAAGTTTCTGATGCAAGTGCAGCACAGCAGTGCTCTCACCCATCTCAATGCAGATCACTTTCCATCGATTGGCCATTCAGAGCTGCTCTGATTTCAGGTGGATGTCACTTACTGAGCACTCGTGGATGGCAGATTGATTTAGCTGCACTGCTCATTTTTAAATTTCTTTGCAGCACAAGTTCAAGCACCTGACAGAGCCTTTAGAGAATCCTCTGTGGACGCTGGATAGATGGCAGGAGTCAGCCTGCAAGGTGAGGATCACTGACTGACAGGAAGCTGAGCATCTCCTGTGAGTCACTGCTGAGGCACCAGGGATTTCAGGATGGCAGCACAAAAGGCCAGCCTGCCTGTGAGTCACCAGTCCTGGTACTGGATTTACACCGGAGCCAGTACCACAAACCCCACTGCAAGGCCAGGCAAAGCTTTTCCCACAGCAAGTTTTACATCCAAGTTTCACAAAGCTGTGCTTGCTGTCCTTTAGCAGAGCAATACTCAGTGCAAGGAATGAAGAAGCAAATATCTGTGTGGAAAAAAAATAGGTGGAAACAACCCTACCTGAATGTTTTCCTGTCTGGCTGCTTTCCACTCCTTCTCAGACTTTGGCTGCTCCTCCACCACTCTTCTGGTCTTTGCTTTGTATTTTCTACTTGCCCAAGAGTCCTAGTGATCTCGTAATAGTTTTGGACCAGGATTCTTCAGAAGATCTTCTTGCTACAAAAAGTATGATCTAATGGCTGGCTAAGCATTAAAAATGCCACTATGGCTTTATGAGAACTTAAGTTATGACATTAAAAAATAAAATAGCAAGCAAACAAAAAAATGCATAAAACATTAACAGCAATGAAGAATATGGCACCTCCCTCCCCAGCACTTCTCATTCCAAGAAATATGAATCAGTATTCTTCTAGCTTGAGCACTGCTGCGAAGAAAGCACGGTCTTCATTTACTTTGTTTGTTGGAAAATTGTTTTGCTCGTTCCCCTCTCAATTTAATTTGTGCCATATGGATGTTGTGTACGTACATATGTCACCATCCACTTGAATCTGAGTGGCAGAGCTGAGGATTCCTTGGCCTGCCAGCACATCTCTCATTTCAGGCTCAGCCACCTCTCCCAGCCCTGGAAAGTGGAGCTGTGGCCGTGTGTCCATGACAGAGCCAGGCAGGATCGGACCTGGTGAGCTGTTCCCAAGGTGCAGAACCCAACGCAACATCCCCCTCCATCTCTGAGAGCCTCTTTGAGGCTGGATTTCTGTCTTGCTTTTCCTAATCTTCCTGACTCCTGAGTCACAAACTGAAATACCCATCAGTTCTCTGGAAAGCTTATGCAAAATGGAGCAGCTTATTGGACAGACACTGCTCTGAGAGATTTCATCCCACATGGTTGCCTCTTCCATCTTCTCAACAAGCCCTCTCCAGGTGCTTTGTTAGGCTTTTATGCAGGCAGGATTTCCATTTTATTAGCTGGAAATTTGCTGCTTCAGCCACAATTCCTGCAATGATGAATAACACAACAAGAAAAACAAGCCAACAACAAGCCCTCACATTTACAGCAGAACATTAGAAAAATACTATTTCTTTTTTATTTTTTGCAAGGTATTATACAAGAGGGAAAATCCTTTCAAAATCTCTTTGTTGTTAGACACATAATCTGCTTGGTAAGATATTTAAAACCCAACACTTATAAGGTATGTGTCAGCCTCCAAAAATAAATAAATACCTAAATAGATGCTTTTGCACTGGCTTGCAGCAGTGGCCATGCACCTTGCTCAGGCACTCCTGTGTAGGAGAGCTGAGCAGGGAAGGAGCAGAATTCCCCAAGCTTGTGTAACAGCTTCAGTCTGTTATATACATCAACATGTAGGATGTATAGACACATCACTGAGCAACAACTGTGGGAAAAAAATCAACTTCCCTCCCTTCTTTTGGACAAGGATACAGATTGGCTTGTGCTGAGGATTAGCATCAGCTGTAAAACACATCCATCCACAAGTGAGCTTGAGATAATTTTTCTTCTTCATTTCAATAAACTGTTGGGACCATATAGACCTTTTGCATTTTCTTCTGGAAGGTTTTTTTTTTTTTTCTTTGCTGATTTAAACTCCTCATTTCAATAGGCTGCACTGGACAGAGAGAAAGGAGTGGTGGTGTTTTGGCAGAACTTGCTGGAAGCCCTGGACTCCTGTGTTTTGAACTGCTAGGCTGAAAATAAAAATCTGCTGCTGAAATGTTTTTACATTATTTTTCAAAATACATTTAAGGTCAAGAGGTTACAAACAGCCAGCCTTTTCCAGCTGAAACACAAGAAATATTTCTGAAAACAGCTGGAAATTGGCAAGAAAATACAAAAGTTAGGACATATTTAAGAATCACTAACTTACAATTAACTGGACCTGTAATTGTTTTTAAAAACCCCAATATTAGCTTAAAAAGATACACAGAGATAGGGTCCTATAGCTAAATCATCTCTCATATATACCTCTAAAATTCTGAATACTTTATTTCTCAGATGAAAAGTCTGTGACTGGCTTTCCACCAGTCACAGAGCCAGATGGAACACATTTGCCATGAAATATTTCCATTTTAGCTAAAGCAACAACAATGACAATAATTTGGGAAACAGGCTACCATCAATTCAACCACTTCCTTCCAGAGAAGCCCACTGGAGACTCTTAATCCCTCCTGTAAGTAGTGGACCCATAAACCAAGGACCAGAAGCATAGAAAAGTAATTAATAAATGTGCTTCTGCTTCTTTATTGTGTCAGCAGAGGAAAAACAAGGAATGCTGTTAATTTTGTATTTCATGGAATACATAGGAAACTACCCAAACATACAATGTGTGGAGTATTATGCATTGAATTCAGTAATAATTAGTCAAGATTTGGGTTTCTGGTCAGTCTAAAAACCTTTTTGGCATACCTCATCTCCTCCCTGTGTTTTATGAGCCCAGAGAGATAATTGTCTTTATGTGCTCTTTGATTATTCATCTTCATCCTTTCTGTGAGGATTTTCACCTAAACTTTCCCTGTATGAACCCTTCTTGTTTGGGACTCACATTCTAGGCCAGTTCCCATCCCAAAACAACAAGACAGCCCAAAATCTTTCTGCCTTTGTGCTCTGGGTCATTCCAGACAGGTGAGCTTCCTCAAAGAGCTTCCTGCATTCTCCACCCCAAGTAGGCACTGCCCATCCCTTCATCTAATTTAATCAACTCCAGGCTCATGTGATCCAAGCTTGGTATTTCTACTGCCTATCAAGCTGAAAATAGCAGAGACTCTTTGATGCATCATTAATTTCTTGAGCAAGAAACCTCCCAGCTGTTGCATCCCCTTATGATTTTTACCCCCCTTTTTCTTCCTCTTCTTCCTGGAACCTTTTCCTTTTCCCACGAGCCTTCATTGAGTTGGATAAGAGGAGTCCTTGTCCTCCCAGCCCTTGGATGCTGCAAGGAGGCAATGCTGAGTTTCAATTAATTCAAGTGCAAAAACTGGCACTGAAGCAGCTGGTTCATAGCAATTACACATGTGCTGCTGGTGGGAGGCTTCTGCAGGTCTCCACTCTCCAATCTCTTGCTCCAGCTTGGTTGTGCCTTTGCCTTGGAAACCTCTAAGGACAGAGATAACTCACATGACACAAGCCCACATCCAGCTGCTTTACTGCTTGAGGAAAAAAGAGGCGTGGACAAAGCCTTTTGTACAGAAACCACAGTAATGCACCGCAGAGCACAAGTTCTTCCCTGTTTTGTGTTGTAATGGAGCCCTGGGAGGAGAAATCCCAGCTGCTTTTATCCTCCTGGAAACCCGTGGCTCTCATCTGCTCAGGAGCTTGTTCTCACTGTGGTTTATCGCAGGCAGAGGAGCAGAGCAAGCCCCTCTCTGTGCCAGCCTGCAGGGCAGGAGCAGCCTCCCAAGGGGCTCCAGGGAGGCTCATGCAAGAGCAGAGCATGCAGGGCATCAGGAGAAGATGGAAAGCATCAGGAGATGGAAATCTGTTTGTAGGAGCTCCCCACTGAAAAAGAAGCAGCCCCTGGCAGCCAAGCCCTCTTTGCTCAAGGCTCAGAACTCATTGGGAGAGCAGCAGCTTTGTGGTGCAGGGCACTGACTGTGGTGTAGTGATCCCTGCCAGTGTTTCCAGCTCTCTGAGGCACCTCTGTGCTGCCTTCCCACCCAAAGGTGCTGCCAGACAGACAGACAAGCCATGTGCACAGAAGGAATACCCAAAACTTTTGACCCATGATAGCTGGGGTCAGCTACCCTCTTTTAATTAATTATGTGTCAGTTCATATAATTAAAGGTGTGCCAAATTAATTGCTAGTGAAGGCTGCAGAGGATTTATGCTAAAACAGGAGTAAGTAATAATTTGGAGCAGGACAGGGCTGTGTTATCCCACAAGTGTTCTTGTCATTACACATGAAACAAAGCTCTTTTTCTGACCCTTTGTTTCTCCACTTGGCATTTGAGAAGATCCAATTAGCTGTAAATTACACCAAGCCCCCAGCTCTTCTTTCTTTTTGAATATAAATTTAAATCTGGAAGCCAGCAGGGTTTCATAGACTCAGAAAGCATCAGCCTGTCTTTTTGGAGGAGCTTGATTTCCTGGGGGGGTTCCCCTCCAACCTCACCAGTCCAAAGCAGCACTTGGGCACTCTCATCTGCCCGGCTCCTTTTGAAACCCCCTTGGCTGGCATAAGGACCATTTCAGGCAGAGCCCAGGATGTTTTCATTTGCCAGTGCTACTCTCAAGTCTCAAGAGCTTCAGGTGGTCTCC